>NW_022631093.1:6101921-6701921 GCF_010015895.1 Lontra canadensis | reverse complement strand
ACGAGGCAGAACCGGACTGTGGTTGCCCACCACCTAATCTAGCATGGTCTGACTTCTCCCTCTTCCTTTGGTTCCTGCTTTGATTCCAGCCACCTTTTCCCCAGCCCGGACAGCTTCCACTGTCTCCCTATGTGCTTATTCTTAACTCATGTGTCCATTTATTCATTAAAAGAATCTTTGAGTATGTATTATTTGCCATTAAATAAGACCAGGTCTGTGTTCTCACACATCTGCAAGGCTGGTGGAAGCAACAATAATGATTCACAAACTGCTGCTGTGAGGGTGAGGGATAAAGCTCTAGGGGGGCTGAATAATTAAAAAACAAAACAAAACAAAACCGGACAGTGAGGATTTCCATGACATGTGAATGTTTATGTTTGTGCATATAGAGGTTATTTTTTACAGAACTGAGAGCGAACTGTCCAGGGATAGTGCTCCTTTCTTTCTGTTCCATTCCATTCTTTTCTCTTCCCTTTCTGATTGATTCTTTTCCTATTTTGAGTACACCCAGCCTGACTTAAGTTTATGTTTAGGAAATAGGGCCAAAGCATCATTAACATGTCAATACCTACAAAACTATTTTTAAGGTTAGAAAAATTGTAGAGATTTTTTTCCCAACCCCTGGGAGTTAGCTTTCATTTCAACTTCACACCACATTGTAAATTTTGTTGTCGTATTTTCCTTTCCTTAGAATTTCTTTTCATCTCCTCTCTGATTTTCATTTTGGAAAATTTCAAGCCTACATTAAAGTTTGAAAGCATGCACATTCATATACTCTTAACCTAGATTCACCAGTTAACATTTGCTTCATTTGCCTTATTTCTCTCTCCACGTATTTGAACTGTTATTTTGCTGAACCATTTGACAGTAAATTGGAGACATGATAATACTTCATCCCTAGTATTTGAGTATGTACCTCCTAAGAACAAGGAAATTATTTTTTTAAGCCATAAAACCATTATCATACCAAAGAAATTTAATGCTAATACAAATGATATTAGCTAATACATAGTCAGCATTCAAAATTCCTAATAGTCTCAAAACAGTCCTTTTTGGATGTTTCTTTTAAATCCATGATCCAGTGAAGGATCATACATTGCATTTAGTTCCCATGTCTCTAAATCCCCTTAATCTAGAACTATCTCTCTGTTCTTTTTTTTTTTTTTGGTCTCTTATAATATTAATGGTTCGAAGAATTCAGGCCAGCAGTCTTGCAGAATTGAAGAATGTTCCAAAGATGGAGTTATCTGATTATTTCCTTAGTATAAGATTCAGGTTAAACATTTTAGGAAGAAACTACTTTAGGGGATGCTGTGTCCTTTCCCTTTAAATCAAGATCGGGAAGATTAGTTTGTCCTGTTATTGGTGGTGCTAACTTAGGTCACTTGCTCAAGGTGGTATCTGTCAGATTTCCACATTAGTGGCTGTCCCTGCCCCTGCCACCATGTAGTTAGAAAGTTATCCACGACGTGATACTTTGAAAACTATCCTGTTCCCCAGCCAATTTTCATGCAGTGATTTGAGCATCCCCTGATGAATTTTTCTGAATGAGTTATTATATTGATGGTCGCAAAATGATATTTTTTTGCTGTCATTCCCTCTACCTTTATTGGCTGGTATTTGTCTGTGAAGAAGAGCCCTTTGCACATTTTTAAATGTATTCTCTGGATTCATGGATTCTTTTTTGTTCATTGTGTTATGATCCGTTACTGTGTTTTTCTTTCATTCTGAGAATGTTTCATTTTATTTAATTATTTAAGTAGGTTCCATGTTCAGTGTGGGGCTGGAACTCACAATCTTGCGATCAAGAGTCACATGCTCTACCAACTAAGCCAGCCAGACGCCCCTCTGAGAATGTTTCACACTGAGTTATGAGTTGGGCACCGTGAAACGTACAGATACTATGTGTACAGACTAATCAGTTTCACAAATGCATATGTACGTGTAACTTCCACCTTGTCAAGATCTAGAACATATCCATTCCCCCCAAAAATTTCCTTTCTCACCTCCCCATTCTCCCAACCCATTTCACCAAGAAGCACTAACCTGATTTTGTCATTATTCTCTTTGATGTTTTGTCCCAGATATTGGCAACGTAAGTCCCACTTGTTGGCTCTGTGTGCATCTTAACCTTTGGGTACTTTTTTGGTTTTTGGCACAAGAAGTTGTTTTGTTTTATTCTTTCCACCAGCTGAAAATAGCCCATAGTATGCATAGTAGTTAAATGATTTCTCCACTAGTCAGCGTTAGGTTGTTTCCCTTTCTATTTTTTACAAAAATGCTGCAGCAAACATCCTGGCATGCAAATTCTTTTGTGAGCACCACCTTTGTGAGTATTTTTGTAGGCTAGATCCTAGAAGTGGTATTTCTAGGTCAAAGAATGGGCACATTGACATATTTGATTGATATTGCCAAATTCTTCCCTCCTCTCTTAAAAAGCTGTGTTAATTAAGTTTCCAGAAATAGTGCCGGCTTCCCTGCAGGCTTATCAACATTGAATTTTATCCGTCTGTGTGTATATGGTGGCAGACAGTGGGCTTCTTCTTAAGCATGGTGGAGATCCAAACCCGAGAGCCTACTCTTTGGTTCCAAGCCCGATTTTCATTTGTAGAAAAATGAAATCTCTCCACAAGGGAGAGATTAAGCCAAAGTGAAGTTTTTGACAGAGAAATTCTCTGTCATTTGCTGACATACTCACCATTTCACAGCCAGCTTTTGGGCAGATGATATTCTTACTGTCTTGATTCTGCATTAGCCACACTTGGGACATGAATGAGGAGAGGGATGTGGGGGGTGAGGGATGTGGGGGGCGAGGGGCATGGTAGGCTTGCTCCCAAGGCTTCTGGTCTTCTGCGTAGTCTTTATAAAATTTTGTTCAGAGTCCCTGCTTTGTATTTCTATCTTTAAATAACCATGAGACCTGATATTTATTTTGCTGCGAACCTTGGTGATTCTGTGTTTGGGGGCACAGATTTATTATAACCTGTGTGTGTGTGATATCACTCTGACATCAGGTAGAAGACAAATTCTTTCCATTTTTCGTTTATTGTAAACATTGAACCTTAGGTTAACCACCTTTGTGGATGGTTTGGACATTGACTTCCTCCCCACCCCCCCGGAATGAGGAAATTGTTTAGAAGGTCTTCTCTCTGTTACAGTTACCTGTGTTGGTTTTCTTTGTAGGTATTTGAAGCTGTGATTTCATGGATCAATTATGAGAAAGAAACCCGTTTAGAGCACATGGCAAAACTGATGGAACATGTCCGTCTTCCCCTCTTACCAAGGGATTACCTGGTCCAGGTGAGTGGTATGTGAAGAACCAAGGGCTTTCCTGCTTCCCCTGCTTCTCGGAATAGCAGAGGGCAGCCTGGTTGTACGGGGCAGTTGAGTTTTATGGGTCTTTTGTACAGGTTGAGAGCACCAACCCACTGGCCTAAGGGGAATCATGGTAGTCTAAGGGTCTTTTTTTTTTTTTTAATTTTTATTAATGAAGTATAATTGACATGCAACGTTCTATCAGATGGTAGAGTGAGGTTTAAGAGTGTAGGTTTGAGAATAAGCCACTTAGGGTTTAGTTCCTGCTCCACTACTTGTTAGCTTTGAGTTTTTATTTAACTCTTCAAGCCTTAGTTTCTTCTTTGATAGAAGGGATATTACACGAGAACCCTGCAGTACTGTTGTGAGGACCAGAGGAGTTGTAAATATGCAAGTGAGATGTTTAGCATGGAGCTGGGCATAAGAAATGTTCTCTGGAAGTCAGCCACTTTTACTGTAGGGGACCTAAGCAAGAAGGGTCATTTCCATGTTGCTGTGTTCTCTTTACCTTCACAGTAGGCATCTGGGAGCCCAGTTCAGGACTGCAAAAACCAGCTCCTCACAGGTGCCTGGGATACATATTGCTTCTACTTCCTCTGAGGAGGAAAGACAAATGAAGAATTATGGGGGGACCCCTGCAGTGTCACATATTTAATCCTTGTAATAACCCTGTGAGGCAAAGTTAAATAACCCTCTTTTTATAGGTCTGGGCCTTGAGGTTTATGGAGGCCGAGAATTATTTGGCAGAAGAAGGCAGGGTCAGGATTCAAATCCACATCTGCTGACCCAGAAGCCCCTGCCTTTCACCAGGAGGGCTGTCACATTTAATACTCTCTGTTCTTTTGATCTATTGGCTTTAGATAATCTTGTAAGTGGGCAGAGGGTGAAACTTAAATATATGAACAAAACAGAACACCAAGGCAGTAGACCAACCCTCATCTGTTTCCAGGAAGTTTCTGGAAGGAATGGAAGGTGTGAAGCAAGGATACGATAGATCTAATTTAGCAACCCAGTGGCCTAGCTCTGTCACTTCTCGGGCATCTAACACTGGGCAAGCGCTCAACCTTTCTCATTCTCAGTCTTCTCATCTGGTAAAAATAGCACCTGCCCTTATAGGATTGTTTGGGGGATAGAATGAGATAATCCACATAAAGACTGCAACACTGTGAGTGAATGCTAGCTGATAGGTTTACCAACGTGATGACCAAAGATGCTATTGGGAATAGCGGGAGAGTAGGGTATCCTCACAAATGCTTGTAAAATCATCATCTTGGGATGCTGTTGACCTAATGGGTCAACATTATTAATTATTAATTATTAATGTTGGTCTAATGGGTCAGTGAGATGTCCTCTGAATCTCTGAACCTCTGTCCTATTCCAGGTGCTGAGGTATACACTAGCCCCAGTCCTTCTATGGGCCCCATGTTTTACACTTTGGATGGTACCACTGCCCCCTGGTGGCAGCATCTCCTTCCTGTAGGAAAGGTTCCCTAAGCAGAGGGACTGAACTGGCCTGAGCTCCCAGGGTCAGAATCAAACTTCCTGTCTTGTGAGAAACTGACCAAAGGCAGAGGTAGACGTCTGGCCTCCAGCACAGCATCAGTTCCACAGGAAGGGTTATCTGTGGACCTGAGTTCCAGGGAAAAGTGAAGAGACATTAGAAACCCTTGGTCATGACCTCCGTCTGTCCACCACTGAAACTTAAAGATACTAGAAAATAGTTCTTAGGTTATGATGGCAAAGTAGGGTTTAGATCTGGAGAAGAAGGGGGTCGGAAGCAATGGGCATGAGCACTGTTGTGTGGGACCCTTCCCCCACCCCCACCTTTCCAAAGCACTCTTTTTAGAACACCTCTGGAAAAGGATGTTTCATTAACACTCATTTGACCTTGAAACTTCAGGCCAGTATAACCTGCTGCAGGTGGTCAATCTTGGTGGGGGAGGACACAGGGAGAGCCCTGGGCAGACCTGCACCAACACTGATTTTTGGGGAAGGTGTTTTTGTTTGTTTGTTTGTTTGTTTTTATCCACTAACACTTATTAGGATTTACTAAATATTTTGAAATATTTAGATATGTAGAAGTGTGTAACATGTTACATCTAAAAACTTTTTAAAATTGTGATATATGTATATATATACATACATATATATGTATGTATATATAATATATATGTATATATAAAAATATATATATTATATATTTATATATATACATATATATATGCTTCATCATTTTGACTATTTTAAAGTGTAAATTCAATGTACTAATTGTATTTGTCATGCTGTACACCATCATTATATCCATTCTTAAAACTTTCTTGTCACCCCAGATTGAAACTCTGTGTGGTGAAGCATTAACTTTTTGGAGAATCTTTTTATTCAAGCTGAATACATTCTTTGGGAGAAGTAGCTGTTTATGCATTTCTTTTTTTTTTTTTTTAAAGATTTTATTTATTTATTTGACAGACAGAGATCATAAGCAGGCAGAGAGAGAGGGGAAGCAGGCTCCCTGCTGAGCAGAGAGCCCAATGTGGGGCTCGATCCCAGGACCCTGAGATCATGACCTGAGCCCAGGGCAGAGGCTTAACCCACTGAGCCACCCAGGCGCCCCACTGTTTATGCATTTCACTTTCTATCCAAGCTTTGGAAGGTATCTTCTCTTGGAGGCACGTGGGTGGCTCAGTCAGTTGAGTTTCCGACTCTTGGTTTCTGCTCAGGTCATGATCTCAGGGTTGTGGGACTGAGCCCTGTGTTAGGCTCCACACTGAGTGGGGAGTCTGCTTGTCTCTCTCCCACCTTCTCTGCTCTTCCACTTGTTCATGCTCTCTCTCTTTTTCTCTCTCCCTTTCTCTCGAATAAATAAAATCTTAAAAAGAAAAGAGATACTCTCTCACCCTTTTAAATTTGTTTTAACTGACCCTAAAAGCTTATAATTTGTCTCAATCTGGGTCAATCCCTCAGTGGGGGTAGGGTGAGTGGGGAAAAATTCCCCCAAATGGAGTGTTCCTGAGGATCACTTCTGGCAAAAGAGGTGCCCAGTGCTGACAGAGGCTAAATCATGCCAGTCCTTCTTTTCCTGCCAGCTCCAGTACTGCCCGGCAGGTGATGGCCTGGCCATATTTCGGTTCCTAGTTACCAGTGAGCTAGTCACGCTTTGTGCGCGACTAGCTTGAGGGCTAAGGTGATTGAGGTGGGGAGGCCCCTCTCCTCCTCTGACTGGACTTGAGTGCCTCAAAGTCAGAACCCTTGTCTTGTTTATCCATTTTTTTGCCCCAGAGTGTAGCACTGGGCTGTCCAACCAGGAGACATTCCATCTTTGTTAGCTCTTGAATGAAATTGATCTCTCCTGTTAGCTCATAAATGCTCCAGAAAAGAAACTGTGAGGTGACCTCCAAAGACCAAACTACCCCTTACAGATACACCACATGACAATCTGACCTAGGCCAAAGGACAGAGGTTTGAGTGTCAGAGCACCAGCATCGGTTCACCCTTGGTCTTGGTCATGAGATATTTTGGCTTATACTGCTGAGCATCTGCTTAGGCCAACAGCTCTGTGGTATGTGAAGAAGCCATAGTTCCAGCGTAGATAGGGTCCAAGATGCAGTCAGTAGATGGGACTTCTGTGCAGGACATTCTTTCTGCTCTGGTATCACCACTCTGTTATAGAGCACCTCGTTGGCCAGTTTTGTCCCTGAGGCTTCACTGTAAGAAAATGGGTATGAACTGTTCTTCTTGACTCTCACCTTGACTCCATGCCTCCAAAGGTTGGTTGAGGGATCCTGCCCTCTTCCTCTTTCCCTCCTCTCCTCTCAGATGTCTGACCGTTTGCCCTAAACATTGTAAAGCACTTAAACCAGGAAGAATGTGGGATGAAGCCTTCAGGACAGCTAATTGTCTCTGTTTTGCATAATTCCATCTAAGTCTATAAACTAACATACCAGACAGACCTAGCCAGTGAGGTTATATCCCTGTCTGTTTGATGCCAGAACTTAACCACTTACTCCACTGTGCTCTTGAAATACAGGAGGTAGGCACTCAGTTGTAGGTCTTTGATCTTCCTTCTGGGGTCTGAGATGAGGTGGTAGGGGGATAAAAGAGCGTGGGAATACAGGAATGACTCACCCAGGGGAGAAGGGTCAGATTGGGGAATGAGGCTGGGCTCTGCTTCTGGCTTACCTGTGGGTTGTTACCTCCAGACGGTTGAAGAAGAAGCTTTGATAAAGAATAACAACACCTGTAAGGACTTCCTCATTGAGGCCATGAAATACCATCTGCTCCCTCAGGATCAGAGGCTCTTGATTAAGAACCCAAGGACTAAGCCGAGGACTCCAGTCAGCCTTCCCAAGGTAAGCCCCAGCTCAGCCAGTGCCAGTTGCTGGGACTGTGTTCTGGGCAAGTGGCCTTCTGCTCCTGCCTCCAAGTCTTTCCTCATCCATGGCTGCCCTGCTTCTTGGTTGCACTTATGACTTAAGAGATAGAGTCTGCTGGTTCCTTTTGAATCTGCTGGTACCTCTCTTTTCCATGGTCTTCCTTTCCTAAGAATTTCCAGGTAACCTCCAGAGTCACCAGGGAGTTTTGAGAATAACTTAGAGCTCTTTCCTCTCACCTCTTTCTTTGATCTAGGTTCTGTTTCTTTTGGAAGCAGAGTTGTGGCTGGGTGGCTCCTAGTGATGGTCCTACCAGTCCTCTTTCTGGGCCGTTATTTGCATCAGAGTAGTTCTAGTCTGGTTTTTTTCTTTCACTGCTGAGTCCTGAACACTTAGGGCCGACAGATGTGTACTGGCTGCTTCCGTTCCTTGCAAGGCCCTTCCCCTCTCTGGTTCTCCTGTCCTTCATCTGCAGCACGAAAGCCCCTGCACTAGCTGGTTTCTAAAGCCTTCCAAGTTTGGCATTCCAGTAGGCTGTCTAGGAGCCTAACGTCCTGACCTCTCAGGACAGGTCCCAGCCACCCCAGGAGGAAAAGGGAGCAGATGGGAGTGAGTTGTGCCGGCTCATCGGCTCATTGACTGCACAGCAGGCAGCCCCAGGGAAATGTTTAGACCTTTGCTTTGTCCTCTTCCTCCTTTGTGGCTGGCTGCGTACTCCTTGCAGGCCGCTTCCAGAAAGGTTTTCAAAGTGCTAGAGGAGCATGTTGTCCAAGACCAGATGTTTGGATTCTCGGAGATCTGTCATTCCTCTCTCCACTCTGCTCTGTGACTCTGGGTCATGGAGAATTTAGTGAGTGCGATGGGAACAAAGGTTATATATATATCCCAGTTAAGAAGGAGGGCTGTCCACCTTTCCTGAGGGCTGTTTCTGTGTCAGGCAGTAAGCTGAGGGTCTCACACGTGTATCTTTTGTAATCCTCCCAACAGCCCTGCCTGGGGGAGGCAGGGATCCTAGCTCTACACAGAGGAAACTGGAGGTCAGAGAGATGATGAGGTGACTTGCCCCAGATCCACACAGCCACTGTAGTAGAACCTGGGTTTGAACTGGGTCTTTTACCCCCTCCAAACCTGTTCTGTGAACCCATACCATCCTGCACCTGGTTTCATCTTTGTAAACCTGAGCCTACATACATACCTACCTATCTGCTTCCCGCTGCCTCATGCAGGTCAGAAGGGGAAGACGCAGGGCAAGGGCCTGGGTCCTGCCGTCCATTTGCCTTATTGCATGTTGACACTTTGGTTTTATTTTACTGAAGTATTGCATTGAAACTACTCCATATTTTCAAATGAAAATAACTTCAATTATAGAAATATATGCTCATTGTAGACTATTAAAAAGGTACTGCATTTTTGAGGTACAGTAAAAATCACCTGTAACTTGTCCACCCAGGGGCAATCACTGCTGTTCCCTTAGTGAGTTTTCTTCCAGACGTATCTCTGTGAGCCTATTCATAAATGGATAGAAATGTACCCTTTTAGGTAAATGGAATCTTGCTCCATAAATTGAAGTCATTGTTTATCACCTACTCAACAGACTGCTTTCATTGTTATCAGTATGAGTGAAATCAGCATTTAAATTATAATAGGTACATGATATTTAATTATATTTATGTGCCATAATTTATTTAACTGCCCTCTGTGGATGGGCCTTCTAAAAATCTCCACTTTTTTATCTTATAAACATTTCTTTGTCAAATATCCCTTAAAAGATGGCATCTTGTTTTAGTTTACATTTCTTTCATTGTGAGTGAGACTGATCTAGGCTTCCTATGATTATGGTCCCTGTATTTCTCTTTGGGGGAATTTTCATGATGTCCTTTGCTTGTTTTTATATTGGACTATATATTTTTTATGAATGGTCTTTAAGGGCTCTTTTTATTTTGAAGAGGTAGGGCCTTTGGTATGTATTTCCAGTATTTTTTTCTTAGTTTGTATTTTGCCTCTAAACTTACTTAAAACATTTTTTTTGAATTCCCAAAAACAATTTTAAGTAGTCAAATTGGTCTTTTTCTTTAGAGCTTAGGTTTTACAGTCTGCTTAGAAATGTTTTCTCTGCTCTGAGATTTAAAAAAAAAAAAAAGACTCCCATGTTTTCTACAAGTACTTTAATGATTTCTGTTTTACATTCAAATCTTTGATGCACTTAGAATTTATTTTAGTGTAAGGAGTGAGGGCAAGAATCCAGCTTTATTTGTATGACAAATGATGAGCCATTTGCCCCAAAGTTATTTTATTGAGTAATCTCCCTCCCCCGCCCCCATTAGTCTGAATACACCTTTATTAGGACCTAAATTTCCACGAGCTTGAATATTGGCATCTTGAGAATACTGATTCTGAGGTTCAGTGTTATTCTTTGTGGAGGAGGCTGCTTCTGTGCCAGGTTCTTGGCTGGCATTGTTGCCTGTCTTTGTGACATTTTTCTTTGGAAAAGGAGGTTCTTCTCTTCTATCAGGTTACTGACATCTTTTCCTGGGGAGTGGGTTCTGAAGCTAAGGAAATGGTGCAGAGCTGGCCCGGTTTCTCTGTGTGGAGACCATACCTAGTGACCTTTCCTTTTCTAGATTCCACATCTAGCTTTTACCACACGTAATTATAAGAAGACCGTTTTAAAAACCAAAGCCAAGTTTGTGCCTGAGTCCCCACTCAGCCTACTGAGACCACCCCTCCCTTTCCAGGTCATGAATTTGTGGTCGCGAAACACCCATCCCTCTTTCAGGAGGCCACAGTTGTCCCTCTGTCATCTCTACTCCTTAGGAACCACTCTTTTCAGAATGAAAGTGTTTAGGTTCTAGGACACATAGACATCTGCAGGCAACCAGAACCAAGACTTCTTGTGAATGAATCTGTTGAAGGGATTTTAAAAAAAGACATCACTGCTCTTTGCTTCATTGTCCCCCCAACTTTAATCCTTGAATGGTTTAGGGTTATGCTGTCCAACCTCCTTCTCAAACTCTACTCTGTCACCATTGTTGGGGCACTTAAATTATGAGGGGATCCCCAATGTGGGTTTGAGGAGTGGGGTATGCTGAGGGAAACTATCACTTTGAGTATTATCAGGTGGTACATTATCTCATTAAATCATTATAATATTAGGACATTACTCTTCATATCCCTACTTTACTAAATTTACTCAGACAGGTTAAGTGACCTGCCCAGTTACATAGCTAAGTAAGTGCAGAGCTGGGGTTTAAGCCAAGATCTGTTCCACTCCAAAGTCTGTGCTTTTTCTCTTATACCAGATTGCATCCCAGGGACAGGTTTTCAGGTTTTGGTGGCAGATGAAAAAGATCCTTTTTTTAAATTTTTTTTTAATATCAAAATCTCCTTTAACTGAACCCTGTAACATCCCATTCATCTCATGAGGAGATGCATTTCTAATACATTTACTACCTTTTATTTTCAAAGTAACACTTTATATTTTTAGAGCAGTTTTAGGTTCATACCAAAAATTGAGGGCCAGGTCGAGAGATTTTCCATATACCTTCTGCCCCTACACATGCACAGTTTTCCCCATTATCAATATCCCAGATTATTTTCTTGTAATTTCAGTTTTATTAAGGTATAATTTATACGCAATAAAATTCACTCTTTTTAGGGATACAATATGATGAATTTTGGCAAATGTATATCATTATTTAATTATCATCCTAATCAAAATACAGAATATTTTAAGTACTGCACAAAAAATTCCCTTGTGCTGCTCTATAGTCAAGCCCCTTCTTCTACCCCTAAGCCTTGGCAACTACTGATCTGATTTCTGTCCTTACAGCTTTGTCTTTGCTAGGTTGTTATAGAAATGAAATCATGCCATATGTAGCCTTTTGAGCTTGCCTTCTTTCTTTTAGCATAATGCTGTTGAGATTCATCTGTGTTGTTGCATGTATAAAGAGTTCACTCCTTTCCATTGCTGAGTAATATTCCATTGTATGGACGTACCATAATTTGTTTATCCATTTCACCCGTTGATGGACATTTGGGTGTCCATTTTTGGCTATTAAAAATAAAGCTGTTTGAACATTCACTTACAGATCCCTGTGTGGACTTATGTTTAAATTTCTCTTGGGTAAATACCTAGGAATAGGATTGCTGGGTTGTATGGTAAGTATATGTTTAACTTTATAAGAAATTGCTGAACTGTTTTTCGAGACAGCTGTACCTTTATGTATTCCCATTAGTAATGTATAAAAGTTCCAGTTACTCCACAGCCTTACCACTACTTGTATTACCTATTTTTAAAAAATTTTGCCACTGTAGTAGGGATGGGTGGTATCTCAGTGTGATTTTAATTTACATTTCTCTAATAACTAATGATGTTGGACATCTTTTCATGTGCTTATTTACTGTCTCTGTATCTTCTCTGGTGAAGTCTGTTCAAATTTTCTTCCCTTTAAAAAAATTGGGTTATTTTATTCTTACTGATTTCTAAGAGTCCTTTGTATATTGTGGATGTAAGTCTGTTAGCAAAATTGTATTTTGCGAATATTTTTTCCCAACCTGTATCTTGTCTTTTTATTTTCTTAAAAGTATCTTTGGGAGAGCAGAAGTTTTAAATTTTGTCAAATTTTTTTCTGTTATGATTGATATATTTTGTATTTTATCTAAAGAAAATCTTGGCATAATGTAAGATCACCAAGGTTTTTCTACTATATTTATTAAAGTTTTAGGTTTTACATTTGGGTCTATGATCTATTTTGAGATTTCTTTGTAATATGGTGTGTGATGTAAGGGTCAAGGTTTTGTATTTGAATGTCCAGTTTTTTCCACAGCATTTACTAGAAAGATTCTCCTTTCTCCATTGAGTGGATTTGGTATCTTTGTTGTAAATAATCGACTGCATATGTGTTGGTCTGTATCTGGATACTCTTCTGTTCCTTTTATCTCTTTGCCTGTCTTTATATCAATACCATGTTGCTTTGATTACCAGCTTTATAGTAAGTCTTGAAATCAGGTAGTATGAGCCCTCCAGTTTTATTCTTCAGAGTTGTTTTTCCTATTCTAGGTACTTTGCATGTTCATTTATCTTTTAGAATCAACTTGCCTATTTCTATAAAAAAGGCTTGGATAGGGATTGTGTTAAATTTTTAGGATCAATTAGGGGGGAATTCACATATTAACAATACAGTAGTCCCCTCTTGTCCTGGGAGGATATATTCCAAGACACCCAGTGGACGGCTGAAACCATGGATAGTACTGAACCCTATACATATTATTTTCTTCCTATACATGAATACTTCAGATGAACTTTATTTATTGAGCACAGTAAGAGATTAGTAGCAATAATTAGGGATAAAATAGAGCAATCATAACAATATACTGTAATGAAAGTTACATATATACATGGTTTCTTTCTCTGAAAATATCTTATTGTACTGACTCACCCTTTTTCTTGTGATGATGAGAGATGATAAAATACCTATTAGGTGAGATGAAGTGAGGTGAATGACATAGGCTGCTATTGATCTTCTGACCATGTGTCTGAAGGAGGATCATCTGCTTCTGGATCAAGGTTGTTCATGGGTAACTGAAATGGTACAAAACAAAGCCATGGATAAGTTGGGGGGATCTGCTGTATGAATCTTCTGATCTGCAATCACAGTGTATGGCCCTATTTATTTTTGTCTTCTTTAATTTCTCTTGGCAACGTTTTTAGTTCTCAGTGCATGGATCTTGCAGGTCTTTTGTTAGATTTATTCCTAAATAAATACATAGTATTTCACAGTTTTTGAGGCTCTTATAAAAGTTTTCTTTCAAAGTCCAGTTTCTAATAGCTTAGTGTTACTATGTAGAAATACAGTTGATGAGAAAGACATTTAATGGAGGGGAGGTCAGGTTGGTGATGGCTTCGTTGTTTTCTGAAAAGCAGGGGCAGTAGTTCCAGAAGGTGACCATATGCCCTGGGCTGACACTTCAGGGAGGTATTCAGGGTTCTCTTCTAGGGTGTTACCTCCTTCACTAAACTATACGTTCCGTGCTGGCAGGTGTTACTCATCTCTGTCCTTGGTACATAGCCTGGAGTCTGGCACAGGGTGGGCATTAGTTAAAGTTTTCATAAATGAAAGGGATTTATATACATATGTATATATCCTTCATGCATGACAACTTTTTAAAAAAAGATTTTATTTTGAAGTAAACTCTACACCCAATGTGGAGCTCAGACTTACAACCCTGAGATTAAAAGTTGCATGCCCTACCAGCTGATCTAGCCAGGAGCCCTGAAAAGGATATTTTTAAATTTTTATTTATTTTTTTCTTTTTATTTTAAGATTTTGTTTATTTATTTGAGAGAGAGAGAGAGAGAGAGAGAGAGAATGACTGGGGGAGTGGCAGAGGGAGAGGGAAAGAATCTCAAGCAGACTCCACACTGAGTAGAGAGCCCAACTCAGGGCTTGATCCCATGACCCTGAGATCATGACCTGAGACCAAACCAAGAGTTAGATGTTTAACCAACTGAGCCACCAGGTGCCCCAAGAGATGTAATTCTAAAGAAGAAATAACCTTATAGAGATTTATTACCGACCTTTTCTATCACCCCTAGTTGTTTTCTAATCCTGTCAGTATTCATACTTTTTTTTCATGGATGTAGCGAGGATTTATCCCCTACTTCATATTCTCCTTTGATCACTAATGTAGATTGACCCTAGGACATTTGGCTCAGCCCACAGGTCCACTATCAAATGAATCTGGTTTTTGTTCCTGGGGAGTTAGGTGGTGAAGAATTTAGATGAAAAAAAAAATAACACCCTCAGTAAATTAATAAACCATCATGTATGCATTAACTTATTAATTAATTAATTTTTTAACTTATTAATTTATTAATTCACTCTTTCACCATACTTCCATTGAGAAGTCACTGATTGCCAGGCGCTGGGTTTGGTGCTAGAGCCACAGAACCTCATGAGAACTGGTCCCTTCCCCACAGTGCTCCAGACTTGGGAAGGGAGACAGACGTCAGAGGACAATTAGAGTGGACCATGTAAGTGCCACAGTGGAGGTACAGGCAGGACGCTCAGGGAGCGTGGAGAGGGGTAAGGGCTTAGAGAAAGCTTTCTGCCGGAGCTGATGCCTGAGCAATCTCCCAGGTCAAAGGGATGTCTCTGAGAGTGAACATCCAGAAACTGGTTTACATGACTGCAGGAGAGGAGGGCTCGCTTACCACCTTGGGTGACCACTTATAGAGTAAGTTGTACTTGATACTCTGTTCCTTCCTTGGGTTACTGTCCTTATCACCCAAGGATAATTTTAGGATCATTTAAATAGGATTTCCTTACGTTTTAGACAAAGCACTTTATATACATTATTTTATCCTCATAAAAGTTCTAATGTTGGAAGAAACTCCATGTTGGAGATTCAGTGGGATGGAATAACTTGCCCAGGGCTCCACAACTAAGTGGCCCTGTGAGGACGCGGATCCAGGTCTGCAAAGCCTGTACTTTTTGACCACTACACAATACTAACTCCACAATGGTGATAACAGCAGATAATAATGATAATCTCCCAAATGTGAGCCCTCAGAATGTGTCAATCCCTGGGCTAAGTGATGTCCATTTATTATCTCAGGATTTACATAAATATAATTATCCCCATTCTGCACATGTGGAAATTGGATCTTGGGTTATGTCACCTACTCATTATGTATTAGTTATGTATATCTGCATTACAAATTACCCTAACTTTTGTGGTTTAACACATTTAGTGTTTATTATCTCACAGTTTCCATGGGCAGGAGTCCCATATTGGCTCTGTTGGGTCATCCTGGCTCAGGGCCTCTTGTGAAGTTGGAGTTGAGCTCTTAGCTAGGACTGTGGTCATCTCAAGGCTTGTTTGGAGTTGTGAGATGGGGGGACCTGATTTTGAGTTCACTGTTGGAGTTACTTGTAGGCCTCCTTTCCTTACCCTCTGGGCCTCTCCATAAGCTGCCTGAGTGTGCTCAGAACATGGAAACTGGTTTCCCTCAGGGTGAGAGATTCTACAGGAGGCCAGGCAGAGAGCCTGCCCAAGACAGAATCTGTAGTCTTTTAAGACCTGTTCTCCAAGTGATGGCACATTGTATCTGCTATATTTTGCTTGCTGGGTGCAAGTCCATAAGTCCAGCCCACCCTCAAGGGAAGGGAGGAGTAAGCTCCATGTCCCAAGTGGAGGGGTGTCAGATAATTTGTTACATATCTTCGAAGCACAGCTAGTAAATAGCTGAGCTGACATTAGAGCCCAGAAGGACTGACTCCAGACACTGTAGGTTGAGCTTTTCTATTATAGTGCCTTCATATTTCACAAAAGCATTTTTGCTGGGTACTGTGTGGAAAGAAACTCGATTCCTGCCCTCTGGGGACTTTTAAGAAGTCCCGTGAGAAAGTAAAGTAGAAATATGGGGGGGTGGGGCACCTGGGCGGCTTCGTTGATTATGAGTCTGACTTTTGATCTCAGGTCAAGTCTTGATCTCAGGGCATGAGTTCAAGTCCCATGAATTCAAGCTCCATGCTGGGTGTGGAGCTTACTTTAAAAAATATATAAATATAAATATAAATATGTATATCTCCAAATAAGTAGAGGAAGAAAAGTAGGGAGATAATTGGACTAGTTGAAGGAACAGCCACAGGAATTGGAAGGGCAGGCTAGTATTTTGGGCTTTCATGAATTTAATCCAGATAGGTTTTCTGACAGAGCACACTTTGAGAAACACAGCAGTGGCGAGAGATTTGAACTGTCTTCAGCAATTCTCAGCAGCGAACCTGTTCGCCAGCCAAGCCCACTCCCTGAAAGAAATAGGACTCTGCCTGGAGATAGCTGTAGGGGCTAATGAGAGTGTTTTTTCCTGAGCCATATATGCACAGATCATACTGACACATTCAAGCCGGAACAGCTAATAGCATCATCTGGGCTCCCACACATTCACCACCCAGCACTTCCCTGAGTCTAGGTTGCCATGGACAACCAGAGGCTGTCTCCCAGTCTCTCAAAACACTCCTACGTTACCCTCTTCCACAGATGGCAGCAGAGAAATGAGGTCCCAGCAAGATGCAAATGAACCTTTGGAGATGTACTGAGCCTGGCACTTTTCACTGTCATTTCGGTTCAAGTGACATCTTTATTCAACTCTTTAAAAATGACACTGAAAAGCGATTTGGGCCAGAGGTAGGCGACTTCCTCCTGAGCTGGGCTGTCCTTCTTTCAATAGATGGCATTGGAAACAAGGCTCCTGGCAGGCTGGGTAGGGTGACTTCTTAGTTGGGCCAGGCCCCTGGGTGGGCACTGCTCCTCTTCCATTGTGATCCTTCAGATGGATCCAGAGCACACCAGGAAAACACCCTGGGGTCCTGAAAAAGCCCCATGATCACCTTGGAATTAGTGGTACTCAGTCGGCTGGTTACAGGTCATAAGTGTCTTTTTCTACCACTTATGGGGAGTCTGTATTTTAACAACTGCTTTAAACAATAGTCATGATGCTGGTGTCGACTGAATAAAGAAGCTAATATTTAGTGTGAGCTCTGTGCTACGTGCTTGGTGTCCTTGAAGACTCCTGACACCCGTGAGAGAAACATGCTGTTATCCTGATAATACAGGTAATGAAAGTGGGTTTGGCAAGATTAAATGTCTTGGCCACAGTCATACAGCTGTGTGGTGACTGGGCTGATAGCTGAGCCCAGATGTGTCTGACTCCCAAGTCCATATTCCCACTCCTTCCTTCCCTGGGTCTGGCTCTCACATTGCTGCTTCTCCACCTCCCACTGTCTCTGCACTTTGGCTGTCAGTTCTTGCCTCGAGCACCTGTTGCTCAGGAACCTGCTGGGACAAGTCTTCTGCCTCGACCTCGACATGCTCCTTCGGATGAATTGGTGTTAGCCCTGCGGCCCCACGCACCAGGGTAAGAGAGACTCTCGCTTCCTGCCCTGGCCCGAGGGACCGACTGGCTGGGCCTGCCTTCTGCCCAGCTCACCGGTCATGGAAGAGAGTTTGGACACACCCTCCACTCTTGCCTGATGAAAAAAGTTTACAGAGCCCAGGTCATTCCTCTCACCATAGTGAAGAGTCTAATGACTCAGAAGTTAGGGTCATGACTGACAGGTGAGCCAGAAAGCTCTGCTCTGTTCCCCTATTGCATCTGTCCCTGACTGGTCTCGGGTACCAGGGACCTCATGGCTCTCACACAGAGTGGTCATCGTACTGTGACTCACATGCCTTCGCTTTCCTAGGCGCAGTGCTGGAGTCTAAATCCTCCATGGAGGGAGATAGACATATATTTATTTTAAAACCACCTTGTTAGGCTGGGAGTGAAATTTCCTTCCTAAGGAATCTGGTAGTCTTTCCATGGTCTCACTAAAGCTCCCTACAATAAATGGCCATTTGACTTTCCAAAATGAGAGTGTTTCCCTTGGGGCTTGTCCAACAGCCTTGCCACCCATAGTTGAGTCTGGCTCACCTGTGATCTGTCAACCGGAGTTCTCCATCCACCAGAGCTTCTGCAGCTTTCAACACCGTAGCTCTTGAGACTTGGGGTTAGGACCCTGTGGTGTGCTGCCAGACTGCCAAGTACACTGCAGTTCTTGAACAGGAGTAAATTATGTTTGGTGTAACATAACTGTTAGCCCAGAACCAGTTCTTCATTGTGATGCCAGTATGACACCTGGTAGTTCTTACTCAGAGTTACCTTAAGAGACACCTGTTAAAAGTAGCAATCATTAAACTGATTGGATTCAGTAGTTTCCATTATTGACATTATAAGTTTTTAGTAAATTGGGACTTAAGGGTGTGGGGGAAAGAAAGAAATATGCCTGTGAAACATCCTGGGCCCAAGTTTTTCTGGAAATGTAAAATGAGGGCTTGCAGGAGAGAATGTGTCTAAGTGTCTTCATGCCCTGACATCTTATGGTTTTCCGAAGTAGCTAGAGGTTTATAATTTCAGAGATGTCATCATGTAGACTTGAGGGAGTACTCCTTTTTGTCTAATTGGTTGCTAAGATCAGGTATCTATGGAAACAGCCATCCGTTAGTATTCAAGATAGGAAATTTATTTCTTTTACTGGGCACAATTATGCAACGAGTATAGTGTTCCTTGTGTGATGGCTTCTAGTAAGGCCTGCCATAGAAACTGGATTTCTTAAGCCTGTGAAAGAAGCAGAAAATACACCTTCTCCTCCCCCTGCCTTGAGCTACCTCCACATCCTCAGAAACCAGTGGTCCTACCCCACAAAATCTTATAATTACACTTCCCAGATTATTGTGCACGTTTTGAACATTCAAAGCCATGTCTCAACAGTGCCTTTATGAGCTCCAAAGCAAGTTTATTTTCAAAACCTTGCTCTGTATTACTCTTGTCTTTCTACTCAGATTTTACCTTACCATTGAAGTGTTTGCCTTTGTATAATACTGTTTCTGTGTGACTGAAAATTCTCAGAGATGAGTACTGGATTTTCTCCAATATGACTATACCGCCATACTCCTATCATAGGATGGTTTCTGGGTCATGGTGAGGTTCCTTGAAAGCTTTGTTTTTTTTATTTCCTTTCATTTTATTTTTTAAAACTTTATTTTTTAAAATTTTACTTACAGAAGAAGCCTCTTAACTTGTACAAAGAATAAGCAATCTTTCTTCTGGTGGTTGAATGAAAAGATGGGAAAAAGTCTTTTTCTCATTTTATGTATTTTTTTCCTCTCAAATTCTGTCTCCAGAATTGTAATCTGATGTCCAACATATCCTAACCCCAGAAAGTGACATTCTGGACTGTGTATATTCTTCCATTTAACTCTGTATTTTTTTGTTTGGCTTTTTGCATATGGAACTAACCATTCATTTGTTCCTTATTCCAAATATCTGGCACTGTTAGGCCCTAAGATTATCTTGGTGACTGAGGCAGATACACTTTCTGTCCTGGCAAGGTTCACCATCTCACCAGGGAGACAAGGTAGCCAGGCAGTTACAACACAGTGTGGAGCAGTTTTAATGAGAGAACCCAGGGTATGTGTGATCTCAGAGAAGGGACAGTAATTCAGATGTGAGAACAGAGAGGTCCTCTTGGAGGAGGTGATACTTGGTCAACTAAGACCTGAAAGACAAGCATGTGTTAGAACAGAGGGATCCAGACTGGGGGAAGGATATTTCATGGAGAGGGGACAGAGGCTGTGGAGTGCCTGAGGTCATTGCAGAAAAAACTAGAACCTGGTTTTGTTCTTGCTGAGTCCCCAAAACCAGATACCATAGAAAATCGTCACAGTATTGTGCTTTCATTTTAGCCTTACCAACTCAAAACCAGGACAATGCACATTTGAGGCATGTTTAAGAATGTGCGGCAAGTCCCTGGGCCCCGGAGGAGTAAGGTGGGCATTGTCTGAGTTTGCCAAGGGGCTGTGTCTATTAACATCCCCCTCAAACTGTTCATGGACGCTTGTCTAAGAAAGGAAGTAGTGTCGAATTCAGCTTTTCTCTGAAAAGGCCACTCCTGGCACAGGACAGCAGACCCTCTGAGCTGTGTCACGGGGAGCCAAATGTGGAATGTTTATTTCCAGAAACAGTCGCAGTAGCTCTAAGCTTGGACTGCTTGTCCTGGGGTCCTTTGGAATGTTCCAGAAGTCAGAACTGACTTCTGAGTTTTTTAACATTGGATACCCCACATTTGACCACAGATGGCTGTGACCACTCATGTGGGCAGTGGGTGAGCCTGGTTCTTGAATCTTGGGGCATAAATGGTGGATGAGCAGTAGTTGTTGGCCCTGGTTCTGCCTCCTGAGGTAGATGCTGGTCACCCGAGGCATGTACTCCTGTGAACTCACATAGATATTGCTCTCCCCAAACATTTGTTGTGGAGAAGTGAAAGTACCATGGTCATTCTTAATGGCAGAAATTATTAATGGAACATCAGCAAATCCCTGCAGTCCAAGGGTGAAATCAGTAGTTATCAAAGTATGACTCTTGGAACAGCAGCATCAGCCTCAACCAGGAACTTGTTAGGGATGCCCATTCTCTGTTCCACTCCAGACCTGCTGAATCAGCACCTCTGGCCGGGGTCTGGCAGTTTGTGTCTTTACCACCTGCGAGGTGATTCTGATGCACACTGAAGCCTGAGAACCATTGGAGTAAATAATACAAGCTACAGGTAATGAGAACGTCCTGAGACTCCTACTGATGGGCTGCCTGTGATTTCCACTCCTTTCTTGTCACATAAGAAGGCATCTTGGAATGCCAGTGAGCATGACGTCCTTATGGGGACAACCGTGAATTTGCACAAGTTTATTAAAATGTGTACACTGTTGTTAACTTGGCTACTTTATTATTTATCGATGAATAACGTGAGACAAAAGTCACAGCAACAGAGATACCACAGTTAAATGCTATCGTTCTTTTATAGAGGTGCAGCAGTGGTTTTCATTCTTTCTTTTCTTTTGTTTTTTTTCTGACAATATCCTACAATAAGAATTATGTTTAAATTGTTATCCAGGAGACACCTACATGTGTGTATAACCCCAACAAATGTTTCATGAAGTAACACCCTTACTGTACTTTCTGTGCTACTCTATGAAAAGTTTGCTGGTTGCAAGGCATAAAATTCATTTCATGACCCACTCATGAAATGTGACCTGCAGTTTGCAAAACATGGGTATAGTGAGCTGTCTTTGTGGGGACCCTGTCTCTAGAGCAGGAGACGGATGGGGCTGCCTTCACCTCCAAGTCAGATAGACTTGGTTTTTGGTCTCTGTTCTGCCGCTCTCTGCTGTGTAACCTTGGGCAATTTACTTGTGTTCTCCGAACTTTAATTTCGTCTGTCAATTTGGATAATCTCTCCCTCACAGGGTTATGGTGACACGTGAGTGATAATACCTCACACGGTAACCGGCAGTGTTAGCTACTGTCATACTTGTGGGAGCAGTATTGCTAGCACTATTTTTCAGAAAATCATCAGTTACATACATTTTTGGGGTCACTTCTCCAAAGCCGTTTTTCACAGTTTTGCCCCAAACTTTAACGAATAAGTGCTCCCTGTAGTCTGTGTATTCAGAAATACTGCTGAAGTAATTTTCTCTTAAAAACATAACCAAATTCTGTATTGTATTCCAAAATAGACTCAAGTTTTGATATATATTTGCAATAGTTTGTTTTGATACAAAATTTCATCCCCTTAGCCCAAATCCTTGAGGTCAGCAAGATTGTAGATCATGCCCTGAGTATCTACACGTACCACCAGCATAGCCCAGAGCATAGGTATGTAGGAAGTGTAGACGTCATGATGGTGTTTCTGTGGCAAGATGTCCTTGCTGACTTTCTTGAATCATCCTGTTTGTTGGTGATTTGGGGGTAGCATCTCCATGTATGTAACTCTGTAAGGTGGCATGTCAGGTCACTCGTGGACCCCAGGCAGTTGGCATGTGCAAGGACCAGGGATTGATCACACAAAAATCCATTAGCTGGGGAGACCCAGCTAATGTCTGTTTGTCTTTCTGGAGGTCATGATTGTGGTTGGTGGCCAGGCCCCCAAGGCGATCCGCAGCGTGGAATGCTATGACTTCGAAGAGGACCGGTGGGATCAGATTGCTGAGCTTCCCTCCAGGAGATGTAGAGCAGGTGAGCGGCACCATCTGTCATCTTGCAGCCTGCCTTTCCCCAGCTTGTCTCTGCTTACTGCCGGAAATCCACCCTTGCTTCTTGTTTCCACAAACATCTGTGCATTACAGACTCTCTTCCTCTTCCTTCTCCACTTGCCCAATTTCTGGCTGCCCCTTCTGGGGTCGGTTCTTACGTGTGTAGGGACTTCATACCATGTCAAGTATTTGCTTGAATCACACAACATTGGAAAAACGTATATGAATAGAAATCCAGTGAGCCCCATGATGACCTCCGGTTCTGTGAAGTTAGAGATCACTGTCTGTGGTGACTTATTCATGAGACCGTCCGGCTCCCCCATTGTCACTCATTGTCACTGCATGAGCGATCGGCCACTTAAGATGAACTCGTTTTCTTGATTTCCTGTGCCTCAGGTGTGGTATTCATGGCTGGTCACGTGTATGCTGTGGGCGGGTTTAATGGCTCGCTGCGTGTGCGAACAGTGGATGTGTATGATGGCGTGAAGGATCAGTGGACGTCCATCGCCAGCATGCAGGAGCGCCGGAGCACTCTGGGTGCGGCCGTGCTCAATGACCTGCTCTACGCCGTGGGGGGCTTTGATGGCAGTACTGGTAGGTCTGGGATGTGGCCCCCACTCCTCCCAGCCTGGGACAAGCCCTCAGTGCAACCCTGGTTTGCTCAGCCAGTTCTTGGACCAACCTTCTGTCCATCCATAGCTCCTTCCTTAGTAGTATACTCCTTCTACCTCATCTACCTTGCTTGCCAGAGCCAGGCCCTCCTACACACATAATACATAACTGCCCATGTGCTATCATTTCTAGGACTCTGGGAAGGATCCTGCACTCAGAAGAGGTCCTTTTCTCCTCTCTATTGTTTGGGAACCCATTTTTTCAAGACAAGACTTAGAGAACATATTCAGCTTCAGGGCATCTAAGGAAGCCTCTGCTGGATGCACAAGGAAGCTGGGGTTCAGCCATGGCAGAGACCTGGCTCAGGCCCTTCCATCTTTGTCCATCGCCCTTTTACTGCCCCACAAAGCTTTGCCTGATTGTGCCACCACAGAAAAGTCCCCTTGCTCCTGGCTTCTAGGTCACTTTAGAGTTCAAATCAGAAACTACAAATAGACATGGACTTGGAGAGATTATCTCATCTCTCCTATACCTCCAGGTGAAAGTCTCTGTGGACACTAACTCTGTTACACTGAAATCCCCCCCAGGGATGTGGAAAACAATTTTTTTTTTATTTGTTTTAAAGATTTTATTTATTTGACAGAGATCACCGGTAAGCAGAGAGGCAGGCAGAAAGAGAGGGGGAAGCAGGCTCCCTGCCGAGCAGAGAGCCCGATGCGGGGCTCGATAATAGGACCCTGAGATCATGACCTGAGCTGAAGGCAGAGGCTTTAACCCACTGAGCCACCCAGGTGCCCCCAAAACAATATTTTTTGACTTCTGTGAATTTTCGTTTGTGTCTTTAACACTTGGTAAAGTCTTTCCCAGTCTTTTCTTTGCCTCACTCATAAAATTCCAGGGTGTGCAGTCCCTCCAGGGGCTGCCTCTGGTGGGTAGGACCTGAGTAATAAAGAGAAAAAAAGGGAGTGGATTGTTTCTTTTGGAAATTGCTCTCAGCCGCAAGTAGGAAACCTCACTAAACTGTGGCTGAAACAATTGAGAGATACTGTTTTACCCACGGGACAGGGAGTCGGGAAGTTGGCAGTTATTCACTTCATCCGCTTGCTCAAGAACATTGGGGCCAAGCTCTTTGAGCGTCCCTTGTCTGTACCCTCCAGATCAGAAGGTGTCCGTTACAGCTCCATCCAGCTGTTTGTATTCTGGGTAGCAGAAAGCAGGTTGGTGTTGGCACCTGTATCAGGAAAACGACGACTATTTCAGAAATGCCTATGAGACTTCTACTTGGGCCTCATTGACTGGGTCATCCCTTTAGGGGTTCTGGGAAGGTAAGTGTTGAGCTTTCTAGCTTCTAATGTAGAGGAAGAGAAGGCAAAAGAAGGTGTGCAGTGAGGCAAGCTCAGATTTTCCCTCTGTTCTGTAGGTGTAACAGTTTACATTCACAGGGCTGTCGTGTTATACTCCTGTGTCCTCTCTTGACCCGCCCTGAGTCAGACCTCAGTGGACATCTCAGGTAGACTCACTGTAGATGTGCTTCAGGGAGGTGCCCCAGCCCGCACGGCGAGGGAGACGTGGTGCTCAGCCACACACGTGGGTTTCTCACCCTTTCCCCAGCCTCACTTTGGCACACTGGGTGATACCTCACACTGTAAAAATCTTATGAGTCTCTTGTCTCCCAGGCTTAGCGTCTGTGGAAGCCTACAGTTACAAGACCAACGAGTGGTTCTTCGTGGCCCCAATGAACACGCGGCGGAGCAGTGTGGGTGTGGGCGTCGTGGAGGGTAAGGAATGGCAGAGGGTGGTGGCCCATCCATGCCCTAGACCCTGGGTCAGGTCCCGGTGCCCTGGCTCTGCTCCTCCCATCAGAGCTCTGAGGCAAGTACTACCATCTTGATGGAACAGGTGGCGAAGGTTGAGGTGCAGAGAGCTGCAGTTATGGGCTCAAGGCTGGCAGGTGGCCAGCTGTGCTGGGAAGAGTAAGAGGAGCCTAAGGGGCAATGCAGGGCTGTCCCTTTGGCCGCTTGTCAACGGTTCTGTCATAGGTTGAGGAATCTAGATTCAGCATATAAACTAGGAGTATACTGGGGTGGGGGTAAGAGTTCATTTTGTTTAATTTTGTCCTCCTCTGCCTTTGTTGACCATTAACACATTAACAGAGCTTTGAGTGGGATGGGCATTTCTTCCCAGGTCTGATTACTGTCACTGCAGGTCAGGTGGGTGGTGGAGTCCTGCTATCATCAGGAAGATTGTGTGGGTGAGGTGGGTGGGAGGGATAAGGTCTGGGGCACAGTTAGGGCTCTGTAGTCTATAGTGCGCTCTTTTATATGCACATTTTGTTCCCCACATCCTTTTGAAGGAGGTAGGCGGAGCTTAGATGTTCTCCATTCTCCACATAGGGCAATGGAGTGTCAGAGCAGGGCACGTGATGGGCCCATTAGTCGAGAACACAGCCAGTCCTTGAGCCCTGGTCTTCTGACTCCCAACTCAATGCTTTTTCCATTATGCTACACTCTTTCAGACCATTAGCCGATGCTAATAGGGAGTTTTATAAATACATGTGAATTTAGTGTATTCAAGCATAGAGCATGATTTGGACTAAAATGTTATCCTTTGTAGGACAATACTGATTCTTTAGCTTGTCCTGAAAGAGGGAATTTAGCTGGAATATCTGTGCATTTAGACTTGTATGCAGACATTCTCTCTCTCTCTCTCTGTCTCCCTCTCTCTCTCATGTTTGCCCCCGGGAACACACGTACTTGCTTTGGGGAGTGCATAATATGCAGTGATTAGACATTAGCAGAAATATTCTTTTCTCTAACTGCGTATCTTGGTTTGTATCAGTATTACATAAGTTTCCACTCAAAAGTACACCTCGCTAACATACTAAATAAGTCATCTTGGGGAGCACAAGGATTTTGTCCTCCTCTCAAGATAAATTGTTTTTTTGCAATCTCATCCATCCTCCTGGTGGAACAGAAATTGATTTGTCTGCCAAATGTAAGTGCTTTGTCTAGCCACCTTCCCATTTCCCCCCCTTGTTCCTTAGCCAGGAATATCAAACAATAGAGTAGGGGTTAAAAATAGCAAGTCCCTGTTAATAGACTCAAGGAGAAACTTTGAGTGGGTATTTTTTCAGCTGACGCAAGGTTGAGGTGGTTGGTGGGGGTTTGAGAAGTTGCTTCCATGATGGTGCTTTGAAATACTCCCCTTGACAAGGGCTCCTCAGAGCATGTTGTTTATGTGGAGGGAGTACTGTTTTGTTGTGTGCCTGTTGACACAGAGGGCAGCCTGGCAACGTGTTGATCTAGTCCATCCTGACTTTGAAGCTCTTTAGCAAGGGTTTACCTGGGGCAGCAGAGGGTCATCCTCACAGCTCTGATGAGGAGGGTTTCACGGGGCCTCTGCTTGCCTGTGGCCTTGTAGATACAGCTCTCCATGTTGTCACAGTACTCTCCTCCCTCTCCCTGTCTCCTGCCATGGCTGCCCGGTCTCAGTGACTCTGGGGTTGTCCTCGGGAGTTTCTCGTCTCCTCTATACCCCAGGCCTTCCTCCCCCTGGCCCCGAGTGACTTGGGCTTTGGTGAGTGGTGGGCAGCTGGGTGGGCCGTGCTTGTGTCCTGGTCTGCACATGTCGCAAAAACAGCCTGGACCCTGGGAGAGCTTCTGGATCAGGCATTTTTCTTCTGGCTCAGGTGAGGGCAGAACTGGGGAGGAGGTATCCCTTTCTTTTAGAAGGTCCACTGGAAAGGGGCAGAAAACAAAACGAGCTTCAATGATAGAGGAAGAAATAATTTTACCTATGATACAGAAATAGTTGTGATGTACAGCACAGTCTTGAGCCTCTTTCTAACTTAAAAGAATTGCAGACTTCCAAATAATAGTTGTACTTTTGTTATTCTCCCTTAGTAAAGCACATTGTGACCAAAAAACTCTCTTTTAATTAGTAATTATTAAGTGCATTTGCATTGGGTGGTGGTTATTTAGTCTACAGCTAAGGTTTAAGATCTTTGTCATCACTCTCTCATTCCCCATGAGTCTGTGCCCACAGGTGTGGTAGGACTTCCCCTTCCCCCACCCCAACACATGGAGAGGGAGAGAGAGGGACAGAGAGATAGGAGACCTACCATATTTCAATCTCTGCTCTGGGAGAACTCTAATGCCAATTTCCTCCCCCTCACGCCCAGCCCCAGGCAGAAATGATGCTTTTGGGTAGCAGCTTATGATATGTTTATTTTAAAAGTGGGTAGTGGTGCTTCAGGGATCTTGTGCATGGCTCCAAGATCACAAGGGAGGAAGTAGATGAATTCCAGCCATCCCAGCCCGGAGTGCACACAGAGCAGTCCACCCACATGGTCCATTTGCGGCATTGTGGACAGAGCACACAACTGATGGTGAAGACAGGCTTTGACTTCTCACTGAAGAATATTTTCCCATCTTTGTTTTGTCTGTTTTTGTGAGCCTTCAGCCAGAAAGTCAAGCTGCCTGCCTGGAGCTGGGGACCTCAAGCTTTCTGTGTCTTTGTCCCCTTACTCTGGAGAAGTAATGTAACTCATGTATCGTGCTACCAAGAGTAGGCCAAGTCGCTTTGGAGCCAGGCCATAGCTTTGCAGGGGTTATTTAGGGTGCTTATTTAGAAAGATGCTCAGTACTGCTTCAGGGAGCCTCACAGCTCACAAGGAAGTAAAAGGCAGAGATGTGAAGCAGGCTTAGTCTGGTTTGTGGTCCATCCGGAGGAAAGGGGCCCTGGACTCTGATGGAGGTAGAGGGGACCCCGTGGGTTAAAGATGGAGTTTCAGCCACTGCCTCTGTTCCAGGGAAGCTGTATGCTGTCGGGGGTTATGATGGGGCTTCCCGCCAGTGCCTGAGTACCGTGGAGCAGTACAACCCGGCAACCAATGAGTGGACGTACGTGGCGGACATGAGCACACGCCGCAGTGGTGCAGGTACGGAGGGGTGGGCTGGGGAGGGTCAGGGCACGCGCTTTGTCTGGTCCTCTCTCACGTGGGTCTGGGCCCCAGCAGGTGCACAGTCTACCTTATCTTACGTTCCCTTCCCAGTCTGTTCTCTAGACTGTGAGCTTTGTTGTTTGTTTTTTTGAGACCACTCATAAATGAAGATCATATGATATTTTCTTTGTCGGACTTCACTGAGTATAATGCCTTCAAGGCATTTCTTTTTCTTTTCTTTCTTTCTTTCTTTTTTTTTTTTTTTAAAGATTTTATTTATTTATATGACAAAGATCACAAGCAGGCAGAGAGGCAGGCAGGGAGAGAGAGGGGGAAGCAGGCTCGCCACTGAGCAGAGAGCCCGATGCGGGGCTCAATCCCAGGACCCTGGGATCATGACCTGAGCCGAAGGCAGAGGCTTTAACCCACTGAGCCACCCAGGTGCCCCTCTTTTCTTTTTTTTTTTTTTAAGATTTTATTTATTTGTTTGACAGAGAGAGAGATCACAAGTAGGCAGAGAGAAAGGCAGAGGGGGAGGGGGAAGCAGGCTCTCCATTGAGCAGAGAACCCGATGCAGGTCTCAGTCCCAGGACCCTGAGATCATGACCTGAGCTGAAGGCAGAGGCTTAACCCACTGAGCAACCCAGGTGCCCCAAGGCCTTTCTTTTTTATATACTTTTTTCTCTTTTGTATTTTTGAAGATCAAGTTGTGATCTCACTTTATAGTACCAAACATGTGACCACTTCCTCAGCAGTCCTTAGAAATTATGCCGTTTTAATATTCAAAAATCTTTGTGTGCTTACTGGCTAGAGAAGAAAAAAAGGTGTATGGTTCCATTTAAGAAGCATTTGTGTTTGGAATGCTATTTTTTAGTCGGCTTGTTTCTGCTGATTCTGACCAGTTGGCCCTTCCTGAGCAGAACGTGAAGCAAATGCCTGAAAGTCAGGACACCTGTGCTTCAGTGATGAGTCTGCTCGAACTTGTCTTGTGACCTTGGGCATGTCCCTTCCCCCTTTCTGGCCTCCATTTCCTCAGATGTGAAATGAGTGGGTTGGAGTAGACATTCCTTAGGGGCCAGTGCAATTCACACATCTCATGTCTCCCCTCCCTTCATAGAGCTCTTTTGGTAATAGTGGTGTAGAGTTGTCTTGATACCTCCTAGGAATCTTCTGTGACTTTAGGTGTGAGATCAAGTTCAAAGCTCAAGGATGTAGGGACAGCTCAGGAGGAGTAGGGCAGCCCTGAGATAGGGGGCTGCTTCTAGGAACATCTCAAGGAGAAAGCGTGGAGGGGCAGCCCCATGTGGAGCCCCCAACCTCCCTCATCTGCCTTAGATCTGCTTCTGGAGGCGGACCTCTCTGTCTCTCCAGGCTGCCTGGGGGTTATTGCTGTGTGGAACTTTCTTGAGCTGCTCTGAACTTTTACCTGGACTAGCGGCCCTTGACAGTGGCATCTCTCCTGCCTGTGTCCCTGGGTGAACTCAGTTTAGGGGATGCTCTTTCTCCTAGAGGTGGACTCTACTCCCCTTACTGTCAGAACCCTGGCGTCAGGCTCCTGAATCAGCTTTCGTTTTGTGCTTTGTGTCCCTAAAGATTTGGGAAAGCTGCACCTCTGGAGTGGAGAACCCACGTACTTGTGATGGTGGGTGTTCTTTGGTGGCTGAAGACTCAGAGACTGAGGCTTCTGGCTGCCTCTGGGCCTTTGAAGGGCCAGGAGCTGCTGTGGCTCGGGGTCTAGGAGACCTCTGTGTGAACATTTGTGCAAGAGGCTACAGAAGGGCAGGAGGGGCCCCCAGGGCCTGAAACGCTGCTTGCTTCTTCAGTAGAGCATAAGCCGTGCTAGCAGATGGTTGGGGGGTAAAGAGTTCATTTCTGGGAGCCATGCTGAGCTAGGTCCCGCTGAGCACAGAAGAGGGGCAGATGAGGCTTCTTTGGAGCACACTGAACAGTCTTAGACCCGGGTCTGTTAGAGAACCAGGGGTGGTGGGGGGTGGGTCTCTTAGCTAGCCGTTGTTGATATAACACCACCATCTGCTGTTAGTTTTGGGCAACTGTGAGGAACTGCTAGCACAGCTGCGTCATTGCTAGGTGGGATTTTACGAATTGGGTCATTCAATAAACCCAGTACCCCCAGGCACAGGGAAACAGATGTGGTAAGACAGATAGGGTCCTTGTCCCTGGGAAGCTTACATCCTAGAAATCGAGGGCTTGGGTCTCACGCTTGGCTGCACATCCCAGTCATCCGGTGTCCTTGTTCTGATTCCCAACCAGGGTCTCCAGGGGGGAGGCCCCGGAATCACTCTTTTCAATATATCCCCACCCGATCGAGATGCAGCCTGTTGTGGGTGGGGTGGTCTGTGGGCCCCTGGAGCTCCCCGTGCAGTCCAGCTTCCTTGCTTTGCAGGTGGGAGAACTGAGGCCCAGAAAGGGCAAGTTAGAGACTCCGGTCCAGACCCCACGAGTCCTGGCCTCCAGGTCATTTGCTCTTTTGGGGATCCTGTGCCACCCTCCTGCCTGCTGGCTTTTATTCCCATGACTTGCATGGAAGGATTTTAAAAGGTTATTCTTTTTTTGTCTTTTTTTTTTTTTTTTAAGATTTTATTTATTTATTTGACAGAGAGAGATAGTGAGAGCAGGAACACAGGCAGGGGGAGTGGGAGAGGGAGAAGCAGGCTTCCCGCTGAGCAGGGATCCCAATGCAGGGCTCAATCCCAGGACCCCAGGATCATGAACCGAGCCTAAGGCAGGTGCCCAACAATTGAGCCACCCAGGTGCTCCTTAAATGGTTATTCTAAAGCTTGTCCATGATGCCACTCTGGGAATCAGCTCTGGCTTCTCAGCATGGGGCATGTGGAATGCTGCTCTCTTCTCTGCAAGCTCAGAGGAGAGCACATGGCAGAAAGAACGGGTCCTGCTTCCCGGCGGGGCAGTCTGCGTGGTAATGACATCACCGCAGCTGCTGCACAGCTCGTTTCCGCGTTGCAGTCTTTCTCTGTAACCAGTCTAATAGAAGGCTGCGGAATCCGAGTGAAACAGCATTGTAGGAAAATGTGGCCACACAGATAGCCCAAAGGGAGGCCAACTTTGACCCTCTGGAAATAACTACTCCTGAAGTTTTGGAGGGTGTCTTTCAGTCTTTTTTGCCTTTTTTCTATTTTTCTTTGCATATGAACTCTCCCCTCCCCATTTTATACCACATACATACACACACATATGTTACGTATGTATGTATATTTACATTTCTTAAAATTAGCCACAGAGTGATTTCTGCTTTATCTTTGGGGATTCTCAGGTTGACAGGCTTAGGCAGGCAGGGCGTCATTCTGTGTGTTTTACAGATGAGGGCACTGAGGTCTCGGGGAAGAAAGCAGCACTCCCCCAGGCCACCCTGCTGATGATAGCTGCCCAGGACCGGACGCCAGGCCTCCTGGTTTCCGGTTGTGGTTGCCAGCCGGAGGCTGGGACGCTGTGCTCTGCTTTTCAGGGGTCGGGGTGCTCAGTGGCCAGCTGTATGCCACAGGCGGGCATGACGGGCCCCTGGTGAGGAAGAGCGTTGAAGTTTATGATCCTGGAACAAACACCTGGAAGCAGGTGGCAGATATGAATATGTGCCGGCGTAATGCAGGTAATGAGACTGCTCTCTCCTTCTGCCCTTGGGGGTGTGGGTGTAAACAGTAGCTGTTAGACACAGGCAGAGGGACAGAACCTGGCCCAAGCTTGTACCTCAAACAGGAGTATCCATTTGCCAGATCGGCGCTGGGCTAGCAGAGGGGAGAGCTGGGGAACACAACCGCTAGCCACAGGGTCCGCCTGCTTAGATGCAAGGGGCTAATGACTTTCACTGTACACGCTAGGACACAGACTCCATCAAAGCCCCTGGCCCACTGGCTCTGTTGGGTAGCTAGGCACAGGGCTGTGTGGGCATGGCCAGTCAGTGACACTTGGTTCTATGTTTTTTGCCTGTACCTGGCTCTGAGAACCTCTCACTTCCCACCTGAAACCCATCTCCTTCTTCCTACGGGTTGCCAGGACCCTGATTCATTGTCCAGTGGGAGCACTTCCCATATTCCTTGCTCTGTACCTCCTGCCTCTCTGTCTCCTCCCTGTTTGCCTTCCTGTGGGAATGATCTATCTTAGAGTGTTTAGATTTTTGTTCTGGGAGCCTGACCTCCCTATTAAACTCTTTGCTTTAACAGCTTTATCTTGTGGATCGTGTCCTATGTTGGTACATCTTATTTTATGCCTCTTTACTCTAGGAAAGTGTTGGCTTAGCTTAGCTTCCCAGACTAGAAAGACAAACAGGTGACTTTCAGGCAGATTTTTTTCCTTTATACTCAAATTACCTGTTTGCTAAACTCATTTGTAGGTCACATGTTGAAAGTGTAAACAGGAGGGAGTTTATTAATTTGCCCACTGCCTGAGCCTGCTATGATGAAACTTGGCATTTGGCCTTAAGCCCCGTGAGCGAGGGATTACAGAACGCCCAAGACAGCTAGTGTATCAAAAATCCAAGAATTAAGTTTTGATGTAAATGAATATATATGTATATGTTCACATAGAGATATTTCTGTTTTTTATAGCAAAAGTGGAATCCTACTCAGTGATGTTCTACAACCTGCTTTTCTAATCCACTTCAAAATCTTTCACAACTGTCTTTTTATAATGCGAAATAGACTTACATGATATTTTAAATGGCTGTATCACAATTTAAATATCTCATCTACTATTGAGCTTTTAGATTATTTCCATTTTTCTACCAATAATGCTTTTGTTGTTATAAATGGCCTTATGGCTGATCAGTGCACACATCTCAAATTATTTCTTTAGAATTTAAGTCCAGGAGTGAAATTCTTAAGCCAGAGGGAGCATCTTTGCTTCCACTACTATCCAGGAAGCAGTACATTTTATCTTCTCATCAGGATCTGAGATGATCTTCATCAGTACTGACAATTATTGCTTCTTGAATATCATCAACCCCCTCATGTGATTTTGAAAGAAGACACAACGTATTAGACCAAGGCCTTGTAAACTCTTGATGAGCAAAATAATGTTTTCCTACTCTTGGCCCCTGCAGCATGAGACTTTGCCCTCACTCTAGCTCTCTGTGAGAATAGGGTGGGAGGAATGCCTTGTCGCTGGGGGCTGTGTGTGGGTTTAGATCTAAGTCATGTGGAGGCATCCCAGATACAACCACTAGGCACAAAAGGATAGCTATCCCAGTGTTTACCAGAGCAAACCAGAGCAGAGCGGGAGTAGTGTGTGTGAGATTCCCTGAGCATAGCTCAGTCTGCCTGTGGGAAGTCCACATACTCCAGTAGAGAGGGGCCCGTACTCATAACGAGTTAGGGGCCAGGAATGTCCCTGGGAGCATGTAGCAGTGAGAGCAGTGAGAACTCCCTGGTCAGAGAAGAGACCTTCTTAGAAATGGGGGATCCTCAGGGCCCAGTGGTTATTGTTGACATGATCTCCCATTGAGCAAAATCAGACCTATGAGCCGGTTCACGGGGTCACCTTGAAGGGGAGGAGGAGTGCCTCCTGGGCTTTCCATGCTTATTTCCCATCCATTCTGATCCCCTCGTGGCTCCTGCTATGATGTCTCCTATGGCCTCTGTTTCCCAGGAGTCTGCGCAGTGAACGGGCTCCTGTATGTGGTTGGAGGGGATGACGGATCCTGCAACCTGGCTTCGGTGGAATACTACAATCCCATCACTGACAAATGGACGCTGCTGCCCACCAACATGAGTACGGGGCGGAGCTACGCAGGTCAGTGTGCTGCCCCCAGTACCACCTTCACCCCCGCCCGACCCCTGCACCCATGGAGCTGAGTTCGCTTAACTTGGGACTTCGTGCCTCCTGCAGCGATGGTAGATAATTGTCCCATGCCACTCCATCATTCTGTGCCCACAACAGATACCCCTGCTGAGCCTGGGTCTCCCCAGCGAACCAGAATGTAGGCCCAGAATTCTTTTTAACACCCGTGTTTGCAGGGGCCACTTCCAACTGCTCTGATTCGTCCTAAGATGATGGGTTTAGAATTTCATTGCCATTTCTGGCTCCTACACAGAATAAGATACAGTTCTTGCTTTGCAGAAATTTAATTGGAAAGATAAGATCTGTCTACATGAAGTAGCACATGCAAGGCAGTGTACCCATGACTTCTCAATAGAATGTGCTACGCGGTCTGTATTTTAAGACATGACAGGTGAAAACTTCCCGGAGGAAACAAGGTTGGATCACCTCTGAAGGTGGGAGCTGCCCTTTGCCAGGGGCTCCCTCCCTGTGCCAGAAGGTGGTGTGTTAGGCACACCGTACCCATTCACAGTCATCCTTTCAAGAACACCCTGGGTGAATGGGACTGTATCCTTCCATTTTACATGTGATAAAATTGAGGTTTGGGGAGTCTAAGTCACCTGCCCAAGACCACATGGCTAAAAATGGCAAAGTCAGAATTCAGACTCAGGTCTGACTACTGAGCCCATGCCCTCCGTACTACCCCAGCGGAGGGGGAGAAAGCACTCCAGGCAAGAGGTGGAGGCAGCAGTAAGCACCACACTGCTGTGGAGGCTTATTATTGGCAAGCGTGTGTGATGGGCTCAGTGAGGTCTGGGAGGTCGGAACTGCTGACGACAGGGGTCTGTAGGGAGACAAGCAGTCTCCCATACCCTTGATGTAGCTCAGCAACCTGTATCTTGTCTTCCAGAAACAGGAATATTTAGAGCTAACAGTGATTTACAGAGCACATAACAACATCCCAGGCATGAAGTATTTGACACCCATGATCTCCTTCAGTGTGCTTCACAACTCCCATGGTGTTCTGATTCCCTTTTTGCAGTAGAAGGTCAATCAGTCTTGTTTGGATTTCAGGCTTGAAGGGGGCTGTGCAGGCTTGAAGGGGCTCATATGCTAGATTGTCAACACAGGCCGTCAGTTGCAGTGAATTGATTTTACTTTTTTTTCCTTGTTTAGGATTTTTCTCAACCAAATAGAAAAGTTTTTAGAGGCATATTGGTCTTTGAGTGATTCTTTCCTCACGATTAATTATTAAAATGAGAACTTTCATTTTCTTTTCAATATGGTTGTGGGAAGAGCACGAGTACAGACAGCTTCGAGTACGAGGCAGTGAGGCCAGTGAGGGGTCCTCCCTCGGCTCCTAGTGGATCTTAAGGAGAGGGGAAGATTTAGGTGTATGTGGTTAGAATTTCACATATGTGCTGAATATTTCATGTCTACCTCTTCATTATCCGCTCTAGAAGTAACTGTGAAACAGACAAGCAAACGCGCAATTTGTCTTCAACTCCGCTGACTGAGTGTATCCTTCTTTTTTTTTTTTTTTAAGAATCTCAAGAAATTGCCTGCAATGCAGAGGTAGATGGATTTGGAGTATTATTTATGATAGCAAAGAACTGAGAACTACTTAATGTGTGACATCAGAGAATTAGTTAAACTGTGAAATATTTGTACAGTGCAAGTGTTTCTAATGTCACGAGAACATGTTCATGACAGTCTGGGGGTTTAAAAGGGAGGATGCCCAAGGGATGTGCCCTGCAAGCTCAGTCACGCAGTCCTGCATCCCAGACGTTTGAGTAGCAACTGCTTAAAGAAGGGGACATCAGAGTCGGATCTCATGGGTTCCAGTTCTGTGCCTTGGACTGGGGCTCTGGGCAGGGTGATAGGTCTGACTGAACTTCTTGTTTTCTCATTTGTAAAATGAGAATGAAATCATAGCAAGTTCCTCACAGTTGTTGTGCAGTAAGAGTGGAATGCTGAGCACAGTGTCTCCCTGGCATGTAGATGATCACGGTTATTTTTAAAAGCCAGGAAATAGTCCAAGAAGACAATGGTGATGCTCTTTGTATGTAGGGTTTTAAAAAACTTTCTTTCCTTGTTTGCTTCTGTGTTTTCCAAATTTCCTGAAATGAGAATATTTTACTTTTTTTTTTTTTTGAAAGATTTTATTTATTTTGTGAGAGACAGTGTGTGTGAGTTGGGGGGAGGGGCACAGACGGAAGGAGAGAGAGAGAATTTCAAGAAGGATCCCCACTGAGGGCGGAGCCCAACCTGTGCCTCGATCCCAGGATCCTGAGATCATGACCTGAGCCGAAATGAGGAGTTGGACGCTTAACTGACTGAGCCACCCAGGTGCATCAAAAATATTTTACTTTTATAATCAAAAGAGGAGGTTTATTTTTTAAATTTTTAAATTTTATAGGTTTTATATATTTTTTTTTGAGAGAGAGAGAGAGCATAGGCAGGGAGAGTGGCAGGCAGAGGGAGAGGGAGAAGCAGGCTCCTGCCGAGCAAGGAGCCTGATGTGGGGATCATGACCTGAGCTGAAGGCACACGCTTAACTGACTGAGCTACTAAGGTACCTCCGAAGAGGAGGTTAATATAAAAAAAAAAACAATACAGGACCTGGATTTGATTTTCTTTTCTTTTCTTTTCTCTTTCTTTCTTTCTTTCTTTCTTTCTTTTTAGTGCTACCTTATGAAAGAATTCTGAGGTGCAGGGAGATGTTGTCAAGGTCAGGCAACACATCTGGGTCTGCGGACTGCAGTGCTGCCCACCTCTGAGCTTTTCTATCTGCACCTTTATCCTGAATTCACATGCAGTGGGTGTCTTAGAATCTCACTCCTGGGGTATCCTGGCATTTCTCTCAGGAGTGTTCTCTCAATCTCCTCTGTAGCCAGAAAATTTTATAGTCATGGGACCTCGTTAAAGTAACTGTCAGTTACACCGGACCAACAGACCTTACCAGTAAATTAGGATTTTGTTCAATTGAAAGTACCAGAAGAGCAGACATGTACTTGCTTAAGCAAGGAGGGAGTGTACCTATCTCAGGCAGAAGGAAGACCAGAAGTCCAGGGCTGGCCTAGGGCTCGGGCTGTCGTTGAAAAACCAGGCTTGTTCTCCCTTTTCTGTTTTGCTGGCTTTACCAGTAGCCACCACCACCGTGGGCTGTGTGTAAGCCACCTTTCGGGTGGGGCACCGGACAGAGCCAAAGCTGCAGCCTGGACAGGGAGAACCTCGAAGGCATTATGTTAAGTGCAAGAAGCCAGAGACTAAGGCCATCTATTGTATGGTTCCACTTACATGAAATATGCAGACTTGGCAAGATCAGCAGAGATGGAAGGTAAATGAACAGTTGCAAAGGTATGAGGGGAGGGGGAAAAGGGAGTGACTGCTCATGGCCAGGCCTGGGGCATGTGGCCCTGCCAGCTGCCAGGCAGTCTGGGAAGCTGAGTCAGTCATATGCTGTCTCTGCCGTCGTGAACAGCAAGTAGAGGGGGAGGTTGGCTGAATCCACCTATGGTATTTGCCACGGAGGCATTCTAGGATCATCTGTGAATTCATAAGTTAGCCATGGAGTATAGTTCACTTTGGCTAAAGTCATTTTGGAGACAGACACTGTCTGGACTGTTGTTCCGAGCACAGTGTTTAGCACGGGAAGGGTCTTTCCATCGGGTGACATCACACAGCATGGGAGCTGAGCCTCAAGAGGTCAGTTGTCTTGCCTAAGGCCTCCCTGCAGCTGGACTGGTGGCCAAGCTAGGACCGGCATGCAGTTTTTCTTACTTGCTTGAAGTTAGTTCACTGTTCTTTCTAGTTCATTTCAGTATCTTGTAAAAGTAGGCATGAATCCTTGTCACTTGTCTTACAGTGATGGAGAGGTAGAGCCAAGGAACTACCTCTGGGCCCCCTGTGACAGTGCGGAGTGTCATGAGGTTGAGTTCTGGTCTTGGAAAAGAACTCCTTGAGATAGCAACCATGTTCATGTGATGATGCTAGGGGAGCCCACTAGCTGTGGTGCTGAAGGCCTGTGCGTGCGGGTTCAGGTGTCTTGCCGGGCCTTGGCCGTAAGAGTGGGAAAGAGCCCACTGTGGGCAGCCTGAGTCCTCAGGCCCTGTGGGGCTTGGATATAGACAGGCCCCTTCCCCTTGACTGGGGCTTTAGGATGGCTCAGACCCATGAACCCCTTGGTTCTCTGAATACCTTTGAAGAAGCTGAGGTGCTCACTTTCTTTCCCTTTCATCATAGGTGTTGCTGTGATTCACAAGCCCTTGTGACCCACAGGCCAACGGCCAGGAGGTGGAGGCAGGGGAAGGGTGCTGCCTGTGGTTCAGAACAGCCGCGCCATGACTGTCGGTGCCACTCACCGCCGGAGTCTGCAGCGGAGCAAGACATGCCCTCCTCCAAAGTGGCCGAGTGGCGTCCGGCGTGGAGACTGGTGATCGCCTCCTGCTCCCCTGAAATGTCCGGGACTCCCCCCTGAGCAGTGGGTTCCTAAAGCTCCAGGCAGCACCTGGGGGATTTTTTGTGTGTTTCTACATGAACACCCAAGAACCTGGGGACAATGTGTGTGTGTGTGTGTGTGTGTGTGTGTGCGCGCACGCGCGCGCACGCATGTGTGTGTGGAACACGGTGTTTCACGAAGTTGGGGGATGTGTGACAATCTACTGGATTTCTTTACTACTGATCCTTCTGTGCTAAAAATCAAATCACAGAAATCTCTCTTCTGGATTTGCCCTGTGGGAACCCCGAGATTCCTAAAGCTGCTGACCTCTGGAGGTCTGGGTGGACAGGCCAGGAATGTCCAGAAAATGACTGGTGATGGGGGCGTTGCTTTGACCATGCCCACAGACTGACTTTGACTCCTGGCATGGTCTGCAGAAAAGCTGGGCATTCTTGAATCTGCGCTGTGTCTTCTGTGTGTGAGAACTAGGAACAGATGGGGTCCCCAGCCCCTCCACTGGGTGCTCTTCCTTGGGCTTTCCTTCAGGAAGCAGATGAGAACCATCTGGTCCTTGGACCACTGGTCTTTGAGGTTGTGGATTCCAGGCTTGGGAGATTTTGTGTCTCTTCAATTGGGAAAACTAGCTCTTTGGAGAAGTCCTGAGTATCACACTGGAGAAAAAAAAAATACACACCCACATATATATACATGAACAACTAAAACAAAACAACAAACCAAAGTAGTAAGGCAGTTCCTGCCAAAAATGGTCTCAGAGAAGATCCTACTTCTGGGTTTTCCTGGGATGGGACAGTCCCCATCTATACTTATTATCCATGCTTAATTCTTCCTAGCAGCCCATTTTACTCTCAGAAGTGTCCTGGTTTGGTGAATAAATAAAAGGTCACCCTACCTCCAAACCCAGAGATAGTTTTGCCCCTGCCTTAGGGGTCCTACATGATCTAGATGGCTATGGATGACTTCAAGGGAGTATACCAGCTGGCACTGGGCCTCAGCACTAGATGGCGATGGTCAAGTCTGTCTGAGGTCCTCGTCTTCCTTTCCTTGTGCTCTCCCCGCTGTTCCAAGGCCTGTACCCTCAGAATACTCTTTTCCTCGTTTCTCCTGAGAGGGAGGAGATGGTGGTAAATGCCCAGGATGTGTGATCTCTCTCAGGGATACTTGCATTTTAAAAGAGGAGCTTGGTGAGAGCTTTGCTAATTCACTGGTAGAAATTATTAATGATAGAACGTCAAACAGCTGGAGGGGGTGGTGGGTATTTGAGGAATGATTCTCATTAAAGAAAGAAAGAAAGAGGAAGGAAGGCAGGAAAGAAAGGAAGGAGGCAGGCAGGAAGGAAGGAAGGAAGAAAGGTGAATCTGTTCCTCACCTTGCAAGTCACTTATGTTGGAATTTGTGGCATAAGGAGGGAAGGTCTTATGTCTGGAGAGTACTCTGACATCATCAGGGCTGGGCTTTAATGCTCCCTGATTTTGGGGTCCACTTACAGGAGTCAGGGGGCGTTATGAAACCTGATGTGGGACTTCTGATCTAACTGGGCTACTTCCAAGCACATCCTGCAGGAGCCTGGCATCCCCTCCAGCTCTCGGCTGCAGTTAGAAAGCCAGTAGCCTCCCTAGCTAGCTGGCCTCTCTGTGTATTTACTGTGTGTTTTTTGTGCACTAAACACTCAACTCTCTTGAAGAAGAAACGACTTCTGTTGTTGAGCAGACGTTATGTCAGTGAGACATTTGGAGGGCAGCACCAAGGCATCCGGAATTCTTAGCATCAAGGCATCCGGAAGAGGCTGGAATATCCAGCTTTGTTGGGCCTGGAGGAAATGTCTCCAAAGCAATCAAGGCATGCCTTCATTTGGGTGCTGTGCTCTCACTTGGCACTGGAGATGCCTGTGGCTTCAGAGCTCTGCCTGGGCTCGGAGGCTGACAAAATGAGCTTTTTGTCGCAAACGTTTTTCTTCCTGGCCTGAGGAGGGTTTGGGACTCGGTTTTGGTTCCTGGTGGGGATGAGGCTGGGGGATGGGGTCCCTCGTGTGCTGTTCACACAGCTCCTGATTTCAGATGAAAGGTGAACTTCCCACCCCCTTTCCCAACACCTCTAGGAGCTAGACTTGGATGCACATGTGGGGGAGGTTCTTGTTTTTAATCTGCCCAGAGCGGGTCCCTTCCCTGAGAGCACGCTGGCCATGGTTTCTGCTCTTGGGGTTTTTGCTATTGGTTCCACCTGCCGGGAAGCACTGCCCCCCTGCTGGTAGTATTGCTGAGGCCCTGGTCACCTCATCCTCACATATCCTTTCTCACAGGGACTCCAGCACTGGTATGTCACCACCAAAAAGCCATTCGGCTCTTGCTGCCCACAGATGCCATTTAAAACCTGCTGTCTCTCTATCACTAGGTACGATTCTCTCTCCACAGTGAACACAGGCCACTTGATTTCAAGTCTGTGCTGGTCACGTGGTAGGTGAACCCCCTCACCGCCACCCCCCCGCACCAATTTGGTGGCTGCAGCTGCTTGTGCATGCAGCTTTGCGGGGAGGTGTATCTGAAAGCTGATCACGGTGATGAAATGGAATTGCGGTCCAAGGTTAGAAGCTGCTTAGACACCGCTTGGATACTGATTTGGACATCACAGAAGTCAGACTCTGAATCCCAAAGTTCCTTCTCCTCAGTACCTAATGGCATCTCTCCTAAAAAGTTGCAGTATTATGCAAATGAAACTGACCTCATTTTCTTCTATGCAATAAGAATACTTAATTCTGTTTCACGACAAACCAGTTGCAATATCCCCTAACATGCTTTTGAGCGGTGTTACTTTGATATCTGTTGTGTAATATTTGTTTATTCCTGAGCCAGAGCCTTTCAAAGATTGCCTTTTTATAAAACTGAAGCTATAGCATTCAGGCTAAACTTTTAATGTAGATATTTTTATAAGATCATTTTTTAGGATATCTGAATTGATTTTTATTATCCATGATAATGAAGTGTTGTGTTCTGTAAGTCATTCTGTCTCCTAGTTCATGCCTGTAGCTATTTTCTGTCTGCTTGTCACCCTCCAAAAACTGATTTTTTTTTTAGTACTTCCAGATAGATGAATCTTTCTGACTTTGAGTCTTCTTTCTGATGCCATATTCAAGGGAGATTGCTGGAAAACACAATCCCTGGTGTTTCTGGAATTGCTTAGGGACTAATGTTTAGCCTGACTCAACAATTCCCCAACTATGTTGCCTGACCACTTTTTTTTTGGAGTCTGCTCTTTGCAGAGGGGAGGCTGGTTGGCCCAACTCCTGGTGGCTCTCACTGCCTGGTGCTGAGCCTGGCATGCGGTGGCATGGAGGAGCTTGAGAAAGGGCTGCCCTGCAGGGCCTACTCCCAGGAGTTTCCTAGATCTGGCAAACCAGTCCTCATTCTCTTCTGCCCCTCGTTCTTCCGAAGCCTCCACCAGCTAAAGGCCTTTGTTGCTGGAGGATATCCCTTTTGGAAGCATCTTCTCTATGAACTTTAGAAGAGGGCTTACTCCACACGATCATTAACAATGTGTTAAACGTGTGCTTCACAGTATACCTAAAACTTGCTTCTTGAGCTGTGTCTGCACTCCAGGCTCTGTTTTATGTATTTATCTGTCATTAGCCTCATTAAACTAGTCTTTTATTTTTATTATTATTGGGACAGGTGCCATTTGAATTGCCTCCATGCTCCCCATTTGCACCTTGTTGGATCAGGTTGGGAGGTTGAGCAAACTCATATTCCAGTTAGCTGGAGTTTTTAAGGCTTTGTTTGCATGGAGAAGCAAAGAGGTTAGAATGTATTTTTTTTTTTTAAGTGTTTGCACTGTTTAGAGTCCTAAGCCCCTCGTGTTTAGCTGTGCTGTGTGTGCTGTGTGTGCTGTGTGACCGAGCAGGTGAGCCAGCAGCATTTTCGACATTTGGGAAGGGAAGAGACTTCTCTAGTGGATAACCACCGCCTCATAGCCCCTGCACAGCCTTTGTCATGGGGCTGAGTGACTCATGGGTATGGCATCAGCCAAGGCAGGAATGCATGTGATGGTGGCATTTGGAGAAACAAATCGCCCTAGTACTATGTTCTTGCCCATGGCTATGAGATTGAAAACCATTCTCCCCTGTTTTTCAGTGGCAATAAAGGACCCTTGTTGGATTTTTTAATTTGTATATGATGTATAAAATACTTTGAAAGAAGACTCAAGACGCTGAATGTGTATGTCTGTGTGGGTGCTCTGTCCATGTGGTTGTCCATAGGCGACCTGACTTGATCACTGATGCCCTGTGAACACACTGCTTCAGTAAGGTCCTTGATCTCCTATTCTCTGCTTGGATGTTAGAGCCCATCTATCCAGCAAACGAACACTTGTCCCAGGCTCCATCAGTTACAGCGATAGCCGAAGAAACCGTTCCTCAAATGGATGATTTCAATAGGAATCAAGTTCAAGTTTCCCATACTTAATGTTAATAAAAGCTGAACTGTGAAAATTTTTCTCAGTATTTTATTTCCATAGTCCAGGCTCTCCATTTTGTCTTATTCCCACGTTATCTTCAGATTAAATTTTTTTTTTTTTCTTAAAAATAAAGCTACCCTATGGCCCTGCAATTGCACTACTGGGTATTTACCCCAAAGATACAGATGTAGTGAAAAGAAGGGCCATACGTACCCCAATGTTCATAGCAGCAATGTCCACTATGGCCAAACCATAGAAAGAGCTGAGATGCCCTTCAACAGATGAATGGATAAAGAAGATGTGGTCCATATATACAATGGAGTATTTTGCCTCCATCAGAAAGGATGAATACCCAACTTTTGTATCAACATGGATGGGACTGGAGGAGATTATGCTGAGAGAAATAAGTCAAGCAGAGAAGGTCAGTTATCATATGGTTTCACTTACTTGTGGAGCATAAGGAATAACACGGAGGACATTAGAAGAAGGAAAGGAAAAGTGAAGTGGGGGAAATCGAAGGGGAAGATGAACCATGAGAGACTGTGGACTCCAAGAAATAAACTGAGGGTTTTAGAGGGGAGGGGATGGGAGATGGGTGGACCTGGTGATGGGTATTAAGGAGGGCACGTATTTCATGGGGCACTGGGTGTGGTACATAAACAATGAATCCTGGAACACTGAGGAAAAAAAAAAACAGTGGGAGAGAAGAGAATGGTTATCCTACTTACATGGATCAGAAATGACAAATAGTAGTGATGTTCTCAGTTAGGTAGCTGGAGGATTTCTCAGAGGATGCCCATCTTATTTTCATAATAAAAATAGCCAACATCTAAAAAAAAAAAGAAAAATTTCTTTTTTCTTTAAGATCCTCTGGACAGGGTCAGTATCCCAAGGTCTCTGTTCCCTGGCCTCAGCACAGTGTCAGACCTACCAAGACGATCAGCGAGGCCCAGAGAGGCCCGTCCCTCCAGTAGGTGTTTGATAGTGTGGGCATCTGTCCAGTGATTGTCAGGTGGGTGTGCTGGTCTCACACACAGAGAAGAGGAAACAGAGCTCTGCCTGTAAATAAAAAATAAATAATCGTTTTAGAAGTTTCCTATAAGACCTATTGGTTTTACAGATGTTGTTTTTATTATTACATATACAAATATTAGTTTTATTTTGTTAAATATGTACAACTTTTAAATGTCTATTTATAAAACAGCAACATATATGAAATAATGCTAGTAACATTTACTGAGTATGTACCACATGCCGAGCACTTTTTGAAGTGCTCTACCTCTGTCAATGCCTTTAATGCTCATCATGGGCTTCTGAGTTACTGCTATCTTTTATAGATGAAAATAGGAAATGCACAGAGGTTAAATAACTTGTGTAAGGTAGCAGAGCTGCCAAGGGATGGAGCCAGGATATTGGCTGCACTCTGGAGTCCTGCCTTTAGGCATCTGTTGCTGCATCCTTGAGGAGATCATGAGGGGAGCAGGGGTTGCTAAAAAGCACCTAGGAGTCCCTGGGAAGTGCAAGAATGGCTCAGGAAAAATACCGAAGCCCAACTTGCCAGGCCTTTTGGACCAATGCTGTCCCCACCTTCTTATCAGTGGAAAATAATCCTATTTGTTGCTGTGGTGATAGCAGCAAGAGGCACATTTGAATAGGTACTTATTTTTTACCAGACACCCTGCTAAGTGCTTTAGAACTTGATCTTTAATCCCTGCGACAACCTCTGTGGGAGGTGGCATTACTTTTTTTTGGAGGCTGGATGTTTCCTATTGGCTGCTCTGCCTTGCCCCTTTCCTGGCTCCTCCTCTTGAGTAACTGTGGTCACCAGGAGTCTGATCCCAAGAGTCAAATGACCAGTTCAGCTGGGCTTCACCATATGGCAGGGTGAGAGCCTCCTCCTGGGACTTGGTTCAGCGGCAATTCTCAAATCCATATGCTCAGGGATAGGGGTTCCCCTCTGGTGAACACACTGGACTGTCCCAGGATCCTTGAGGATGTCATTGGTTCTGTCCTGTTCCAGGTGACAGGCAGACAGCTCAGAGAGGTCAGGCTCCTCTCCAGGCTAGAGAGACCCAAGGGAGAAGTGGGAGCCTCTTGGCCACATCCCTCCCCACATTTGGAAAAGTGTATTTTGAGATCCCAGGGGACACGACCTGCTTGACTCTGTCTGTATGCCCTGTGCCTAGCACTCGGTTGGCGCTGAGTATTTACAGGAAAAGAAGAAAGACCTGTGAGGAGGGTTCAAGTGGTGGAAACCAGCAGGTTCAGTCTGAGGTGTTAGTGGGGGCTGGGATTTGAGAGGGGAGAGACACATGTGCATCCAGAGAGTGGGGGACAGACTCCAGAGACCTGGGGAAAGGGGTATGAGTTTTTCACTAAGCAAGAGACCCAGAGACAGGGAATGAGACAGAAACAGAGGGAGACAAACATAATGAGAAAGATGCACACATGTGCACACATACAGATACACACAGCCAGACAAGAGACCACTCCTACAGAAATACAGATGCAGAGACCCAGAGGGAGGTGGAGAGAGAGGCCATTGCTTCTTAAAGTGACAGAAGACAGGTCAGCCCAGTGCCTCAGACCAGAAGCATTCATCAGGAGACGCGGGTCCTCACCTGACCTCTGGTAAGCTGATGCCATGGCCTTGAGTCAGGCTCGAACACTTGGCGTCCTTGTCTCCACCTGTAAAATATGGATGCTAACACCATTTTTGTGAGTTTGTGGAGAAGATTCCTTGAGGTGGCCCTAAAATATGGAAGGCAGACCCTCTCGACCCTGGGGAGGCTGGGCTGGACGGAGCAGATTCTTAAATAAGAGCCCCAATGACATCCTACAGTGACAGCGCTGGGAGAATCCTGACTGCACACAGGCCTCCATGAGCCAGGAGTGTGGGTGGAGGAAAGGAAGACACAAGAAGAGAGACGTGCTCTTTGTCCTTGTGTCCCATCTGGGCTCAGGGACACCTGGGGTTTAATTTCTGAAGGAGGCCATGAGGCGCAGCGATGCAGAAGGGGCCATTAATGGGCTTGTTTCCTCCTTCCCTCCAGGTGGAATGGGGGCACGTCTCCCGAGTTGACTTTCTGCTCCAGGAGTACAGAATCTTCCTGGCTTTGACCCCATGAAGTCCCGGGAATGGGGAATTAGTAACAGGTGTAACCATTTTACTATATTACTAAGGAATTTCATGGAATTTTTTGTTTCTCAAAAAAGCCCAGTGAGGTAGCCAAGGCAGGCATTACTTTGAGCGGTATGCCTCTACCTGGGGTATACCATGGGCACTTTCTCAGTGGGGGCCGGTGCGTGTGGAACACTCCGTGGGTGAGGTATTAGCGGTAGTGGTTCTTACTCTCATCTTTCCCATTATACAGATGGGGAAACAAGTTAGACAGAGGTTAAGCAACTTGCTCAGATTCCCAGAATCAGAGCTTGGACTCCATCACCCAAGATTGTTTGGCTCCACAAGACTGCAGAATGACACCCGTGGCTTACCCAGGGAGCGGGTTATGGTGCTCACAGGGCCATGAGTCCCCAGGGAAGCAATCCAGGATTGGCACAGCAGATCTATGCTGTCGCTGGGATCTGAGGTCCCCCTATCTTTCTGATCTTCCATCCCTTAAGGGTTGCAAGAGAGGTGCTCTGTAGCATTGCCGCATCTGTACAAAGGCATGAAAAAGAGGGAAGAGAACAGTACAAGGGACAGTGCCTGTAATGGGAAAGAGAACCTTTTCTAGAAATCCCTAGTAGAATACCACTTAGGTTTCCTGTAGGGCCCTCAGCTGCAGGGGAGTCAGAGGAGGTGAAGGCTTTTAGCTGGACTCATTGCTGTTCCAAACGAACTCAGGAGTTGTACCTGGGAGAAGGAAGGGGCCCGTGGACACTGGCTAGGCAATGAGCAACTTTGGCTTCAAAGCTATTAGCCCTCTCTCTCCAAATGCCATGCAGTTCCCTCTCCACCAGTCAGTTTGTCCATCCTCCCACTTCTGCCCCTGAAATTACCTTGGCTGAGCACTAACCTTATGCAGGGCTCCTTATCCTCCAGGGCCAATGGTGTTCCCTCTGCTCTGGACACCTGCTGAGGGGCTTGAGTGGGGGTCCTGGGGCAGAGCTGGACTAGGAAGGCTCCTCTTGGAGCCTTCTTCAGCTGTCTCCCTTGCTATATTGGCATCAGGGGCAGATGGCTCTCCTGAAGGATGAATCCTAAGCAAGGCAGACCTTTAGGAGCCTGTCACTGAGGCTTAAGAGACAGCTCATTTATCAGGTGTGGAGGTTTCCCTGAAGCACTGATTGAGGAGGCCTGTCAGCTGCAAGATCTATGACCTTTATCTCAAGAGTGACCCATGTAGGCAGCGCCATAAATCTTTCCGAGCCACAAACTGGGAGGCAGGGCTGGGTGAGATTCGGTGTTGGTCTCTTAGAGGCAATTTCCCCAGCTCCCTTGTCCTCTTGTCCTCCAGGATGTCCTCACTTTTAATGTTGCCGCCTGGGTGGAGTCCAGCACTTGGCGGAGCCGCAGGAGGTCAGGAAAATGATGCGTCCAGTCTGGCTGCCATGCGGCTGTCCTAGGTCTGTCCCTGCTGGGGATGGTTGCCCCCCAAGCCCTGACCTCAGAGAAGGAGGAAGTGCTGTCTGAGCCTGGGCCTTCCCTGCACCTGGCCAGGAGGCTCTGGGTGGCATGGAGAGGGTGGAGGGAGAGCCTGGAGACCTTGTCTCAAAGGATCATTTGACCACATAGTGTGTTGTTTAAGAGCTTTAAACCTGAGTTCAAAGCATTTAAACCCCTGTTTAGCATGCATTTAAACCCCTGTCCATCCATGACCAGGCCCTCCTCCAGAGCCTCTGAGGATAGGTCAGCACAGGCGTCACACTCCAGCCCTGAGGGAGCCCACACTTTGGGGAGCTAACAGCCTCCTCCAGGGCCTTCCTCTGGATCCGGACCTCACCTCCACCTTTAAACAGCAGCCTGGATCTGAGGTGAGGGGATCAAGGCAGGAAAGGCTGAGGCTACAGAGGACATCCGAATGTATTTTTTCAGCCCCAGATCCATCATTTTAATGTAACCTGGCCTCCTATTTCAATGATTAACTAAGGAATGGTCTGCCTATGCGACTGCGATTTCTGCACAGGCCTGATAAGGAAAGCCATAAAATCATCTTTGGGCACCAGAGGAGATTTTATGTATGTCCTAGAAAGGGTGTTTTGATTTTTTTTTTTTTCCTGCTTTAGTTATATCCTTCCAAAATAAACCAGTAATCTGAGTTCTGGAAGTCCCCTAGCAAATTAACTGAAGTTGAGGGAAACAGGTCATCGAAATTTCCAATCTATAACCAGTTGGTCATAGAGGCCTGGGTGACAACCTGGACATGTGTTAGTGGTGGGAAGGCAGTCTTTAGGACTGAGCCCTTCATCTACTGGATCTGATGGTATGTCCAGGTACACGGTGTCAGAATTATAAGACACCAAACTGGTGTTGAAGCACTGCTTGTTGCTATGGGGAAACACTTCTCCACAGTGGAATTGGGTGCAAAATCCCTAATTATTTACGTGGATTTTTTTATTCTATTATTTCACAGGGCTACTTTGTATGTCATGGTTCCTTTCTCTTATAATATACACACTTGTTTTTTTTTTAAATTTTATTTTTTATAAACATATTTTTTCCCCAGGGGTACAGGTCTGTGAATCGCCAGGTTTACACACTTCCCCACACTCATCATAGCACATACCCTCCCCAATGTCCATAATAACCCCATCCCCCCCAACCCCCCTCCCCCCAGCAACCCTCAGTTTGTTTTGTGAGATTAAGAGTCACTTATGGTTTATCTCCCTCCCAATCCCATCTTGCTTCATTTACTCTTCTCCTACCCCCTTAACCCCCCATGTTGCATCTCCTCTCCCTCATATCAGGGAGATCATATGATAGTTGTCTTTCTCCAATTGACTTATTTCGCTAAGCATGATACCCTCTAGTTCCATCCACGTCGTCGCAAATGGCAAGATTTCATTTCTTTTGATGGCTGCATAGTATTCCATTGTGTATATATACCACATCTTCTTTATCCATTCGTCTGTTGATGGACATCTAGGTTCTTTCCATAGTTTGGCTATTGTAGACATTGCTGCTATAAACATTCGGGTGCATGTGTCCCTTCGGATCACTACGTTTGTATCTTTGGGGTAAATACCCAGCAGTGCAATTGCTGGGTCATAGGGTAGTTCTATTTTCAACATTTTGAGGAACCTCCATGCTGTTTTCCAGAGTGGTTGCACCAGCTTGCATTCCCACCAACAGTGTAGGAGGGTTCCCCTTTCTCCGCATCCTCGCCGGCATCTGTCATTTCCGGACTTGTTAATTTTAGCCATTCTGACTGGTGTGAGGTGGTATCTCATTGTGGTTTTGATTTGTATTTCCCTGATGCCGAGTGATATGGAACACTTTTTCATGTGTCTGTTGGCCATCTGGATGTCTTCTTTGCAGAAATGTCTGTTCATGTCTTCTGCCCATTTCTTGATTGGATTATTCGTTCTTTGGGTGTTGAGTTTGCTAAGTTCTTTATAGATTCTGGACACTAGCCCTTTATCTGATATGTCATTTGCAAATATCTTCTCCCATTCTGTCAGTTGTCTTTTGGTTTTGTTAACTGTTTCCTTTGCTGTGCAAAAGCTTTTGATCTTGATAAAATCCCAATAGTTCATTTTTGCCCTTGCTTCCCTTGCCTTTGGCGATGTTCCTGGGAAGATGTTGCTGCGGCTGAGGTCGAAGAGGTTGCTGCCTGTGTTCTCCTCAAGGATTTTGATGGATTCCTTTCTCACATTGAGGTCCTTCATCCATTTTGAGTCTATTTTCGTGTGTGGTGTAAGGAAATGATCCAATTTCATTTTTCTGCATGTGGCTGTCCAATTTTCCCAACACCATTTATTGAAGAGGCTGTCTTTTTTCCATTGGACATTCTGTCCTGCTTTGTCAAAGATTAGTTGACCATAGAGTTGAGGGTCTATTTCTGGGCTCTCTATTCTGTTCCATTGATCTATGTGTCTGTTTTTGTGCCAGTACCATGCTGTCTTGATGATGACAGCTTTGTAGTAGAGCTTGAAGTCTGGAATTGTGATGCCACCGACTTTGGCTTTCTTTTTCAATATTCCTTTGGCTATTCGAGGTCTTTTCTGGTTCCATATAAACTTTAGGATTATTTGTTCCATTTCTTTGAAAAAAATGGATGGTACTTTGATAGGAATTGCATTAAATGTGTAGATTGCTTTAGGTAGCATAGACATTTTCACAATATTTGTTCTTCCAATCCAGGAGCATGGAACATTTTTCCATTTCTTTGTGTCTTCCTCAATTTCTTTCATGAGTACTTTATAGTTTTCTGTGTACAGATTCTTAGTCTCTTTGGTTAGGTTTATTCCTAGGTATCTTATACTTTTGGGTGCAATTGTAAATGGGATGGACTCCTTAATTTCTCTTTCTTCTGTCTTGTTGTTGGTGTAGAGAAATGCAACTGATTTCTGTGCATTGATTTTATATCCTGACACTTTACTGAATTCCTGTACCAGTTCTAGCAGTTTTGGAGTGGAGTCTTTTGGGTTTTCCACATATAGTATGATATCATCTGCGAAGAGTGATAGTTTGACTTCTTCTTTGCCGATTTGGATGCCTTTAATTTCTTTTTGTTGTCTGATTGCTGAGGCTAGGACTTCTAGTACTATGTTGAATAGCAGTGGTGATAACGGACATCCCTGCCGTGTTCCTGACCTTAGTGGAAATGCTTTCAGTTTTTCTCCATTGAGAATGATATTTGCGATGGGTTTTTCATAGATGGCTTTGATAATATTGAGGTATGTGCCCTCTATCCCTACACTTTGAAGAGTTTTGATCAGGAAGGGATGCTGTACTTTGTCAAATGCTTTTTCAGCATCTATGGAGAGTATCATATGGTTCTTGTTCTTTCTTTTATTAATGTGTTGTATCACATTGATTGATTTGCGGATGTTGAACCAACCTTGCAGCCCTGGAATAAATCCCACTTGGTCATGGTGAATAATCCTTTTAATGTACTGTTGAATTCTATTGGCTAGTATTTTGGTGAGAATTTTTGCATCTGTGTTCATCAAGGATATTGGTCTGTAGTTCTCTTTTTTGATGGGATCCTTGTCTGGTTTTGGGATCAAGGTGATGCTGGCCTCATAAAATGAGTTTGGAAGTTTTCCTTCCATTTCTATTTTTTGGAACAGTTTCAGGAGAATAGGAATTAGTTCTCCCTTAAATGTTTGGTAGAATTCCCCCGGGAAGCCGTCTGGCCCTGGGCTTTTGTTTGTTTGGAGATTTTTGATGACTGTTTCAAGCTCTTTACTGGTTATGGGTCTGTTCAGGCTTTCTATTTCTTCCTGGTTCAGTTGTGGTAATTTATATGTCTCTAGGAATGCATCCATTTCTTCCAGATTGTCAAATTGGTTGGCATAGAGTTGCTCATAATATGTTCTTATGATTGTCTGTATTTCTTTGGTGTTAGTTATGATCTCTCCTCTTTCATTCATGATTTTATTGATTTGGGTCCTTTCTCTTTTCTTTTTGATAAGTCTGGCCAGGGGTTTATCAATCTTATTAATTCTTTCAAAGAACCAGCTCCTAGTTTCATTGATTTGTTCTATTGTTTTTTTGGTTTCTATTTCATTGATTTCTGCTCTGATCTTTATGATTTCTCTTCTCCTGCTGGGTTTAGGGTTTCTTTCTTGTTCTTTCTCCAGCTCCTTTAAGTGTAGGGTTAGGTTGTGTACCTGAGACCTTTCTTGTTTCTTGAGAAAGGCTTGTACCGCTATATATTTTCCTCTCAGGACTGCCTTTGTTGTGTCCCACAGATTTTGAACCGTTGTGTTTTCATTATCATTTGTTTCCATGAATTTTTTCAATTCTTCTTTAATTTCCTGGTTGACCCATTCATTCTTTAGAAGGATGCTGTTTAGTCTCCATGTATTTGGGTTCTTTCCAAATTTCCTCTTGTGATTGAGTTCTAGCTTCAGAGCATTGTGGTCTGAAAATATGCAGGGAATGATCCCAATCTTTTGATACCGGTTGAGACCTGATTTAGGACCGAGGATGTGATCTATTCTGGAGAATGTTCCATGGGCACTAGAGAAGAATGTGTATTCTGTTGCTTTGGGATGAAATGTTCTGAATATATCTGTGATATCCATCTGGTCCAGTGTGTCATTTAAGGCCTTTATTTCCTTGTTGATCTTTTGCTTGGATGATCTGTCCATTTCAGTGAGGGGAGTGTTAAAGTCCCCTACTATTATTGTATTATTGTTGATGTGTTTCTTTGATTTTGTTATTAATTGGTTTATATATTTGGCTGCTCCCACGTTAGGGGCATAGATATTTAAAATTGTTAGATCTTCTTGTTGGACAGATCCTTTGAGTATGATATAGTGTCCTTCCTCATCTCTTATTATAGTCTTTGGCTTAAAATCTAATTGATCTGATATAAGGATTGCCACTCCTGCTTTCTTCTGATGTCCATTAGCACAGTAAATTCTTTTCCACCCCCTCACTTGAAATCTGGAGGTGTCTTCGGGTTTCAAATGAGTTTCTTGTAGGCAACATATAGATGGGTTTTGTTTTTTTTATCCATTCTGATACCCTGTGTCTTTTGATTGGGGCATTTAGCCCATTAACATTCAGGGTAACTATTGAGAGATAGGAATTTAGTGCCATTGTATTGCCTGTAAGGTGACTGTTATTGTATACTGTTTCTGTTCCTTTCTGATCTACTACTTTTAGGCTCTCTCTTTGCTTAGAGGACCCCTTTCAATATTTCCTGTAGAGCTGGCTTGGTGTTTGCAAATTGTTTCAGTTTTTGTTTGTCCTGGAAGCTTTTAATCTCTCCTTCTATTTTCAATGATAGCCTAGCTGGATATAGTATTCTTGGCTGCATGTTTTTCTCGTTTAGTACTCTGAATATATCATGCCAGCTCTTTCTGGCCTGCCAGGTCTCTGTGGATAAGTCTGCTGCCAATCTAATATTTTTACCATTGTATGTTACAGACTTCTTTTCCCGGGCTGCTTTCAGGATTTTCTCTTTGTCACTAAGACTTGTAAATTTGACTATTAGGTGATGGGGTGTGGACCTATTCTTATTGATTTTGAGGGGGGTTCTCTGAACCTCCTGGATTTTGATGCTTGTTCCCTTTTCCATATTGGGGAAATTCTCTCCAATAATTCTCTCCAATATACCTTCTGCTCCCCTCTCTCTTTCTTCTTCTTCTGGAATCCCAATTATTCTAATGTTGTTTCGTCTTATGGTGTCACTTATCTCTCGAATTCTGCCCTCGTGGTCCAGTAGCTGTTTGTCCCTCTTTTGCTCAGCTTCTTTATTTTCTGTCATTTGGTCTTCTATATCGCTAATTCTTTCTTCTGCCTCATTTATCCTAGCAGTGAGAGCCTCCATTTTTGATTGCACCTCATTAATAGCTTTTTTTATTTCAACTTGATTAGATTTTAGTTCTTTTATTTCTCCAGAAAGGGCTTTTATATCTCCCGAGAGGGTTTCTCTAATATCTTCCATGCCTTTTTCGAGCCCGGCTAGAACCTTGAGAATCGTCATTCTGAACTCTAGATCTGACATATTACCAATGTCTGTATTGATTAGGTCCCTAGCCTTTGGTACTGCCTCTTGTTCTTTTTTTTTGTGGTGAATTTTTCCTCCTTGTCATTTTGTCCAGATAAGAGTATATGAAGGAACAAGTAAAATACTAAAAGGGTGGCAACAACCCCAGGAAAATATGCTTTAGCCAAATCAGAAGAGATCCCAAATCGTGAGGGGTGGGGAAGGGGATATAAAGAGGTTCAGAAAGAAAAAAAGAAAAGAAAAAAAAAAAAGAAAAAAGAAACAAATAAAAAAAGAAAACCAATAATGAAAAAATATAAAAAGGAAAAAATATATATATATATTAGATGAACTAGTTAAAAAACGTTAAAAAAAAAGGGGTAAAAGTTAAAAAAATTTAGCAGAAGAAGAGAAAAAAAATTGAAAAAGAAAAAAAAAATTAAATTAACTGCAAGGCTAAAGAATCATGGGGAGAAAGCCATGAGTTCCGTGCTTTGCTTTCTCCTCCTCTGGAATTCCGCTGCTCTCCTTGGTGTTGAAACTGCACTCCTTGGTAGGTGAACTTGGTCCTGGCTGGGTTTCTTGTTGATCTTCTGGGGGAGGGGCCTGTTGTAGTGACTCTCAAGTGTCTTTGCCCCAGGCGGAGTTGCACCGCCCTTACCAGGGTCCGGGCTGAGTAATCCGCTCTGGTTTGCTTTCGGGAGCTTTTGTTCCCTGTGCGCTTTCCGTAGAGTCCGGAGGACGGGAACGAAGATGGCGGCCGCCCAGTCTCCGGCCCGGAGGAGCCGAGAGTCCGGGGCCCCACTCCTCAGTGCGCCCTCAGAGAACAGCGCCCAATTGCTCCCTTCACCCTGGCCTCCGGCCGCGCTCCGAGCTGACCGAGCCTGAGACCGGTTCAAGGTAAACCCGAGTTTAGAGCTCACTCCTCGGCTCTGTCTCTGTAGCCGGCTTCCCGGTTCTAATACCTATAAGCTCTGCGACACTCAGACACCCCTGATCCTTCTGTGACCCTGCGGGACCTGAGGCCACGCTGACCCCGCGTGCGCTTTACCCCAGTTAAGCCTCTGGAGCGATGTCCCTCAGCGGAACAGACTTTTAAAAGTCCCGATTTTGTGCTCCGTTGTTCCACCGCTTGCCGGGAGCCGGCCCCTCCCCCCGCGGTCTATCTTCCCGTCGCTTTGGATTCACTTCTCCGCCAGTCCTACCTTTCAGAAAGTGGTTGATTTTCTGTTTCTATAATTGCTGTTCTTCTTCTCTTCGATCTCCCGTTGGATTTGTAGGTGTTTGCAATCGTTAGATAAGCTATCTAGCTGATCTCCCGCAACCTGAAGTAGTCTCAGCCTGCTACTTCTCCGCCATCTTGACCGGGTGTTTTGATTTTTAGCAGCTTCAAACACAAACCTCCTGCCTAGATTTGGGAGGCTGCTAGATTCCAGGATCCTGTGAGGGCAGGAGGGCTGAGGGGGATTCAAGAAGGCCCAGGTGGACATGGCTGGGAGGAGTATCAGAGCCAGGCTTGCCGTGGTCCTGACTACAGACCCCGGGGCTGCCTCGCTGGAGCCCCCCCACTGTCTGCCTGGGGGTCCGTGTGTACCCCTTCCTGAGGCAGTCTCTAGTTAGCTACTGCCTTCTCTGACTGCTTCTGTACTTTGTGTGTATTTCATACATATTAACTCATTCATTATGTATTTGTCCAGCTCTCCTTGGATGTCGGGCTCCAAGCCAGCTCTACAGACATGGTGCACATGAGAGGGTCCCTGTCCTGGGAGGGTTCCTGTAGAGGTGTGCAGACAAAGTAGTAAAGAAGGAACCACTATACACCATGGTGAGTAAAGAGGTCTTTGGACACATATAGTAGGGTCAGGAAAAGTGTTTTGGTGGAAATGGTGGTAAGCTAAGACCTTACTTTGGATGGATGATGGGTGTTGTCCTGGTGAAAGGAGAGTTGGAGGTGTCGGGGAGAGAGGAAGAAGGGACAGCAAGTGCAGAGGCCCAGAGGCTAGAAACATGGCCTTCTGGAGAAAACTCCAGTCCTTCAGTGTGGCTGGATCCTAGAGCACAAGGGGGGCATAGAGAGGGATAAGGCTGGAGTATTGGGTGGGAGCCATGTCACAGGACTTGAAACCATGGAGTGGAGGTAATTCTTTTTCTTGAGATCACTGGGAAAACATCACAAGGGCCTCAAGTTGGGTTCCCAAGGAAGAGGGGGCTCTAAGATAAGTATGCTGAATCTTCCCAGTAAGTGTTCCTAGCCAGAACACCTGTGAAGGAGAGCAGGATGCAGAATGAAGTGGGGAGGGGGGAGTTAGATCACACACTGTAACAGAGGCCTCTGCCAGTCTCTGGAAACTCTGGAGCTGGGATGGCCTCTCAGTGTTGTCCTGAGTTGACCCAAGGGGGATGAACTTTTGTATCTCTGCAAAAATCAGTTGACCAAATAATAAGTAAATTGGACTTCATCAAAATTCAAAACTTCTACACTTCAAATGATATTACCGAGAAAGTAAAAAGACAATCCACAGATGGAAGAGAGTATTTGTAAATGCTGTATCTGATAAGGATTTAGGATACAGAATATATAAAGAGTTCTTACAACTCAAGAATAAGAAGATAACCCAATTAAAAAAATGGGCAAAGGAGTTGAATAGACAGTCCTTCCAAAAGATATACATATGGCCAGTAAGTACATGAAAAGATGCTTAACAGCATTAGCCATCAGGGAAAAGTAGATTAAAAACCACAATGAGATACCCTTTCATTCTCACTAGGATGGATACAATCAAAAAGACAATAACAAATACTGTGGAAGATGTAGAGAAATTGGAACTCGTGCCTCACGGGGTCGGGGGCGGGTGGCAAGGGAAGAGGATGGGGAATGTAAAGTGGTGCAGCCTCTTTGGAAAACAGTCTGGCAGTTTCTCAAGGAGTTAACACAGGTTTCCTGTATGACCTAGCTGACTCCGCTCCTTGATACACACATATGTCTACACAAAAAGTTGTACGTAAATGTTCATTGTAGCATTATTCTTAATAGCCAAAATGTAGAACCTTCATAGTCATGAGCAAGCAAGTCCTGAGCAAGCATCAGGACAGGGAGAACCTCGAAGGCATTATGTTAAGTGCAAGAAGCCAGAGACTAAGGCCATCTATTGTATGGTTCCACTTACATGAAATATGCAGACTTGGCAAGATCAGCAGAGATGGAAGGTAAATGAACAGTTGCAAAGGTATGAGGGGAGGGGGAAAAGGGAGTGACTGCTCATGGCACTGGGTATCTGAGGTATTTTGGAGGGTGTGTGATGAAATGTTCTGATATCAGATACTGACGGTGGTTTTATAATTTTGTGAATATACGAAACTCCACCGAATTGTACTTTACAAGGCTGAATTTTTAGGGTGTATGAATTAGAACTCCATAAAAATGGTCATTTTGGATGCATACTCCAAACCTCCTCCAGGTCATGTAACCTGGAGTGAGACATCTCCCTCAGGCAGAGAGCCTTGTCGGGAGAGGGTTCAGCTGTCAGCAGTTAGCAGGTCCTACAGAGAGGCCAAGGGAACTCTGGGTCTGAGTTACCTCCCATAGCATCCACTACAGAAGGCTTCCAGGTGGAGTGGTGGAGTCTGTGTTTTCCTTTAGCACACAACCTTCATGACAACTCTATGAGGCAGGCGTTACTCTCCCTCTTTTGAGATGAGCAAACTGAAGCTCGCAAAGGTTAAGCAATGGGCTAACCGGGTGGCTCAATTGGTTAAACGTCTGCCTTTGGCTCAGGTCATGATCCTCCGGTCCTGGGATCAGGCCCTGCATCGGGCTCCCTGCTCAGTGGGGTGCCTGCTTCTCCTTCTCTCACTCCCTCTGCTTGTGTTCCCTCTCTCGCTGTCTCTCTCTCTCTCTCTCTCTCTGTGAAATAAATAAATAAATCTTAAAAATAAAAGAAAGTTCAAACAACTTAGACGGGATCTCCGTAGCTACTGGAAATTTGAACAGGAGGGTGAACTTGTGTCCACCTGGGGTCAAAAGTTAGGCTCTTCATGATGATTCTATGCTATTCTGTGCTCAGTCATTCACAGATTTGTTGCCTCTGAAAAATTAATTGGCTTGAAAGCCAGTTAATGAAAGGGACCGTTCTGAGTGTATCTTTAGCACTCACCACAGAGTCTGAAAATGTGCATCAAGCTGGAGGAGTTCCCTTCCCAATGACTGCAGACACCTCACCACTGCTAATACTCAGCAAAGGTCATTTTCTCTAAGTTGCAGGAAAAAATTAACAGAATGAGCAGATTCTCCTCATTTTTAATCCATTTTTTCAGCGGGGGATGCAAATTCTTGCTTGTTTGTACGAAAATCTAATATCAGAAGGCATCTTATTCATCAAAAAATGTGTAGACTTCTCTTCATCAATATTTCAGTTTCCTGACAAAGGCTCCCACACCTAAACACATTTCCTTGAAGACATGAGGAGAGTTATGGATTTCAATAAATTGAAGTCAGGGCTGACGGAGGTGCAATTTGACTGCTGTTTTCCCCTAGGCTTTCCCGTGAAGCTGCTTTTTGTGGCTCATGGAGGATCAAGGACTTTATCCTCAATGTATATCCCAACTACTCCCCCTGTCAGACCTGTTATTTCCAAGGCCCCAAGCTGCTGCCTCTTGGATGCATCCTGGCTAGGGATGGGTTGCATCTGGGTTACCTTTGGTAGATTTTTCTCCTTGTGGGGGAGACTGGGAGGAGATGCATGGGTGGAGGTTGCTTAGCTGGGAGACAGTACCTGCAAAGGCACTTTTCAGACTTGCTGACTGTGGGATGATTCTCTAGAACCCAGGGAGGACCACACATGTCACTTTGCTTTCGTGTGAAGTTTCATCTTTAGGACTCAACGAGGCCTCAATGCTATTAAAGTGATAACATCCCTGTCTGTCAAGGCTGACAGCATCAACAGTTGTTCCTGTCTAAGCGTGAAAGCCTAAGCAAACTTGCAAGGGGAGGAAACAAAGTGCTTTGAGGACCGGCGTGGGGGCCAAGAGGGCTGGGAGGGAAAAACTGGGGGTAGAATAGCATAGGGGTGAAAAGTGAGGCTCCTAGGACCTGCTGTGTCACTCGACCTCCTGGCTGTACTATTACACACTCTTTCCAGGTTGTTACCTCATTTTTGAATCAGGGTAATAATAGTCCTCAACAGCTAGGATGGTTGGAGGGATAAAGTGAGATAGAACATGTATGGCAGACATAAGTGGAAATACAGTCACAGGAACAGGGAGAATACACTGTCCTTTTCTCTCACAGTGCTCTGATTTTCCTCACAAGTCTTCTACCTGATGGTTAGTGTGGAGGGAAAACCCTTCCATTTTAATCTGATCTGGTAAATTTAGTCTTACTCAAAAATATGAACTGTCCCTATAGTAGTTCTCCCTGTCTCACGGGTGTCTGCTTCCCTTTTCTCTGACCTCTGCTGGTGTCCATGAACGTGAAGGGTTAGGTCCTTGTGCTAGTGGAGGAGAATTGCTTCTGGTCTGGTCAGGGTTCAGTTGCAAGTGAGGAACATACCGCAGGATATTTAATGGCTTGTGAAATTGTTGGAAGAGGTATAGACACAGACTCGAGGCTACTGTGGCTCTTTCCCCAGGACCCCGCAGAGCAGGGCTGCTGTGCTGCCTCTGGCCCAGGTGGGAAGCCACAGAATCAGGAAGAGCCATCACAGCTCCTGGCTGGATGCATGCTGCCTGGACCCCAGCCCACACCAGGAACATGGGTGCCCCACTTCTCTCCCCACATCCTTAGAGGCTGATCTCTGTTTTGCTTCAGTGCATCTTATTAGCAGAACCTAAATCACATCCAGAAACCCTAGCCTCATGTCAGTCTGGGAAATGTAGTTTGTGGTTTCCCAGCCTCTGCACCATATCAGAGGGGTTGGAATGCCTTTCCTGCTCTCAGTCCTCATTAACGGCTACATTCCTTCATCTGGCTGCTTCACATCCATACATGTCCTTTTCCCCAATGTCTAAACAACTGTGGCAACAAAGTTGCTCCCCACTCCTTTTCTTTTTTGAAGTATGCGCCATGCCCAATGTAGAGCTTGAACTCACAACCCTGAGATCAAGAGTCACATGCTTTATAGACTGAGTCAACCAGGTGCCCCACAGATTATTCCTTTATAACCTAACATTACTATCCTCTGCAAAAATTAAATGTGTTTACCTTTATCCCCTCAAAAGGATGGCACAAATTTCATCAGTCACTGCGTCTCAAGGTGACATTATTCCTCTTCTAGTTGGGCGATAATTCTGCCTTTAAATCATATAACCTGAAGCTTCAATAGATACTGAACAATCATGATATATACTAGAGCCTATAAAAGGAGAGAAAAGGTTAAGAAAGGGATGATTGGGGCCTATGTGCTTATATGCATGTATATGTGTATATATTGTATGTACTTAACATGCATGTAAATATACATCAGTGTTTTACTGCACAACAAGACACTTCACTTATTGGCTTGAAACCATCCCCATTTATTTGTAACCATTCTGTGGCCTGGCTGAGAAGTTGTGATCTGATATGGTTTGGCTGATCTTTGCTGGGGTTACAGGTCATCTAGTGGCTGGGTGATCTAGAATGGCCTCACTCCACCAGCTGGTGGTTGGTAGGTTCCCGGGAGGGACTCTCATTTTCCAGCAGACTGGCTCAGGGCTGTTCACTGAGTAGTTTGAAAGTTTTAGGCTCCACAAGAGATCAAGCCACAAGGAGCAAGAGTTCTCCAGTCTTCACTTATGGCACATCCACTAATGTCCCATTGGCAAAATAAGCCCCATGGCCAACGCTGAATCAATGGATGGAGAAATGGTCTCCACCTTCTGTTCGTAGGAGTAGAATCTTATGGCCATTTTTGCCACCTGTCACAATGTACATGTACACCAAGACAGACCATATGGCAGCCATAAAACAAATCTCAGTAAATTTAAAAGGATTGAAATCATACCAAGTCCATTTTCTGGACACAATAAAATTAAACTGGAAATTAGTAAAACTAGGATATCAGGGGAGAACCCCCAAATACGTAGAAATTAAACCGCAGTCCTTATCGTGTTTGGAGGAGGCTGACAGGAATCTGTCTTTACTTTTCTTCATCCCTTTCTAGTCCTAATTGTTTTCACAAGAATGGCAAAGATTTGGGATATTTGTCAGCTAATGATTCTTAATTCTCTTGGGCATAGCCTGTTGCCGTGTTTGCTCATTTTTACCCCCAAATGTTCTAAGGATTACTACTGGAGTCAAGTGACAATTTGTTAAGAGGTGTATTAGGATTTTCCAGAGAAACAGAACCAAAAGAATATATATATATATATCTATATATATCTATATATATCTACATATATATATATAATTTCATAGGAATTGGCTCATGTGTTTATGGAGGCCAAATGGTCCCACAATTTGCCATCTGCAAGCTGGAGAGCCAGGAAAAGTAATGATTTTCAGTTTTAATCTGAAGGTGTGAGCCTGGGGGCCAATGGCTTAAGCCCTGGTCTGAACCTGAAAGCCTGAAAACCAAGAGCACCAAAGTCCAAGTGCAGAGGACAGATGTCTAGGTTTAGCAAAGAGAGCAAATTCTCTTTTTTTGTTCTCTTTGGAGGCCACCTACCCACATCTGTGAATGTAATCTTCTTTCCTCATTTCACCAATTCAAATGCTAATTACTTCCAGAGACACCCTCCCAGACACCGCCAGAAATAACGTTCCCCCAGCTCTCTGGGCATCCCTTAGCCCAGTCAAGTTGGCACATAAAATCAACCATTGCAGATTCCTCTCATGTCTCACTTGTCCAAGTTCAGTTCTTCCATGTCCTCCAAAATAGTGCACTTTCATCAGGCACTAAGCCCGGGACCATTTCCCGCCTGCCAGCAGAGACTCTCGTCAGGCAATTCCTCCCTGCTTTAGCTACTGTGGAACCACATCTGGTCCTTCTCACTGGTCTTCCTCAGTAGCTGGAGGATTAGCATAGAATCTGTTGATATCAAAAACCTGTCCTGAGAGTCCTATGTATCCTATTTGGAGCCCAAGCGTGGGCATCACTAATCAGTCATGACGCTGTCTCACTGACCTCTGGAAGGCAAGGCACAGGCAGCCCCTGCCAATCAAATGGAGTGGGCACCAGAGATGAACCTGAATGGTCATCTCAATTTTAAGTACTTGCCCTCGTGTCCCTTTGCCCACTGTAAACCTAATAAGTTGTTCTGATGTTCTGGGTATGGGCGGAAAGGGAAGGAGAAGCACATATCTTAGAAATATGCTATCATTGTCAGAAGTGCAGGAAAATGACTACACAAAATAGTGAAACAAGGCATGGCATCCACCCCCCCTTCCCATAAGAGTGTAAGATTTACGGTGTTTTTCAAATCATAAAAAATTTTTTAAAATACCATAAGCTGTTGCTGTGTGGGGAGACTTAACCTCAGGCTGTCTTTGCTCCTCTTCAAACATTTTTCTCTTAAAGAACTGTCTTCTGCCCATATTTCCAGGGAACCTAGAAGTGTTTCCCCTTGTGGATGAAGTGGGTCTGTTGATTCGACAAGCCAACGCTGTCACAGGACTTCAGAAAATACCTTATTTGCACACCAGAGGCCCCTCTTTGATTTAGAAATACAAATAGTGTACCAGCAATCAGCTCTTGAATTTCTTCTGTGTGCCGGGCACTCCCCTAAATGATGTGTCTGCCTCAGCTCCTTTATTCCTCAACACAGTCCTGGGAGCATAGTCCTGGCAGCTTCATTCTCCTGATGATGAAATGGCCCCAAGATGTCAAGAAATCATCCAAAATTGCACAGCCAGCAAGTGGCCAGGTTAGAATTCGAATCCAGGTCTATATGGCATCAAAGCCTTAAGTAATACTCTTCCTCGCCTCTCTCTCAGGAGTCAGAGAGCTCTCGCTTTTGGGGGGTCTTACAGACCTCTCTGCCTTTTTTCTTGCTTTCCCCTACCTTCTTCAGCTTGCACTAAGTCAGACAGTTTTCAGTCTCTCTCCCTTTCCTCTCCTCCTTCCCTCCTGTTAGTCTGGGGAGGCTTGGACATTCCTCAAACAGGAACACATTTCATCCCAGGGAATCTGCTTAAAATGCAGGAATCCCTGGACAGAGAAAATCACCTGAGACCTAAGGAAGCGGTCCAGTCAGGTCCCATTGGGAGAGCAGGATTGAGGGAGGCAGGAGGAAGCTCAGGAGGGGAGGGGAAGTACGGGAGGGCAGGAGGTGGAGCTGCTAAGTCAAGTTGTTCTTAACCTCACAGACCTTAGGCCTTAGCCCTCCAGAGTTCTTCTTTGTTAATCCTCTTCCCAAACCCTCCCCTGAGCACCCATCATAGGCTAAGCTCTGTGCTGGACTCCGGTCATCCTTGGAGAACGAAACCGTACCCCTGGGAAGTCAAGAGTAGGGAGCAGGACAGGTGCACTTGTGGGCCTGCTGCCCCTGGAGAGGTGCTTTCAGGGGAGGAAGGGTGGAGAGGGGCTGGGGAGGAAAGACTCTCTCTTTGGAACCGGCTCCTCTCAGCCCTGGTCACCCCAGAACTTCAGGTGGTTGGCTTTCTTTTCTTTTCTTCTTTTTTTTTTAAATTATACTATAAAGTTTCTTAGATTTCCTATTTATTTATTTATTTATTTGAAATAAGACCAAGTACTTTATTATGTAACTTAAAAGTCTGTGTGAAAGCTACAAATAATGCACCAAATAATATTATACACTTATGCTATGTATAACACAGAATATGTATACAATATTAAGGTAACAATTCCTAGGCCTACAGACAAATTTAAGAAAAAGTTATAGTTGGGCATTTTCTTTCTTTCTTTTTTAAATTAACATATAATGTATTTGCCCCAGGGGTACAGGTCTGTGAATCATCAGGTTTACACATTTCACAACACTCACCATACCACATACCATCCCCAATGTCCATAACTCAGCCACCCTATCCCTCCCCCAACAACCCCCAGCAACCCTCAGTTTGTTTCCTGAGATTAAGAGTCTCTTATGGTGTGTCTCCCGATCCCATCTTGTTTCATTTTTCCCTCCCTTTCCCCCACGATCCCCCACGCTGCCTCTCAAATACCTCATATCAGTGAGATCATATGATGATCATCTTTCTTTGACTTATTTCACTTAGCATAATGCCCTCTAGTTCCATTAACATGGTTGCAAATGATGAGATTTTGGGTATTTTTTTGATGGCCACATAATATTCCATCATCACCCCAGAGCTTCAGGCCATGCTCTGTAGTTTTCCTTTCTGCTCTCGGGCTGGTTGTGAAAACCAATAGACCTCTTGACACCAGGTCTTGACATCATTAAACCTCACGAACTAAGTCCTTCCTGGAGCTCCTCACTGCCTGGGAGGAAGCTGCTCTTTCACGAACCCGATTCTGCAGGCCGGGCATCAGTTTTGGGGGTCTCAGGTTTCAGAGGCCCACCAAACACTTGCCTTTTTATTCTCTGCCTGTAGCATCTAAATATTTTACCTGAGAGAGGCTGGTCCTGGGATGTGAATCATTGCCCATCATTTCCCAGCTGGTTGGGAGGAAAGGCTTCGGCTTTTCGGTGCTTCCAAAATGGCTCGTGTGTGTCCCTGTGTTTTAGGTCAGACCACCTCAAACGTACTCTGAAAGAGAAGGAAAAATGCCTTCAGTCTTTTAGGGGTGCTGTGCTACAACACCCCTAAAAATTACCTTTCTCTCTGTAGATACTTAGAGATGCTCTCTGTCCAGTTCCTTCCGTCCTGGCCTTTGGAGGGGCCTTGCATATGGTTTGCTTGAATCCCTGGCCTGGCAGAACTCCATTCCAGAGGCACCCAGTGGGCTGCCTCTCCCTACCGCCTGCAAACCACACCTCCCACCTTCGACTGCTCCTAGCTCCCTGGGGTCCAGTCCTATACAGATTTGGCTCTGAGCCCACTCCCAGCTTAGCCCCGAAACAAAATGGGGAAGCCTCAGCCCACCAAGCTGGACCCAACCCAAGAGATGGAAGCAGGGACTCATTGTTCTGACACTGGTTGTTCTGATTTCCTTGAGACCTGACAGAGCTTGCTTTAGACTTCTTGGTGCTAGCAGTGCTCTCTCTGCTCTCCTGTTGAATGCTCAATGGCTTGATACTTAAGATTAGACCCGGTTTCCATTGCCCCTTGGAGAAAACTGACGGCATGGTCAGATGGCGTCGGCACCTGCAGGCCCTTGGCCTCTGCCTCTGGTATGAGCCCTGGGCTGATGGTTCCAGCACCGGTTTCTGCAGGAGTGCTGTTCTGAGATGGTAGGAGAGAGGCGGCGTGCTCCCAGGGTTTCAGCATAATTTGGTTTTGTTACAAGGGTTTTCATTTTGATGGCAACATTATTCTTTTCATGGAAGAACTTATCTTCAAATTATTTAATCTTACTCTTCTATCTCTGGGGATACTTTGGGGTATATTGCTGCGGTCTTTACAGATTCCTGGAAAATAGCGGGCTTCTCATTTTAATCATTTGCACAGGCCCACATTTGGAGGGGGAGAGAGGATCTTGTTATCACAGAGACATTGGGTCCCTAAAATAAAGCTAAAATATCTGTGCTTTCCAGAGTATAAGACCTCAGGTTCTTTTTATTACTCCAAAGGAAAATATTAGCAGGGAAGAGCTGAAGGTTCCTGTCAAGGAAGGTTCTGGAAGAGATAGATTCAGGTATCTTTCTTGGGGTAGCACGTGTTACCATGAACTGTAGATCCTGGGCAGGATCCTCATTTTAGTAAAAAAATTTTCTTTGGCGTGAAATAGAGTAGGCATTAAGAAAATAGCTGTTTCGGGCAATAACGAAGCAGCTGAATAAGCAGGCTTGGTGAAGCGGGGGGGTGGGGAGGACCTTGGGGCTGGGAGCAGGAAGAGGCTCTGACTCAGCCCAACCTCACCAGAAGCAGCCCTGGAGGAAGGTACAGGTGAGGGTTTCCCTGAGCACCTACAGCTGAGGATGCCTGGGGCTCGTTGGCTTCTCCAGCCAGGGTCAGGAGCCAAGGACATGCCCAGACCACTGTGGCCTCCTGGAGGACAGCACTTGGGGAATATCATGCCTAGGGTTTGGCTAAGTATTAAGTGGCCTGAGGAAAGAGCTGGGGCAGCTGCTGGGGAATCAATCAGGGGGAATGCTGGGAGAGTGGACTAAAGCACCACGCAGATAGGAAAACAAGTGTCGGTGCCCCCTACCCCCTACCCCAGGCCCTTGCAGTACCTCTCGGTGCCTGAGTCCAGATCCCCTTCCCCAGTCCTTCCTGTCTACCTGCTGGGCTGTCTGCTCTCCTTTCTCAGGCTGGGTTGGTGACTACCTCTTTTGTGTCTCCGAGAGAACTTGGCAGGTGCTTTGGGCACCCTCCCCTGGAACTGGAATCATCTATTTACACCGGCAAGTCCATTTTTGAGGGCAGAGCCTAGCACAGTTACTGGCCCAGAATATGGTCTCAATAAATAAATGGTAAAATACTTCCTGGCATGCCTTAGACAGGAAGGCACAATGAGAGGGTATGAAGTAATGGAGCACGCACGGGAAAGGGGCTCACTTCTTCGCAGGGTGGCCTTTCCTGGCTGTATAGCCTCGGCTAAGTCACTTTGCCCCTGAGTCTCTGTTTCCCCATCAGTGGGGCAGAGAAGGTGAAGGCAGACGTGTCTGGTGAGGCTCCCACGGGTTCCTGACTGTGAGGGCTGGTGTTTCTCCTGCAGGCAGATGTGAGCCCACCCACATCCAGAAAGTCTCAGCAGGGCCCACAGGGTCCGTGCTGTGCTTGCCGGATGCAGGGACCTTTTTCCAGGGTAGAAAGGGTGGTGACAGTCAACACAGCCTCCCATGTGTTCTTGCAACAGCCCTGCCTGGTGAGTGTTACTATTGTCATTCCCATTTTGCAGATGGGGGAAATTCTGGCTCAGAAAGTGGAAGTGATTTTCCCAAGCTTCCCAAGGTTGGAATCCTAGTGGTCTGCTTCCAGGAACTCAACTGGTTCTGGGGACCTTAGAGGAAATGGCAAGCAGGGGGACAGCCAGGTCAGACTTCCCTACCTAAGGCCCAGGGGTAGGGAAGTCTGAAGCTCTCAGCTCTGGAGACAGGTGTGTTTTGGGGGGCATCATCCCCAGCCTTGGATTTGGGGTGTCAGGTTGTCCCTTTCTGAGAGCTGTGCTCCAGGGGCCTCAGCCTGCCCAGTGCCCAGGCTCTTGACTTAAAGCTCTGTTGTGTCACTCCTCATTTCAGCCCAGGGACAACAGGGGCTGGCTATCAGATGGAGGGCAGGATAAGGACTGTTATTCTCACTCTCCCTGCAGGACAGGGTACTGCCAGCGCATTCTCCACTCCCCTGGCTACAGCTGACTTAGGCGAAGTACTTCCAAGCATGGCCAAGGAGGCCCAATGGGAGGTTTAGCAAAGTGGTGAAGGGTGGCTCAGATGTCAGGTCTGGGGTTTGAGTCCTAGTTAAGCTGCTTACAAGTTGCTTGACCTTTCTGAGTGGACAATTCATCATCAATCTCATGGGATGACCCTACTTATCTGCATGGCTGGTCTGGCTCCCACGAGACATTCGTAAATTGTAGCTGTTGTCAACATTAGTAGGTTTACGATGGAACTAGCAGCCCTGGGGTGGGTGTGTGTGTTGAGGGGGGGCAAGGGAACAGGGGGCTGGTCTGTGGAATGTTAGTGGGGGTGGGCTTGTGGAAGGCTCAGGGCTGCCGTGAAGGGCTGGTCAGAAAGTGGAGAGTATCCCGGCCCCTGACTGTTGGCTGTGCCAGGCATGGTGCCTTGTCTGGGTGGAGTCATCATCCATCTCTGTTTTCTGGATTCAGCCGTTTGATTAGACCCAATATGTCTACTGAAACTGCCTAGAGAAGTTGGTTTGAGATAAGATAAAGGACGGCATTTAGAAATGATGGTATAGATTTCTGATGGTTTTGGAATTTGTCTTTAATTAGAAAGAATTTATTTGGAGTTTGGGCTGGGTTGAGTTGAGTTTCCCTGACTCTATTTTATTTTATTATTTTCTTGAGAGAGATGAGCAGGGAAAGGAACAGAAGGAAAGGGACAAGCAGACTGTGCAGAGCATGGGGCCCAACTCGGGGCTTGATTCCACTACCCTGAGATTATGACCTGAGCCAAAACCAAGAGTCAGACTCTGGATTTACTGACCCACCCAGGTGCCCCTCCCTGCCTCTTGCTATATTGTTTCTCCCTTTTGCAGGGCATATTGGCCACATACTTCCCCTCTGCAAAAGAAGGAAGTTTGCTTTTTGTCTGTTTTCTTCTCAGGACTGCTGCCTCTCCCCCAGGGAGCACTGGTTGGGGATGATCACATAGTATTCAGTGGGGAGGGAACCCTCATGAAGGAGAAAGCTGGGGGAACAGGTACCCAGAGCTGCCCTTGGCTTTCTCCAAATGGGAAGAGGGGTGTTTGAAAAGGTTGAGACCTTAGAGACCCCCATTTCCCGTGCTCATCTGGGTAGTCATCTCTCCTGGAACTGTTGCAAAGTCTGGGTGGAAGATATCAGTTGGGCTTCAGCTCTTCCCAGTCGTATTTTAATGCCCTAATCCTCATCCCTGCTACAAATGTCATCCAGCTCAGCACACATCTTACCGCCTCCATCTACCCCCCTCCCCAGACCACACTTTTTGTTAACCTGGATGAAAGCATTAATAACTACTCTCTCTGCTTCCAGCTTTCCTAAGCCCCCACCCATTCTCTGCACAACAACTTAGTAACTTCCCATGGTGCTTGCAATGTAATGGAACACCCTAAGCACTGCCCTAGAGCCTTCCAGGCCCATCTGTCTTCTACACCAGCCCTCCTTCAGTGTCCAGCAGGACTTCACATATGCTGTTCCCTCATACTATAATGCTTTTCCCACTGCCATCCTCCTTTGTCTTGACGAACGCCTGTGCATCTTTTATGCTTCTGCTTAAACGTCTTCACCTAGGCCTGCCATCACCCCATCAAACTAAATCAAATTGCCCTAATAAATCCTCTCATAATTGACTTTTCCTTCTTGACTCTATCACAGTGGTAGTGCCATGTCTTTTCAAGTTACTTTATTCAGGTCTGTCCCCTGTGGTCTCTGTGAGGACAGAGACTGGAGCCCCGTATGTTTGCTGAATGAATGAATCAAGTTTCTCCCTTGTCTCTGTGTGGGGTCTCCTGCATCCCTTTCCCCATCAAGACCTTCTCTGGAGATGATTCCACTTTCTTTTTTGAATCCTGTGATTTTTGGCTGTGCAATGAATCAACCCTCAAGAAAAAAGAAGCTCACGTAAGTGTAAACACCAGGCACCATCCACCCTACATTTGTATTCACTTTGGGCCTTTGGGGAGGGGTGTGGCTACTCCCCCCACCCTCCTCACCCACCCCCCCGCCCCTCCACACCCCTCACCCCCACCCCGAGCTGTGTGCACAGCGTCCCTGCGGCTCGGAGCTCTGCTTTTTTAGTAGCGTGTTTGTAGGCATGTGTGAGTTTCCACCTAGAGCTCAGGCACTCTTCCCTTGAAGGGCTCCCTGTCCTTTTACCATATGGACATGCTTGCTTTTCAACACGCACTTGGCGAGCACCAGGCACGGTGCCAGGCCCTGGGGGAAAGGCAGCTAAGAGTGCAAGCTGTCAAGTCAGAAGACCTACATTTGACTCCTGAGTCCTTCCCTTCCTAGTGGTGACAGTAGGCCAATTATTTAACCTCTGACCCTCAGTTTCCTCACCTGTAAAACAGGAGTAACATCAGTGCCCATAGCACAGAGCTGTGGAAAGGACTAAATGCTCCACACTGTGGAAAGAACTGGGGGCCACACTTGGCATGTGGTAAGGGTGCACAGATGGCCACAGCTGCTGCTATTATTAATACCAGGAAAGGGAAGTCAGCCTTGGTTGAGATGGACACTCAGATTAATCCCCTCCCCAGTGTGGCTTGGTCTCTGGGCTGTAGGTTCCTGTTTGAAGGATGGGAGGGCCAAGACAGGTGGGCTGTGGAGAGGTGCACAGAAGGCTGGTGGCTCTGTGGGGCTTTCAGGATGTTTGTTCTGGTTGTGTGTATGGGGGCCTCCCACTCAGCATATGAGGCTGCCTGGACAGAAGCTACATTTCCTAGGGAATCCTCAGACTAGTGCATCTGACTTGTGCACCAAGACCCATGGGGATCTTTTACCTGGAGAGGGACAAAGGAAAATTCCATTGGGTTTCTTGCTTCTCAGAGGACAGCTCTTCCTCTTTGGCCTGGGATGGTTTCAGAGAGTGTGGGTTGGCCCCTGTACACCGGGGAAAGAGCTGGTAAGTGTGAAAGAAAGACCCAAGTATTTCCCTCCACTGCATGGTAGAGCAGTGTCTTTGCTTTTCTTGGACTCAAAGGTCCTAGAGGCCTTAGAGATCATCGAGTTCAATCCTTCAATTTCCTAGATGAGGAAACTGAATCCCTAGCAAGTCGTTTTACTTTCCTGTGACCCAGTCTCCTCATTTGTAAAATGAGGACAGTAACATTTCTTTTGCAGAGCTAAAAGTAATGCGACCAGTGCAGCAGAGTGGTTAACTTCTAGTAGGTATTTAGCAAATTTAAATTCCTTCCTGTGTGTATGCTACTCCCATGCTCTGCTAGATTTCTCTTACTGAATTGAGGTAATAGGGGATTTTCTGGGGGTATTTTAAATTGTGTATATATGTGTATGTGTGAAGAAGAGCTTTAGTACTCGAACCACTAAAACCTGAATTTGAATCTTCACCTGGTTACTATTGGGAGGAAAAAAAAAACCAAAAAAAATCCACACCCCATAACCAAAACTTGGGCCAAGTCATGGAACTTCCTAGAAACTAAGCTTCCTCATCTGTAACATGGACATGTCTGCCTGCTGACCTCACAGAGCTGGTACAAAGCTTGAAAAGAGGCATGCACACAAAAGGGCTTCAAAATGTATAAAATGTACAGTAAGTGGCAGGCACCATTTCTCCCTCTTATCTGCATAGTGGATTTTTCTGCTAGAGGAATGGGTTCTTAGAGAATGAGCGAAGAGTGGAAATATGAGTGGGAGTTTGATCTGGTCCTTTGAGTGAGTCTTAAGAGTAAGCAAAGGCCATGGGCTGGTCTAATTGAAACCTGCAGGTTTTCTCCCCCTTTCTCTTTCCACTCCCCTGATTTGTGTGAAAGCTGGGCCTTCCTTCCTATATTTTAATTTTGGTTGTGATCTCTATAACCAAGAGTGAACAACTTCTGAATTGGATAGAAGTAATTCCAGTCTTATCAGGCAAGAATGTTACAATCTGATCCTGATTCATAAGTACCAAGTGTTGAATTCCATTAAAGAGGAGACAAGTCTGTAGTTTATTTGTAGGAAAAAGGGGCAATTTAATCTGATGCATGTGATGAGGTTCTTTCTGAAAACAGCAATGTTAATTGCATCTTTCTCATGTACACTTCATCACATCTTTTAGTATTTTCCCTCTAATGGCTTTCATTCTTTTATCTTCCAGGCATCCTTGGTAAATTCCTCTCTTCTTTCTTATTAACATGTTCATTAATCCTGAAACATTTATTGTGCTTCATTAATCAGGTTAGAGGATTAACAAAAATTGGGATTTTGAGCAATTGAGGATACAGGCAGGTCAGATGCCAAAGTAAAGAATTTTAGTAGGCTGATGGCTTCATTGACCATCTGGGTTTTGTGGATAAAGAAGTCAAAAGTGAAGGGCAATTTGAGTTCAGTTTTCTTCCTGGGTTTTGGAGCTCTCAGCTGAGCCCCTGAGGCATTATGGGTAGGCAAGGTGCAATCTTGCTGGTTCAAAACATATTTGTCCTAAGAGGCACGTTCCTAAGAGTAATCATCTCAGGGTCCATAACACATTAGGGTTTACAGTTGAAAAGCAATTATTTTAAAATATTGTTCTTTTATCAAGTCTTTTTGGGACTCTAATACTTCGTTTCTTCATATTTAAGATGGAAATGCTAATGACACTAGTAATAATAATGAGAGTTGTCATTTACTGAATATTTACTATGAGCCAGACACTATGCTAAGCTCTTCACTTGAATTATCTCATTCAATCCTCATATACCCAAAGAGAAAAGTTCATATTATGTGCCTTTTCAACAGATAAGAAATTAGAGCACAGAGAAGGTGATTATCTCATTCATGGACACATAGATAGTGTGTGGTAAAGCCAGAGTGACCATAGCATAATAGAATAGGCACGGAATTGGAATAGGAGCTTTGGATTCCAGCCTTGATTATCTCATTAATTCTGTGACCTTGGAAGTCATCCAACCTCTCTGGGTTTCAGGGTTTTATTGTCTGCTTGTAAATGAAAACGATGGAAAACACGGACTTTATTTAAGCCCTTTCTATCTCTGACATTCTGGAATGCTGAGAAATTATATGGAGTATAAAAAGGGCCACCAAAGTGGACCGAATAGAATTATCTCCCATGCGGAACACTCCAGCTGGCCCTGATTTCTAGTTGTGACCCCTCTGTGCTGGTGCCCATGATTACTCTGTGGAGAAGTCCTTACCAGGCTCTGAGCCATTCTCAGCCATCTCTACACTCCAAGCCCCTTGAATATTGCCCTCAATTTTGCAGTTTCTCTTCATGTGCCCCGAAGCCCAGATGACATGTAAATACCCAGACCAAGAACAATAATTCTGCTTCTTGGTTTTGAGAAGTATATCAATTTTCTGTAATTCCTTGTAGCAGAATGAGCATACATTATAGAGTTCAAGTGCTTTGAAAATAAGCTATGAAGAATTGCTATCTGCTGAAAGAACTGGCAATTTGTCAACTTTCAGTGGCTGAGCATCTGAGTGTACTCTATGTGGTTTGTGCTGTCAGTGCTGGTCTCAGAGAGGTGTGGGCAAAGGAGAAAGATGAGGGTGAGGGGAATGCCCCTCATCCTCTCAGGGAGAAAAAGAATTAAGCTGTTGGAGATGTGATAGGATTTTTACAAGAACTTGAAGGAAGCTATGTATATTACAACATATGGGTCTCAGTTTACATCAAGATAGAAATGAAAAACAAGGAAAAATCATGGAAATTTTGGTATAACATAACTTAATCATACCATCCCTACTACCTGCTATTCTCATCCAGCCCCAAGAACTTATTTACCTGTGTCAACACCAGCAAATGTCAGCATCACTTGGTACCGTTGAAACATTTCCTACTTTCCCTCAGTAACTTTGTAATTCACATTTCAGTTATTGTTGGTTATGGCTTCTTGGTAACTGCAAAAGATAGAATAACATTCTTCTTTTTTCCTTGGCTAATATTTCAGTGGTGTCTGCTTTTGCAATTGTTTTTTTCCCCCTCTCTATGTCCCTCCTCTCATTTTTCCTCCCTTCCCTTCTTCCTCACCACTGTCTTTCCTTATATTTTTAAAGGATTCTTGGAAGAGGTTGATCAATGATCACCACTATCCCAGGTTGGAAAAAACTGCATTTTAGCAAGCAAGATCAGAACCATGGACAGCATCACCATTATGTGCAGGCATCTCCAAATTCATTATTCCTTTATTTTATTTAAATTTTTTTAAAAACAGCAACATTATTTATTTATTTATTTGACAGACAGAGAGAGAGAGAGAGCACAAGGAGGCAGAGCAGCAGAGGGAGAGAGAGAAGCAGGCTCCCCACTGAGCAGGGAATGTGGGGCTTGATCCCAGGACCCTGGGACCATGACCTGAGCTGAAGGCAGTCACTTAACCAACTGAGCCACCCGGGGCCCCCGTTATTCTTTTTAATTAAAATGACTAAACAGTATCGTCTTTGGGCATGATTGAAATTTGTAGAAAAAGTTATGTATTTATTTAGAAGCTACAGAGCTGAAAGTGGACTATGACCTCCTCTATTGCTCTAGGAAAGAAAATGTTTTATTTCTAGCATTCTGACAGCCTCAGCCAGAATTTGTGGCAGAAAGTTAACTGTGGTTAGTTTTGTGTAAGGAAGGAGGACATGACTCTTGCTGAGACTGAAAAAGAAGAAGCCAGAATTGACTGACCAGAGGTGGTGGTTCTGGAGTTTGGCTGTGTATTCCTAAGTGGAGAACAGTGAGTAGTTTGTCTAGAGATCTTGGTCTCATGGGCATTTATAGGCGTCATGGGTGAGAAACTGGTGTACATTTTATTCTCATAGGCATAGAGCATCAAATGACATGCAAATCGGGTATTGTTATTTTGCTTCTGTTAGCTCATGCAGTTTACAGAATCTCACAGAGCTAGGAGAATAATAATGTAAGTATCAAAAACATTACCCAGAAGTAAGGGAGAATCTGATTAAGGTAAACAACCTTTCCCCAGTAGTCAAGACTTGGGGAGGCCCTCTGTTGAGGAGGCTAAGGCTGAGATAGATACCTTACTGCCCAGAAGAACTGGTCCTAGAATGGGTGGTAAGGTAGACCGAGGGATGGGAATGTTATGAGGATCATGTGCTATCAGAGACTCAAAAACATTTAAATATTAATTATATTATGTATTTTTTGAATAAGCAGGACACGCAGAAGTTGTGATGTTTTTATTGTCATGCAGGATTATTTAACTTTTGGATATTTGAATTTGTCAATCTGTTCCTTTATGCCATCTGGATTTTGTGTCATATTTTAAAAAGCCTTTGACTTTGAGATAAAAATACATATTGCTATGTATTTTGTGAAGCAGTTTAATGATTTGATTTTTTTTAATGTTATTTTGAAAAATTTTAGGCGTATCTCTCTGTTTTTCCTGTCTCCCAGACATCCACTTCTACCCAGAGGCAATTTATTGTTATCAATTTCTTATGAATCTTTCATGAGATATTCTATGCATATAGAAGTATAGGTCTAACATACATTATCTTTCTTTAAACAGAAGTTAGCTTACTGTACACACTATAATGTATCTTGCTTTTTTTTCAGTTAAGAAACTGTCTTAGAGGTAGTTCCATATCAGTACACATCAAGTTGCCTCATTCTTTTTTTTTTAATTTTAATTTTTTAAAAAGATTTTATTTATTCATTTGACAGACAGAGATCACAAGTAGGCAGAGAGACAGGCAGAGAGAGAGGAGGATGCAGGCTCCCTGCTGAGCAGAGAGCCCGATGCAGGGCTCAATCCCAGGACCCTGGGATCATGACCCGAGCCGAAGGCAGAGGCTTTAACCCACTGAGCCACCCAGGCGCCCCAAGTTGCCTCATTCTTTATAGATTTCGTGGATCTTTAGGAGGTGTGATTGTATTCAAGCTTTGTATCAGCTCTGTGAGGTAAATGGGCAGACATTCCTGTGATACAGTTGAGGAAACTGAGTTATCATGAGATTCTGTGACTTGTACAAGTTTTATTTCCCTAGTAATAGAGGGCTTTGAATCACATTTAGGTCTTGTAGTTTTAGTGCTAAAGCTCTTCTTCTAATACACATGAAAATTATGCCAGATACTCACTAGAAAGTTTCCTCTCAGCTTATTCTTGTAGAGTTGAAATCTCTCTGTTTTCTATTTGTCTTTATTTTATGTAAATCTAGATTGATAGTAATTTTCTTTTGGTACATTTTACATATAATTCCTCACCTTCAGACTTCCATTGTTGCTACTGATAAGTCAGCTGTCAATCTAACTCATTCCTCTGACACTTTACTCTGTGTGCCTTTAGAGGTTTTTTTTGCTCTCTTTGCTGTTCTGTGGTTTCACAATAGGACATATGAGATAACTTTTCTCCTTCCTTCCCTCCCTCCCTCCCTCCCTCCCTCCCTTCTTTTCTTCCTCCCTTTTCCTTCCTCCCACCTTCTCCTTTCTTCCCTCCCTCCCTCCCTCCCTCCCTCTCTTCCTGCCTGCCTGACTTTTTCTTTTTACTTATCCTTTCTGGGGTTTGTTGGGCTTTTTGAATCTGTGGATTGGTATCTTTTATATATTCTGGAAAATTTTCTGCAAATTTTCCCTCTGACTCATTTTTTCTTCTCTTCTACTGATTAAATTTGTTAGATCCTTTCATCCTATCCTCCTTGCCTCTTTGTTTTTAAACTCCCATATTGAAATGTAGTTCACATTCCATATAATTTATCAATTTAAAGTATATAATTCAATGGTTTCTTCATATATTCATAGAATTGTGAAACCATCAGTAAACACATTTTAGAACTTTTAACCACTGCAAAGAGAAAGTCCTTGTCCTTTAGCTATTATCTCCCAATTCCCTATCCCATCAGTTATGGACTGAATGTGTCTCCCCCAAATTCATATGTTGAAATCTAATCCTCAATGTGATGGTATTGGAGGGGAGTCTTTGACAGATAATTAGGTCATAGAGTGGAGCCCTCATGACTGGGAAGAGTACCCTTATAATAAGAGTCCAGAGAGGTAGCTCAGTCTTTTCCAGCTACATGAGGATACAGTGAGAAGTTAACAGTCTAAATCCTGGAAAAGGGCCTTCACCAGAACATGGCAATGCTAGCTAGCACCTGATCTCAGATTTCCAGCCTTCAGAACTGTGAGAAATAAATTTCTGTGGTTTGTAAGCCACCCAGTCTATGGTACTTTGTTACGGCAACCTTGACTGCTGAAGACATCACCAAACTCTAAGCAATCCACTAATCTACTTCCTGTCTCTGTATTTATCTGTTCTGACATTTCATGTAAATACAGTCGTCTGATTAATGATATGTAGTGAGGGTTTTTTTTTTTCCACTTTTCCTAATGTCTTCAAGATCCATTCATGTTGTAACATATATCGGCACCTTATTCTTTTTTATGGCTGAATAATATTCCACTGTTTAGGTATACAACATTTTGCATACACATTCATAAGAGGATGGACATGTAGACTTCTACCTTTTGGCTGTTATGAATAATCCTGCTATAAATATTCATATACAAATTTTTGGGTAGACAAGTATTTTCATTTCTCCTGGGTATACACCTCGTAGTGGAATTGCTGGGTCAAATATTAAATCTAGGTATAACTTCTTTGAGAAACTTCTAGATTGTTTTCCAAAGCAGCTGTGCCATTTTATATTCCCACCAATAGTGTATGAGATTTCCAGTTTCTCCATATCCTTACCAACACTTATTATTTGACTTTTTTATTACTGCCATTCTAGTGGATGTGAAGTGGTTTTGATTTGCATTTCCTTGACACAAATGATGTTAAACATCCTTTTAATGTGCTTACTGGCCATTTCTTTATCTTTCTTGGAGAAATGTCTCTTCAGATTTTTGGATCATTTTAAAATTAGGTTATCTGTATTTTAAAAATTTGTTTTTATTTTTTTATTAACATATAATGTATTATTAGCCCTGGGGTACAGGTCTGTGAATCGCCAGGTTTACACACTTCACAGCACTCACCATAGCACATAACTTCCCCAATGTCCATAACCCCAAGGTTATCTCTATTTTTATTATTGAGTGTAATTATGTTTATATAGTTTAGATGCAAGTCTTAATCAGATATGATTTGCAGATATTTTCTACCATTCTGTGGATTGTCTTTCACTTTCTGGGTAGTGTCTTTTGAGGCAAAAGAGTTTTTAATTTTGAGGAAGGGTTCAATTTATCTATTTTTTTTTCTTTTTTTGCTTATGCTTTTTGTGAGCATAAGAATCCATCATCAAATCCAGGGTCATCGAGATTTATTGTTGCATTTTCATCTAAGTGTTTTGTAGTTTTTGTTTTTACATATCTTTGTTCCATTTTGAGTTCATTTTTGTATGTGGTCTGAGATAAGAGTTCAACTCCATTCTTTTCCTTTGGCTATCGAGTTGTCCCAATAGCATTTGTTGGAAAGAGTATTATTAGATCCTTGCTGAAAATCAATTGACCATAAATGTATGGATTTACTTTTAGACTCTCAGTTCTAATCCATTAATCTATATGTCCATCCATATGCCAGTGCTACATGGACTTGATTACTATAGCTTTGTACTAAGTTTTATTACTCTTATTCCTAAGTATTCTACTATTTTTGATGTTGTTATAAGTGAAATTGTGTTCTCAATTTCATTTTCAGATTGTTTATTTTTAGTATATAAAATACAATTAGTTTTCTGTATTTTGATCTTGTACTCTGCAATCTTATTGAACTTATTTACTAGTTCTAGTAGTTTTTTAGTGGATTCCTTAGGATTTTCAATATATAGTAGTTTTTTAGTGGATTCCTTAGGATTTTCTATATATAAGATCATATCATCTGTGAATAGAGATAGTTTAACTTCTGCCTTTCCAACATAGGTGTCTTCTATTTATTTCATTTTCTTGCCAAATTGCCATGGCCAGAACATCTGGTACAATGTTCAGTAAAAGTGGTAGGGTGGACATCCTTCTGGTTGTTGTTGCTGTTGTTGTTTTTGTAATGCTAACTTGTTGCTTTTATATTAACATAATGTATTATTTGCCCAAAGGTACAGGTCTGTGAATCATCAGACTTCCACATTTCACAGAACTCACCATAGGACCTACCCTCCCCAGTGTCCATAACCCAGCCACCCTAACCCTACCCCTCACATCTTTTTTTTTAAATAAACATATAATGTATTTTTATCCCCTGGAGTATAGGTCTGTGAATCGCCAGGTTTACACATTTCACAGCACTCATCATGGCACATACCCTCCCCAATGTCCATATCCCCACCACCCTCTCCTGTTCCCCCTCCCCCTAGCAACCTTCAGTCTGTTTTTTGAGATTGAGACTTTTTACGATTTGTCTCCCTCCCGATCCCATCTTCTTTCATTTTTTCTTTTCCTACCCCCAAGCCCCCCCACATTACATCTCCACTTCCTCATATCAGGGAGATCATATGATAGTTGTCTTTCTCCGATTGACTTATTTCGCTCAGCATAATACCCTCTAGTTCCATCCATGTTGTCGCAAATGGCAAGATTTCATTTCTTTTGATGGTTGCATAGTATTCCATTGTATCTATATACCACATCTTCTTTATCCATTCATCTGTTGATGGACATCTAGGTTCTTTCCATAGTTTGACTATTGTGGACATTGCTGCTATAAACATTCGGGTGCATGTGCCCCTTCGGAGCACCACATTTGTATCTTTAGGATATATACCCAGTAGTGCAATTGCTGGGTCATAGGGTAGCTCTATTTTCAGTTTTTTGAGGAACCTCCACATTGTTTTCCAGAATGGTTGCACCAGCTTGCATTCCCACCAACAGTGTAGCAGAGTTCCCCTCTCTCCGCATCCTCACCAGCATCTGTCATTTCTTGACTTGTTAATTTTAGCCATTCTGACTGGTGTGAGGTGGTATCTCATTGTGGTTTTGATTTGTATTTCCCTGATGCTGAGTGGTGTGGAGCACTTTTTCATGTGTCTGTTGGCCATCTGGATGTCTTCTTTGCAGAAATGTCTGTTCATGTCCTCAACCATTCTCTTACACCGTACACAAAGATAAACTCAAAATGGATAAAAGACCTCAATGTGAGACAGGAATCCATCAGAATCCTAGAGGAGAACATAGGCAGTAACCTCTCTGATATCAGCCACAGCAACTTCTTTCAAGATATGTCTTCAAAGGCAAAGGAAACAAAAGCCAAAATAAACTTTTGGGACTTCATCAAAATCAAAAGCTTCTGCACAGCAAAGGAAACAGTCAAGAAAACAAAGAGGCAACCCACGGAATGGGAGAAGATATTTGCAAATGACAGTACAGACAAAAGGTTGATATCCAGGATCTATAAAGAACTCCTCAAACTCAACACACACAAAACAGACAATCATATCAAAAAATGGGCAGAAGATATGAACAGACACTTCTCCAATGAAGATATACAAATGGCTATCAGACACATGAAAAAATGTTCATCATCACTAGCCATCAGGGATATTCAAATTAAAACCACATTGAGATATCACCTTACACCAGTTAGAATGGCCAAAATTAGCAAGACAGGAAACAACATATATTGGAGGTGATGTGGAGAAAGGGGAACCCTCTTACACTATTGGTGGGAATGCAAGTTGGTGCAGCCTCTTTGGAGAGCAGTGTGGAGATTCCTCAAGAAATTAAACATAGAACTTCCCTATGACCCTGCAATTGCACTACTGGGTATTTACCCCAAAGATACAGATGTAGTGAAAAGAAGGGCCATCTGTACCCCAATGTTTATAGCAGCAATGGCCATGGTTGCCACACTGTGGAAAAAAAGATTTTTAAGAAGGTGTTGATAATATAAAATATTTAAGAACATTAAAATAAGGACGCCTGGGTGGCTTAGTTGATTAAGTCGCTGTTTTCGGCTCAGATCATGATCCCAGGGTCCTGGGATTGAGTCCCACACTGGGCTCCTTGCTTGGCAGGGAGCCTGCGTTCTTTCTGCCTCTGTCTGCTACTCTGCCTGCTTGTGCACATGCCCCCCCCTCTCTGACAAATAAATAAATAAAATCTTTTAAAAAATAAAAAAAGTTAAATTAGGAAAGAGGAAAAATTAACAAAAATAGAATAAGACAAAAATAAAATTAAAAAAATTTAACTTTGAAAGACTAAAGGATCATGGGGGGAAAGTCATGAATTCTATGTGTTTCTTTCCCCCTCGCTCTGAAGTTCTGCAGTTCTCATTGATTGGTGAACTTGGTCTTGGCTGAATGTTCTCCCTGATCTTCTGCAGGAGGGGCCTGTTGCAGTGATTCTCAAATGTCTTTGCCCGAGGTGGAATTGCATCACACTTGCCAGGGTCCGGGCTAAGTAATCTGCTTGGATTCACTCTCGGGAGCTTTTGTTCCCAGAATGCTTTCTGTAGAGCTCTGGAGGACGGGAATGAAAATGGCGGTCTCCCAATCTCTGGCCCGGAGGAGTTGAGAGCTCAGGGCCCCACTCTTCAGTGTGTCCTTGGAGAAAAGCGCTCAGTCACTCCTGTCTCCCTGGTCACCGGTCACGCTCTGAGCTCACCCGGCCTGTGACCAAGCGTTTCTGTCTCTGGCATACAGTCCTGTTTGGAGTCTCCAAACCCAGCAGATTCCTGCTGTGCTGCTCCTCCAGTGGAGGAAGGAGGAGGTCTTATGGATCTGCTGCTTTTGGGGTCCCTGCCTGAAGAGCAGTGGCCTGATTGTGACTTGGATCACGGTTTAAGGTAACCCCAAGCTGAGACCCCTTGCTTGGCTCCATTTCTGTGCCGGCTTCCCCACTCTGATACATGGGAGCTCTGCATACTCAGACACCCCTGGTCTTTCTGTGACACCATGGATCCTGAGATCACATTGTCCCCATGAGGGCTCCCCCCCACACCCTTAACCTCTGGAGTGTTGTCCCTCAGTGGAGCAGACTTCTAAAAGTTCCGATTTTGTGCTCCACTGCTCCATTGCTTGCTGGGAGCCTCCCCTCTCCCCGAGGTCTCTCTTCCTGTCACTTCAGATTGACTTCTCCACACGTCGTACCTTCCAGAAAGTGGTTGATTTTCTGTTCCTAGAATTGCTGCTCTTCTTCTCTTCTATGTCCTGTTGAGTTTGTAGCTGTTCAGAATGGTTTGATAACTATCTAGCTGAACTCCTGGGACCTGATGATATTTCAGTCTGCTACTCCTCCCACGTCTTGCTCCTCCCCCCTTCTGTTGTTTCTGATCTTAGGGGGAAAAAATCTAGTTTTTGTATCATCTAGTATGATGTTAGGTGTGGGTTTTTGTAAATGTCTTTTGTCTTGTTGAAGAGATTTCATTCTGTTCCTAGTTTATTAAGGTTTTTACCAAGAAATAGTGTTGGATTTTATCAAATGTTTTTCTGCATCTACAGAGATCATCTTGTGGCTCTTATGTTTTTGGTTTTTTTTTTTTTCCTATTGGTGTAGTATAACAATTGATTTTAAAATATTGAATATCTTCTTTGTCTCTTTCTCATATTTTCCACCTTATTATGGCACTTATACTTTATTGTAATCTGTGTCTCCCCCCCAGAATATGAGCCTGTTGAAGGTTGAGACTGCATAGTATAATAGATTCTTGACTTTATGAGGGAGATCTTTGTAGATTCTGAAATACGTGGGTCCCCTCCCTTCAAAATGCCCCTGAGAAAAAAGGAGAGAAAAACTAAGTTGAATTAAAATGTATATTCCGGATAATCAGTGGAGCTTGGGAAATGCCTTTTTATTATATACCAGTCTACAAGCAAAAAATTCAGTTTTCAGCCTCAGCAGAACAACAAATCATGAGACTTTCAGGATCACTCTTAAATTCAAGGGTCACTCTGGAATAACATAACCATCCAATTCCCTAGGGCCATAGACCAGTAGTGTTCATCCCTGTAGTACCTGGCATGTAGTGGGAGGGAAAAAACGTTTGTTCATTTCCTTAGGGTTCTGTACCCTGTACTAGGTGTTAGATTTGATGCTGAGATTATAGGAATACATGATATATGGTCCTTTACCTCAAGGAATTCAGAGTCAATGGAAGTAGAGATGATTAAAATACAAGGTGAAAGTCCTATAGTGGTGTAAGCACAGGGGAGGGGAGAGGATGAGGTTTCCTGTAGCAGGTGAGGTCTGAGCTTTCTCACCACTTCTACTGCCATCTCTGGGTCCACATTACCATCACCTATCTCTTAGAATAATGTAGGTCACCAAATGACCTGTCTGTTCCTACTTTGCTGCACAGGCAGTCCATTCTGAATAGAATGCCCAGAGTGTTCCTTATAGCTCCCTTCTATTCTCTTCTACTCATAGACCACACTGACTTCCAGTCTTTCCAGAGTTAAAGCCCAAGTTGCTGCCATGGTACACAAGTTTCTACCTGATCTGGCTCTCTACTGTCTCTCTGGTCTCTTCTCCTCCCTTCACTCCTACAACACAGTTGTACACACTCTGATCATCCCATAGGTCTCCTCACACATCAAACTCATGATGCTTACACTTAGGGTCTTTGTATTTGTGGTTTCCTCTTCCTGGAATGCTCTTCCCAGGTATCACTCCCTCACTCTTGTCAGGGCTTTGCTCAAAGCTCTTGGTAGCAAGGCTTTCTCTTACTACTGTACATAAGTTGGGAGACTCCATTTTCCCTGTTCCCTCTCCACCTGAGCCTGCTTTGTTTTTCTCTATACCACTTAGTTATTTATTTGTTTATTGTCTGTCTTCCCCAACTAGAACATAACTTCCATCGAGTTAGATATTTTTGCCCATTTTATTCATTCTTATTGCCTCCATTGCCTGATATGCTTCCTGGAATATAGTAGGTGCTCATTAAATAATTTCAGATCTAATTAATGAAGGGTAACTAGGAGTGACTTGGAAGAAGTGATCTGGGATATGAGGTAGATGGGGGAGTTTATTGAATTGAATGATGAATTTCCCCTTGTGTGGGGTTTTGGTTTTGGACTAGATGGTTGCTTATACCCATTTTTGTTCAATCATCTCTGAGATAGCATAAAAAATGGAAATGTTGAAGCTCCAAATGGACCAATGGTCCAAGTGAATGACACTGACAGTTATTAGCAATCCAAGGGTGGAAGGATGACTGAAGGTTGGTGGCACCAAAACACATTGCTGGGCAATGAATAAGGTTCCTGAGACCACAGCTGAATCATGGTTGCTAACCAGCAAAGTTTTGGAAGACACTTAGTTCTTTCATCCCAAGAACAGCCTCTGAACCAAATCTCAAAGCTCAAAGTTAATAAGAGTCATCTGCAGCATAATGTATTATTAATAACTACTGTTCATCGAGTGTTTCCCTTGTGCCATGCTCAGTGCTGGGAACTTTATAATGTTCTCTCTTATAATCCCCTGAGGTAAACACTGTTGTCATCTCCATTTTACATATAATAAGCCAGGTGCTCAAAAAAGTTGATAACTTGCCTAGGGCCATGTGGCTGTTAAGTGGCTGAGCCAGTAAATTTTAATTTTAGTCTACTAGAGTCTAGAAGCCATGTTCTTAGCCACATTGTATTTCCCCCAGATCAACCACCTGTGACAAATATTTTACCTCTTAGGGCAAGAACACGTCTCTCCAGTTTCTCTACTTTTCTGCCTTTGGAAATGAGGTTTGGGACATTCCGAAAGCAGGTGTGTGTTTAACCACAGCTCTGATAGGATTATGCAGGCCTAGACTCTCTTCTAACTGTATTAGCTGTGATTTAACCTACGATATCATCATAACTCAATTAGGGAAGTTATTAGCAGTGCAAAGGACAGGGAAGATAGAGAAGATTACTTCTAAGAATAAATACATTCTTGCCTAGGAAGTGTATTTTCTTTAATAATTTTGGGACTCCAGTTTCCATACACTTTATTGAAAGGAGCCTAATACATATTGCGAAGAGAATTTGGAATAGCCCAAGTTCTCTTGGGGAAGGAGCAGGGAGGTGTGTAATAAAGTGTGATGGTGAGTTTCCTGTTATTCTCTTGTAGAGAACTAGGAGGCTAGACAGGAGGGTGTGGGCTTCATAAAAAGAGAAGCAGGCCACAGGTGGTTGTAGGTTTTTCAGAGGGTTTTCAGACATTGATTGCAGTTCAGATAATAATGGATTCTTCCTTTTGGGGGCTGATGTTTCATTTTAGGGGCAGTTGGGGATAGGAACTCAGACCACAGAGACTGTTCTAGGGATTAAGAAACCAGGTATTTTCAGAAGAAGCCCTGGTGTAGCTTCTGGCTGGATTACATCATGGGCAATATTGCAACCTCCCCGGATTATGTCAAGGGACAGTATGTGCCACCTCTCGATGATGTCATGGATGGCACTCAGAGACCCCTTGGTGTGCAGCACAGTGGGAAGCATTGTGGAAAGTTGTGGCATCCAAAGTTAGAGGAGCCATTCATGAGAGACCTATCATCTTACAGCTGGTGTAAATCCCTCCACATATGTCATCCTGTGATAACATCTGCTTCATGGGGGTGGTCCTCAGTGTCTGAGACTAGAAGGGAACCCTGGGAATATTAGGAAAGTTAGAACATTGTCTAGCTTTCTTGGCATTGCCTCTAAGCCTCTTTAAGGCAAGGAAAATGCTCAGAATTGTCGTGAGGCAAACATGAGTTTATGTAGTCTATTAAGTCAGTTGTCAGCAGGTTTAACAAAATGAGTTTTGTGAAAAGAGACATGACATTTTGGTTTTCAATTCAGATTGTTACTCTTGTGTCTTGTGCTGGGGCTGTGCACTGCTGGTCATGCAAGTTCCAAGGCGAGTCTGACCAACTCAGGCTCATTAACTTTATCAGGCAACATGATACAGGATGTGTGTGTGTACACACTTGTTTAGAAGGCACTTGGAGGGAATCAAGGTCCTTGAGATTCTCTGAGACTACTGTACTGCCTCTACATGGCATAGGCACCCTACAACAAGGGGAACTCTGTCTCAATTCTGAGCTACTTACCTTCACAATGTCCCACCTCACACCCCAGACTTAGCCGTTTACTCTCCCGGCTCATCCCTACCTTTCTTTAATTTGGACTTGAGTTTTGTTCCTCCATTCAGTGTCTTAATTGAGTTTCCCCTAGGAATGAGTTTCCTTAGTCCACTGGAATTTGTTAACTCTTTAAAAAACATTTGTTTATTTGCTTTTATTTATTTTATTTGTTTTAATTTTTAATCCCCTCAAATCAATACACAGCTTTTATTACAACCTTAAAATATCACAGATAAGTCTGAAAAATCATCCAGCATCTTGCTGTTTCTAAAGCTGGACAACTTAAATCTTACTCATCAGCCTGATGAAGTATTCCTTTTTCAGAAACTTCTATACCATCCCCAAATTTTAAAATATCCTTATTTTTAACTGTTGTGGCTTACTCAGTCAAAGCTGCTAAGTTTGATACAAGTTTGCTGTCATTTTCTTTAAGAATTAACTCATTTTGATGCACCTGGGCGGTACAGTCAGTTGACTATCTGATTTCTGGTTTCAGCTCAGGTCATGATCTCAGGGTCGTGAGATCAACTCCCATCAGGCTCTGTGCTCAGTGCAGAATGTTTCAGACTCTCTTTCCTTCTCCCTCTGCTCCTCCCCTCTTCTCCACTTTCTCTCTCTCTCCCCCAAATAAACAAATAAATCTTAAAAAAAAAAAAAAAACCCTCATCTTTCTGGACTTGAGATACTGCACAAACAATGCCTGGGCTCATCCGAACTCTGCAAATGTATTTTTCATCCAAGAAATTTCAGATTTCATCAAGAGAAACATCATCCTGAGTAATAAACAACATTGCTGAGAAAGTGAGCATATACACAGTTCTCATTTTATAAGGGAAGCCCTTGAAATGCTCTTGATCATGTTCTATATGTGATTCCCAATTCCTTTCCATTTCCCTACCATTTGTCCACTCAGTGCCTCTTGTATTTCTTTTCCAGGAGACTGAGTTCTCCATTGACATGACTTAAAGCCTTCTGTAGGTTCCTTTGGGGCCCTTCACCATAACAGTGCGTCCCTTCAGAGGGATGTTGGCATTTTCTGGAATGGTGACCATTTGATGGCTAAGAATGGTCTTCGTTCTTGCAGAAGATGCAGCAAAGAGTATTTTTAAATTTTTAATTGAAGTATAGTTGATATAGTATTAGATAGCTTTAGGTGTACAACATTGTGATTCAACAGTTATACATACTACGAAATGCTCACCATTATAAGTGTATTACAATATTATTGACTATATTCTGTGTGCTATACTTTTCTTGAAGAAAGATTATCTTACAAACCATTAATAGTGAATAGTGGCTACTTAGTGCGTTCTAATAGGTGCTTTATGGAGACAATGTCTCACTCCATGGAATGACTGTAAAGATGGCTACTGTAGTCACTTGGCAGGCCTGGGGTCCAGGTCCATGGTCTCCCAAATGTGGACAGAAAGATCTGGCTGGAGGAGCCATGGGAACAGGAGGGAAGAATGAGGAATATGGGAAGGAGGAAAACTCCATTCTGTGGGGGAGCCATGGAGATCATGGAGAGAATACTATTGTGCAGGAAATGTTGGACCCTGTGTATGTATCACAAGTTAATTAGGAGAACAGATTAAGCTGCTTTGGTATCAAAATAGCTGGGGGGGAATCAACCTTAATAGCAGGTTGCAGATGAAAGAAAATGAAATGGGAAAGAAATGAGGAGCATTTAAAAGAAGACAATCAGGCTGGAGGGAATGGTTAGAAGAGGGTAGAACAGAGCATTTAAAAAATTAAAGAAGTTGGCATGGGATAGCGTATGTAATTCTGATGAGCAGGAGGAAGAGAGACTAGCCTCATGTTTCCTTAGCCTCAGTGTCTGTCATGTTCAAGGCATGGAGTGGCTAGGAGACAGGAGAGAGGAGACAAGAGAAAGGGGGTGGTAAGCAACTTTTGGGGGGAATCACCTGGGAAGAACAATTTCAGGTGGCTAGGCTGTATTGTGCCCATGCTCAGTCTCTGCTCTGCTACTCCCTGTGATTCTGCCCTCAGTTTCTCTCTTCTCATTCCTTGCAGTGAGACATCTGGTCCTTCCATTGCTCTCAGGACTTTCGCTGCTACCCCTTAGAGGATGGCTTGCACATGTGAGACTCTAGCACATGCGCATCTCCTGAACGCTCTAGCTTCTCCCTGCTCCATGCTGCACTGTCTCAACTGCTACATCTAAAAGGGACTCTCGGGGCACCTGGGTGGCTCAGTGGGTTAAGCCTCTGCCTTCAGCTCAGGTCATGATCTCAAGGTCCTGGGATCAAGCCCCGCATCGGGTTCTCTGCTAGGTAGGGAGCCTGCTTCCCTCTCTCTCTCTGCCTGCCTCTCTGCCTACTTGTGATCTCTCTCTCTCTGTCAAATAAATAAATAAAATCTTAAAACAAACAAACAAACAAACAAACAAAAGAGACTCGCTCCTCTCCCCAAGCTTCCCCAACATGCTTTCCTTCTGGTGTTCCCCATCTCAGCATGGGGTACCATCATCCACCCAGTCACCTAAGCCAGAAGAGTGAGACTCTTTTTGATCCTTCCTCCCGTCATTCATTGCATTCTGTAGACTCTACATTCTACGCATATCTCAGATCAGCTTGGCATGTCTCTTTATCTCCCTGCCACTGTCTTGGTTGCCACTTACCTGAACAACTGCAGCAGCCCCACGGTTATTCTGCTCCATTCTCTCTACCTGTCAATCATTCCCCACGCAGCAACCTGAGTGCTACTTCCAGAGCAAACCTAACCATGTTACTTCCCTTCCCAAAACTCTCTATGTTCCTTTGCTGTCCTGGTGTCCTACTGCTGCATAAAAATCCTACTCCAAAACTTAGTGGCATAAAATAACAGCCATTTTATTATATCTCATAAATTGTCAGGAATTCAGGCAGGGGTGAGCTGAGGGGGTCATCAGAGGTCACTTGGTGGTGTTCAGCTGGTAGTAGGTTGGTCTAAAGTCCAAGATGGTTTCACTCACATATGTGGCACTTTGGTTGGGAGGGCCAGCAGGCTGGGCTTAGCTGGGGCTTTCAGGAGGAGCACCTACATGTAGCCCCTCCAATGTGGTGGTTTTAGGAATTTGATATTCTTACATAGTGGCTCATGGCTTGAAGCATGAGAGTTCCAATGAACAAGGTGGAAGCCGCATGGTGTTTCATGGCTTAGGCTCAGAAGTCATATGGCATCCTTTCCATAGTACTACAATGGCAGTTACAGGCCTGCCATCTTTCAAGGGCAGGGGACAAAGACCCTGCTTTTCAGTGGGAGGAATGCAGCATGTCTTCTGAGGACAGCTTCAGTAGTATGGCTTGTGTGGGTCTTCATGGCTGGGTACTGCTTCATGGCCTCCTCTCTGCTCATCATTTCCTAACTCACTGCATTTTTTGCTCCAAGACTTCAGCTATCCTTAGCAACTTATAACTCTTTGAGTAGGCTGGGCTTTCTTCCGTTGTTAGAGTCTTCCATGCTTAGAATGGCCTTCTTGCCCCTTATTCATCTGACAAACTGTTATTTCCCTTCAAGTCTAGCTTAAGTACTGCTTCCTGCCAGAGGCCTTCCATGAATCTGTTAGTCAAGTTAGTTGGCTTCCCACATGGTCAAATAATACTCATTACAGAGTATTCTTAGTCATTAGAGAACAAGACAGTGTCCTTTTCATCTTTTTATCTTTGAGATCTAACACAAGTCCTGTGACATATTAATTGCTCAAAAGATGTTTATTGAATCCCTTACTCTCTGTGGACCTCAGTTTCCCCACTTGTAAATTGGAACAGTTGGTAAACATTGGGATGGCAAGTAGGTTTATCCAACGTGCTGTTGCTTCACTGCATTGCTTTCTTAGCATAGAGTTGTAAAGGATTCTGAATCTATAACTGGAATCAGTAAGAAAGATGGTGATCCATTGGTGATGTCTGCCATGGGCACAGTATAGGAAAGTGGTGGTTTATATGCAGTGCACTTGGCATGACTAGGTTAGATCAACTCCAAGTCTTCTCCAACTTTAAAGGACTGTCCATAGTACCATCTATTTCTTATCTACTTAGACTCCCAGACTATAAGAGCTAGAAGTTTCCCATGGGATCACTCAGTCCAATATTCTCGTTACATAGATGAGAACTAAGGCTCAGAGGGAAAGTGATTCACTTGAAGTCAGAACCTGAGTCCAGGTTCCAATCTAATATAATGAATTAATTTGCATTCATAGAGGCAGAACAGGTATAGAATTCAGTACATAAGATAGATGCTAATCCCAGCTCAGTGTTAATTTCCTTCCTTGTCTCCTCTGAGGTTTCAAGCATCTTGGCAATAGAACAACCTGATTGTGAGTCCTGGGCACACTTACTAGCTATATGTTCTGGAAGAAATTACTTGACTTTTCTGAACTTCAGTTTCCCTTTCCATACAATGAAGATAATAGTAATATCTGTCTATCTATATCATATAATGAAATAATATATCTATTATTTCATTCTATCTATCACATCTATCTTATAAATGAAATTTATCTATTTCTATCATACAAATGAAATAATATAGGACAACTATCTCCCTATCTATCATATAAATGAAATAATACAGGGAGAAGTCTTTTGATTGTTTTTGGAACATAGTGAGGACTCACATGTTAACTATAATTAGTAGTAGTGTTAGTATTTTGACTGCTATTGTCACAAGGCTTTTACATGGCTTAATCCTTGGACCTAGCACAGAGGCCTGAGCAGCATGGGGCACAAGGTATGGGACGTAGGTTATCTGAATTCTCAGGGCTGACTTGAGACATTGTTAAGGAAAATCTGAAGAGTCCCATTTTCCAACCAGGAGGCTTTGAAAGCGAACTCAGTGACAAATTGTGACTTGTGCCCGGGAAATGTCTCTAGACCACTATTGGAGCAGCGACATTTTCAATCAGGATTTCTATAGGGGAGAAAAGGAAGCTCATATAACAGACCAGGTGCTTTATCAGATCTAAATAGTTTTGTCTACTGCAAAGAGAGGGAAGAAATGGTAGAAGTCAAGAGAAAGCAACTGACTTCAGGTTATATATATATGTGTGTATATGTATATACACATATATATACACACACACACACACACTATATATATATAGTGTATATATATATATACTATATATATACACACTCACAAACACATATATATGCACAGATATATATGCTTCAGATTATATATATGCACACACACATATATATACAAATACACATAGACACACACATATATACATACGTCAGACTATCCATATATATGTATAGTATATACATGTATATGTGTGTGTATATATATATGGATAGTCTTCAGTGTGTGTATATGTGTGTGTGTGTATATATATATATTTATATGTATCTACATAATTTTTTTAACCTATTAGGACCAGAGTCCTCTAGGGTTTGGGAGTTTGTCTCTAAGTATTGAATAGTAATGAGTTAAGGTGAGCTAATTTTGAAATTTAAAAAAATAAATAATTTGAGAAAAAAAAATCAGTAGCAGGTGGTTGTTGCAGAGGCCGACACTGCGGTGAGGACCCGGGGAGTGGCAGGGATGGTTACGTGTTGATCTAATTTCTGGAGGGCTAATGCATGAGGCTCTCCAGGCAACAATGACAAATGCACTTCTAATCATCTCCATATTAAATTTATTACCAGGAAGAGGGACACTTCTCTCTCTTCAATTTCATAAGAATGTGATTAACATAGATATAAAAAAAGTTAAAGGAAAGAGAATTTGATTTGAACTTCAGTCTATTTCAGAGTGAAAATTAAGATGTTTTTGTAAGGTTTTCAGGGATAAGTTTCGAGGGATTCTAAATTGCGATTGAACCAATTCTATCTTGTACTTTGCCTCCCTCCCTTTCCCCTTTCCTGGGGGCTTATGTCTGTTGAGAATGGAGCAAAAGGAGGAGAGAGATAAACCAGCAGAGTGCAAGGAGGATGCTATGCTGGGGATGGGGAAGAAAACTGCGTTGCCAGCGTTGCAGCGTGAAGGATTTCAGGCTCATGTAGATGAAAAATGAACCCCTCTGTTGGCAGTGAGTTCTTTATCAACATGAGATTGGGGCTCTGAATTTGGGACAAGAGAATTGGATCACGGAGTGAGGAGGAGGATCTGTAGAAAAATTACAAAGCTGGTGGTCAGCAGATGGATTCAGTGCTGATGTGTAATAGGCTATAATTCCCCTGACAGTCGTCTGGGCTGGGACACCTCCGAATCCTTTGCTTCTTCCTATATCTCTCTGTCACCTTCTGATTCAAATATTTAAGATTCAAAGACAGAGCTTGGAGAGTCCTCTATGGACATATGCACCTGGAACAATCCCCTCTCTCCTAAGGTTGTCACCCTCAATATAATGATTCTGGGGAATAGTGAAGAAAAAATGAGGACAGTAACTGGGGGCTACCTTGACTTTGGGAGTAAAGGCACCTGTAGATTTCAAGTTACATCTTGAAAACAGGCTGTGCTTTGTAGCTCTCACCCTATAGTGTTCTAGATTTATTTTTTATAAGAGATGATTTCATCGAATAAATTTATTTCCTTCTTTAAGGAAGGGCTTTCTTTGAACATGATCTACCATTAGCAAATAATGAAAGAAACAGATCCTTGGTTTGGCCATAAACAGTAGAAAACAGGGCAATTAAAGGGATATGTTTAATTGGGAAATTGACCCAAAGCCCAGTTTAGCAGCATCATCTAGACCAGACAAGGCCAGGCTGACAACAGCAACAGTCTGCCTGCTTCAGGAGTTGGGGACAGAGCTTGCTTGATTAAGATGTTTCCCGGGAAATGGAATTAAGCCTAATGATTTCCAATGGAAGGGACTGCTAATTGGGAAGGCAATACTGCTTAATTGGGACACCTGCAGGTAATTAAAGGCTCCTTTTTGATGACCTTCTCTATACTTATGACTCTAGGAGGTTAAGACAATGTGGAGAATACAGGTGCTCTCAGCCCCTATACCGTATCTCTCCCTTGACCGTCTGCCCAAGGTCATGCAACTCGGTCATCTTTCTACTCCTTGGAAAACAGTACTTTGAGGGAGGTCTTCCAGGGACCTCAGGAACTTGGGTGAGTATAGGTATCCTGAAGTAAGCTGCTGTCTGGGAGTCTTCTGAGCTCCCTGGAAATGGGAGAAGGCTCCAAGGGAACATGGCAGTTCCCAGAAGAGGCCCAGATTCCAGAGACCTCTGTATCATGTTACTCTGGCTGAATGGGATTTAAGGTTGAAGATGTCACCTTCTATGGAAATGGGCAGGCCCAGCCCCTTGTGGGCAGGGAGTCCTGGTAGAAAATACTCTGGATCTTCGACATCGGCCACAGCAACTTCTTTCAAGATATGTCTCCAAAGGCAAAGGAAAGAAAAGAGAAAATGAACTTTTGGGTTTTCATCAAGATCAAAAGCTTCTGCACAGCAAAGGAAACAGTTAACAAAACAAAGAGGCAACCCACGGAATGGGAGAAGATATTTACAAATGACAATACAGACAAAGGGCTGATATCCAGGATCTATAAAGAACTCCTCAAACTCAACACAAACAAAACAGATAGTCATGTCAAAAAATGGGCAGAAGACATGAACAGACACTTCTCCAAGGATGACATACAAATGGCTAACAGAAAGATGAAAAAAATGTTCATTATCACTAACCATCAGGGAGAATCAAATCAAAACCACATTAAGACACCACCTTACACCACTTAGAATGGCCAAAATTAACAAGACAGTAAACAATGTGTGTTGGAGAGGATGTTGAGAAAGGGAACCACCCTCTTACACTGTTGTTGGGAATGCAAGTTGGTGCAGCCACTTTGGAAAACAGTGTGGAGATTCTTAAGAAATTAAAAATAGAGCTTCCCTATGATCCTGCAATTGCACTACTGGGTATTTACCCCAAAGATAGAGATGTAGTGAAAAGAAGGGCCATCTGTACCCCAGTGTTCATAGCAGCAATGGCCACAGTTGCCAAACTGTGGAAAGAACCAAGATGCCCTTCAATGGACAAATGGATAAGGAAGATGTGGTCCATATACAATATGGAGTATTATGCCTCCATCAGAAAGGATGAATACCTAACTTTTTGTATCAACATGGACGGGACTGGAAGAGATTATGCTGAGTGAACTAAGTCAAGCAGAGAGAGTCAATTATCATGTGGTTTTACTTATTTGTGGAGCATAAGAAATTACACGGAGGACATGGGGAGATGGAGAGGAGAAGGGAGTTGAGGGAAATTGGAGGGGGAGATGAACCGTGAGAGACTGTGGACTCTGAAAAACAATCTGAGGGTTTTGGAGGGGTGGGGGGTTGGGAGGTTGGGTGAGCCTGGTGGTGGGTATTATGGAGGGCATGTATTGCATGGAGAACTGGGTGTGGTGCATAAACAATGAATTCTGGAACACTGAAAAGAAATTTTTAAAAACTTAAAAGAAAATACTCTGGATTAGAAGTTGGGTAAATTGAAACTGATGTCTAGATCCAAGTCTACTGTCAACTGGCATTGTGAATCTTACCTCTTTAGACCTCAGTTTTTTCAACTATAAAACAGGAATGATTTTACCCTGATTCTGGACAATGCAAAGATCCTTTCATTCTACAGATTGGAGAGAGGACTGGTGAAGGATGAAATTTTAGCCTATGTTCTAAGTGACTAGTGGAGTAGACCAACACTTGTCATTTGGTCAACAGAAGAGGAGATCAGTTATCAGAGAAGTCTTCAGAGGGAACAGTTTTTTTTAAAAGATTTATTTATCGATGTGTGAGGGAGAGGGAGAGACAGAGTGGTGGGGGGGCAGAGGGAGAAGGAGAAAATCTCCAGGAGACTCCCCACTGAGCATGGAGGCTGACATGAATCTTGATCTCACAACCCTGGTGTCGTGACCTGAGCTGAAACCAAGAGTTGGACACTCAACTAAATGAGGCACCCAGGCACCCCAGAGGGACATAATATTTAGGTGACTATTTTGAGAGAAGTTTTATGAATGGATGAGGCAGAGGAAGAAAGCATTCCAGGCAGGGAGAATAGCATACACAAAGGCACAGGCATGAAAACACCGTGGCACATCCTGGGAGTTGTCGCTGGTTGTATGTTTCTGCCAAATGGGAAGGAGGTGCATTGTGGGGGAAGACAAGAGTAGGGAGGAGGGGAAACTGGGATGGGGGGGTCATGAGTGACAGATCACAAAAAGCCATGCATGTTGCTTTAGGCAGCTTGTTGGACTTCCTTTAACAGGCAGTGGTTGGTTGTTGAAGAGTGTTCATTCCGGGAGAGACATGGCCACAGCTGAGTTTGAGAAGAGCCACTCTAATGGATGTGTAGTCCCAGTCTGGGAGCTGGGTAGGAGGGGCAAGCCTTGAGGCGGACACTGCTCTGATAGTCCAGAACACCGATGGCCAGTCCCTATGCTCGGTGAAGGCAGTGGGAAGTGAGAAGATGGAACAAATTGAGTTTGTGTCATCAATTGCTTGTTTGCTGATGTTTAAATTTGTAAGCTTTGGAGAGCTCCGGAATCATAAGCTTCACCTAGCCCTTGGTTCCCTTTCAGCCGAAGGCCTCTTGTTCAAAGTTCAAAGTCCTCTTGAACCCCTTGCTGTCCAGAAAATGGCTTTTCCTTTTCACAGGAAACTTTGGCAAGTCTTGGGACTCCCCACCCAATGTTCTCAGACAAGAGGCATGAGATAGGGCACGAACTGGGGCCTCTGGCTTCCCTAGAAGGTTTTGGTAAGAGAACTCTGGCAACATACAGGAACCCAGCTCAACACTTAAGTTGCAGTGGGTTTGGAAAAAAAAAAAAACAAACACCTGATAGAAAGTCAGTGGGGACAGGGGAGCACAGAGGTGAGCCGGAGCTGGTGGTAATTGCAGCTTTCACTGTGACCGCCATCCCATGTTCTCTTCTTCATACCTGGCACTTTGGGTAATGGGCACAGTATTCATGCCTCAATTGGTAAGGCAGGGGCCCGTTTCCAGTTTTTCTGAAAAGCTCTTCCCAGGGGTTGGGACAACTTACAGGCTCACAATGGGTTGTTGGTGCCAATGAAGACTCTCGAGACCAAAGCTATTACCTTCTCTGCCCCGTCAAAAAAGCATCTCCAGTGTTCAAGTTTTTTGAAGTGTTCAGCTAGGATTCTCTGAAAAGTGTTTCTGTGAAAAGCCCATGCAGAGTCCGAGTTAATGGGGATGAGGTAAACTAGATGGGGAATTTTCTTGCTTTTTGGTCTGAAAAAGCAGAGAGATCCATCCCTCCTTCTTTTCACTCTGACAGCCCTGACTTCTGGGTCACTGTTTTAGCAGGGAATTCCTCTGAAGGAGTTCAAAATGTGGGAAAAGTATTGTGTGGTACATTTTCATGATTCTCATTCCAGTGTGAAGTTCATTTCCTTTCACGTCATTTGTTTCCTTCTGAAGTCCTGAGTTCCTTAGAACTGGAGTCTGATAGGGGCTTTTCCTGTTTGTGGAATCACAGGTTGACCTGCCTTTTCTCTCCAGCCTTCTGAGGGCAGAAACTGTGTTTTTTTTTTCCCCAGGAAAATGGAGCTGGGACGTGGAGCTGTCCCTAGGCAGACTGAAGACTACAGCAGTTCTTTAGGACAAACTTTCCTATTGACCACATGAGACTGATCTCTCTGGTGTTGTGGGAGAGTTAAGTTTTATTATTGTGGTATATAATTGATGGATGAATAAATAAACTTATTTTATTCTAGGGGAGTGTTCCTCCAAAGTAAAAAGAAGGAACTATGCTGTAAAGTTTATGCCCAGGCATCTTCCTCAGACCATAGAAGGTGGTGTCCTGCATTCATAAGTAACTCCCTACTGTGCTCAGGAGGAAATCCAACCCTCTTTCTGTGTATGGCATAATCCAACCTTTGTGGTTCTCTAGGCTCATCTTGTTCTGCTATCCATTTTGGCTGGCTGTGTCAGCTGGACTAACCGCTTCTCCCAGTCTTCCATGTGCCCTGGCACAGAGGAGGTGCTTAACAATTATCTTTTAAGGAAATGAATGACTGATTTTTCCTTTTAGTCTAGTTAGCAGCCCATTTGAGCAGAGCCAGGAAGCATTAGCTGCAATGCAGATAGCCTAACAGTCATGGTCACAATGCTTCTAGAACTTTCCTGAATCTACTCTATAGGGGCTATCAGAGTGGGACAAAGAGGCTCATGCCAGGGCTTTGATATTTCTGACTCAGTAGTCTTCCTGCTTTTGCTCTTCCCATCCTCTTTGGGTCCTGAAAATGTCCTTGGTATTTTCTTTTGTTCTTGTAGGGTTGGGTGGTCTGATGGGCTAGGAGCCAGGGTGGGGAGGGAGGAAGGTGGAAATTATTTGGCCAGAATGGAGGCCCACAGAGCAGTTTTCTTAGCAGGATGTCTGTTGATGAAATACCTAGAGCCAGTTGTGAGAGGTTATTAATCTCAATTAAACCTGATTAGGACATGATTGGATTTGGGCTGAGACTGGCCAAGTCAAGCCAGTCCACTTGACAGTCTATGCAGCAGCAGGCTTGTCTCATACCAGCTGGCATCCACATCCGTACAGAAGGAGAGCCTTTGGCATCACTGGGAAGAAGGGTCCAGGTGCCATGAATATTCAGATCCCCAGCCCCAGGTGCTTCACAGATTATTGGGGCCTAACTGGAATTTCTGGGAATAAGGTGAAGGAATGGGAACTGAAGTTAACCTACATTTTTTTTTAAACATATACTGTATTATTAGCAACAGGGGTACAGGTCTGTGAATCATTAGGCTTACACATTTCACAGCACTCACCATAGCATATACTCTCCCCAATATCCATAACCCAACCGCCCTCTCCCTACCCCCCTACCCCCCTACCCCTGGCAACCTTCAGTTTGTTTTGTGAGATTAAGAGTCTCTTGTGGTTTGTCTCCCTCCCAATCCCATCTTGTTTCATTTTTTCCTTCCCTATCCCCCAAACCCGCCACTTTACCTCTCAAATTCCTCATATCAGGGAGATCATATGATAATTGTCTTTCTCACTTGACTTATTTTGCCCAGGATAATACCCTCTAGTTCCATCCATGTCATTGCAAATGGCAAGATTTCCTTTCTTTTGATGGCTGCGTAGTATTCCATTATATATATATATACACATATATGTATATATGTGTGTGTGTGTATATATATATATGTGATCTCTTCTTTATCCATTCATCTGTTGATGGACATCTAGGTTCTTTCCATAGTTTGGCTATTGTGGATATTGCTGCTATAAACATTCGGGTGCACATGCCCCTTTGGATCACTACATTTGTATTTTTAGGGTAAATACCCAGTAGTGTGATTGCTGGGTCATAGGGTAGTTCTATTTTCAACTTTTTAAGGAACCTCCATGCTGTTTTCTAGAGTGGCTGAACTAGCTTGCATTCCCACCAACAGTGTAGGAGGGTTCCCCTTTCTCTGCATCCTCACCAGCATCTGTCATTTCCTGACTTGTTAATTTTAGACATTCTGACTGGTGTGAGCTGGTATCTCACTGTGGTTTTGATTTGCATTTTCCTGATGCTGAGTGATGTTAAGCACTTTTTCATGTGTCTGTTGGTCATCTGCATGTCTTCTTTGCAGAAATGTCTGTTCATGTCCTCTGCCCATTTCTTGATTGGATTATTTGTTCTCTGAGTGTTGAGTTTGATAAGTTCTTTATAGATTTTGGATACTAGCCCTTTATCTGATATGTCATTTGCAAATATCTTCTCCCATTCTGTCAGTTGTCTTTTGGTTTTGCTGACTATTTCCTTTGCTGCGCAAAAGCTTTTAATCTTGATGATGTCCCAATAATTCATTTTTGCCCTTGCTTCCCTTGCCTTTGGTGATGTTTCTAAGAAGTTGCTGCGGCTGAGGTTGAAGCTCTGTGATCTCCTCAAGGATTTTAATGGATTCCTGTCTCACATTGAGGTCTTTCATCCATTTTGAGTCTCTTTTTGTGTGTGGTATAAGGAAATGGATGGTCCAGTTTCATTCTTCTGCATGTGGCTGTCCAATTTTCCCAACACCATTTGTTGAAGAGACTGTCTTTTTTCCATTGGACATTCTGTCCTGCTTTGTGAAAGATTAGTTGACCATAGAGTTGAGGGTCTATTTCTGGGCTCTCTATTCTGTTCCATTGATCTATATGTCTGTTTTTGTGCCAGTACCATACTGTCTTGATGATGACAGCTTTGTACTAGAGCTTGAAGTCTGGAATTGTGATGCCACCAACTCTGGCTTTCTTTTTCAACATTCCTCTGGCTATTTGGGGTCTTTTCTGGTTCCATATAAATTTTAGGATTATTTGTTTCATTTCTTTGAAAAAAAGTGGATGGGATTTTGATAGGGATTGCATTAAACGTGTAGATTGCTTTAGGTAGCATAGACATTTTCACAATATTTGTTCTTCCAATCCATGAGTATGGAACATTTTTCCATTTCTTTGTGTCTTCCTCAATTTCCTTCATGAGCACTTTCTAGTTTTCTGAGTACAGATTCTTTGCTTCTTTGGTTAGGTTTATTCCTAGGTATCTTATGGTTTTGGGTGCAATCGTAAATGGGATTGACTCCTTAATTTCTCTTTCTTCTGTCTTGCTGTTGGTGTATAGAAATGCAGCTGATTTCTGTGCATTGATTTTATACCATGACACTTTACTGAATTCCTGTATGAGTTCTAGCAGTTTTGGAGTGGAGTCTTTTGGGTTTTCCACATATAGTATTAGATCATCTGCAAAAAGTGATGGTTTGACTTCTTCTTTGATGATTTGCATGCCTTTAATTTCTTTTTGTTGTCTGATTGCTGAGGCTAGGACTTCTAGTACTATGCTGAATAGCAGTGGTGATAATGGACATCCCTGCCATGTTCCTGACCTTAGGGGAAAAGCTCTCTGTTCTTCTCCATTGAGAATGATATTTGCTGTGGGTTTTTCATAGATGGCTTTGATGATATTGAGGTATGTACCCTCTATCCCTACACTTTGAAGAGTTTTGATAAAAAATGGATGCTGTACTTTGTCAAATGCTTTTTCAGCATCTATTGAGAGGATCATATGGTTCTTGTTCTTTCTTTTATTAATGTATCACATTGATTGATTTGCAGATGTTGAACCAACCTTGCAGCCCTGGAATATATCCCACTTGGTCGTGGTGAATAAATCTTTTAATGTACTGTTAGATCCTATTGGCTAGTATTTTGGTGAGAACTTTTGCCTCTGTGTTCATCAAGAATATTGGTTTATGATTCTCCTTTTTGATTAGGTCTTTGTCTTATTTTGGGATCAAGGTAATGCTGGCCTCATAAAATGAGTTTGGAAGTTTTCCTTCCATTTCTATTTTTTGGAACAGTTTCAGGAGAATAGGTAATAATTCTTCTTTAAATGTTTGGTAGAATTCCCCTGGGAAGCTGTCTGGCCCTGGGCTCTTGTTTGTTGGGAGATTTTTTTTTTTTTTTTGGTGCAAAATGGTGGTTTATTTAAGCATGGGGACAGGGCCCATGGACACAAAGAGCTGCTGCCCCCAGGTTGTGAGGAGTGGTCCATCATATACTTGCAGGATGGGAGGGGATCAGGAATAGCATAGGCCTCTAAGGGATTTTGGAAGCAAGGTTTCCAGGACCTTGAGGGGCTAGCTGTTGTTGGGAAAAGGTCATTTATTACCGTCTAATTAAACCTTAGTCATGAGACCCTTCAGATAGTGTATGGGTGGGGCATAGGCTTGGGGGTGATCGCCAACATGTATCTTGGAGGGTTTAGAGACAAAGGAAGTTTTCCAAAGGAATTTTTATATGTTAAAGTAGACTTACAGGATCCTGGTTGGGGGTGGGAGGGCCGTCAGGCTAGGATTGTCTTTTGCGCTTAGCAAAGTAATAAGGTGGAAACATTTGGGTCCTTAGAGGAATGTCACTCTGCCTGTTTCAAGGACTTGTCCGTGGGCTCTAAGTAGTAAGGAAATTTTTTTTTTTAAATTTTTTATAAACATATATTTTTTCCCCAGGGGTACAGGTCTGTGAATCGCCAGGTTTACACACTTCACTGCACTCACCATAGCACATACCCTCCCCAATGCCCATAATAACCCCACCCCCCTCTCCCAACCCCCCTCCCCCCAGCAACCCTCAGTTTCTTTTGTGAGATTAAGAGTGTTGGGAGATTTTTGATGACTGTTTCAATCTCCTTACTGGTTATGGGTCTGTTCAGGTTTTCTATATCTTCCTGGTTCAGTTTTGATAGTTTCTATGTCTCTAGGAATGCATCCATTTCTTCCAGGGATTGTCAAATTTGCTGGTGTATAGTTGCTCATAATATGTTCTTATAATTGTTTGTATTTCTTTGGTGTTGGTTGTGATCTCTCCTCTTTCATTCATGATTTTATTTGTTTGGGTCCTTTCTCTTTTCTTTTTCATAAGTCTGGCCAAGAGTTCATCAATCTTATTAATTCTTTCAAAAAACCAGTTCCTAGTTTTGTTGATTTGTTCTATTGTTTTTTTGGTTTCTATTTCATTGATTTCTGCTCTGATCTTTATTATTTCTCTTCTTCTGCTGGGTTCAGGCTTTCTTTGCTGGTCTTTCTCAAGCTTCTTTAGGTGTAGGGTTAGATTGTATATTTGAGATCTTTCTTGTTTCTTGAGAAAGGCTTGTATCGCTATACATTTACCTCTCAGGACTGCATTTGCTGTGTCCCACAGATCTTGAACTGTTGTGTTTTCATTATCATTTGTTGCCATGAATTTTTTCAATTCTTCTTTAATTTCCTCATTGAGCCATTCATTCTTTAGTAGGATGCTCTTTAGACTCCATGTATTTGGGTACTTTCCAAATTTCCTCTTGTGATTGAGTTCTAGCTTCAGAGCACTGTGATCTGAAAATATTCAGGGAATGATCTCAGTCTTTTGGTACTGGTTGAGACCTGATTTGTGACCCAGGATGTGATCTATTCTGGAAAATGTTCCATGTGCACTAGAGAAGAATGTGTATTCTGTTGCTTTGGGATGGAATGTTCTGAGTATATCTGATGCCCATCTGGTCTAGTGTGTCATTTAAGGCCTTTATTTCTTTGTTGATCTTTTGCTTGGATGATCTGTCCATTTCAATGAGGGGGGTGTTAAAGTCCCCTACAATTATTGTATTATTGTTGATGTGTTTCTTTGATTTTGATATTAATTGGTTTATATAGTTGACTGCTCCCATGTTAGGAGCATAGATATTTAAACTTGTTAGATCTTCTTGTTGGACAGACCCTTTGAGTATGATAAAGCATCCTTCCTCATCTCTTATTATAGTCTTTGGCTTAAAATCTAATTTATCTTATATAAGGATTGCCTGCTTTCTTCTGATGTCCATTAGCATGGTAAATTGTTTCCATCCCCTCACTTTAAATCTGGAGGTGTGTTTGTGTCTAAAATGAGTTTTTTGTAGACAGCATATTGATTTTTTTTTTCCATTCTGATACCCTGTGTCTTTTGATTGGAGCATTTAGCATATTTACATTCAGGGTAACTATTGAAAGATAAGAATTTAGTGCCATTGTATTGCTTGTAAGGTGGCTGTTACTGTATATTGTCTCTGTTCCTTCCTTGTCTACTATTTTTAGGCTCTCTCTTTGCTTAGAGGACCCCTTTCAATATTTCCTGTAGGGCTGGTTTGGTGTTTACAAATTCTTTTCATTTTTGTTTGTCCTGGAATCTTTTTATCTCTCCTTCTATTTTCAATGATAACCTAGCTGGATATAGGTTATATAGGATATACCTTGGCTGCATATTTTTCTCATTTAGTGCTCTAATATATCATGCCCTTTCTTTCTGGCCTGTCAGGTCTCTGTGGATAAGTCTGCTGCCAATCTAATATTTTTACCATTGTATGTTATAGACTTCTTATCCCTGGCTGCTTTCAGGATTTTCTCTTTGTCATTAAGACTTGTAAGTTTTACTATTAGATGATGGGGTGTGGACATATTTTTATTGATTTTGAGGGGGGGGGTTTCTCTGTTCTTCCTGGAATTTGATGCTTGTTCCCTTTGCCATATCAGGGAAATCCTCTACAATAATTCACTCCAATATGCCTTCTGCCCTCCTCTCTCTTTCTTCTTCTGGAATCGGAATTATTCTAATATTATTTTGTCTTATGGTATCACTTATCTCTCAAATTCTCCCCTTGTGGTCCAGTAATTGTTTGTCTCTCTTTTGCTTGGCTTCTTTTTTCTCCATCATTTGGTCTTCTATATCACTAATTTTCTCTTCTGCCTCATTTATCCTAGCAGTAAGAGCCTCCATTTTTTAATTGCACCTCATTAATAGCTTTTTAAATTTCAGCTTGGTCAGATTTTAGTTCTTTAATTTCTCTAGAAAGGGCTTTTATTTCTCCAGACGGGGTTTCTCTAATATCTTCCATGCCTTTTTTGAGCACAGCTAGCATCTTGAGAATTTTCATTCTGAACTGTGGATCTGATATGTTACCAAGTCCCTATAAATTAAGTCCCTAGCCTTCAGTACTGCCTCTTGTTCTTTTTCTCTGGTGAGTTTTTCCGCCTTGTCATTTTTACCCAGTTAAGAACATATGAATGAGAGAATAAAATACTATAAGGGTGGCAAAGACCCCAGAAAAATGTTCGTTAACCAAATCAGTTGAGACCCCAAATTAGGGGCAGAAGAAAGGGGGTAAAAAGTACTTTTAAAAAATTAAAAAGAAATATATATATGTATATATGACTGGTGAATAGAACAGAGCCACCCGCTTGATTTTGGGTGTATTTTGGTCTCTTAGAAGAAACTACCACCCAAAATTTTAAAGAGAGAAAAACTTATATATATACAAAAATAAGGGTAAACACGATGGAGGAATGGAATATGACTATAAGGATGAAAATGTAAAAAAAATTCTAAAAAAGGAATTGGTAAGATAAGTCAGTTGGAAAAAGAAAGAAAAAGAAAGTGGAGAGAATTTTCTCAGGCTGGAGACTAGAACAAACCCTGTGCTAGAATTAGGATATATATATATATATATATATATTTTTTTTTTTAGAAGAAAATACCCTATATGTATACAAAAATTAAAGTTAGATACAATGAAGGATAAAATATTACTATAATAATGAAAGTTTAAAAAGATTTTTTTGAAAGGTATTGTTAAGATAAACTAGTTAAAAAACATTAAAAGAAGAAAGAGGAAAAGTTCAAAAATTAGAATAAGAAAAAAATACAATTAAAAAAATGTAATTAATTTTGCAAGACTAAAGAGTCATGGGGGAAAGCCATGAATTCCCTGCTTTACTTTCCCCTTCTCTGGAATTCCACTGTTCTCCTTGATCAGTGAGCTTGGTCTTGGATGGATGCTCTTGCTGATCTTTTTCGGGAGGGGCCTATTGCAGTGATTCTCAAGTGTCTTTGCCTGAGGCAGAATTACACCATCCTTGCCAGGGTCAGGGCTAAGTAATCTGCTCAGGTTCACTCTGGGGAGCTTTTGTTTCCTGAATGCTTTCCGGTAGAGCTCTGGAGGACGGGAATGAAGATGGCGGCCTCACAGTCTTCCGTCCAGAGGAGCCGAGAGCTCGGGGCCCCATTCCTCAGTGTGCCCTTGGAGAAAAGCGCTCAATCACTCCTATCTCCCTGATCTCCGACCAAGGTCTGAGCTCACCCGGCCTGTGACTGAGTGTTTCTGTCCCTGGCACATGCCCCGTTTGGAGTCTCCAAACCCAGCAGATCCCTGCTGTTCTGCTCTTTGGCAGATGAAGGTGGGTTTCCCCGGATATGCCACCTGTGGGGTCCCTACTCAAAGAGCAGTGGTCTGATTGTGCCACAGATCATAGTTTAAGGTAATCCTGAGCTGAGAGCTCACTCCTCAGCTCCATCTCTGTAGCCAGCTTCCCTGCTCTGATACCTAAATTTGCTAAATTCAGACACCCCCGATCCTTCTGTGATCCCACAGGACCTGAGACCACACTGCACCCGCGAGGGCTCCACCCCTGCTTATACTCTGGAGCAATGTCCCTCAGTGGAGCAGACTTTTTTAAAAGTTTGAATTTTGTGCTCCATTGTTCCACTGCTTGCTGGGAGCCAGCCTCTCACCCCACAGTCTATCTTCCTGTCACTTTAGATTCACTTTTCCATACGTCCTACCTTTCAGAAAGTAGTTGATTTTCTGTTTCTAGAATTGCTGCTTTCTTCTCTTCAATCTCCTGTTGGGTTTGTAGGTGTTCAGAATGGTTTGATAACTATCTAGCTGAACTCCTGTGACCTGATGTCATCTCAGTCTGCTACTTCTCTACCATCTTGACTCCTCCTCCTGAAGTTAACTTACCTTTATGTCTAATATGCATGACGTCCCTGAGTCCAGAGCCTAACTAGGTTAACTTCTTCAGAAAATAAAACTTTGATTTCCTTAGGGTGGGTAGAGTCAGTCAACTGGTTGTTTGGGGGCTGTGAGCACATTTTGGAGCAAAATACTTTGATATTTTGACTTCCAATAAATCCTCCCATTTTCTGCTTCATGCCTTCATGCTCTCTACTTTCTGCCTTTTGTGGTATTTAGAACCTTGAGTCCTGAAGCTGTTCTGGGGTTCTGTGTTGAGGTGAGAGAGAAAAGGATTAGTTTATGTATCATAGATATCTCCATTTTGTGGGCATATTGGTAGTAGCTTTCTTGGCCCTATTGTGCAAGTTACCAATCCTCCATCCATTTTCTGTCTTCTCAAAATTTGTGGAAATTTTTCATTTACTGATTATTCCTTTAGCATTCTTTTTTCCTTTGGATAGTTATACTTTAAAAAAATCACTATTATTTTAGTGAGTTTTCAGAGGGAGAAAACATAAATCCTTGTGGCCATTTGGTCATACTTAACTTAAAGTCTTATATGTTTTTCTTCTTTTTCAAAATTAAATACAAGTGGTTGGCTTACATCCACTGAGTATTGTTGGGAATAAAGAAGTACTGATTTTAATCCACCAAATAACTCTTACCTTTTTCTAATTATACAGAATTTATTTGTATTTTTTCCTCTAACAATAGCTTTTTGGTTTCCCACCTGTAATCTAATATTTGAGTATTTTTTTAAAAGATTTTTTTTTTAAGATTTTATTTATTTATTTGACAGAGAGAGATCACAAGTAGACAGAGAGGCAGGCAGAGAGAGAGAGAAGCAGGCTCCCTGCTGAGCAGAGAGCCCGATGCAGGACTCGATCCCAGGACCCTGAGATCATGACCTCAGCCGAAGGCAGCGGCTTAACCCACTGAGCCACCCAGGCGCCCCTAAAAGATTTTCTTTATTTATTTGACACCCAGAGATCACAAGTAGGCAGAGAGGCAGGGAGAGAGCGGGGGGGGGGGGGAGGGGGAAGCAGGCTCCCCACTGAGTAGAGAGCCCAATGCGGGGCTTGACCTGAGCCAAAGGCAGAGGTCCAATCCACTGAGCCACTCAGGTGCCCCTATATTTGAGTATTTCAAAAATAAGGACCCACGTACAAATGTGGGAAACCTTACCAAACATAACTGTTGTTTAGGGAACAAGACTATCCAGTGATAGCTTGAAGTGTTTCCCATCCATTAAGACAGTCCAAATTGGGAGTATAAGGGCAGTTTAGAGTTAACAATGCATAAGGTACAAAAGTCACATATATGGACATTGAAGACTCTTAAGCGATAACAGGAGTTCAAAAACGAGGTTGACCTTGTACTTCTTTCTCAATACCTGCCTTCGTTCCCAGTATATCTGTATAATTCCAGCATCCCCACTAGCTGAAGCTGTTTTCATCCTTCTGCTGGGAAACCTTCCGTCTTTATCCTGGGCAGGGCCAATTGCTCCTTACATACTTGGCCCTTGCTTTCTTTCTAAACCCTCTTGTGGTGGTTTCTAAATGCTCTTCTGTGAACTGGTGCTGAGCTGTGACAAAATTTCACCAGTCTAGAAAAATTAGAAAAGGAAAGACATGTAACCCTATGTGTGTCTGTGCATTGTTGAGTATGTGTGAAGTTTCAGTTCTTTTTCTTGGTAAGGATACTAATATCCTTTATTCTTATTAAATAATAGTGAAATGGTTTTCTTTTATAAAATGATTATGATAGTAGATAGTGGTCAAATAGATGTGTACTTGGCAAAATAACAGGTTGGAAACACCAGAAATTGAGCTCTGAATTAGGGGACTGTTGTGATACACAGGAGAAATTGTTCCAATAAACCATCAGTGTACTTAGCCATATCCTCTCCACTTAGCTTTTGCCTTTCTTTCTTTCTCTTTCTTTCTTTTCTTTCTTTCCTTCTTTCTTTCTTTCTTTCTTTCTTTCTTTCTTTCTTTCTTTCTTTCTTTCAAGATTTTATTTATTTATTTGACAGAGAGACACAACAAGAGAGGGAACACAAGCAGGGGCAGTGGGAGAGGGAGAGGCAGGCTTCCCGCCGAGCAGGGAGCCCAATGCGGGGTTCCATCCCAGGACCCTGAGCCGAAGGCAGATGCTGAATGACTCAGCCACCCAGGTACCCCTAGCTTTTGCCTTTCTTAAAGCACATGGCTCTGTCATGAATTTCTATTCCTGAACTGCTCATGTAGAGTCCTTAGAAGCCAGTATATACTTGGTAATTAATGAGTGCACTGGTCACGTTCCATGGCTAGTGGGTCAGGCTCAAGAGCTTGCTCTCAGGAGGCTAATGTTTCTAGTCTGGGACTCAGGTCTTCACATTAATGCCATCATTGCCTGTTCTTGGTTGAGGTTCTTCTCTGTCCTCTCACCCCACCTGCAGCTTTCACAGGGCAGCAAGGTCAAAGCTTGGCAGCCTCACAGGCCTCAAAATTCTTCCAGCATTTCCTCCTCCTTCCCCCTTGGTATAACACGCATCCTCCCCTTGCCTCTCCCACTGATCCCCTTCAGGGATCCTATTTGATTCATCAACACAGCCTTCCTTACTTCTGGCAACTAGCCTGGTGCCTGGAACATAGTAGGCACTTAGTTTTGTAGAATGAATTGTAAATAATCATGTCTAAAAATTTCACAATGTGTATAATTTGCAAGTTCCTCCATGTTTTTGCCCTGTACTAAAAACAAACAAATGAACATTGGATATCTTGAAAAGCATCAATCTTAAGGAATTTGTGGTTAGCCTGATGAATCTCTTAAAATTATATGCAAAATCTTGGGCATGTTTTGTGTACGTGTACATTTTTCTGGGGAAGAGTTATCTTTGTTTTTTAAAAAAAGATTTATTTATTTATTTAGAGATTTGAGAGTGCAAGTGGGGGGAGGGGCAGGGAGAGAGGGAGAGGAGCATACTCTGTGTTGAGCTCAGAACCTGTTGCAGGGCTTGATGTCAAGACCATTGAGATCATGACCCGAACCAAAATCAAGAGTCAGATGCTTAACTGACTGAGCCACCAAGATACCCCTCTGGAGAAGAGTTTTCAGTGCTATACCTTTAAAAGTTTAAGAACCACCAAGAACATGAGGTTTGGAGCTAAGTACAAATACATCTGAATGTACATTCTAAGATGGGACACTCCAGAGGTTTTGTTTTTTTAATCCAAAAAACTTTTGGTCTTTGATTACTGGAAACCAATCCTGAAATCTTAGATTCGGAGTCACTAAATTCCGTGCATGAGTCTGAAGCTCCAGGTGACTCAGAGAGATTTCTAGGTTAATAAGTAACTGGATTGGAGAGAGCATTTTGTTTCACAAACATGATCATAATTGGTTCTTATTTACTTTTAAATTATAAATGATTATTCAATAGTTTTTTCCCCCTCCTTTTTAAACAAGCTCTTGAAAACATTGCTTTAATGAAAAATAAAACTTAAAAGCAGCTGTAGTATTGGTATGTAATGCGTCAAGTATAATTAAGAGTTATAATTATTCCCAATTAGGCATTTGGCATGCCAAAGTAGGGACCCCAATCAACTCAACCTAGGCAAGGGAGCACAGGGCCTGAGGCAGGGACAAGGTACAGGGTGGGAAGGAGTTGACTTTGGGGCTCCTGATCATCCAATTGAAGAGATCTGGGCATGGGATGGGCACTTAGGGTTTGATCCCAACCTTCCCTGGATCTGGGAGTAAAGAAAGCTCTGTACAGGGGAAGATGTTTCTCAACAATATGTCCCTGAAGACTTCTGAATCTTATCTACTTTAAAGCAGACCGACACCCTGAAAAAAAACTTCCTCCTCATATGAAAATGTATCTCATTTGAAGGCAGAGCAGGGGCCCGTATTCCCTTCCCCTATAGCCGCCCGAAGCCCCATGACCTGGTGTAATTTCTAGGCTGATAGGGCTCCCCATTGCCATAATTTTGTGCTGCCTCACCAATACCCATTTCCCCCATGGCCCTGGTAGAAACCTTTACAGTCCCCACCATTTTTCACAGTTAAAATTAATTTCCGTAACCCCATGGTCCTATTATTTGTTCATCAATGAACTTGAGCTGCGACTTGTTGCCATGGCCCTAGCATGGAAAGCAGTGAGTGGTGTCTGGAACATTTAGCTTAATGGGCTGGTCCTCCTGATGGTGTTATTTCCTCTTGAGCCCTCCTTCAGCAACTGGGTAATATTGATGCCTGGGTCAGGGTGGCCGTAGGAGGCTTATCTGAGGAATGGCACACCTAGCAGATCTGTTAGTTGGGGATGCAGGTTGAGCTATGGTAAAACATGGTTGGAAATGTCCCTTCCTACCAGCTCACAACAGTGGACTCTGACACTTAAGTTTTATCTTCCAGTGTGGGCTAGGATGAGCTCACTGGAGGACTCTAAGAAGAAACCTGGCCAGAGTTGGGCTTTGGTCAAGCATCCTATTTGTGGGGGTCGATAGGTGGGGAGAACATGGAAACAGAAAGATGTGTGGAGACCACTGCTGCAGCCCAGGGGAACATGACAGTGGCAAACTGGCAGGGAGCCAAAGAAGTGGTGGGGTCATGAGGTAGAGTATGGGGAGTGGCAACACAGAAGACTGGGTGCCCAGCAGCATGGTTTGGGGGAGTGTGGAGGGAGGGAGGGACTGGTCAGAGATGTTGAGGATGGGATATCTTGAACTTAGATAAGTGGAAACATTAAGCAGGGGAGTGGGGGTGTTGGGGGTGAAAGGAAGGAGAGAGGTGTTGGGGGTGAAAGGAAGGAGAGAATGAGTTTGGGGTGAATCCTTTTACTTGAGAGAATGTCCTTTTGGAAGTGTCCAGCTGGCAAGGGGAATGGGGGAGCTGGGTGAGAGAGCAGAGTGGCCATAGAAGGGTACTGGGGATCAAGTCAGTTACAGGGATGCTCTGTGAACCCAGGGCTGGAAAAGAGCCAGGAGAAAAGAGGTCCTACTGTGATACCTAATGGCTTTCCTTAGATCTTCATCCTGAATGTTTGGCAAAGCTGTGAGTTGCATCTCTTATCTCTTGGGCTGTGAGAGGAAGCACCTGGGCTGGTTAGGAGGCTCTGACTCTGGAACTGGGCAGATAGGAGTCCTGATCCCTCCTTTTCCACTTCCAGCTCTTGACACTGGCTAACTGACTGAACCTTCTGAAGGTTCAGTTTCCCTATCTGTAAAATGGGATAATAATAGGGCCTTCCTCATCAGTTCATATAACAAATATTTACTTCTATCTCTTAGGTACTGTGAGCAGGGCTCCACCATGACCAATGAAATCAAGTTCTGGGAGGACCGGTGTGAGCAGATGCTCAGGCATTGGTATATTTTTTAAGGCATCCCGTCTGATTCTAATGTGCAGCCAAGGTTGAAAACAACTGAATCAGCAAAAGAAAGGGGGGAATAGGGAAGAGAAGGGAAATCCCAGCAGAAAGAAATCTCAGAGGGATGGAAGGGGAAGGCAATTTGGACAGATAGCAGAAATCAGTTTAGTGTATTGTTACACAAACTGTAGTTCATGATTTACTAGTGGAGCATGAAACCAACTTAGCATGTCATGACCAGCTTTAAAAAGAAACAGAATAAGATGGGATTGGAAACATCAGGGCTCATGGTACATATTAAGGATCATGGTTTCTTGAAACTTGTGTTTCAGAAACCTGTGTGGGTGAGTGTGCTGGGTCTCCTGCAAAACGTACTCTTTGTCGTGGGCACGGGGACAGGCTTCTGAGCAACGCTGGTTCAGATGGGTTGAGTGTTGTGAGTGGGCCGAGATGGTGGGACTATAGGGCACTCAGACTTTGTCTCTAGGGCAGTGTGGGGCATTGGGAGGGTGTGCAGGGGAGAGGGCATTTGAATGACCCCTCCTCTGCAGTATGGGCTGTATGCCAGAGGAGCTGAGGCTGCCCCTGTGGGTCCCTGAGAGAGGTGGTCAGCAGCCCGGGGGGCACCAGGCCACACTGCTGAGCCTTGACCTCTGACCTCGCCTTTTCTACTTGCTTCTTCTGGGGCAGGTCCCTGGGTCTCTAGTCAGGGTGCAGATCGTCCCCTCAGGCCTAGTCACAGGGCTTAATTCAGGACCTCAGTAGTGTTTGCCTCTTTTATTTCCATCTGGGGAGCTCAATTTCGCTTCAGTGATTCAAGCAAGGGAGAGGGAGGCCTTGCCATCTTCCTTGAACTGAGGCACTGCTTGGGTTTCCTGTTCCTCTGCATGCAAAAATACTAGGACGTACAAAACTAATGCTTTGAGAGAAAATTTCCTTTGAGCTGATATCAAACATAGATGTTGGGCCTGAAGGGGATGTTCAGAAAGTTGTGGTTTGGAAAACACTCCATTTTATCTCTGTGAAGGCTGGGTACTCCATGGGGTTCCTCTTAGGGCTAGGGTCTAACTGGGTCTTACTGGTGCTGGAGGCTCAAGTTAGGGGTGGGAGCCACCAGAGTGAGCCTTTCTCTCACATGTCCCACTGGGGCCAGGACGTGGGTGGGATGGGGAGGAAGATGAGTGGCTGGTGGCTTGGCAGGGAAGCCCCTCTTACCGTGCCCTGCCTTTTACCTCAGCCACCCTGGCCTTCCCCCTTGACCTGGCCACTCTCTGGCCTTAAGCCCTTTGTGCCGGTTTTTCCACTGCTAGGAACCCTCCCCCTCTGATCTTCCCAAGTGTCTCTGCTCAAATGTCACCCTTTCGGCAGGTGACCATCTAGATAAGTTTTCTTCCAACACGTTTTCATTCTCTCCTCTTGCTTTACTTCTATTTAGCTGCATCAATCCCTACCTGAAATGATTCATTCGTCAGTTTTTGGTTGGTTTTCTCCCCTAACTAGAGGGCAGGCTCCATGAAGGCAGGGGCCGTGTCTGTCCATGGCGCCCTATCTCCCTGCTGTATCTTTTGTGCTAGAGCCCTTGCAGGCTGTGTGGTACATGGCAGCTGGGGCCTCGTGAACACTTCTTCAGTGAATGAACAGTAGAGTGGCCCTCACTTTTTCCCAAAGATTTTTTACTTATTTATTTGACAGAAAATGAGAGAGAAAGCACAAGAGAGTACAAGCAAGGGGAGCAGCAGACAGAGGGAGAAGCAGGCTCCCCACTGAGCAGGGAGCCCCATGCAGGGCTCTATCCCAGGACCCCAGGATCATGACCTGAGCCAAAGGCAGACGCTTAACCTGCTGAGCTAGGGCCCCCGACGGACAGACTTCTTTATTCTTCATTCAACCATGTCCCAGGCTTATTTCTTGCTGATGAAGGGGGTTTATGAAACTTGCTTCGAGTCCTGGGGCTCTTGTGGGGGACCACCACCTGCAGTGTGACACAGCATGGCCTTCTTACTGGGGCCAGAACTCTGCTCAGTGGGGGCTTCTTTGGGGGCTTCTAGGTGGCCTTTTAGTAGTTTGTCCTGGGAAACTGACAGCAAGGCTCCGCATATCTACTGAGACCAATAGGGAAATCATATCCAAAGAACCACTGTGGTTCCATCAGCAAACCTCTTTTACCAGTCCCAGATTTGGGACACACACACCTTCCATTCTCTGCTCCTAGAGCCTGTTTTGCAACCTCCACCCACATGTTCTCAATGCCTCCCTCCTCTGCACCGAGGGTGAGAGCCCACACTCTGTTTCTTTTTCCCCTGTGTCATTTATTGAGCTAGATTTGAGACCAGTGGAAATTTCTTTGCACAAACTCAGGTGGGTAAGTGTCTTACATTCCGTAAATTGGAGCCTCTGTCCTACTGGTCTGGTGGAAACTGAGTCTCAGTCACTGCTGGGTGCTCCTCTCCTCTCCGGAGAGTGTCAGGGGTCCAAGGCTCAGGCAGTGCCAAGGGTTTGGAAACGCACTGCGCATTGGCCCATCCCCCAGCCACATGGTCCCCCAGGTCCACGTTCTTGCTGTTTCTTCGCTGTGCTTAGAGCTCAAGGCTGATGTCCAGACTACTGCATAAGGTTGGCTCTTCCATCAGAGGGCCCACCACATGTGTGCTTACAAAGAGAAGTAGGAGACTTTGTCCCACCTTGAGGGACCAGCTTGTTTAGTTTCCAGTCACTTGGGTCCCCATGTAAAAAGGATAAGCAATAATTTGAGGCAGCAGGTTAAGCCTAACATTCACCAAGGATTCCTGCTGTTGTGAGGAAACAGTGGGATGGCTGGAGAGAGGGTGGAGGGCTCCCTGGAGGAAGTGATGGTGCACCAGCATCTGGAAGGTGGGCTGATTTGAGAGTTCATTTTGGGGAGAAACTTATCCCCATCCCAGTATAATGCCTGGCTGGCCAACGCCACGGCCCATAGCAGCTGGATTTGCTGGAAGAAAGAGACTCCGTGAACTCTTGAACTCTGAAGGACTTGAGAAAATACGCTGTTTCTGCAGCAGCATTCTTCCCACCGCTGCCAGCCAGGATTGGCAAAGTTGTATTTGGGCTGCGGCAAGCCCCCCACTGGAATTGCCTCTTTATCTAACAGGGTGGGGCTTGGAAATGGAATATAACAGGTTCACCTGCCACAGGCCCCAGCAGCTCCTCAGCTGTCACCCCCAGCTCTGCTCCTGCTGCCAAAGGACCACATAGCCCCACAGCAAGTGAATCTGGAGTCCACTGAGATGGTGGGTGCTTTTTATAGCTTTCAGCGGGTTTTGAGTGGTGCACAGAACTGACAAAAGCAACAACAACAAAAAATACCCACCAAACAAACAAACAAACAAACAAACCACCTCGCAAGGCAACAGCTTCACTGGACGCAGCATTTTGAAAAGGATTCAATTCCATTTAAATGATGGTATTTTTGAGTATTTTGCACGTTCCGTACCCCTGTCTTCCCTTTTATTTTCTATAGCAAAAGCACAAATGTGAATTAAAATTGCCTGGGAAAATCCAGGCATAAATATTAAAATGTTTGGCTGCTGGTTAAAGGGAATTTATGTCCGCATTTTCGCTTTGTTGCAGGAATGTGTTTTTATTTTCCGTGGAAGTTGTTATTCCAGGCTTCAGAAAATGTGTTTCGTGGTGCTTTCCCCCACCCTCTTTGGCAGTCCCTGTGTTCATCAGCTCTGTGCCTACCTCCCTGTCTGGTGGTTTGGAAATAAGACCAGCATCTACAAAGCAGTGGGGGGGGGGGGTCACACCCCAGTGCCCACAGGGCCCAGCAGGTAAATTAGTGAGGCGGAGGGAGTCAAGAGGCCTGGGGTGAACTGAAGAGGATGTGTGTGTTTGGAGAGAGAGAGACCTGTGCCAGTTCATGGTTGCCCCGGAAATGTAGACCCAAGGTGGCCATGTCCCCTGAGTTTTCAAGAGAAGCTGGATTCCAGATTTTAAGATGAAATTTCTTGACTCTTGAATGTAGACAGCAAAAAAACAACCCAGTTGTGTGGATTGAGTTAAACCAACATGCCAGATCCTGCCCAGAGGCTGTCGATGGTCAGGTTCTCCTGGCCCAACATAGGATAGGCTTCCCTCCCTGTGTGAGGGAGTTCTCTGGTCGCAGACCTGCTGGGCCTTTGGCTATCTCTTCCAGTGACAGTTTTTGAGTCAAAGAGTAACCTGATCCACAAGGGGGAAGAGCCTTGGCAGGAGAGGCATGGGACCAGAAACTCTCTTTGCACTCTGCAACCTCTGGGGCCGGGTGACCTTGAGAAACCATGGGTCTCAGTTTCTCTATTCTTTGAAATGAGGACAACTGTATCAGGACCACCCACTGGGTTTCTCAGGAGACAAAAAGGATAGCATCAGCAATCATGATTTGAACAGTGTAAATGCTGATGGGTGCTCTTACTTCATGTGACCAGCATGGGGAGGGAGTGGTGGTGGTGAAGAAAACATGAACTTGAAGAGGACATTCTGCTCCACACCTGCCTAGGTTCCAGCCTGGTTTTTCATTCTGGCATAAGCCCAAGGTCAGGGAGCCTTGGGAGTTTTCTGTGCACAACTGATCAGCGTGATTTCCATAGACCATGGAGGAAGGGCTGCGTCGAGGCAGGTGGGAAGCAAAGCCTGGGCACAGCAGAACCCCTTCACATAATGGCTCAGAGAAGTTTTGAAAAAATTGGGGGTTTACTTGTTTGTTGAAATAGAATATTTAAAAACAGAAGTGGTATCCATATCATGTTTCCCAAACTGGTGCTCCCAGGCACCCACACCATTCTCTCTAGGATGTTGAAAGGAATGAGGAGAGGATCTTAGACTCAGGGAAAGGGAAACATGGGATTAAAGTTAGATGTTTCTTTCTTGCAGGACTCCTCCAAGTTAAAAATAATATGCCAGTGCGTATTGTGAGGTGAGTGTACAGTGTTTCTCAAACCTGTGTTTACTGAGCACAGGTTAACAGTTCCTTAAGACACAGTTTGGGAAATGCTGACCTAGGTCAGCAGATCCTTCCTTCACTCCACTTGAGTTTTTGGCAAGTGCAAGACACGGGGGATGGAATGGTGAAGTAAAGCCAGTCTAGTTTTGGCCCTGCCCTCGTGATGTTGACCATCTCGTGGGGGACACCGACGTTAATCAAGTAAGCATGCACGTGGTATAAAGTTGTCACAGGAGCGACGTGTGCTGCTGTTGGGGGTGTGCCCCTCTCTGGGATGACCTGGAGGGAGGGAGGAAGGTTTGAGGGAGCTGTGAAGTATCCAGAGGCACTAAGCAGCTGGATGGGCCCTGAGCCACGGCTGTGGACACTTCCCAGATGCAGAGAGCAACCAGTGTGAGCATAGATCTGGGGGTGAGGGCTCATGGGGGTCTGATGGAGGTAGGGGTGGGGGAAGCACAGGGCCTCCTTCAGCCAGGGCTTGCTATGGCTATGGCCTGGCATGACTGGGGGCATATATGCCCCAGGCAAGTTCGCTCTGTCCCATCCCGGGTTACGGGAGGCTCGCACAGGCTGAGCACATGGAACGATGAATAAACGCCGAATGCCTGGGGGAGTACTTCATTTCTAGCTGCTGTGTCTGGTCCTTGAGCTGTGGCTGCTGTCATCTTGCCATGCAGATGTCTTGTGTCCCATGGAAGGAGGCTGTTGCCTGCTGGCAAACTCATGCTGGGACCCCAGTGGGTGGCTCAGTGCACAGTAAGGTTCTCCTTGTTCCTGTTTGCCCTGGAATCAAGAATTTGTTGATTGTGCTTCCCTGGTGGCTAAGGCTCTTCCCAGTTTCATGCTCCTTGGAATGTATGCCCATTCAGCACAGCCTCACTGCCTACCGCATATTCACGATTCACACAGTAAATGTTTCTTGAGGGTTATATGTGGGGCATGAAGGTAGAGGGACAAACGAGGCAGCCAAGACCCCCTGCTCTCATCAGGCTGTCCTTTAGGCAGGGTGGTGGGCAGGGATGGGGGACAGGCAGCTGAATAAGACTGATAAGCCTTTTAAGTGTGGGAGCGTCTGCCCAGGATGAGAGAAGAGAATGGTCGCTGTTCAGGGGGGTGGCTCAGTCATGGGGCTGGAGCATGGGTGTGGGGCTGGCAAGGACACCTTGTACAATCTCCACTTTTTCCTGGCTCCCTGGAAAGGTTTCCCTGGAGTTTGTAGGGGAGGTCCTGAGCAGCCTTGGCCACCATTGCATTTGTATTTTTTGCTTAGAGCACACCAGTTCCTAGGCATACCAGACCAAGCTGAGTGTGTCTCAGCTACCGCTTAGAGGAGAGGGGGTGACACTTGAGATGTCGGAAGGTGCAGGAAGTAATCACTGCAAACTCTCTGAGCACATGTCCTCCTAAGAAGCCTCTGCCTGGATGCCCTGAGACCTGTGCCAATGAAATGATAGAATTGCCATGGCAAGGGATAGCTTTTTTCATTTAAGAAGAGGAATGGGGGTAGTGGGAATACATCGGCTGCAGTGACCTTTTACGGTAGGCAGAGATATGCCAGTGTGGAAACAATTATCTCAAGTGCCCGTGGGTACCAGCTTCCTGTTGATAACATGTGGTGCTAATTACCTTGACGAATTCAGGACAGATGTTGGTGCCTGGAATTAATTGGCCAGCAGCGGGCCGAGGCTGGCTCAGGACCAGGAGCCAAGGTGGGGCAGCTCCGCCTTCTCACTTCACCTCTCACACCTGCAGGTGTGGTTCCTCACCTCCTCCAGTCGCTGTGCTCACTGCCCTCTCCTAACCTTTTCAAGGGAACCCAAAGTGTGATTGGCTGACTGTTCACCTCTCTCTGTTTATAGCCTTCTAGAGCTGCAGGGGAGGAATAGGATGCCAGTTAATCAAAACACTCTGTGTGGAAAAGGTCAGCGTGGTGGGGCTCCTACTATATATTTTCCCAGAATGGGAGGTATTAACATTCTGCCTCCGTGTTCCTGCCAGTACGGCCCAACTTGAACCATGTGGTCAGGAAATTGCTTTAGTGCTGCGCATCCCTGATGGCCATGATTTTAATTAGAGAGAGTCGTGTGCCAAGTCCGATCACAGTCTTCCTTCCTCTTATTAGACGTGTTATCTGGAAGGTGGACAGTGACCCTGGGGCAGGCTCTGATGCAAGTGCTTTCCTCTGAGCTCTACACTTGGGTCTTTCACTGCAACTCCTTACGAGTGTAAATACTTATGACAATATCAATTAACCTTTGTCTGGGGCCGCCGTGTGCTGGGCCCTGTGCTGAACATTCCACATGCATCATTTCATTTAATCCCCTAACAACTTAATGAGGTTTATTGTGCCCCTTTCACAGAAAGGTAAGCCAATGCTCAGAAAAGGTCAACCAGCATAGTCATGGCACCCAGGTAGTCCATGGGATGCCAGGACTTGAACTCAGGGAGTGAATCTCTGGAGCCACCTTTTTGTCACCCTTTCTTCCACCAGAACCTGAGTTCCAAAAGGAGACAGTGCCTGTCTTGTTCACCTCCACAGGTTAGCTGCTAACGGAAGCTAAGTCCTTGGGGATTGGAGGGGGGAAGCTCAGTCAATGTTTGTTAAGTGAATAAAGGATCTTAAACCCCAAGCCTTGCTTGGGTGTGAGCAGGAAAGGTGGGTATGAGGCTGAAGGTCAGGGCTGAATTCATCTGCTGTGTGTTTTGTAGACATAGTCTGGAGGGTTGGAGTATAGGAGGGTGGTTTTGAAAATTTTTTTAAATTTAAATTCAATTTAATTAACCTATAGCGTATTGTAGTTTCAGGGGTAGAACTCAGTGATTCATCAGTTGCAAAGAACACCCAGTGCTCATTACATCACGTGCCCTCCTTAATGCCTATCACCCAGTTATCCCTTTCCCCCACCCACCTTCCCTTCAGGAGAGTTTCCCACTCTAGCAGGATAAAAAGGAAGTGGCTTCCCTTACTCAAGGGAAACTCACTTTTGCAGAATGGAGAAATCGTTGTCATGGAAGGTAGTGGATACTGTGGGTCATTTGGTATTGTTTCCTTATTTTCCAAAATCTTTAATTTCTAACGCTCTAGTCCATAATAGGTAGCTAAACAGGATGGAAGAAAACTCTAGACATAGCCATTCACCTTTGAGGGGATCCTTAGAGTCCTGTGTTCTGTGTGAGTAGGGTGTGTGTGCATGTTTGTACGTGTACTTATGTGTGTGTGTGTGTGTGTGTGTGTCTGTCAGTGGGGGTAAGTATCTTCATTACTGAACTTAGCACGTTGAATTTTCTCCAGTGAGCACCTCTCATTTTCACCAGAGAAAGCTCTTTCCTTTGGAAAAAATTAAATTGTACAAACAAAACAGAGAAGCATGAAGGCTAAAGTAAAATCACTTGAAAATGTACCACCTAGAGCTAACTGGTAAATCATTTGGTGAATATCCTTTCAACATTTGTGTGTGTGTACAATATAATTTTACAGAGTAAAATACTGTAACTACTATTTTGCAACCTGCTAGTTTCCCTCCAGTGACTATTGTGGAGATCTTTCCATGTCAATGAATGTGGTGCCACATTATTCTTTTTAATGGCTATATAGCACTTTGTTGTATGGCTGTTTCATGATTAATTTAACCTGTCCCTTATGATGTACATTTATCCACATTCAGATGGCACTATAATTATCCGTTTAATCACCTGTCCCTCCCTGTAGGCTGTGAGCTTGTTGAAAGCAGGGACATTTCTGAATCCACATGTATCCAATAGGTGTCCAAAAATTTTTGGATGGATGGGTGGGTGAGTGAGGAGAAGAAGAGGTTTTGTTTTGTTGTTGCTGTGGCTTGTTTCAGGCTCAACCCATGTTCAGAATGACAACCTATTAACCTACGGCTGGTGAGAGCATTTTAGTGATTATAGAGCTCGATGTTGACTGTTCTTTTGGTGTCATGAGTTTAAATCCTGGTACAGCAAGGAAGTATTTCTGACACTGATCAGATTAAATTCTGATCTTTTTGAAGCAAAGTCCTTGGGTTTCTTAACACTGTGGGTTACTCTGCATGCAGTTAGAGCCTCTTTTCTGCTCTTCTCTTCCAGAGCCACACTGGCTGCACAGGGGAGATGTCTCTCACACATTTAGGGAAACAACAGTCGGCTTTTTCAGGGGAACTGGGGGGGCAGTGTCAAGCTTAATGGTTCCCTCCACTCCTCTTGTCTTTCCTTTCAGTTATGAGCTGGATGCCTTAGCCGCATTCCAGGGGGGAAAAATGTGCTAAAAAAAAAAACAAGGATAAAATAAAACGCTCTTCAAGGTCATTAACTGAAAAAAAAAAGTTAAAATTCTAGATGCCTTCTTCTGGGGAGAGTGAAAGATGTTAATGTGGAGTTTTTAACCCAGGGTGCACCACTAGGAGACGTAAGGATTTCTTCACTGTGTCTGCTAATCCTTTGGAATAGTATCCAGGACTTTGCATTATATGCATATGTATGATACATACATATAATATGCATTATATGTATACATATATGCATATGTATACATGTATGCATATATTTTTGTATTTCCATTATAATTTTTAAGCATGTGTATTTTTCTGGATATGGGGTTCATAGCTCTTGTCAGATTCTCACAGGGTTTCAAGACCTCAAATAGGTTTGGAACCTCTATTAATTTAAGTACATGAACCTCGCTTTCTTCCTCTGTAATAGCTTCTACCTCAGAGTTGTGTAAAGACTGGCAAAGTAAGATAATTAAAGTACCTGGCCCAGGTGTATAGCAAATGGCTACTATTACTGGTGTTCTCAGAGTAATTTTTCTGATCATGGGTGACTGTCCATCCCAACATTGCTGTGTGGACGTGGGATGGGCCATGAACAGAGGTGTGCAAGAGCTGCCTTGCTCTTGTGAGGTGGTGGTCCCACAGACCAGAGAGAGGCGGAGGAGGGCTCAAAGACCCATTAGGGGCTGTCTCACTCTCTGGCTGTGAGCCAGACAGTGCTGGGACTGAAAGAAGAGAAAAGCAAAGCAGGATATGCCCATTAGGGCTTGGTGACTGGGAGTGGAGTTGAGACAGGAGTCAGGAGGACTCTGATGGTCTGGTTCCCTCTGAGAAGGACAATTTTCCTAACGGACATAGATCTTGGGTAGTTGTGGGGCAGAAACCAGATTTACAGGAAGGGTCAGTTTACCTACCACCGAGCCTGAGGCTAGAAGGGCTGTATGAGTGGACATAAGATAGCAGGAAATATAGATCTTGGAGATGTAATCACTTTCGACCCTCTTAACTCTTTATTTGCATGAATTAAAATTGATGGGGCTTTGGAGATTTTGGCTGAAAGAAAGGAGCTGACTTCTTGTGGCCAGAGCTCCTGGAGCAGTGTGAAAAGGGGAAGACAGGGAGGTGGAGAGGATGCTCTAGTGTCTGATCCCAGCCCATCTCTAAACTTGTTGGTGATCTTAGGGATGGAAGCTGAATTTGTTATTTTCACAAAGGACCCCATGAGCCATGGAAGTGCTGGGGGATGCTCTGCTGCCCACGTGACAGAGTGATGTAGGTCAGGCAGAGGACATTCTCCATGTGGGTATGGAAGGTGGTGGCTCTGAAAACACTGGGGGCATCAGGAGAGAGTGCTTTGGGCATGGACGTTGGCATGGATCCATGTGTTCATGATGGGTGCTGTCAGAAGCAACAGGGGTGAAGCGTTCTTGTTGTAACATGAGGGGAGGACATTGATGAGGCAGAGGAGAGATGTGGTAGGTCCTCCACACTAGCCACAGATCACAGTCTCAGGGATTGTTAGGGAATGGCTGTTCCTTTGGTGTCATGAGTTTAGTGCCATAAGGAAGTATTTGTAACACTGACCGGATTAAATTCTGATCTTTTTGAAGCAAAGTCCTTGAGTTTCTTAACCCAAGGTTTTGTGGGGTCAGCTGTTGAACATCTCTGTTTTATTTTTCTGTTCAGTTGTTGTATTCTTCAGTTCTGTGACTTCTGTTTGGTACTTTTTAATATTTTCTGTCTCTGTTGAAGTTCTCATTGTGTTCATCTATTACCCTCCTGAGTCCGGTGAGCATCGTTGTGACCATTACTTTAAACTCTTTATCAGGTACATTACTTACTTCCACTTCATTCGGGTTTATTTCTGGGGTTTGATCTTGTCCTTTCATTTGGAACATATTCCTCTATTTCTTCATCTTACTTCTCTTCATCTCTCTCTCTCTGTGTCTCTCATTCGGTGATATAACAATGTCAGTTTAGAAAGAACAGCCTTGTATGGGCAATGAACTTATCTTTCAACCTTCCTCTTATTCTAGATGGTCTCTTAGACCTTTGTGATTGTCTCAGCAGCCTGATTTATTCCTGATAGGTCCCAGTTGTTGAGGTTGTACCCAGCCTTGTCTGTTCCAAAGGGAAGGATCTCACACAACACCTACTTTCAGGATGATTTGGAGCTAGACCCTCAGGCAGCAGCTTTCAAAGTATGTAAGTTTATATAGTCTTATGGGGCCACAGTTATAATCTCTGCTGGATTCTAGACCAGGTGATTTGGAGGTATCTCCTTGGTGAAAGTTGCCAAACTGGGGCTCCAGACAAGTGTAGGAGCTCCCTCTGGGACGTACTGGTGAGCTGTAGTGAGGCCAAGCAGAGCACAAAGCTGGTGTTCTCCTGGCCGACATTCTCTGAGAGCTTCTGCATAGCCTCTGGTTGTGTGGCCAATCTGAATCCTGTCCCTCAGGCTGAAGCTCTAGGATAAGTAAATAGGCCTTTTTCACAGGAAGACTAGGGCTGGGTTTCAGTCAGCCTTCTGGGCTGTACTCTGGTGATGGTGGCCTGCCATGAAATGTCTCTCCAATTGTTTCAGTTCCGTGAGGTCCAGCATCACAGGCCACAGATCCAGGCATTCAAAGGGCATTGCCACTGTGGACTGTGTATGCCTTCTGGTTTTAGCAGAGCCATGTGGGAGCCTGGGGTTGGGGTGGCTGCCATTTACTGGCTGCCGTGGAGCCTCAAGAGCATGTGTGGGTAGGGCAAGCCTGCCTTCTTCAGGGGGGCTATGGGAGAGCATGGGGGAGGGACAAGCCTGCCAGCTCCTAGCTAGCAGGTACCTCTAACAAGGTAGAGAGAGTGCAAAAATGGCACCCAACTGGGCCTCCTTCCACAGAGAAAGCCCTCTCAGACTCCTGTGTCTCTGACAGATGCTTGAAGATTTGCAAATAAATCTCTCTTGCATATGATGTAGGTGCTTTCCAAGTTGCTGCTTTTCTGCTGGGTCCTCGGGTGAGTAAGCTCGGGTACATGCCCTTTAAGAGTGGACTTGGCAGTTCGCCACAGCCTGTTGGTCTCTTGGACATAAGTCCTCTTGGTTTCCAGAACCAGATGTTTTGAGGGATCTTCTCTCCAGTGTTGGCCCTAAGGGTTGGGGTGCCTGATGTGGGGTACGAACCCCTCACTCCTCAAGGACAAACCCTGTGTTTGTGAGTGACCTCCCAATTATGAGTGGCTGCTCTGGAGTTGGGCTGGTTGGCAAGACTACATCTCTCCCTATCTCAATGTGGCTCTTTGGTTCTTTGTAGTTATGTAACTCTTTAGCTCATTTTCAGGTCTTTTTCAGAAGGAATTGTTCCGTGTGTAGCTATTGATTTGGCATGTCTGTGGGAGGAGGCGAGTTCAGGATTTTCCTACATCACCATATTGAAGCCCTCCATAATGTCTCCAGGGCATTTTTGACACGCAGGAAGTTTTGAAAGTTCTATGGTGAAATCAATTTGGTATTTGCTTTATGTTTTCCCATTTTCCCAATGTACAACTTTTAATTCTGGAAAAGTTGGTAATCAAGCTTCTTAAGATGTCTTATTAAACAAGAGCGGATGAGCCCAAAGGGTGGGTCTGTGAGATTTGTCTACACAACACTGTGTGCGAGTCTGGTGACAAGTGTTTCAGCCCGTTGAGATCACTGCTTCCCAAGTTTATTGTGTTGAAGAACTCTCTTTAAGGTAAAAATTACTGTGGACCTCCATGTGATAGTGATTATACTTTTAAGGTCTGTTCAAGGAGATCATATAATGACCAAAAACCATAAATTCAGTTACTTTAATATGAATTTGCATTGTATTAATCACCGAGTACTTATATACATTAGAGAAATAGTGCGCATATTTGTGAAGCATGTATTCGGTCTACAAAGTTTGGTGTGCTTGTGGAGGCTCCATTCCCTGTAATAATTTTAAGGTCTCCCTGATTTGGGAATCCCTAGTGAGATCCACATCTTACTAGGTCTTTTGTTTGTGTTGAAACCTGTGCCTCCCTCTACAGTTTCTTTACGTGGGAATTGTGAGAATGTGGACTTGGGACTTTTGGGAAGCCTGAATTTGGGGTTAGTGGAAATATTACCAGGCTTTTAAAATATGTTGTCTTCAACCCATCTTTCTTGATTTTGAAGGAGTATGTTATTCAAGTGGGAGTGGGTGAAAAAGATATTAATGGTACTCCCTCAGCCATTTTCTTTCCACATGGAAGTGTCTTTGCCCGTAATAATCAGCAAATGGCTTCTCTGGGTCCCTTTGTTGTTTCCTCTCGGGGAACTCAGAGCGTGCCTGCTTAAATGAGATAACGTGCATGAAGCACCTAGCACAGGGCCTGGCCTACAGTTCATGCTCTTCAAATCTTTATTCTCTTCCTTCCAGCTCTGATAGCAGGTTCAAAGCTCACTTGCAAATGTAGCCTTGATCCCACAGCAAATATGTTTTGGCTTAACGATGAGTCCACTCAAAAGAAGGGAGAGAATTATTTAAATTATTGAAACACCTTAATCCATAAGCTCACATAATTATTGTTTTGAACTAATAGTTTTATGCTCTTGGGCTTCTGTGCTCTATCATATTGGTGGTTAATGTCTCTTGCTGTCACGTACTTAAAAAATTCAGGCTTTTTTGAAATTTACTTTTGTGTTAAACTTGCAATGGAGTATTGGATTCCTTGGTTCATTTTTTAAAAAGCCTTTTATCAAAATGTTAAGCTTGGTTAATTTGCATAAAATATTTCCTCCGCAATTTACTCTCTATTACTTTTGAAACGCAAATTGCTTCTGCTGCAGCGTGGGGCTGTTGTAATGGCACGCTAGCTATCAGCTTTCGATTCCAGGGATGAACAAGTCTCAGGTCTGAAGCTCAAGGAAGTAAATTGGAATCTTGCCTCTTCTCACTCCCTTAGGTGATCTGAGCTCATCGGGAGAAGAAAAGGAAGAAAAGAGAGCAGGGGTTGCGAAGAAAGGGTTCAAAGGCCTGGCTGAAGCATGTAGAGGTGTGTGGTTGAAAGCTGGCTTATGGCTGTGTGCTCCTGCAGGCTCAGAGAGTGGAAGAGGAAGGAAGAAAAGCCTTGGGGCCTCTCCACGAAGAGGCTCAGTGACAGCAAATCTAATGGGCATACAAAGCCAGGTTCTTCTGACCAAAACCTAGCTCCCATCCTACCATTCCATTTACTGCCTCCCCACCGACCCAGAATCAATTCAACATTCACATAGGGAGCTGGTGGACTTCAGCACTGAAGGAAAGAGACAGACTTAAGTGCACCGGGCAGGATTTTGGGAAACTAGAGGCCAAGAGACTCTGCTGGCAACAGAGACCCAGGGTCATACCCCTGCAACCTGGGTGTTGACACCTCCATGCAGGGCAGGGGAGTGGATCCTTTTTTTTTTTTAATTTTAATTTATTTTTAAAATTTCTTTTTAGTGTTCCATAATTCATTGTTTATGCACCACACCCTGTGCTCCATATAACACATGCCTTCCATAATACCCACCATCAGGCTCACCCAACCTCTACCCTACTCCCCCCGCAAAACCCTCAGTTAGTTTCTCAGAGTCCACAGTCTCTCATGGTTCCTCTCCCCCCTCCAATTTCCCCCAACTCCCTTCTTCTCCTCTCCTTTTTGCCCTCAGTAACAGGCTCCCATTAAGGTAAAGCTGCTCAACCTCCAATAATAGCAGATGGGCAGGCCAGGCTGCTAGCAGGCGGCTGCTGGCTCCTCATACTCCCTTTTCTTAGAAAGGGAAAGACTCACAGGAAAGAGGGAGGGCTTCCTTTGGGGAGGGGTCTTCCCTCTGCACAGAAGAAGCTCTTTCCCTGACTCTCCCTAGTCTTTTCTCTGAGAGCTCAGAGGGAGCTAATGTTAGTAGGAGTAAATGAATGTATTTGCAATTGAAAGGTGGGATTCGTGTGCAAGGAGATGGGGTTATATTTAGACCCATGTAATTAAAGATCCATTTATGTCTGAGCATCCTTAAACAGACAAATATAAAACTCATGAATACCAAATTCTATTTGGGTAACTGGCTGGAAGCACACACGCTCACACATACATACTGTGAGCCCTGCCTCGGTCTGTGCAAGTAGAAGAGAAAAGCCACTGCAATCTCAACTTGGGTCACCACTGAGGGTTACGATTAAAAAAAAAAAACAAACTTTGTATTTTTTCTCTTTCCACTCTCTCTGATTTAGAAAGTCTCTTTCCCTGTTGCAGCACAAAACTCTAGATGATTCTAGTTTGATACCGACAAGAGAGAGACTAGCATTTCTTCTGGGTTACTTTTCCCCTGGGACTCAAGTAGATGTGTTTCTTGAAACTTTAAAAAAAAAAAAAAGGGTCAATGATTTGTACCTGTGATGTAATAAAAAATACATTTGATCTTTGTCCCTGGGTATGACACAGAGCTCTGAAAACCCTTGGAATTGCCTGCGGGACAGTGTCTTGTGTTATTCTTTTTTTTTTTTTTTTACATTTTATTTTATTTATTTTTATTGTGTTATGTTAGTCACCATAAAATACATCATTAGTTTTTGATGCAGTCTTCCAATATTCATTGTTAAGGTTCTGCACAACAAAGGAAACAGTTAACAAAACAAACGGACAACCCATGGAATGGGAGAAGATATTCACAAATGACACTACAGACAAAGGACTGATATCCAGGATCTATAAAGAACTCCTCAACCTCAACATACACAAAACAGCTAATCATGTCAAAAAATGGGCAGAAGACATGAACAGACACTTCTCGAAGGAAGACATACAAACGGCTAACAAACACATGAAAAAGTGTTCATCATCATTAGCCATCAGGGAAATTTAAGTCAAAATCACATTGAGATACCACCTTACACCAGTCTTGCATTATTCATAATTAGCTCCTTGTAGCCACATGTGTGTTTGTGCTAGTGAGGTGACTTCTGGGACCCTAGATAGCTTCAGGATGGGGACTGGTAGCCAGAGGAAGCAGCCATGTGGTTAGAGGGTTGGAACTCTGAGTACCCTCCCTGATCCTTAGGTAGAGAAGAGGGGCTGGAGGTTCAATGATTTAATCAGTCATGCCTACTTAATGAAACCTCTATAACTCCCGAAAGAAAGGATTCATAGAGCTTCTGGGTTGGTAAATGCATCAGGGTGTATTCTATAGAATAAGGTGTATGCTATAGAACTGCTGTGTCCTTTGCTATGCCCAAAGAGGGCATAGAAGGTCCATGCCCTTCCCTCCATACCTTCCCCTATGCATCTCTTACATTTGGCTGTTCCTGAATTGTAGTCTTTATAGTACTCTGGTAATGATAAGTAAAGGGCTTTCCTGAGTTCTGTGAATCATTCTAGTGAATTATTGAACCTGAGGAGGGGGTCGTGGGAATCTCTAGTTTACAGCTTCTTGGTTGGAAGTGTGGGTGGTCTGGGATTTGTGACTGAGCCCTTTAACTTGCAGGACCTGATGCTAACTCCTGGTAGTGAGTGTCAGAACTGAATTGAGTTACAGGATATCCAGTTGGTATCTGGGGAGTTTGGAGAATTGATTGATGTGAGAAAAACCCTTGACCACTTTGGGGTCCAAGTATGGCTAGTAAAAACAGCTCAACACCTATTGAAAAACAATTTATTTTTCACTTAAAATACTTCAAAAAGAAGAAAAATAAAACCAATTCCCAATCAAAATCCCTGCTAGCATAGAAACTGGAAAAAGTTTCCATTTTCAATGACTTAGTGAGAGAAAAGCCACTGGTAGCCGACTTTCTGCATACAATATCACATCAGAGATAATCATGTGAAATTACTGCAGTCATGTTGTTTCCCAAAAATGTGGGCACGAGCTCGTCTTTGGATTTCAAATGCGCTGGCATTGAACTGCTGTGTCCTTTGCTATAGAATCCAGGAAAGGCCCCTTTCCCCTTCTCCCTCCCTCCACTGAATTATACACTCTTCTCTCCTCTCCTGTCTGATATTCGTACCCCCTGTGATACAGCATCTGAAGGTGAAAGAAAGTATTCAGGGGAATCATGACTCTGACTCATTCTACACCACAGAGGGGACTGCACGGGAGAGTAGACATACTGGGGAATGTGGGGCAAGTGGCCAAGTCATCCTAGAGATTTCTTATCAAGGACCTGGATGGAGATAGAGAGGGTCTACTCATCAACTCATAGATGAGAAAGATAGGAAGGATGACCAATATGTTGAGTGACAGATTTAGAAATCAGAGAGATCTTGACTGGATGGAGGCCAAGTCTGAAATCCAATGAAGCAAACGCTAAGGGAATAAAGGTAAGGTCTAAAATACCAAGGGCACAGACACAGCATGGGGAAAGGAAGGACTTGGTCAGTGTGGATATGACCTGGGGTTTTAGCCAACTGTGAATACATTCTGAATCAACAGTGGAATGTGGGGTTCAGGAAAGCCCGTGATCTTGGGCAGTGTTCTTAGAGGCATGATGGCTACAGTGAGAGAGCTGATAGGCTCTCTCTGTTGTGGTCTGGTCACTCTGGAGCATCCTACTCAGGTCTGGACCCCCACTGGCAACTTCACAGACAGATGGTGCATGTGAGAAGAGGGCCCTAGTGGAGGAACTGGAGGTCATACCACTGAGAAGGAAAGAAATCAGACTTTTTTTGATCTAAGAAATAGAAGGATTCTTGTATTCTTACAGGCTTTGTGGGACTGCTCTGTGAAGGAGAGATTTGACCTTGTTCTGGGTAGTCTAATGCAGGGGATGGCAAACCAAAGTCCATTGCCTGCTTTTATAAATAAAATTTTACTGGAAACAGCCATAGCCATTCCATATATTGTCTATGGTTCCTTTTGTGCTCCAATAGCAGGGTTAAATGGTTCCCAAAGAAACTGTGTGGTCCGCAAAACCTATTTACTATCTGGTCCTTTAAAAAAAAAAGGGGGTGCCTACCTCTGTATGGGAATAGGGCCTTGTTTGGAAGATTTGATGGTGACCTCTGTAAGAAGGCTATTTTTATACAATGAAAAGAAGAAATTGAAGGTATTAGTTGAAGGTAAGAATTGAGTTATTTTCTTGGTAGTATTGATTTACAGGTGATTAAGTGTTAGTGGGTGTTGGGACTTGAGTGGCTCTTGACCCCTTTCCAGTTTTGGAAGTGTCTGCTTTACTGCGTTGTGACATGACTTAAATTACTGTGGGTTTATTTTCTGACATATTTCAAATATGTCTTACCTTTACCCTTCCTTACACTGTTCACTCTCCTTGTGAGCAGGACCCACATTCTGCTCTCTTGCTCCTGGTATAGCTAAGGTAAGTCTTCCCTAAACTTTCTCCAAGTGTGTTTATAATGGAAGTTCCAAGAGGGCCTCCTCTTAGAAGAGTTTCACCTACAAGGATGTCTAAAGGCAGGCATTTCAAAGGCAGTATTATAACAAAAATCTTGAAACGTGGCATGGACTAGAAATAGTAAAGGCCTTGGAGCCAGACAATCTTGGGTTTGACTATCATTTCTACTACAGTTTTAGAAAAGTTTCCTTCCTGCCTTCCTTCCTTCCTTCCTTCCTCCCTCCTTCTCTCCCTCCTTTCTTCCTTCTATCCCTCTTTCCCTCCCTCCCTCCTTTCCTTCCTTTTACCTTTCCATCCCCTCTCCCTCCCTTCCTTCCTCTGAATGTGTATTGAGTACCTGATTTGGGCCAGGCACTACTTAAGGCACTCTCAATGTATCATTGAACAAAGGAGTAAAAATTTCTGCCAGTGTGGCATGTAGAGTCTTTTGGAGGAGGCAGGTAATAAATAGTAAACAAGATAAATTGGAAATAATACCATATGTTAGAAGGTGATAAGTGGTCTGCCAGGAGAAAAAGCAGAGAAGGGTAAGGGTATTTGGGAGCTGGGGCTTGCAGTCTTGGTCGGGACAGGCCTCGTTGAGAAAGTATAATTTAATGAAAGAGTAGAAGGAGGTGAAAGAATCACCACCCAGATCTCCAGAGAGGCTCAAGGTCGTATTGTGGGAGTGTCCGTGGTGTGCTGAGGGAAGAGTGAGGAGGCCGCAGTGGGGGGGCAGGAGGGAAAGCAGAGGGAGGCCATCAGGGAAGTAATGGGGTGGGAAAGAAGGCAGGAAGCAGATCCCCAGGACCTTTGGAAAGATTTTGGCTTTACTTCTAGGGACATGGGAAGCCATTGCAGGAACGTGTCTCTTGAACAAAGGAGTGTCCAGAACTGACTTTTGATTTAAAAGGATCCTCTGGCTGCCAGTTGAGACTGGACTACAGAGACATGTATTAGTTTTCTGTGGCTGCCCCAGCATATGGCCACACACTGGGTGTCTTAAATCAAGAACGCATCCTCCGACAGTTCTGGAGTCAAGGTGTTGGTGGGGTTGCGTTTCCCTCTACATTCTAGGACAGTATCTGTTTTTGCTGCTTCCAGCTCCTGGTGGCTCCAAGCATTCCTTGGCTTGTGGCTGCATAACTCCAGTCTCTTGGAGTTCTTTTCACATGGCTTTCCCTTCTCTTCTCTCCGCTATCTCCCAAATCTCCCTCTCCCTTAATCTTATAAAGACACCTGCCATTGGATTTAGGCCCTACCTACATAAATCCAGGATGACCTCATGTAGAGATCTTTAACTCACCTGCAAAGACACCTTTTCTAGTAAGGACTCATTCACAGCTTCTGGGGATTATGACATGTCTTTTGTGGGAACATCCAACACACTGCAGGGGGCAAGGGCAGAAGCGGGGAGACTGGATAAGAGGCTTTTGCAGCAATCCATGCAGGGGATGCTAATGGTTTAGCCAGGGTGGTACCAGAGGAAATGGCGAAAAGCCAGAAAGGTCGGATGATACATGGGACATCAGCCTGGAGGAGAAGAGTCAGGATGATTTCAGGTTTCTTGTGTTCGCAAATTTGAAAGAATGGAGTCACCTTCCACTGGGTTGGCAAAGGCTGGTGGTAGAGCAGGTGTTTTTTCTCTTAGCTGGTTGGTTGGTTAGCTGTTTTAATTTTAGTGGGGGGTGCAGATCCAGAGTTGAGTTTTTGGTATGTAAGTTTCAAGTGTGTTGGACATTCATGTGGAGATATGAAGCAGACAGTGGTATTTATAGGTCTGGCAATGAGGGGAGACATCCCAAACTGGGGATATGAGTTTGGGAACTGTTGGTGTAAGGAAGACCTCTAAAACCATGAGGTGAAGTTTCTTCACCTCAAGGAATAAGGATCCAAGTATGGGGGAAATTGTGTGGAATCAAATCTGTCTGTGGAGGACGATTTGATAGTCCATGGGGTGAGACACTTATGTCTTATTACTGCTGGACCAGCAGCACTGGCATTGTTTGGGAACGTGGTAGAAATGTGGACTCTCACACCTCACCCTGAACCATGGAATCAGAATTCGCATTTTAAAAGATTCCAGGTGATTTGAACTCACGTGAAGTCTGAGATGTGCTGGTCTCATCGGTGTAATAACTGACCTCACTTGAGGTGTTTCTGGCATGGGTTTAATTTAGATTTTCTGGGAACACTCACTTAGCATACCTACTGGGGTAAAACAAAAAAATCAGGAACACTCCAGAAGCAAGGGCCAAACTTTTGTTCTAGGGACATTCGAGTGTCTTCATTGTTACATTTTGAAAAGGATCCCTCCCCCCGCCCCTAGCCTCCTCACCATCGGTTCTACAGGTTGCATCATCTTCAGAGGAAAGCAGGTGTGTGAGGACAGACCTGTGAGGTGAGAAATGATCTTGCTTGTTCACCTACCTCCTTGGTATCATTCCGTTCACAGTAAGGCTTCCTTACACTAGTGCTGTTTCTTAGCCCTTAAGGATCTGGGGGTCCTTCAGGTGAGCAGAGTAATTTTCTTAATAGATAAAATGTGATTTCTCAAAAACTCTTAAAACATGTGTTTTAGAAAGCAAATTTACCTCCCCCCACCACTGCTACAACCCCACCCCCCACCCCGATCAATGAGGTGTATGCCAGAATAATGGGTAAATCTTATGTGTGTGAATGGACTTATTTCAAATGCTCTCTTGGGAGAAGCTGGCTCACAGCCTGAGGCCAGAGGTGCTGAAATAATTCACTTGAACCCATGATTTAAGAAATCCACTTTCCAATATTTGATTTATGAGGGTTTTAAAAATAGGTATGTCTTGCTTTATGTAGTAGATGCATTTCAGAAAACTTCTCCTTAACTATAACTTGTAGAAATCAGGCTATATTTCCCCTGCTCACCTTTGTGATCATTTCAGAGAGACTTTGCCCTCTTTGCTCAGTGAGGCACAAACAGAACTCATCCTAGCATGGGAGTAAGGGGACCACATGTCCCCATTTGCCCATGACTGAGGGATTTCTCAAGATGAGGGTCTGCCCTTTTTTTAAAATAGATTTTATTTTTTAGAGCAGCTTTAATTTCACCGACAGCATAATTCAGCAGAAAGTACAGAGAGTTCCAATACACTTCCTGCCCCCACATATCCCCAGCCTCCTGCACTTTCAGCAGCCCTCCCCCAGAGTGTTGCATTCATTACCACTGATGAACCTCCACAGACAAATCATTATCATGACCAGAGATGGTGGTTTCTATCAGGGCTCACTCTGGTGTTATATGTTCTATGGGGTTGGACAAGTATAACATGTATCCAAAGTTATAGTATCACACAGAATAGCTTTAGTGCCCTAAGCACATCCTTTGTGCGCCATCTTGTCATCCCCCCCCACCGCCCCGCCCCGCAACCCTGGCAACACTGATATTTTTACAGTCTTCCTAGCCTTGCCTTTTCCAGAACGTCTTAGAGTTGGAATCACACACTGTGTAGCCTTTTCATACTGGCTTCTTTCACTTAGTAATGTGCACTTAAGGTTCTTCTATGCCTTTTCATGGCCTGATAGCTCAGTTCTTTTTAGTGCTGGATCACATTCTGTCATCTGGATGGACCACAGGTTATTTTTCCTTTCATCTATGGGAAGACATCATGGTTACTTCCCCATTTGGCCATTATGAATAAATCTTCCATCACCGTCCTTGTGCAGGCTTCATGGGGATGAAGTTTTCAGTTCTTCTGAGTAAATCCCAAAGAGTGCGACTGCTGGATTGCATGTGAAGAGTATCTTTATTTTGTGAGAAACTGCCGTCCTGACTTTCAGAGTGACTACCGTTTTGCATCCCCACCAGCAATGAATGAGCATTCCTGGTACTCCATATCTATGCCAGCATTTGGTGTTGACAGTGTTCCAGTTTTTGGACATTCTAATAGGTGTGTAGTGGTATTTCACTGAATTAACTTATAATTCCTAATGACACATGATGGGGAACATCTTTTCATAGGTTGACTTGCTGTCTTTATATCTTTATATATCTATATATCTCAGGCAAAGTCCTGAATGGACAGTGTGGTATCTGTTCAGGACTTTGCCTGAACTTGTTTTAAGATTTTTTATTTTTTTATTAACATATAGTATATTATTAGCCCCACGAGTACATTGTGTGAATCGCCAGGTTTACACACTCCATAGCACTCACCATAGCATACACCTTCCCCAAAGTCCATAACCCAACCACCCTCTCCCTACCTCCCTCCCCCTGGCAACCATCATGTTTTGTTTTGCGAGATTAGAGTCTCTTATTGTTTGTCTCCCTCCCTTGTCTCCCTCCCGATCCCATCGTGTTTCATTTATTCTTTTCCTACCCCTCAAACCCCCCATGTTGCCTCTCAACTTCCTTTGCCTAAACTTTTACACTGTTTGTTCTTGTACTGTTGAGTTTGGAGAGTTCTTTTTATATTTTGGATGACAGTCCTTTGTCAGATGGATCTTTCACCAAATGATGTGTAAGGTGATTCTTGATATAGTTGGATTAATATCTACAATATTTGTTTTGTTTGTGGCTTTTGTTCTTTATTCCTGTTTTTGCCTACCCCTCTTTTTATTTTCTGTCTGTGGTTTTAATTGAGCATTTTATATGATTCTATTTACTGTTCTTTTTAGCCTATCGATTATACTTCTCTTTTTTACTGTTTTTGGTGGTTGTTCCTAGTGTTCGTAATATATGTGTATAACTAATCTAAGTTCACTTTCCAATAATATTATACTGTCTCATGAATAGTGTTAGTACTTTGTAGTAACAAAATACTTCTCTATCTCCCTTTCCATCCCACGCATTACTGCTGTCACTCATTTCACTTATACATAAAGTTATAATCATTGAATAATATTCAACATAATCATTGACAATTATTATTTTGAATAAGCTATTGTCTGTTAGATCAATAAAGAATAAGAAAAATAAAAGTTTTTGATTTTACTTTCACTTTTTATTTCTCTAATGCTTTTCCTTTCTTTAAGTAAGATCCAAGTTTCAGGGCACCTGGGTGGCTCAGTTGGTTAAACATTTGCCTTCAGCTCAGGTCATGATCCCCAGGTTCTGGGATCGAGCCCCGCATTGGGCTCCCTGCTCCCTGCTCAGTGGGGAGTCTGCTTCTCCCTAAATAAATAAAAAAATTTTTTTAAAAAGAAGTAGATCCAAGCTTCTGGCCTAAAAGGTTTTTCCTCTTTCTGAAGAGTTTCTTTTAACATTTCTTACAAGGAAGGTCTATTAGTGGTTAGTTCTCTCAGTTTTTGTTTCTCTAAGCAAGTTTTTATTTTTCCTTCACGTTTGAAGGATAATTTTGTACAAAATAGAATTCTAGGTTTTTTTTTTCTCTCAATACTAAATATTTCAGTCCATTCTCTTCCTGTTTATATGGTTTCTGAGGAGAGGTCAGATTTAATTCTTACCTTGGTTCCTCTCCAGATAAGGTGTTTTAGTTCTTCTGGCTTCTGGCTTCTTTCAGAATTTTTTCTTTATCTTTGGTATTCTTCTGTTTGAAGATGGCATACCTAGGTATAGTTTTTTTGGGGCATTTTCCATGGTTGGTGGTTTCCGAACTTCCTGAGTATGAGGCAAAGTCTCAGTCATTATTGCTACACGTACTCCAACTGTTCTGTTCTCTCTTTTCCTTTTGGTATTCCCCATTACATGTATGTTCTACTTTTTGGAGTTGTCCTACAGTTCTTGGCTATTCTGTTCCATTTTTTTCCCCTCTAGTCTTTTTTTGTCTTTGCTTTTTTAGTTTTGGAAGTTTCCATTGACATATCCCCAAGCTCAGAGATTCTTTCCTTAGCCATATCCAGTCTAGTAACAAGTCCTTAAAAGGGATTTTTTATTTCTGGTACAGTGTTTTTGATCTCTAGCATTTCGTTTTGATTCTTTCTTAGAATTTCCATTTCTCTGCTTACATTACCCATCTGTTCTTGTATGTCTTTTTCCATTAGAGCCCTTAGCATATAATCATAGTTTAAAAAAAAATTCCTGATGTGATAATTCCAACATTCCTGCCTATCCGACTCTGGTTCTAATACTTGTTTTGTCTCTTCAAACTGTGTTCTGCATTTTAGTACGCCTTATCATTTTTTTTCCTGATAGCCAGACATGACGTACTGGGTCAAAGGAACTATGATAAATACCCGTCTAGTGGTTCAGCAGTAAGGTATAGGGGGAGTCCTACCATCCTATCTATGTCTAGGTCCCAGTCTTTTAGTGAGCCTATATCCTGGAGCTGTGTACTTTATAGTGTTTCGTAGAATTCTCCCCCACCCTTTCCGTGGGGCAGACTGGCTACAGGTGACTGAGTAATGTATTTACCTTTCTCCCTGTGGAAGTCTGGAGTAGACTGTTTCTAGGTATTTCCCTCCCCCAGTCCCGTTGGGCTCTGATAAAACCCCACTAGTTTAGGTTCTAGTAAACTAGTAGGTTCTAGTGAATTCATTTCTCTTGTGGGCAGGCCTTGTTGAAAAGAACGGAATGTTGTGGTGTATTTCAATTTTATTTTATTTTTTCTTACTCTCTTGCTAGAAGCTTGGAGGAATTTTTCTTCCATCTTCACTGTGAGAACCTGGTTTGTCTCCAGGAAATGAAACTCACGAGCATGTGAGGACCTCCTGTGACTGGGGCCCCCTGCAGTTTTTAACTCTCAGATCCGTCTAAGCTGAACCATCCATAATCCATCAACTACAGTTCAGGTTTTCCTATCCCTGCCCTGGTTCCTGCAGAGTTTTCTTCTTATAGGTTTCTTGTTCAGTAGGTTGTGATTTTCTGTATCAGCCTGGCTGTCTCTCTGATGTTAAGGGTAGTAGTTTTCTGTGCCCTCACTTCTCTGAGGGATTTAAGAAAATTTGGTGATTTTTCAGTTCATTCTGCTTTTTACTTACTGTTAGGCCAGAGGGACAAATTCCAACCCCTTATATGTCAGACCAGCAGGGGGATGTTAGATGAGGGCCTTCTAATATTAAAGTGAGTACCATTCTGGGTAAACCAGGATGGATGGTCAGCCGACTTGGGAGTCAAGAGATCTGGGATCTTGTTCTGGTTGTAGTGAATCCCCTTGGACATGACGTTCAGTGGTTTGGAGACTCAGTTTCCTCTCATGCAGAATGAGAGAAGTTGCAATGTGGACTTATTTCCAGTTCTTTTTTCATTTCACACAATCTAATTTCTTTATGCTGGATGTTCTTAAGGCAAGGCATTTCTGGACTTAAACTAATGGAGTCTCCTTGCTGGGAGATGAAACAAAATTCTCTTGTTAACTCTCCTTTTTTTTTTTTTTTTTTTGGACTCAGGCTAATCTGGGTTTGGAAGACACAGTAATGCGTCAGTTTTAAAAAAGGCCTTCCCTGCTGCTTTCACCCATTATGATGTTTGTCACACAGCAGGGAGTTTTCTCCCTTTGGCACCATATATTTGAAAACAGAACATTTGGTCCTTGTTAAGGATGGACTTAGATTCTTCTCTCCCTTTTGGTTGAATTTGCCTCAAAGTGTCCAGAGTTGAAGTAGGAGTGAGGTGGGGGCATGTTGTGAAGATCTGGCCCAGTCTCTGATCCTAGGACACCATTCTTACAGGACAGCCCTGGTTTTTTTCTTTCCAAATACTTTCAGTCCCTACTTCTCCATTTATCCCATGGTCCTTGATTTGCCCGGCAACATAATCAGAAACATTAAGCACATCATCATCTTCCAAAGTCCTTAGCAGAGAAATAGCTAAGACAGTTTTTATGAAATTGTAATGTGCCCACTTGAACACAAACCTTAATTTCCTGAAGTCTAGCTCTAGTTTGAAGAATTGCCTGATTTATTTTAAAATTGAATTTTGCTGTCAGAGAAGCTGCCAATACTTACTACCAGGGTTGTTATTTTTCTTTACATATTTTAGTCTTCGCTCTTGAGTCTAAAAAGCTCTCTCTCTCCTTCCCTTCCAAGAGTTGAGTTTCAACTGCGTGACCAGATTGTACAATTTTACATGAGTTTAAGGCTTTGTAGAAAGTGGAAGGTGGTGCTAACTCATTGTTTCTTTTTGCAAATGACAGATTTTCTGGTGGCAAATAGACATAGGGCGAGGTTAAATAATTCCAGAAAGTAGAAAGAGCCTTAAGAGATCTCTTGCTTCAACTGTCTGTCCATTGGCAGAATTGTATTCAAGCCATTCTGACAGAAAAGGGGGTGTCACAGTGTCCTTTGGGAATCATTTCATTCTCAAGAGGGTATTGTAGAAGGTCTTTAATTTCAAGCCAATTCAGTCAACAACCATGGAGGACAACATTTATATATAATAGGTGTGTTTTCAAGCACTTGGGGTACAGCAGTGTGAATAAATAAGCAGGTGAATAAATAAAAAAAAATCAGGGATATGTACCATAAAGAAAATGAAACCGGGACACATGTAGAGTTGCTTAGAGGCCAATACAACTTGAGAGAGAATGGGCAAGGAAGCGTTGGTTAGCTAAGTAGTGATAATTTAAGATGAGATCTTAATGATGATCATTTCCATTCTGTCCTATATAGACACCTGGGAACCAGCCGAGGTTTCTCAGTTGGGCAGCCACATGTAGTGTGGTCAAATATCCATTACCCCACCTAGATAAGTGTACATGTCTTATTTTCTTAAAAGAAACTTTGTGAAGTAACTGTCATTTCCATTTCACATGTAAGAACACATATTCTGAAGCCCTCAGTGTCCTTGTGCCTCAGGACTCCTATATTTTCTTATTCATGTTGATTTCAGACATTGAGATCTCTTTTCCTTTGCTCATTTCTTTCCTTTGTTCAAGGTCATAGAGATAGTTAAAGGAACTGGCTTTTTCCTACATGTTGGCTATTTGACCTTGGGTCAGCCATCTTTGGGACCAGTTTCCCAACTGTAGATGAAGAAAGTACCTTTAAGAGACCTCATAAACTTCAATTATTTTAAGTTTGAAGTTTGTATTTATGTGCCCCTGTTCCAGGCCTGTCAGAAGTAGGATGTCTAAAAGGGACCCTCTGGCTTAATTTATGAGTTGTCTTCTCCAGGGGTGATGGTAAAATGGGAGGCTATTTCTTCTCCTGTGGGCCTGAATGGAAAATCACAGAATGCTCTAAGTTCCTTGCTGAGGTCCTGCCAGCCTAATTTGGAGTGTTTGTCTTTTTGGTGACCACACATTTTATCTGGTCCTTGTAATAAATAGGTATCCATACTTTATGTCTCCCTTTGATACCATCATCATTATTGGGGGTTAACACTGACCTATTAGGTTGTTTATTAAAGGTGATGAGTAAAAAAATTCTTTGTTCATTTCTCAAAAAGTAGGTCAAATATAGAAGAATCTGCTATCATGTTATTTAATCTTCAGATATTAACTCCCATCTATTTTGCAACCTCCCCTAGGGAGTCTGCAGTGAGAAGGGGTGTTTTATAGCTTGCAATATGTGTTTGATGATCTCTGCTTCATTAAATTGGAACAGAATCCATCATTTGATCTTCTAATAGATGCTTAACAACACACCATCTATTAACACTTTTTGTTACAGTTTCTCTTTGAGACACCTAAGTAGTCAGATCAAGGCTTCCAAGCTCTGTTTTAGCCTTTTCCCACTCAAATACCCTGAAGATTTCTGGGACTGTTTATAGTATGTGTGAGAAGACTCACCCCTCTGGCACAGAGCAGTAGCTCTGCCTCAGGAGACTTGTAACTTCTCCACTCCTTTCCCCTTTTTTGGAGGGGGTGTGGTGTGGTGATGACTTAAATTTTTTTTTTATTGAGATAAAATGCATATAACATAATATTTAACATATAACCATTTTTAAGTGTATAGTTTATTGGTATTAAATACATTCCCATTGTGCAGCCCTAATGACCATCCATCTCCAGAACACTTTTCATCTTATAAATCTGAAACTCTATACCCATTACATTGTAACTCCCCATTCCCTTTCCCTCCAGCCCCTGGCCGCCATCATTCTACTTTCTGTTGCTACCGTAACTGAACCAAACAGGAGTTCGTTCACTTGATGCACAGCAAGCCAGTAAAAAAATGATACTGACCTTTTGCAAAGGGGAAAGAGGGGCTACTGATTGGTATGGTGCCACATAGGAGAACAAAGAGCCAGTGCTCAAAAGTCCTGAACTCCCTGGTGGCTTTCAAGTGAGGGTTTTTAGAGGCAAAATTTGGGAGTGGGGGGTCTCCTGAGAAGGTAGATACCATTTGTTGAGGGCCTATGAGGTCACGTTAGCAGATGTCACTTGATCCTTTCTGGATCGGCTTTGTCTAGTCCCCTGGATGTCTGTTCCATCTCAAGATACTTGGATTCCCAAAACTATTTTTATTTGTCATGTTAGAGATTTCATTAGTTACATCTGATGATGATATCTCTAGGGTAATGCTGATTAACTACTTCTCCTACAGGTTCCCTTGAATGATACACAGCATTCATATCCTTTGGGTCTAGGCCTACATGGTCCTTGGCTGGTCTGGTTGAGTCTGGGGGTGATATGACTTATAGTCTTTATTATTCCATCTGAACTGACAAGGTGGATACCAGCTTCACTATAATTTTGACTGTTCTAGATACCTCATATAAGTGGGATCATATTTGTCTTTTTGTGACTGGTTCATTTCACTTAACACAGTATCCCCAAGTTTCATCCATGATATAGTGTGTATCAGAATTTCCTTCCTTTTAAAGGCTGAATAATATTCCATGGTATGTCTATACCCCATTTTGTTTATTCATTCATCTGTCAATGGACACTTGGATTGCTTCCATCTTATGGCTCTTGTGAATAATGTCACTCTGAACGTGGAAGTACAAGGATCTGTTTGAGTCCCTGCTTTCAATTTTTTATTTATTCAGAAGTGGATTTGCTAGGTCATATGATACTTGTATTTTTAATGTTGAGGGGAGACACTGTACTATTTTTCATAGTGGCTGCACCATTTTACTGAATTTATATATAATTATTTTTATCATTTCAATTTAGTGCTATGTGATTCATTCTATATTCAAAAATTTTATAGAAAAGTTTCCTTTACCTTAAAATATTCTTTGTAACTTTCTTTTTTTATCCTTGTCAGATCTTCTTTTGGAGTCATCTCTGACTTGTCTTTTGTTTCCATATCCAACATCCAAATCATGAAGAAACAGCATTATCTCTGTCTTCAAAACCTATCCAGAATCCTAATCTACTTCTTACCACTGTACTCTCTTTGCCAGTGTATTCTCCCCACAGCAGCCAGAGCAATCCTTCTAAAACTTAATCAGATCATGTCACTCATTTGAAACTCTTCTAAGGTTTTTCCCATTTTATAAAATCCACACGCCTCTCAAAGTTCTCAGGATCCTGCTGACCTTCTGAAGTCACGTCCTTTCTCTCCCTTAGCTCTTCCCACAGCCACACTCATCTTCCCACTTTTCTTTGAACACACAGGTGTACCGTTCCTCCATGCTTAGCACTAAAGGGATCTTCTCCTTGGAGCAACCCCACTTCCATCACCTACTTGACAGCTCTAAGGCTTGTTTCTCCTTTTCTTACTCTTCTCACAAGTCTCACAACCCCTTCTCAAAAAGGGCTTTCTGACCCTACTTAAACATTTAAAACATCACCTTCTCATTCTCCCCCTGTTCTCTTACTTGATTTTCTTCTTAGTCTTTATTTCCACTGTCACATTTGTCTGTCTTCTTCTACTGGAATATAAGCTCTATGAGTAATATAACCTTGTCTGTTTGGTCAATTCTATATCACAGAACCCTACAAAGGGCCTCGCATATGCAGGTATTCCTTTATAGTTGTTTTCGATGCATGCTTGTATCTGCGTTTTCACATAGTAGTGATAAATGTTTGAAAGATAAGGCTATGAAGTCAAATTTCCCTAGTTTTTAAAAGATTTTACTTATTTAATTAAAAAAAATTTTTTTTTTGAGAGAGAGCATGGGCAGGTGTGGGGAAGGGGCAGAGAGAGAAGCAGGCTCCCCACTGAGCAAACAGCCTGGTAAGGGACTCCATCCTAGGACCCTGGGATCATGAAGGCAGACAGACGCTTAGCTGACTGAGCCACCTAAGTGCCCAGATTTCCCTAATTCTAAAATGAGTTCTATTTTAATTACTTTGGGCACTTGACTTAACCTGAAACTCAGATGAGTTTCCTCATCTGAAAAGTGGGGATGAATAATAATACCTATTTTATGGAATTGTGGTTGAGGATTCATTGATATAATTCATGTAATATGCTATTCATAGTAAATGATCAAACAAAGTTATTTTGTTGTAACTGATGTTATTCTTTTGTCCCCCCCTCCTTTTTTGCTTGATCTTGTTTCATGTACAAAATAATGAATATCAATTTTTGGGACCACACAATCTCCCTCCTAGTGATCTAGGGCACTTGGCTTGGCCATTCCCCAGGTGGATGTTTCTAGATTTTTCCCTTCATTATAAATAGTGTTGTGGTGAGCCCCTTTAATATATGTTGGAAATCCATACTTTTTATTTATCATTACTCCTTGGGAGATAGTCTCTTACTTGGATTCCTGGGTGAAAGACGTAGTAGGGGTCATTGCAGACACAACACCCTCAGCACCTCTCCAGTCATACAAGCTCAACACAGGTGTTAACGCTTGGGCCCCTTCTGGTTAAACTGGAAGGTGATGAAGGATAAGAGTTTCTTTGGAGGAACATGACACATTGGAAAGGGAGGGACTTTTTGCCTAGCCAGACCTGGGTTAGATTTATGGTGCCAATAATCCTAGCTATAGGGTCTCAGCCAAATAGTCTAAACTTTTGGTTTCCTTGTTGCACCAAGGAGACTAAAATCATGGACCTCAGAGCACTACTGTGGGGACTGGACAAACAGAAGTATGTCTAGTACTGGCACATAGTAGCTACACAGACATTTGCTGGCAATGTTGCTATTGTTCCTGGTTTGCAGGCAGGTGGTCTCTATCTTATAGGAGGTTGGCTCATGGAAGAAGGTGGGTGAAATGTTAAGATTGAATGATAACATTGTAACTTGACATGATTAAAATACTACAGCAGAAAAAAAAAACAAACCCTCCCTTTCTCTTTTACATAACTCTTCCTTATGTGGCCCCAGAGCTAGAGCCTGTCTTTAGGTTCCTTTCCCAAGACTGCTGAGCTCATTGTGGCTGGCATGAAAACACAGGTCAGGGCAACCCAGCTGCCTCTCCTGTTAGAATGAACTTCCCAATTTAACCCCATAATGACCATGCAAGGCTTTGTCTCCCCAGCTTGCTATCCCTTTTTTCATTTGTTTTAGAGCTTAGAGAAAATTCAAAGTTTGAATTTTAGAGGTTTCAAATGTGTGACACTTGGGGAAAAGGGTAGGTGGAACACTTGATTGCTCTGGGAAGAGGTGAGATTTGTACATGTTATCGAGATGTGAGATGAGAGGGAAGGCCAGGAAAGTGAGAGAGAGGGTAATTAGAAAAATTACAAAGACAGGATTATTTATAATGGTATAATAGTAACTGAGTTTAGAGACAGATCTGGGTGCTGAAATTTCAAATGAAAGATTTTTTTGGTGGCTGAGAAATCTTTATTTTAAAATTTTTTATTACATTAGTAAATATTAGAAGCCCAATTACAGCCGGATTTAGGAAGGAAGGAAGGAGAGAAGGAAGGGGGGAAGGAAGGTAGGAAGGTAGGTAGGTGTTGACAAAGGTACCTGGTTGCTCAGTCTTTCCTCTCTTAGCTCTGCTTTTCTGCCTTTTGGCCTCATTTAGGATCTCTTCCAAGATAACAGGAAGGTGGGCACCACTAACTCTGGGCTTACCTTAAATCATCTTTAGTGTCATCTATGAAAGAATGAGCCCTTCTCTTTCTTAGTAGTTCAAACAGAAGCCCTAGAATAGAGCCTTGTTGGCCAGGCTGGGGTCAATGACCTTCCCGAACCTTCCAAAACTGTGGCCAGGGGAATTACATGCTACTGGGGCAAGCTGGGGTCATGTGGCCACCTAGGCTGTGGCGCCTGCCCTCTGGGATCATATTGGTCAAGAGTAGGGAGGAAATGCTGCCTCAAGGAAAATCAGGGCATATTTACAGAGGAAAGGGAAAAGAATCTTGGGCAGGCTACTGGGTTCTGCTCCATTTATTATGTGCTGATTTTACTCACTTGAACATTTACTCTGTGCAAATGAAAGGGTGCTCCATGAATGGCTTGTGTCGGATGAAACATCCAACCTTCATAGGAATATAATTATAATGTATCACCTTTTATAATTTTCCTACAGCCTTTGTGCACACCACAAATAGTGGAATTGTACATGACTATTGAATTTGAGTTCAATAAAGGATTTGTACCACCTGAATTACACCTCTATACACGAGATAGGATACATTAACTTAATTACTGCTGGACTCAATAACATAGGCCATTGCCCTGGGAATTTATCTTGTGTTGTACTCAAAGAGAGAAACTGGTCATCATTTCAAAAGGCAGTCAATTTCCAATTATCCATGTTAATGGAAGAACACAGCATGTGGAAACTCTAAATACAGTTTCTGTTTGGCTTAAGGAGTAGACATGATTTTTTAATTTTTCTACCTGAGTTACTTGTTTTGCTTGGAATTAGGTAACACTAGAAAGAGTTTGCATTATCTTGGTCTATACTTTTTTCCCTTGGTTTATAAAACTTGAACTGCATTTTATTTTTTGGATGTTTATTTTTTAACTTTTCACTTTGAACTAATTTTAGACTTATAGGAGGGTTGCAAAAATAGTACAGAGAGCTTTCTTGTATCTGTTATCTAGCTTACTACCTTAATGATGACATCATACAGAACCATAGTACAAAACCAGGAAACTAACATTGGTAAGATACTATGAATCAACTATAGACTTAATTTGAATTTCACCAGTTTTCCACCATTGTCTTCTTTCTACTCCAGAATCCCACATTTGCTCATTATTTGTCTTTAGTCTCCTATAATTTTGAACGGTTCCTCAGTTTTTCTTATTTTTCATGATCTTACACTTCTGAAGAATACCGATGAATTATTTTGTAGAATGTCCCTCAATTTGGGTTTGACTAATGTGTTCTCATCTTTGGAATGGGGTTATGCATTTTTTTTTTGCAAGAATACCAAAGGAATTAGTTATGTTCTTCTTGAGCATAATATCAAGAGGTCATAGATTATGGTGTTGATATATTGTCCATTACTGATGATGTTGTCTTTCTTTGCTTGCTTAAATGGTTTCCACTGGGTGTTTCCACTGTAAAGTTCCTGTTTTCCTTTTGTAATAAATATCTTGAGGGAGATGCTTAGAGACTAATTATGTCCTGTTTCTCTTCAAATTTCAACCTATTCATTTTACCATCCGTCAGTGGATCTTGTCTGCAACAATGATTATTGTGGTGTTTGACTGATACTGATTTTCTACTTCCCTCTTTCCTTACACATTTATTAATTGGAATTCTACTATAAGGAAGAGCTGTCCATGCTCACGATTAATTAATTAATTAATTAATTCTAGCAGTATGGACTCCTGGACATCTATATTATTATTTTATGGTTTAAATCCAATACAGCTATTATTTATTCTGTTTCCAAAATTTTCCCAGCTTTGGCCATTTTTAGGAGCTCCTCCAGTTTGGATCCTGTTCTTTTGATAAGCTCACATCTTTTTGAACATTTACTTTCTGACACTACAAAATATGCCAAGCTCATCTTATTTTTCCTGCTGTAGCCCAGTAATCAATCACTTCTCAAGGGGCCCTGGTTACTTTTATTAGAGAATAGTATTTAAAAACCAAGACATGGGCAATAGGTATGCTCATTATTAATAGGATATAGTTGTTCTAGACTCTTGTAGTAGCTGGGGCTAGGAATGTGTGTGTGTGTATGTGTGTGCTAATATATGCATGTGCATACATCTATAGTTCTTGCACAACAGGCAGATGAATGTAGTGGCCTTGGTCACAGAGATGAAGGCTATACATAGTTCCAACAACATGGGTTCCCTTTCCTTAAGGGAAGTTTAGCTGCAGCTAAGTCAGCTTAGCTACTGTGAGGGCTGAATGTTGACCTACCAGAGGCAGAAACGATTGCTGAACCTTGTGTTTCAGATCTCTTCCGACTTGGAATGGGCAACGTTTCATTCTGACTGGGACTGACAGATAATCTGCCTTCAGATTTGCCTTTCCAACATGCCTTGGCTCAGCCAGCACCACTAGCAGATGTGAGGATCAAATCAGTGTTTTATATACTTACAGGGAATAACACATAGCATCGCCTTGGATCAGGAAACTATTTTATAGCAAAGGAGGTATGGCAATGAGTACATAACCATGGGATCCTCTGATCGTTTTGGATACGGCACCATCCTGAAGCTGCTGGCCTGATTAAGGATTGGAACAACCTCTTAAAGGTGTAGCTGAAGTATTAATTTAGAGGTGACATGGGCAAGGATGGGGTAACAGTCTTTAGATTGAGTATACATCTTCAACCAAATGCCATTCTATGGTGTCATGTCCCTAGCAGAGAGGACACACAGGTCTGAGAATCAAGGATGGTAAGAAGGAGCATCCTTGTTCATCATCACTCTCATTGACCCATCTGGAGAATTTGCACACTTCCTTTCTTTAAGTCGAGATCCTATGTTCCAGATGGGGATGCTTCCACTTCAGTACATGGTAGGTGTTCCACTAAAGTATGGATGCTCCCTGTCACTTTGGGCTCCCCACCTCACACCAGAAGACCAAGCACAAAATGGAACAATTGATCTTCACCATCATGAGGAAGTGGGACTTTGGTACATGGTGGTGGTAAGGAGATACCCATTTTGCATCACGTGATCCCCTACGGTCCCTTGGCACTTCCATGGCACATTTAAATCATAGCTTTAAATGGGCAAGGCTAGCAGTTACAGCCTGGTAAAGGTACAGTGATCTGGGGCTCAGACTGTTCATGGATGAGGGTCTGGGTTGCCCCACCAGGCGAGTCACCTAGGTTAGCAGAAGGACTAGCCAAAGGGAGGGGAAGGACGAGCATCAGTCATAACTTCAAGACCAAGTGCAGCAAAAACTAAGTAACCCTTCTCTTGTGTGATTTCCTAGAGACTATAACCGGTAAGAATCCTGGAGAAGTTGGGTGAATGGGGCGAATTTAACATGAGGAGCAAGTGGATGTCAGTGGTGTTTCCTCTCAGGAGACTTACCTTTTTTTTCCAGTCATTCGAAAAAAATAAATTCAAGTTAGTTAACCCACAGTGTAGTATTGGTCTCAGGAGTAGAAATTAGTGATTCATCACTAACATATAATACCCACTGCTCATCCCAACAAGTGCCCTCCTCAATGCCCATCATCTGTTTTGCCCATCCCCCCACCCACCTCCCCTCCAGCAACCCTCAGTTTGTTCTCTATATTTAGGAGTTTCTTATGGTTTGACTTCCTCTCTGTTTTTATCTTTTTTTTTTTTTAAGAGAGAGAGAGAGAGCCCTGCAGGGAGAGGGTCAGAAGGAGATGAGGAGGGAGAATCTTAAGCAGGCTCTACTCCCAGTGTGGAGCCTGATGGGGGGATTGATCTCATGACTCTGAGATCATAACCTGAGCTGAAATCAAGTGTTGGATACTTAGCCAATTGAGCCATATATATATAGTATATAATTAAATAAATAAATATAAATATATATACATACATATATACACATATATAAATAAATACCAAATAAATAAATAAATAAATAAATATATATAATGTATGTATTGTATATATACAACATCGTTGTCTATCCATTCATCAGTCAATGGATAACATATATATGCATACATATATATACATATATAAATAAATACCAAATAAATAAATAAATATATGTGTATATATATAATATATAATGTATGTATTGTATATATACAACATCGTTGTCTTTATCCATTCATCAGTCAATGGACATTTTCCATAATTTGATTATTGTTGATAGTGCTGCTATAAACATTGGGGTGCATGCACCCCTTCTAATCAGCATTATATATCCTTTGGATAAATATCTAGTAGTGTAGTTGCTGGGTCATAGGGTAGTTCTATTTTTAACTTTTGAGGAACCTCCATACTGTTTTCCAGAGTGGCTGCACCAGCGTGCATTCCCATCAACAGTGTAAGAGTGTTCCCCTTTCTCTGCATCCTCGCCAACATCTGTTGTTTCCTGACTTGTTGATTTTAGCCATTCTGCTCAGTGTGAGGTGGTATCTCATGGTTTTGATTTGTGTTTCCCTGATATGAGTGATGGTGAGCATCTTCTTATGTGTCTGTTAGTTATCTGGATATCTTCTTTGGAAAATTGTGTATTCGTGCCTTCTGCCCATTACTTAACTGGATTATTTGGTTTTTTTGGGTATTGAGTTTGATTAGTTCTTTATAGATTTTGGATACTAACCTTTTATCTGCTATGTCATTTGCGAATATCTTCTCTCATTCCATTGGTTGCCTTTTAGTTTTGTTGATTGTTTTCTTTCTTGTGCAGAAGATTTTTATCTTGTTGAGGTCCCAGTAGTTCATTTTTGCTTTTGTTTCCTTTGCCTCTGCAGACGTGTCTCGTAAGATGTTGCTGTGGCCGAGGTCAAAGAGGTTGCTGCCTGCTTTCTCCTCATGGATTTTGGTGGCTCCCTCTCTTACATCTAGGTCCTTCATCCATTCCAAATTTATTTTTGTGTATGGTGTAAGAAAGTGTTCCAGTTTCATTCATCTGCATTTCAGGAGACTTATCCTTGGCAGGGATGTCTTGATTGGTTATATACCCTCATACCTCACACTTAGTTAGCAGTCAGTGCCATGGGGAAATGAAAGACCAGTCCCTCATGGGACACCAACATGGGGGTGCAACCCTGTTGCAAAGCTCCCATGGATCCAGGCTAAAATTCTTCTCCAGATTTGCTCCCCTTATCTCCACAGCACTCTCTCAATAATCACTTTCTCAGGAATCCTTGCCTCAGACTGCTTCTGTGGAACTGACCTCAGATAACACTGACAGATTATTTTTATTTGGTTAATGTCATATGTTCCTGGCAGTTTGACATTTCCAAATAACCTAATTTAATGGCCACATATTATTCTTTTTAAAAATTTTTATTTAAATTCAATTTACTTAACATATAGTGTGTTATTAGCATCAGGGGTAGAATTTAGTGATTCATCAGTTGCATATGACACCCAGTGCTCACTCCATCACATGCCCTCCCTAATGCCCATCACCCAGTTACCCCCATTCCCCTCCACCTCCCTTCCAGTGACCCTCAGTTTGTTTACTATAGTTAAGAGTCTCTTATGGTTTGCCTCCCTTTCTGTTTTCATTTTATTTTATCTTTCCTTCCCTTCCTCTATGTTCGTCTGTTTTGTTTCTTGAATTCCATGTATGAGTTGTCGACAAATCTTTGTTCATTCTCTTAGTTATCTTACTAGGTTAAATTCCTATGGGTCAAGTTGAAAGGTCAAAGGTCACAAACACTTTATGACTCTTAAAATAAGTGTCAGGAACTTGGCCTCCAGGAGCATTGTGCCCTGGAGGGTGTGCCTCATAGTTTATGAGCCCACAGAAAGTGTAGAAAGGAGACTTTTCCCCATATCTGTCAACCAGAAAATAATGAATAAAAAAGATATCTTTGCAAATTTGATAGGTTGTTCTTTTTTTAATGTGCACTATTTTGGTTACTATGCAGTTGACTCAGACAATTTGGCCATTTCTATATCTTTGGTAAATTGTTGGTTCAAAGCCTTTGCCCATTTTCTCGTTGATTTATTTTTTGCTTCACTGATTTGTTTGAAGTCTCTTTTTAATGGATTCAAAGTATATGGAAAGTTCTATTGTTAATGGCAATGGTACCTCACACCTCTTCAGAGTTGAATGCTGGAGTAGAGGCGCTATAGTCCTCTTCCCTCACTATAGGAGAGCAGAAATGGAGTCCTGGGGACATTCAGGAAAATAGGCCTGAATTGGGCCTCATGGAGCACTTGGGTGATGTAAACAGTTAAGCATCCAACTCTTGGTTTTGGCTCAGGTCATGGGTCATGAGATAGAGCCCCATGTCGGGCTCCACACTCAGCACCAAGAGTGCTTGAGGTTCTTTCCCCTCCTTTTCCCTCCCCTTCTGTTCCTCCCCCTCCTCAGGCTCTCTCTCTCTCTCTCTAATAAATAAATAAATAAATAAATAAATAATAAAATCTTTTTAAAAAATTGGACCACATGGGGTGCCTGGGTGGCTCAGTGGGTTAAAGTCTCTGCCTTCAGCTCAGGTCATGGTCTCAGAGTTCTGGGATCAGACCCCACATCAGGCTCTCTGCTCAGCGGGGAGCCTGCTTCCTCCTCTCCCTCTCTGTGCCTGCCTCTCTGCCTACTTGTGATCTCTCTCTGCCAAAATAAATAAATTTAAAAAAATTTTAAAAAAATTGGACCACACAACCAATTTAATTCTCTCTCCACTACCTTCATTAGAACATGAGGACTGACAAGAGTCAACACCATAGCAAAACTCTTGGCCAAACCCCGATGTTGAAGAGGAGAGAGGGGTGAGGAGTGAGGTTCTCCTTTTGCTTATGAATACTCATTTAAAGTTAATTGAGCAGGTATGGTTTGCCTATATTATCATCCCCAGATCCTGATAGGTATGTGCTATCATTACCTACATATCACAAATAAGGAAATGGAAGAAGAGAGGGAGTGAAAAACTTGTAGCAATCACAGAGGCGTTAAGGGACAGAGCTGAGATCCAAACTCAGGTCTCTCTATGTCTAGGGTATATGTTCCTCTTACAGGATATACTATTTATGCTACAGTTCTACACTGAGATATCTTTGGAAGAAGGGAAAGAACACTGCCCACAGTTCTGCCTTAACATAGCCACTGCTAGCCTGGGGTGTTTACTTGTTTTTTCTACCTTCTTTCCTGCTGAAATCCTTCTGGACATCCAATTCTACAACTTGATTTTTGCTTTTATTATGCTATGTGTCTCCATATTGCTTCATAGGTTTTATAGCCATCCTTTTAATGACCTGTGTAATATTCCTTTGTTGGGCACTCGCTAACTTTCTAAATTAGGTCTTCTCCCACTGAAAATCTTGGGAGAGCTTCTCAGGACCCCTGCTGTCTCCCCTACAGTTCTCCTTGGCTTGAACTCCATTTTCGCTTCATGCCTTGAGTGAAATGATACAAATTTAACTTGCAAATTGCCTGAGGATGTCTTTCATAGTTGTAGGCAACTGTAAATTATAGGTAAATCTATGTGTAGTCAGGCAAATTCTTCCCAACACTTTGACTTTAAAGAAAAATCTACTGGAGAGGAGTGTGTAAGTGATTAAAATTTTTACTCTGTGTCTGTGTTTCTCAGTTTCTAAAGGGGTGAATGCACTTGCTTATGTGAGCCACATATGTGAGACTTTAATAAGAAATCACACGTTAAGCTGTAAAGCATCTTATAGGAACAGCACTGACACTGACATATCATATTTATAGTGTTTCCCATGCGTAGACATTAGGCAAGTTTTACATCCCTCTTAACCCTCCTCACAGCCCTATAAAGAAGGTAAACCATTATTTTCTTCATTTTACAGGCAAACAAAGGGGCCAAAGGGATTAACCAGTTAGTCTTTGAGTCCAGAGCTCGTAGGAGGCTGAGCTGATGTTTGAACCAGGGTTCATCAGAGCCTCCAGGCTGTGTGTAGTTACCACAGTGATGGAGGTCTGTGTCTTCTCACTGATGCACTAAGGCCTTCTGGCACTGTCTCGCCTTGAGATGATGCCTTCATAGCATTTTTCATTCCTGGGGGCTTGAGCCCGTTCAGTTTAGAGGGTTGGTCTTTGCCAACCCATCTGTATTCCATTTGGGGAGTTTGAGTAGGAAATATTTATGGGAAGTTTGGTTTTAGGTCAGGCCAGTTGCTGAATGGTCTTAGAAATCTTTTCCAGTTAGTTCATGTTCCATTAAGACAGTTAATGTTCAGACTCCTCTGGGGACTCAGCAGACTCGTCTGGTTCATTTCTTTGTATTTCTAAGGCCCACTTGGCTCTGCGTGGCTTCTCCAGCTCTACGTTTGCTCTCTCATCTCCATTTCAGCTTGAAAGATTCTTGGAGAGCTCCCTCCATGAAGAACTGCATTTTTGTGCTCAGTCTTGAGATCCTTGCTGAGCTGGGGCCCCTTTCCCCAGCCCTTGTTCTCTGGTGGACCACCAAGCTCTCTGTTGACTTCGTACGCCCTGGCCTCCACCTCTGCAAGGGGTGAACCTGCAGGATCCCCAAGCAAAAGCACTTCTAAAGGCAGAATTCTGATGTAGACCCTGAGAGGGAGGGAGGTCCCTGCCAGCCCACCGTGAATCTTTGTATTGTGTATTAAGGCTGAGGCCAACATGTGGGTGCTTTTCTCATCTTTAAATGAACACAAAGTTAATGAGAAAAAAAAGGAGCTTAGATGGCTTTTCTGGGAGGAGAAAAGATAATTATCTTTAGTCTCTAAGGGCTTGTTATTCAGTCCAGAGATGAGGTATCTTCCTATTTCCCATCTCAGAGCATAGTGTAAGGGGAAATGAGTGAGGCTGTCCCATCTCTAAGTGTAGAGAGGGACTTAGCCACAGTGCCTGGGATCAGATCCCTTATAATCCTGAGCAAGTTATTTAACCTCTCCAGGTCCTCTTGATAACCCTCTGATGTGGGCACTGCATTGTTTTATTGATGGATGCTGTTCTAACTTCTCTGAAATGGGATGCATCTGACAGCTGATGGGGTCTTACAACCTCCAAGGATTGTTTTAGCTACTGAAGAGTTGGGAAAATATTCTAGGCAGATGGGTGTCAGATTTTTGGGGACCTGTAAGAGCATAGAGGAATCAAACAGAGATGAATTCTCTCCAGCTGGCCCAAGCAAGCATGCCTCCAGTGCTGCAAACCAGCATTGAGGTCTTCCCTGTGAGAATAAGCTCCTTGAGGGCAAGGCCTGTAACTGTCCCATTCAACTGTTGTGTCCTGAGGGTCCTCTAGCCTGGCGCTAAGCTTCTGCTCCATAGCTGATTGTTGAATGACGAAATGAAGATTCTGAGGTGGCCTCTCCATCCCCAGTGACTTTTCACAGATGCATCCTTCCTTGGAAGTATTTGACCTGCAATCATTGGACACCTAATTCGATTCTCCCTGCAGGACCACAGAGCTGGGTCAAGACAGCACCTCACCCCGTTTCACCAGGCACCTTGTAAGCAAGCAGCCATCACTTTCTGATGTAGAGATGTGGATGAGGACCACATATGGGCCCCTGGCGCCCAAATGCTAGTTTACACTCCATGCTGGTGAGCTTACATCCTCACCGTGGATCCCGAGTCACGTTGAGCCCTTTGGCACCATGTTCAAGGAGCCCCCATTGTCAGTGCTTCCTGAAGTGCAGACAGTCAAGTCATAAATAATGAGCATGATTTCCCATTTTAACATCTTGCTGACTATACCCTTCAGGGAACGGGCGCTAAACTTCATGAGAACAACAGATTTTGTGTATAAGTGAATTAGGAACAGCCCATTTACATGAAAAGGTGACTTTTTACTAGTGTGAGCTTTCATGTAGGAGATGAGGGAAATGCAGAGGGCAGAGAGGGAGATGGCGGTGGTGAGGCTAAGTGCTCTGGTGGGTCAGAAGGAACCTTTGACATCAGGTAGTGCTTGGTTCAAATCCTGGCTCTTCTGTTTACTCACTGAGGGATCCTGGATGAGTGGTGACACAACTGTGGAACTTAGTGTCTCCATCTGGGAAATGGGGCATACTTTATAGGAGGTTGTTGTGAACATTATATAACACATGGGATTGTAGGATCTGTGATATGTCCGGTGTACATCAGCAAATGTTTCTAGTATTTTTTTTCTCTGTGGGCAGGACTTTTGCTCCTTCTGCTTTGTTCCTAGGTAGTTTCTTGGCCATTAGTCATTTCTGAGGGTTATTTTCATTTCTTTGTGAGGTATTCATTTGCTTAAAATCAATTTCTCCCAAGCTGGGTTGCCCATGCACAATGGCTCTGCATGGTGGGAAAGAGAGCAAGACAGTATGTGTGTGGGGTGGGAATGGCCATGGGGGCTGCAGGGAGATAGAGTGAGCCTGGCTCGGCTGGATACATATAATCAATAGGAGAAATGGACATCTTCGTAAAAGTTATAGGTCCTGCTGGGTGAACCCTTTTCAGTGGTGCCAAGAAACGTGCCTATTTCATTTTTCCTCTTCTTGGGGCCAGGATCTGTTCACCCTCAAAGCAGCAGCCAGCCTGGGAATGGAGTGGTCATGTCATCCCTCATTGATCCCAGCTTCCATCCATGGAGGGTTTGTGGGTGAAGACACCGACAGAAACCTGGGAGCTGCTTTGCTTTTGAGAAGGGAAGGAAATAAATCCATTGAGCCATAAGCACTCACTGATTGACTCAGTATTTACTGTGTACCTCCTGGGTACCAGATGCTTTTTTTAAGCACTGTGGGGTCAACAGCAAACAAGACAGATATGCCAGACCCTTGTGCCCCGAAGGTCTGGTGGGGGATGGACATTTTGCAGCTGCGAAGAGTGCAGTGAGGAGGCTAGGGTCAGGAGAGCCTTTTCTGAGGACTTTGTGTGAAGCCGTAATTAATCAGAAGGGTGAGCAGGGGCTAGCTAGGAGAAGGACAGGGAGTAAGGCGAGCATCTAGGCTGTAGGCCCTGAAGTGGAGGGGGTTAGGGGGGCAGGAAATCAGAGGGAAAGGAGAAATGGGCTATGTGGGACCAAGGGGGCTGGCAGGGTCCAGGCTTAGCAGGGTGCAGAGGGAGTCTCGGTTTGGGGCTTGATCCTCATCCTGACAGCATGAGCAGGTCAGTAAAGGAGAGAGATGTGGTCACGTTTCCACTGAGAGAGGGCTGTTCTGGTGCCCGTGGAGAGAGCGAATCACACATGTCTAGTGGAGAGACGAAGACCCTTGTCGGGGGCTCCATGCGGTGCAGATGAAAGGTGGCAGGGGAGTGGATTCTAGAGGTGTAGCAGTGGGCAGAGTGGGTGTAATCAGAAATACCGCCTAGGGGACTTGGCATATTGGTGATTTGCTGAAAGTGGGGGCTCAGGAGGGGGTCGGAGTGACACTGGCATTTGGGGTGGTGCTGGTTTTCCTGAGGTGGGCACACGGGTGGGGAGCGGGTTTAGCGAGGAGGCAAGGCTCAGGCATTCCAATTTGGACACGCCGAATTCAAAGTGGCGGCGAAATGACCCAATGGAAATGCCATGTAGGAGGGAGATAGGAGGCTGCAGCTAAACATTAATCTGGGTTGGTGACAAGGTGAGTATCGCCGGCGCCTCTTTTATCCCATGGAGCCCAATGGGTGGTTCTCATTGCAGCCAGCCGAGCACCCTGGAGTGGGGGCTACACTTACAACTTCCCACTCTGAGACCCGCCTTCCTCCTTCTGCGACCTTCAGCAATTCATCTAACCTTTCTCTGCTCCCCTCTCCTCAGCATAGAACGGTGATGGTTATGTCTGCTTCAGACTCTCCAGGAGCACGTGTCTGAGGCTCCATTAAACTGAAAATAAAACACGTGGAGCACTTTGGAAAGAAGAACTATGTTAAAACAAGGAGTTATTATAGTCGTGCATCAACCAATGAAAAGCAGAAATACAGCCCCAAGGCTCAGTATTGATTTTGGTCCCGGGTACTTCCTGCAGCCGAATAAATCTGACATTTCTGCCCTCAAGAGCTGGCTGTGTTCATGGCAGGTCTCCAGCTTCCAGCCTCCTTGCCCCTGTTCCAAGGTTACGTCCTTTCTCGGCTCCGGCCAGATTCAGCACCCCCACACCTGCCCGTGGTGCTCTGGCTGCCCTGCCCACCCCAGTGGGTGGTTCCCAGGAAGGTTCCAGTTGTGCACTTGGAGACTGGCCAAGAGCAGATGTCCTCTGATTAAACGGGGGACAGGCCCTGACAGAAAGGCAGAGCTTGGATCAGCAGAATGAGGGATTTAAGGGCTACCAAAGGAAACACCTCTAGACAGTTTCCAAACTTTGGAATGCATGAAGGGCGATGGAATGTGCTTCATTCATTCATTCATTCATTCATGGATAAGTATTTATTGAGTGTACATTGACTGCCAGGCTCTGAGATAAGCCTGGGGGATACAAGAGTAAAAAAGACGCTATGTATGTCCTCCTGAAATTAACCTTTGGACTGGAAAAGAGACAAAGGAACCAAATACTTTTACGGGACAACCAGGTGCAAGACCTAGAGAGTGGTTATGCGCTGGGCTGGGGGGGGCCTGTTTTTAGATGCGGTGGTCAGGGAAGCCCTCCCTGAGGGGGTGTGACACCAAGTTGAGCTGGGAAGTGCGGGAAGAGTGCATCCCAGGCCAAGCGCCTGGCCAGTGCTGAGTACCTGGGGTGGGAGCATGCTTGTATTGTGTGCAAAGACCATGGCAAGGAGTACTGCGAGAATCCAGGGCCTTGGGGGGAGAAGGGCCAGATAGTACAGGCCTTACTCAGTCATGGGAAAGGGTTTGGGGTTTTGTTTTCATGTCACGGTGAGCCATTGAGTAGTTTTTCCAAGGGAATGATTTCTATTAGGAAGCAATCATCCTGAATGGATAATGGATTGGAAGGGAAAGGAAAGAATTGGGGAGACTAAGGGAGAAGCCAGTGTGGTCCTCCAGGTGAGCAGCAGTGGCTGCGGAACCCTGGGGTGCCATATGGGTGGAGCGAAGTGGATGGACTGGAGGGGTGGTGGGCAGTGGAACGGGTCAGCTCACTTGATAGGAGGTGAGTAGCGAGAAAAAATAAGGGACAGATTTCTCCCAGGTTTCTGGCCTTCACAGTCATGTGTATGGGATTATATTTACTATAATAGGGAGCTCTCAGAGCATAGGTTCACAGAGGGAAATCTAGACTCCTGGTTTCACCCAGTCCAGTCTGACATACTCATAGGGCATTGGAGGAGATGTCAAGTACGAAATTGGGTGTACAGCTGGAAGTCACCAGACACTTTGGGGCTGGAAATACAACTGCCGAATCTCAGGACAGGACTGGGAACACCCAGGGACACAGTGTAGACAGAGTAGAGGGCCTAGGCCTGAGTCCTGAAAATGACCGGTGGGCATGCCCAGCAGGGAGTGGGAGAGCTAGCTGGGCTGATGCCACAGGAGCCTCTAGGAACCTCTCGGAGGCCAAGAAGGGGAGGACTGAGGTCTCCCACTCAGTGTGATGACTTGGAGGAGGTTGCGGATGGTGACAAGTCACTTCAGTTAGTCAGTGAGGATGAAAAGCACATGAGAGTGGGCGGAAAAAAAGTAAGAACTGGAGCTGAGGAGGCAGAATGACATTTGGGGACAACTCTTTGGAGAAGTTTTGCTGTCAAATTGGGCAGAGAAATGGCGAAGTGGCTGCTTGGTTGGGTTTCTATGAGAACTAAGAAATGCTCTCTCCATCAATTAAACCTCTCTCTGACTCTGATGCAGCCAGGACAGGATCCTGAAATATCGAACATCTTTCCATAATAAAATAAACCGTGGATGACATGGGGCCCCCAATACATAGCTGTGCCTCCACTCCTTTTTCTCCCTCTCATGAATGCTTCTAGGAATGTAAATCAGTCAGAGCAATGTTGGGATAAGCATCTGCTAATTTTTAGGAAGCATCACAATCCAATTTCCACACTTGAAAGGACATGGAACCAAATTTGTTGCGGCACGACCTGTAATTGATCACACCACGCAGGTTGGGGAATGTTGGCCAAGTGTGGTCCCTGACCACAGCTGGGTGCCATTCATTCATTCGTTCATTCACTCCTTCATCACTTATTTTCTGAGTCCTTGCTATGTGTCAGGAGCATGGCTCTGGGGAGGGGATCAGAGAAGAATGAGCTAAACATGGCCTCTGTCCTCCCCTTGCTACAGCCAGGTGGGGAGCACAGACATGGATAAAGGATTTCAAGGGCAGTGAGCTGACAGTTGGACAAATGTGTTCTCAAAGAGGGCCTCACTTAGCAAGTCTTGGCTAAGAGTCTTAGCAAGTGCTACTCAGAAGATGTCAGGATGTATAGGCTACAGAGGTGAATTAATGAAGCCAATGTTGGCCTGAGTGTGGACAGTGGCCCAGGCAGGAGTGAGCACCCTGTGCTGGGGCGGGGGGGAGCCTATTCCCACTAGGGTCTGTACCAAGACCAACCTATCCAAGAAGTCAGGGAAGGAGGAAAGTGTGGCATGAGAAGCAGCCAGAGCGGGGACAGATGTGCAGGGTCTGGGGGCTTCACTCTGAGTTTGGTTTTCATCAGGAAAGCACCACAAATGGTTTTAAGTGTGTTTGTGTTGACAGAAGAGGGGAGAAGGTATCACTCAGATGTCTAAGGAATGGGGTGTGGTTGTACAAGAGAAAGGTAGCAGGTGAGTGTCACCTGTATGCACACAGGGCACTGCATTAATTCCTTTCCAGCCCTATTTTACCAGGCCCTGGAAACCAGATGGTGGGGGAGGGGGAGGTCAGGTTCAGCGCCCCACTCCTTCCTCCCCTCCAAGCCTGATTTTAGTTTTCCTCTTTCTCCTTCCTGCCCTCGAGGAAAATCCAACAGGCTGGTGCCGGGGCCATTTCTCAAGGGATGGGAACAGAAGCAGACATGGGTTTCTCTGCAGAAGAACACGAAAAGATACGCACAGGTCCACCGTGGGGGAAAGAAGGGTGTAGACATTATAGTAATGGAGGTCAGACGGACTGTTTTAAGGCACTGACAGACGTGGGCAGAGTCACGGGGCACGGAAGTGCAGAGACGCAGGTGGGCACACGACCAGGAATGGCCAGGGCAGAAATTCACTCACCTGGGAGGAGGGGGGAGGGGACAGGGTGCCCTCCTAAGGAATGCTGATTCAGCAGGTCTGGAGCTTGAGGCAGGAATCTGCATTTTTAAGAAGGCCTCTCCTTTCCCCGACCTAGGTGAGTCTGACCTGGGTGGCCCGGACGACCTTTCTTCTGAGAATGTCTAAACGCTGGCTGGCTTCTCGGCCTTGTGTCCTCATTCGTCTCCGCCCGGCGTCAGCAGCTTGAGCCTGAAAACTGGTTTCAGCCCGGCCTTGAGCTGTGGATAACCACGTCCCAGGCTCCCGGCCCAGGGGCGGCGCGGCTGTCGGGCGGGCGGCACAGCAGCGCGCGGCCGCCAGGGGTCGCCAGAGGCTTCGGCTCGTGCGCTCCGGCTCCTCCGCCCGCGGTCGCCGCGCCCGTGCGAGCCGGAGAGCGAGCGGAGCCAGAGCGCTGCGGGCTCACAAAGCGGCCGGACGCGCAGCGGCGGGTGGCAGGAGCGTAGGAGAGCGAGCCGGCAGATCAGCCTCCTCCGCGACCGCACCACGCGAGCTCGAGCAACTCGGACGCGGGCACCCGGGCCGGCCCCCACGGTACGTGCCCCGCGGAGCCCCGCGCCCCAACTTGGCGTAGTTGGGACCTCCCCGCGACCACCGGGAGGTTGGCAGGGTCAGGGCCTGGGGGTATCTCCGCGCGCCCCTCGTGCCGAGGCGGCAGGGCGGGCGAGGGGGACCCCCGCCCCCGCCGCGGGTACATCCTCCCCGCACCCCGCGCCCGGTTCAGCCGGAGCCTGGGCTGCTGCTCCGAGCCCGGTTCTCCCCGTTCCCTACCCCGGAGCTCTGGGCACCGTTTGTGGGAGTGCGGCTTGCAGATCCCGGGCTCCCGGTTTTTAGGGAGGGGTGCTGAAAACCCTGATCTGAGAGTAGCGGTCTGTGGGGCATCCGGAGAATAGGCGACAGGGGTCCTCTGTAGTTTGGTAGCAGCCCCTAATTTGTGACGCAGCCTCTTCATTTGAAACTAAACCCCCCATTCGTGAGAGGGGTCCCCGGGTCTCCAGATCCGCGACAGGCGCCCCGGGTGTGCGGGGGATGACCGTTTCCCCGCGGTGAGATCCCCAGTCCCTACAGCCCGGGCGGGTCGCCGAGGCGCCGAGAGCCGGGTGCAGCGCGAGGGGCTCGCCTGGCCCTACCCTCCCGCCTCACGCCCCGGCGTGCCCCCTGCCCGCAGATGCCAGCGATCGCGGTGCTGGCGGCGGCGGCCGCGGCGTGGTGCTTCCTCCAGGTGGAGAGCCGGCACCTGGACGCGCTGGCGGGCGGCGCGGGCCCCAACAACGGCAATTTCCTAGACAATGACCAGTGGCTGAGCACCGTCTCCCAGTACGACCGGGACAAGTACTGGAACCGCTTTCGAGACGTGAGTACCGCTGCTGCTGCCGGGCCCTGCGGGGGCCGGGGAGCCTCTCAGAGACCGGGGGCCTCCGGGGCGGGGTGGAGCGGGCTTTGGTGCAGACCTGCTCACCGCAGCTCGTTGGTCGGGGTTCCGAGGCTGCCTCTTTCGGGAGACGAACTTTAGAGACAACTTCGAAGGCTTGATGCTCTTTGCCTGCGACCTGTGGTCCAGGTGTGTGTTATCGTATCACTCGGGGAGGAGACTAACAGAATTTGAACGGAGAGAGGCTTCCTCAGGCTCTCAGTCCCCCTCATGTTCATGGTTGACTTTACCGAGGGCCCTAGAGAACCTTCCTGGGGCAGCAGTGATTTAGACAGTCTCTAGGCTGTGCCAGAAGATTCCATGCTACAGATGTTAGGCTTGGGGCTGAGCTCAGCTGATATGTTAGAGACAGGTGTTCTAGGAGCTTTGGAGGGTCGTGGCAATGGGCCTCATTCAATGTTGACAGTACTAGTGTGGGGAGGTGTGGTGGTTTTGACCCTTGGTGTCTTAGGGGAAAGGGAGTAGATCGACTGCTCACGGGTTTGGTCTCCTGCCCTCTGGGGGAGCCCCGGCAGGCACATCTGCTGCCTGTTTCTGTCCCCAAGGCGGGCTGCTGCTCCACAGGTATGTCCCAGAGGATGCAGGACAAGGAACACCTGGCACAGTGTTTCCAGCAGATGGCAACCCCCTTCCCCCTGCCCCAGGTGCTATGGGGGCTGCTGACAGCTCTTCTAGAGGCTCTCCCAGGTAGCTGGGGCCATGCGCTTGGAGGGGACTGGGAGAGAACTTGTATGACACTTAACATGGGGGTTTCCTGCCCTTGAGACAGATCTGCCCCAAGAGTCCCTGTTTGTCACCGGGCTCTTTTAGGTGAGAGATGTGCAGGGATCTCCCTCCCTTTCCTGGATTTGTCTAGCCCGTTTCTGGTAGCCTCACACCTTTGTAGGAGAAAAGTCGGAGGAAATCCAGTGAATCCAGATATTTGCTTGTCCTTGTAAAGAGCATCTTTCCGGGTCCCATCCCTGAGGAGCAGGTGTGCCCACAGTCTCCAGTGAGGGCTTCTCCCTCCTCTCTCTGTTCCTCTTCCTCCTCTCTTTAGTTGACTGTGGGCTGCTTCTCTTTGAAACGTGCTTTCAAACACTTTCAATGAACTTTCACAGTAATTTTGAGCTTCACTTAGGCAGCAGACTTCCTCTTTGCTTCCCCCAACCATGAGATGCCTGGCACACCTCCCACTGTTCCTGACCTGCTCTGTTAACCATCTTGCATCCCCTTTCTGTTCTGTTCGGAAGAGTCCTGTGATGACTTTATTTGCCTTAGGCTGAAAAAGATGCTGAACTGCTCAAAAGGTGCCCCCCAAAGAAGGCTTCATTCACGGACTCAATAGGGTAGAAATAATTTTGCATTTTAAAATGTATTTTATCAGGGCTCCTGGGTGGCTCAGTGGGTTAAGCCTCTGCCTTTGGCTCAGGTCATGATCCCAGGGTCCTGGGATTGAGCCCCGCATCGGGCTCTCTGCTCAGCAGCGAGCCTGCTTCCTCCTCTCTGCCTGTCTCTCTGCCTACTTGCGATGTCTGTCTGTCAAATAAATAAATAAAATCTTTAAAAAAAATAAAAGGTATTTTATCATTCCATTTTGGATAGAGTGGCAGGACAAGGCAGTTGCTTACTTCAGCTAGAGGCGGAAGAATTGGGCCGGATGTAGAGGAGAAGGCACACCTTTGTCAATGCCTTGGTTAGATTGGCACCTGGGTCAGATTGAAAACAGCTGTGCTCGCCGGCCTTCAGGGTGTGGAAAGGTTTACTGTGCTTTTGTGTCTGCTCAAAGGTTTCTACTCTTGGTGTATCATAAGCACGACATTATTCTTATTTCCCATTAAGCTTTAAATTTTTAAAAGTTGAGCTTTCTCTATTTTTCATCTTGCTTGCAAATGGTGACATTTTTTTATCCATGGGTCAGTGTTGTCCCGAACCTGATGTATCATGAAGCTCACCTGGGGTGTTCGTTAAATTCTAGCATGCAGACTCCTCCCCTGGAAAGCCTGATTCCATACTTCCGGAATGACTGCTGGAAAACTCTGTTTTAAACGAACACTCTAGGTAATTCTTATGATGTTTGGGAAAGACTGCCTTAACTATTGTAGAAATGTCTGAAACTTAATAAGAGAAATGCTTCTGTGTTCAAAGCATTCTTGAAATCTTTTTTGTTTCTGGAGAATTTTTTGTTATTTCTGGAGAATTTTAGGTGTTAAGATTTTTATGAGCATATATTCTTTTAAAATGATCATTTTATCCAGCATACCATTTAAAAACATCTCAAAATGTTGAGAAAGTCCCAGACAGGTTTCATCATCAACCATTTTATATGCTTCATGGGATCTTGTGATACCAGCTGTGGCTAGTAACCTCTTCAAAGTTGAGAAACTCAAACTAGACACTCCTTGACTCCACCTTAAAGCATCTTCACTGGGTCATTTACTCGGAGTAACCACAAAGCCTCTGTTCTCTGGGACCAGGCCACAAAGGTTGGTTGCTCTGCAGACTGGATGTTCAGTAGACAGTGGACGAAGACCCAGCTAATGGGGCAGTTGCCCAGCCGGCCTGATTGTTTGCACTAAGCCAGGTCTTTCTTAAGGCTGACAAAGCTTGCTTCTCTGCTAGTGTTTTAGTTGTTTTGTTGAGGCCTCTGATAACTTACAGAGACTGTGTCCTGAGATTACTGTTATGATGCTTGTCAATATTTGAAAATCATTGTGAAAAAAAAGCTTGTTCCCTCAGGGGAGAGAGATTTGTTTTTAATTTTTTTCTTTTTTAAAGGTTTATTTATTTTTCTGAGAGAGAAAGAGAGAAGGAAAGAGAGAGAGGAGAGGCAGAGGGAGAGAGAGAAACCCAAGCAGACACCCACTGAGCACCGAGCCCAATCCAAGGCTTGATCTCATGACCTCAAGATTATTACCTGAGTTGAAACCAACAGTTGGCTGCTCAACCAAATGAACCACCCAGGCACCTGGGGAAGAAAGATTTAGAAGTGAATTTTGGTCTTGTGAAACTGAAAATGAGGTCCTAAAGTCTCCTTTTAGAATGTTGATCATATGCTTTGGTGATGGTTCTTGGGCTTTCTTGGAAATGGAAATGATGGGCAGGCTGTGTGCTCCCTGCTCTCCTGCATTGAGTGTCCTGTGGCATTGCCAGCGATGACCTGAGAGCCACTACTTAGCACTTTGAGGTGGTCCTGTTGCTCTAGGTACACACTTAATCACTGTCTCCTTTACAGAAACAAAACTTTCAGAACTACTCCATGGCTTGTTGCCTGGAATGAGGGATCCAGGAGAAACAGAACAATGTTGAGATCTTAGGAGATGTTTGCTCCTAAATGTAATTGGTGGTCTGTTTGGTCATCATTCTTTTATAAAGATGAGCTGTTGGGATGTTTTGGTCAGATGGAGACTGGGATTTTTGCACAAATACAGTATTGCACAGGAGAAGATAAAGAAGGCAGGTGTTTGTATTAAGTTGTACAATAATTTCCAGTTTTCTGCAGTCGTACATTTAACTTCTTTGTGGTTTGAGATAGAGGGGTCAAGAGGCTACAGTCATTCTCTAGATTTTTCTTCGGTGTGATTTTGCTTTTCATAGTCATTCCTCTAAGGAAATTTTCCTCTGTTCGTTTTTACATTTATTTGCACATTCATTCCCACACCTATCTGACTGTCTAGTATGTGCTAGGCAGCGTGGGCTGTAAGCATGCACAAGATAAATAATGTGATTTCTCAGTAACCTCTTGTCTACTGGAGGAAATACTTTAAGGTTTTCATGCATTTCTATCTTTTTTTTTTTGAGAAGTTTTTTCTTATAACAGTCATACATTCTGGTTGTAATTAAAAAATTAAAATATTGCAGAAGTAGGTAATACCTGATGTTAACCAACCACATTGTTTAAGGCCCTTTACATATATTATCTCATTTAAAATTCATAACCATCCTAGGGGAGAAGTACTGTTATTGACCGTTATCGGCTTCAACTGGGAGGTTGAGGCTGTTGCCCCAAGTTACAGAGCTGGGCTGTGGAAGAGCCTGGACTGGACCCAGGCAGTCTGATTCCAGATTCTTGCTGTGTTTTGCAGTCAGTCAAGAGTGGAGTGGATTTAGGGTGTGAGGCTTCTTTGGTATCACGTTGTAAGTCTTTCGTACTTCGTGTCTGAGGGCCATCAGTGAAGAATCTTAGTTTGAGGCAAACTGGAACAGAAGCCAGGTAGATACGGCATACTGTAGGGGTCACATCAGGGCTTATCTTCTGCTAATAATGAGCTTCTGATGTGATTAAAATAATATTGTTGCTTACACCAAACATGACATTTTCTTTCTTATGCACACATGAAACTAGACTTGACATTTAACTCCAGGATAATTACCTTGAGCAGGCCTGAAGAATCAGAAATGTTGCCTTGGCTGGCATTTATCTTAGTCTGGAGTGACCTGAGTTTGTAATTCTAATGAGACCATAAGGACCAGCCTGCATTCTTTCTCCTCTTGGTGTACACTCTGGGGGATTTGGTGGTCTCTATAGCAGAACTGGGGAGGCAGTGAGTGTCTGATCTGCTCCTTTGATCTTAACATCTCAGCTGTCATGAGTTTCAAGGGCAAATGGGGCTTATTGATAGAATAGTGGCTGGCTCTGTCAGTAGAGTTGGTGACAAGAGAGGTGGTATGGCTTAGTGGATCAGTCATTAATCTGTCACCACAGAAACTCGGCTTGTAATAGAGAGTAGCAGAAAATCATTTTGATTAAACAGGTTCAAGGAGACTTAAATGAGTTTGTGATCCTGATTCTCTTTAATGAACCTGCTGTCTTAAACCCCCTGTACTAAATGACCACTCGTAGAAATAATTATTTCAAAGGAATCATTGTAAAGAGACAGTTTGGGAGTCTGTAGGCCTGAGACCATTCTCGTGTTTTCTGTCCTTACCTTCAGTTTGTCCTTGCCAGAGAAGACCTAGTTCTTGCCTGGCGAGGGTGGGAGAGCTTCTTGCCTCAGTCGACCTTCCTGGGCTGAGTTCCCTGCCTCTCCCGGTCCTCCCCCAGTGCTGCCCTGTACTGTTTCTGCTGAACTGGATTGCTGAGAAGATACTCCTTTCCTATAGACTGATGAAATTATTTCCAAAAGCAAGAAGTGTCCCAAATGGATCATGGGGCCTGTTATTCCCCTAGAGGAGTAGGACGTAATTATGAGCTCAACTCTTTATCTTGCTTGGAGAGAGACAGTAATGTTAGTAATAAAATATTTTATAATTAATATATCTTATTTACCTAATATAGTGTGTTTCAGACCAAACACACTCAGTATCTAAACTTGAACACTTTGAGGATGACTCTTTTTACTTTTTTTCTGGTGAGGTGACTATAGATGTTCCTCAGGAAATTCCTCAGACCCAGGCACACCGTGGATGGATCTCCTCTCCCCAGATGAGATAACTACAAACAAAATAAATTTCCCTAAGGGATTAAACAGTTTGCCCAAGGTTACAAGTATCTTCTTACCCTATTTCATCTAGTATAAGATGCCATTACTTTTAAAATGTACCGTTTTTGTGTACTTCCAACAAAGAAGACAGTGCCCAGAATGAAGAATTTAATAGACCCTTGGGTAAACCTGGGTCCTCAGAGGACTGCCCACTCACTGTAAAGCTAAACAAGAAATTAACCCATCGCACAGAAAAAGGAGCATAGGGAGGTGACTTGCATGTCTCCACCTTGGCCCTCGTGGAGGGAAAAAATACGCCCCTGTCATTTGAGCAGGCTGACTCAAGGCTTCCTATCAGGTGGCCTCCTAAACCTTGGTTAATTAAACCCAAGGTAGTCAGATTACTTGTCCTCTCTGAATCCTTGACTTTCCGTTTGTTAAGTGGGGATAGTAACCCTCTTATTGGTGAGAACTCTAGATTTCAAGTAACTGAAATCCAGATCAGGCTGGCTTAAAGGGAGAAGAAAACCTCCTTTGTAGCTGAAGATCCTACTGATAAGCTATGCCTTTAGGTAAGGTTGGATCCAGACACTTGGCTTACGCGTAGGACTTGGGTGTCTGTGCTCATTGTTCTCCTCTCCCACACCCCCCAGTCTTTGGGCTTTCTTTCCCCTATGTTGGTTTTATTCTCAGGCTCATTAATTCTATGTGGTAGCTCATGGCAAGTACAAATTTATATCATCATAAAGTTTTTATGTCTCAGCAGTGCCAACAAAATTCCCAGAATTGAGACTTGTCAGATTTAGCCGTTTTATATACCCATCCCCAGTCAACAATTCTGGACAGTTGGGTAGAATATGCTAATTGTCCAGGCTTGGGACGTGGGGCTAAAGTGGTGGTGGGGGTTTCATTGAATCCCATGGTGGAAAGGAGGGTTGAGCGATAGCTCCTTAAGGAGACAGGGGTATCCAGTATGTTAACCAGCCTTACAGAGGGCTGCCATGGAGAATAAACTGGCTAATGCCTGGGAAGCTCTTAGCAAAGTGTCTGGTTAATAAAGGCTGAAAAGGTGGAGGCTATTTTTTTTTTTTTTTGATGTTAACAACAGCTCCTATAACACTTACTGTATTGTTCCTCAATTTTAGTTGTATATATTTATATTTTAGCTTTTAAAATCACTGGATGCCTCCAGACGTCAGAGCCCGAGTCTTATTGTGCCTGGCACAGAGTAGGTGGTCGGTAAGCATTGTGTTGACTTGCGTTTTTTCCTAAGGACACATCTTGCTGTATCCCTGGGAAAGAAAGCTTATAGGAGAATTGCAGACATGTGCTTTTAGTTTTGGTAGTTTTGGGTAGGTAGGCATGATTCTATATCATACACACATACTGCAAAATGTTTTTGGGGGTTTCTAATCTCTATCTTTAAGCTTGGACCTTACAACTTTATAACCCTTTTCAGGATACCCTGTGGTATAGAATTTGGTATTCCCAGACCTTTACTGTTAAGCTCAGCACAGAAAGCTGCTCAGTGAATGAATGAATGAATGAAAGAATGAATGAATGAATGAATGAGTGAGTGAGTGATTCGGGATTAGGACTTTCCACATCTCCAGGATGGGGACAAGTTGTTTTTTTAGAGGGCTGGTCCCAGTAAGTCATGCTAGCTTTGGACACGTGTCTCATTCTTTTAGTAACTGGTAGTGATTATGGGTACCAGCAGATGGAGTGCTGTTGAGAGTCGGGGGAACTGAAAACGAAACGCAACCCCTGCACGAGTGGGACACAGCTCTTTGAAGCTGAGTCCTATCGTAGGGAAGAGCCCGCTCTTTGACCCGAGTTCACCTTGCGGTCTTGCCAAGTATAAGCTTGGGTCTTTGGCCAGAGTGTCACTTTCCTCATCTATATAAAATCAAGGGATCATATCTACTTGTTGGGTTTGGGGGAGGCTGAGTGAGATCGTGACACAAAGCGCAAAAAAAGATGCTCATGATCTTTGGGTGGCTGGTATACCGGCTCCTCTGATTTGCTTTCCGAGGGTCACTTGTCTTCTGCCCTGTGAGGGAATTGTTGGCACACAGCTCCAGGTGTTGTTTACTGTCTCATGTCTTCAAGAAATTTTGGGGAGATTTCCCCCATTATCCTTGAGCCTGTTTTCATTCCTTGCCAGTCTGGAAGGCTGTGAGAGGTTCCATATGATCTGTTCTCTGATAATTTCCAGTTGCAGCTTCTGGCACAGAAGACTTTGCCATGTATTTCCCATCATCACTGGACCTCCTGAAACTGGCAACTCATCATGATGGGTATGAGAGGGTTTCGTGCGCAGCTGTGCCTGAAATCGGAGTTATGAGAAGGGCTCCCCAGGGAGCCCTGTTTTGCCAGCTCAGCCCTAATCAGTGTTACTTTGAATGTTAAGCTCTGATCCTGTGGCCTCCAGCCCATCTCAAAAGGTATAAACCTCATCTCGTCCTACAGACAGACAGATCCAGGCTGGCTTTAAGGTGGGTGGGGTTCTGCATTACTGTCCTTGAAGAAGTTCCTCCAGGGTCTAGCAAATGTTGCTTGTTGGAGTTCCGGAGTCCCCAAGCTCCTGGTTTGGCCTCAAAACCAACAGGAATATACTGGTATGGTTGGCCAGGCCTTTCTTCCTTCTCTACTCAGGCCTCTCTCTCTGATCTCAATCAGATAGAGATCACGACAGGCTTTCAGAGGAGCTATAATTCATTAAAGGCAGAGCAGGTTGGCTGTGGTTTAGGAAAACCCAAGCAGTCAAAAATTACTACTGTGGGCCATGATGGTTTGTTGGTGCAAAATTGTTCTCCAAATGCCAGCTCTGCACCAGGCCTTTGCTGGGTGCTTGGTGAAGAAGACAGAGGGGGTTTGTACCCTCCAGGGGTTTACTATCTAGCAAACAGATAAACAGTCAAAAGATAATCACGTAGGTACAGGGGCACCTGGGTAGCTCAGTAGGTTAAAGCCTCTGCTTTCGGCTCAGGTCATGATCCCGGTGTCCTGGGATCGAGCCCCGAATCGGGCTCTCTGCTTGGCGGGGAGCCTGCTTCCCTTCCTCTCTTCCTGCCTGCCTCTCTGCCTGCTTGTGATCTCTGTCTGTCAAATAGGTAAATAAAACAAAATAAAAAAGATAATCACGTAGGTACAGTAGACAGAAGTGCTGCAAGGTAGAGGTATAGATGCTTGGAGACTAGGTGAAGGGGAGGGAAAGGCACTAATGAACACGTTTGGTCAGGGAAGCCCTCCCTGGGAAACCACTGGAGCTAACAGGTGGCAGATGACAGGAGTGAGCCAGGTGAGAAAAGGTGCTTGTGTTCCAGGCAGCAAGTGGGAAGAGCAAGTCCCAAGGTCTTGAAGTGGGAAGGACCCTGATGTGTCTCCATTAGACGTGTTTACTCTGGGATTCTGTTAAGCAGCAAGCTCTCTCCTAGTTTATTTAAAAAACACACTTTGTCCATTTTCACCTCAGCTCCTATTTTGGGGGCAGGGGCATGAGTCGCCTGGGACAAATGAGGTATGCAGATGGGCCAAGTACGCGGAAGGATGGCCTATTCTTTTCTTCCCCCTCTCTGCCAGCTTCAGCAGCCTTCTCTGGTGGGAAAGTATCCATCCCCCTGCTCTGCCTCCCCCTTTCAGAAAGTCCTTCCTCCTCTAGGGTCTGCAGCCCATGAGCTTCTCCATCCCTCCGTGGTCCAGTGTCCTGGGCTATAGAGCTCCTACAGTTTCCACTGCTGTTTAAAAATAAAGGTGCCATGGAGTTTCTGGATGGAGTGATGATTTATGAAGTATTTATTTCAGAAATGAGAATGCCCTCCCCCATTCCCTTCTCCTGCCATCATTGCTGAGAACCAACTGGGTACCAGGCTTGGAGACTAAAGATGAGAACCAAGATTACCACCCTCTAGGGTCATACTTTAGTGGGGGAGATGGAAAAGCACGCAGTTCCTTTAGCACCATGTCGAGGGCTGAATAGAGCAGGTGCATTTCACAGCTCCCCTGTCTGAGTCCTCTCAGCGTCCCTCCAACAGAGATGAGGGTAACGGTTTCTTTTTGGGAAGGAGGAAAGAAGCATTGACAAACCAGTGATGTGAGTTATTGGAGATTCTTCTGGAAGGGTACTGCTAAAGTCCACAGTAACTTGATTGGGCTGCTTTTTTTATGATGCTATACAAATATGTCCCTCAGGAGACTCTCTCTCTTGATCGTTTAAAATGAGCTTGTTTTTATATTTGGTGTACTGGGGAAGGGAAGGAAAGACATATTATACAACTATTTGTAAGAATTTGCAAACTCTTCCAGTGTGATCTGCAGCGTGTCCCACCGTGGAGGGCACCGTCAGCATTCCCCAGTGTAATTATGTGCCAGGACAGCAGGCGTTTATGCAAAGCCCATTGGTGCCTGTGATTGGAGCTGGGAAACAGAACTTAGTGCAGGCGTTCCAGGCAATCTTTGCACAGATGAAACAGACAGAAAACAAATATGCAGCGAGTATAAGCCTCCACTCTGCTATTGTAGTTCTTTCTGTCCCACCGTTGACATGGCCTCACTCTCAGTTCTAAAAATGTCCAGGCCAAGGCCAAAAGAGAAAATGCACAGAGTGAGGTGCTAGAGTGGTGGTTTTTATACTCATGGCTCTGTAATCTTGAAACATCACTAATGCTCTTCTTTAAACTATAAATCTCCAGGTGCCTGAGTAACTCAGCCGGTTAAGCGACTGCCTTCTGCTCAGGTCATGATCCCAGGGTCCTGGGATCGAGCCCTGCGTTGGGCTCCCTGCTCAGTGGGGAGCTTTCTTCTCCCTCTACCTCTCCTTTGCTTGTGCTCTCTCAAATGAATAAATAAAATCTTAAACAAAACAAAACAAAAGTCCTGTAGATTTCAGCCTCTGTGTCCAGAGCATAGTCTTCAGTAGGTCGAAGGTGACACCCAGGAAGCTGCATTTTAAATAAGCAGTCGGGATAATTCTGATACAGGTAATTTTCAGACTGTATTTCCAGAAAAATCCTGGAGAATTATTATTCATCCTAAATAGCCGACATGATAAGATCCAATGAATAATAACATTTTAGACAAAATGAGCATTTTGTGTAGTAGGAAATTATTATGGGTGCAGTGTTTTTCCCTTTGGCCAACAGAGCTACCTTTAATACCGATAGAAAGAAAGGTCTTGCTTTCCAGAGTGTGTTTCTGCGTATTCTCAGCAGAAGGCATTGTTAGGAGGTGCTCCTGGAGCAGAATAATATTTGACTCTTGACTGGCTACTAGGGACACTTGTGTACATGAACATGGTGAAATTGATGTGGGGCCTTTTACAAGATAAACTCTTTTGGATGTCATCCCAACAAATCTTCCTATCTCTGGAGGGGCCTGAACCCAGCCAACTCTGGACTAACTTTGCATGCAGAATTGATGTGTTTTGTGTACAGATGACCTGAAGTAACTTGACTCTGACCCTGACTTTAGTTTACAGAGAAATGGGTATCGAAGCTTAAGTGGTGCCAAGAGTATGTAATGAATAAGGAATTTTGAGGATCATCAAGGCATGGTGGTACTTCTTGTTCTGAAGCCATTCCGTTGCCCACTGAACCAACTCTCAAACTTTGCTTTACCCCATGTTGCTGTATTTCCTACATTTACTGGTACCTAAAATTGATAAAACCATTGCCAGGAGGGAGAATATAGTTAACAGATAATAACTGAACAGATTTGTGTGGCTGTTTGGGGTCTTTCCATAACCCCATTGTTAAGGGATGGTTGGGTAGTTTCCATGTCTTTTTATGGTCCTTAGTATGCTGATTCCTTTGTGGCTTCAGTGGGCATGACCGGCTGGTTAGTGTCCAGAACTTTCATTAGGCTGAGGCATCACTTCCAACATCTGGGCCAGCTGGTCTTAGCATGACTCTGGATCTCGTCTTCAACCTTTGACCAGCCTACTTGAATCAAGAGCTATGTGATTTTCAATGAAGGAGAGCATAAAAGTGTTATCCGTAGTAGAGATAAAATACTGCTGTTTTTACTAGTGTGAAATAAATTGTGTGATTTTTCTTTATATGACAAGGTTGATGGTTTAAAAATTTCTCCTATCTCAGAAAAACCTTTGCATAGGTTTTTATTGTTTTGTTTCTTTCCATTGTCATCCTTGACCTAGATCTTGCCTTTCTAGTGACCAGGTGCTGGTACTCAGATTCAGTAGTTCTCTTTATTTACACATTCCTACATTCCTAGCACAGATGCTTATTAGCCAGGCTGCTCTGTATCAGAAACCATGCTGGCGATTTAGGATGTCGCAGGGAGCCAAACAAAGGTGATTCCTATCCTCTGAAATCTGTAGACTGCTTGTCTGAGATCAAGTGAAGAATAAGGGGTGCTTGTCAACCTGTTGGGGGTTATTCCACAAAGGAAGAGCTATGGTCCACAAAGGAACCAGAGCAGTCCTGGCCTACTGGACATTAGGGGCATTGTGACGGGAGCCATGCTTCTGTGGGAAAGTCGCACCAGCCTTCATCTCTCAATCTGTCTGGCGGTCAGGCCACTTGAGCTCACCTCAACTCTTACGCATATGGGGTGCCTCTGATGTTCTGCATAAGTTTAGGGAACCACCTGCTGCCAGTAGAAGGGTATTGGTCTGTGTAGTCAAAGTGAAACATGTAGATGAGAGAGGACTTGATGTGTACGAATGCTGAAGTTCGGTGTTGAGCCTTGTCTGTCCTCTAGGTCAAGGTCTGGATCGGTAAAGAGTATGTTTCACTGGAGTATAACATACACAGAGCAAAGGGTGCCAGTCATGAAGGTACTACCGCTTGATGTACTTTCATCACGTGAACACACCCATACAAACTTCAACCCGATCAAGAGACAGAATCTCCTCAGCATCTTAGAAGTCCGTTTTGTGTCCCTTACTGTCGCCGCCTGTCCCTGTCCCAAGCAGGAACTGTCCTGACTTCTAACACTGTAGATTAGTTTTGTTTATAATGAAATTGTAAGGATGTCTTCCCAGGTCTGGCTTCCTTTGCTGAACATCAAATTTATGACAGAGTGTTGTGTGTTGCTGCACTTCGTTCATTCTCATTGTTGTGTGAATAGTCCACAGTTTATTCCCCTGTTCTAGTTTTTTGGTCTTTATTTAATTTAAATTCCAGTATAGTTAACATACAGTGTTATATTAGTTTTAGGTGTACAATACAGTGATTCAACAGTTCTATGCATTTTACTCGGTACTTATTAAGGTAAGTGGACTCTTCATCCCCTTCACCTATTTTACCCATCCCCCCTCCCATCTCTCCTCTGGCAACCATCAGATTGTTCTCTATAATTGAGAGTCTGTTGGTTTGTCTGTTTTTTTTCTTTGTTTCTTTAATTCCCTATATGGATGAAAATTGTATTTGTCTTTCTCTGACTGATTTATTTCATTTAGCATTATGCCATTCCTATGTATTCTTGTTGTTGCAAATGACAAGATACCTTTCTTTTTCATGACTAATATTCAATCCAGTGTGTGTGTGTGTGTGTACACCACATATTCTTTATTCATTCATCTATTAATGGACACTTGGTTTGCTTCCGTAATTTGGCTATTGTCAATAATCCTGCAGTGAACATAGAGGTGCATATATCTTTTTGAATTCATGTTTTCGTATTACTTGGGTAAATAGTGGTGGAATTACTGGATCATATGGTAATTCTATTTTTAATTTTTTTAGTCTTTTTTTTTTAGATTTTATTTATTCATGAGTGACAGAGAGAGGAGAGAGAGGCAGAGGCATAGGGAGAAGCACCAATGCGGGGCTTGATCCCAAAACCCCAAGATCACAACCCAAGCCGAACACAGAAGCTTAATTGATTGAGCCACCCAGGCTTCCAATTTTTAATTTTTTTTAAAGATTTTATTTATTTATGTGACAGAGAGAGAGAGATCATAAGTAGGCAGAGAGGCAGGCACGGGGGGTGGGGGAAGCAGGGTCCCTATTGAGCAGAGAGCCCGATGCGGGGCTCGATCCCAGGATCCTGAGATCATGACCTGAGCCGAAGGCAGAGGCTTAACCCACTGAGCCACCCAGGCGCCCCTCCAATTTTTAATTTTTTGAGGAACTTCTGTACTGTTTTTCACAGTGGCTGCATCAGTTTGAATTACCACCCATTGTGCATGAGGATTCCTTTTTTTCCATATCCTCACCAACACTTGTTTCTTGTGTTTCTGATTTTTGCCATTCTGGCAGTTATGAGGTGATATCTCATTGTGGTTTGATTTGCATTTCCCTGATGGTAAGTGATATTGACTATCTTTTCATGAGTCTGTTGACCATAAATATATCTTCTTTGGAGTGGTGTCTGTGTCTTCTGCCCATTTTAAAAAATTGGATTATTTGTGTTTGTGTTGAGTTGTATAAATTCTTTATATATTTTAGATAGTTTATCTGATATGTCATTTGCAAATATCTTCTCCTTTCATTTGATTGCCTTGTAGTTTTGTTGGTTTCTTTGCTGTGCAGAAGCTTTCTTTTGATGACATCCCAATAGCTTATTTTTGCTTTTATTTCCCTTGCCTCAGGAGACATATCTAGAAAAATGTGCTATAGCCAATGTCAGAGAAATTACTGCCTGTGCTCTTTTGAGAATTTTTATGGTTTCAAGTCTCATATCTGGGTTCTTAATCCATTTTGAGTTTATTTTGTGTGTGGTATAAGAAAGTGGTCTAGTTTCATTCTTTTGCATGTTGCTGTGCAGTTTTTCCATCATCATTTGTTGAAGAGATGGTCTTTTCCCTATCGCATATTCTTGCCTCCTTTGTCGAAAATTAATTGGCCATATAATCATGGGTTTATTTTTGGGTTATCTGTTTTGTTCTGTTGACCTATGTGTCTGTTTTTGTGCCGGTTCCATACTGTTTTGATGGGTGTAGCTTTGTAGTATATCTTGAAATCTGGGATTATGATACCTCCAGCTTTGTTTTTCTTTTTCAAGATTGCTTTGGCTATTTTGGGTCTTTTTGTGGTTTTGTACAAATTTGGGGATGGTTTTTTCTAGGTATGTGAAAAACGGTGTTGGTATTTTGGTATAGATTGGGTTAAATCTGTAGATTGGTTTGGGTAGTGTAGATATTTTAAGACTTTTTGTTCTCCCAAATTGGGAGAAATAATAAAATAATAAAGACACTAAATATCTTTCTATTTGTGTGTGTCATCTTTAGTGTCTTTTATCAGTGTCCTGCAGTTTTCAGAGTATAGGTCTTTAACATCGTGGTTAAGTTTATTTCTAGATATTTTATTATTTTTTGGTACAATTGTAAATGACATTGTATTCTTAATCTTTCTGGTAGTTCATTATTAGTATATAGAAATGCATTGATTTTGTATCCTCTGACCTTAATGAATTAGTTTAAAAATTCTAGTTGCTTTTTGGTAGAGTCTTTAAGCATCCTGTCCTCTGCAAATTGTGAAAATTTTAGTCCTTCCTTACCAGTTTGGATGTGTTTTATTTATTTTTCTTATCTGATGGTTGTGGTCAGGACTTCCAATACTGTGTTGAATAAATGTAGTAAGAATGGACGTCCTTCTCTTGTTCCTGACCTTAGGGGGAAAACTCTTCAGGTTTTCCCCAGTGACTCTGATGTTAGCTGTGGGTTTTTCATATATGGCCTTTATTATGTTTTGTTATGTTCCTTCTAGACTTATTGAAGGTTTTTATCTTGAGTGGGTGTTCTACTTTGTCACATGCTTTTTCAGCATCTGTTGAAATGATCATATGTTTTTTTTTATCCTTTCTCTTGTGATGTATCATGTTGATTGATTTGAGAATATTGAACCATCCTTGCAAACCAGGAATAAATCCCACATGATCATGGTGAATGATTTTTTAAAATGTATTTAAAATGTATTTTAAAATTTTAAAATGTAAATTTAAAAATTTAAAATGTATTTTTTAAAATTTGAATTCAGTTTGATAATATTTTGCTGAGGATTTCTGCATCTATCTTCGTCAGGGACATTGGCCTGTAGTTTCATCGGGTTTTGGTCTCAGGATAATGCTGGCATCCTAGAATGAATTCAGAAGATTTCCCTCCTCTTCTATTTTTTTTTCAATAGTTCGAGAAGAATGAGTCTTAAGTCTTCTTTAAATGTTGGATAGAATTCACCTGTAAAGCCATCTCGTCCTAGACTTTTATTTGTTGGGAGTTTTTTGATTACTGATTCTATCATTGCTGGTATTTTTTCTATTTAAATTTTTTGTTTCTTTCTGCTTCAGTTTTGGGAGGTTTTAGGTTTCTGGGGATTTATCCATTTCTTGTAGGTTTTCCAGTTTCTTGGCATATAATTTTTCATAATATTCTCTTCTAATCCTTTATTTCTGTGGTATGAGTTGTTATTTCTCCTGTTTCATTTTTCATCTTGTTTGAGACTTCTTTTTTTATGAGTCAGCAAAAGGTTTATCAATTTTGTTGATCTTCTTATAGTAAGTACCAGTTCCTGGTTTCATTGATATATTCTTTTTTTTTTTTTTTAATTTTTTGTTTCATTTACTTCTGCTCTCATCTTCATTATTTCCTTCCTTCTGCTGGCTTTGGGGTTTGTTTTTTCTTTTTCTAGCTCCTTTAGGTGTAAAGTTAAGTAGTTTATTTGAGATTTTTCTTGTTTCCTAAGGTAGGCCTTTATTGCTATAAACTTCCCTCTTAGAACAGCTTTTGCCACAGCCCAAGGATTTTGGATTGTTGTGTTTGCATTTTCTTTTGTCTCTGTGTATTTTTTGATTTCCTCTTTGATGTCTTGGTTGACCCTGTCATTGTTTAGTAGCATGGTATTTGTGCTCATTCCAGATTTTTTTTTTTTGTGGTTGATTTCTAGTTTCAGAGTGTTGTGGTCACGAAAGATGCATGATATGACTTCAGCATTTTTTAATTTGTTGGGGGTTGTTTTGTGGCCTAATATGTGATCTGTTCTGGAGCATATTTCACGTGCACTTGAAAAAAATGTGTATCCTCCTGTTTTAGGATGAAATGTTCTGAGTAATCTGTTAGATCCATCTGGTCCAGTGTGTCACTGAAAGCCACTGTTTGCTTAGTGATTTTCTGTTTAGGTGATCTGTCCGTTGATGCAAGTGGGCTATTAAAGTCCTCTACTGTTAATTGTATTACTACTGATTAGTTCCTTTGTTTGTTATTAGCTGCTTTATGTATTTTGGTGCTCTCATGTTGGGTGCATAAATATTTACAATTATTAGATCTTTTTGGGTTGTTCCCTTTATATGGTGTCCTTGTTATAGTTTTTGTCTTAAAGTCTTTTATCCCCCAATATCAGTACTGCTACCCCAGCTTTCTTTGCCCTTCCATTTGCATGATAAGTGCCTTTCCTTCCCTTCATTTTCCAGCTGCATGTGTCTTTAGGTCTGAAATGAGTCTCTTGTAGGCAGTCTTGCTTTTTCATCCATTCTATCACCCTATGTCTTTTGATTAGAGTAATTATTGATAGGTATTATATTCAAAGTACTTACTGATAGGTATGTGCTTACTGCCATTTTGTTTTCTTTATGGTTGTCTCTGTGGTTCTTCTCTGTTCCTTTCTTCTCCTGCTTTGTTGTCTCATGGTTTGCTGGCTTTCTTTAGTGATATACTTGGATTCCTTTATCTTTTTTTAAAACTTTAATTCCAATATAGTTAACATACAGTGTTAAATTAGTCGGTCTATAGTATAGTGATTCACTGATTCCATGTATTACTCAGTACTCATCAGGATGAGTATACTCTTACTTCCCTTAACCTATTGCACTCATTCCCTCACCCACCTCCCCACTGCTACCCATCAGTGCTCAGTAGGTAAAAGTGTATTTTTTGGTTTCTCTTTTCCCCCTTTGTTCCTTTCTCTTAATTTTTTGCATAATTGTTACTGGTTTTTGGTTTGTGGTTACCATTAGGTTTGGTGTAACATCTTATGTATATAGCAGCCTATTTTAAGTTGATGGTTGCTTAAGTTTAAACCTATTCTTTACTATCTGCAACCCACATTTTAGCTATATGGTGTCATCCTTTACATTGTTTTATTATTATTTTGTGAATCCCTTGACTGATTTTCATAGATAAACTTAATGATTTCTACTTTTGTTACCCCTACTTAAGGTCTTTCTTTTCCACTCAAAGAGTCCTCTTAATATTTCTTATAGGGCTAGTGTAGTGATCATGAATTCCTTTAACTTTTGTTTATCTGAGAAACTCTTTATTTCTCCTTCTATTCTGAATAATAGCCTTGCTGGATAGAGGTTTGTTTGTTTGTTTTTTTTTTTTTTTTTTTTTTTTGCAGTAGGCTGTTTTCTTTCAGTATTTTGAATATATCCTGCCACTCCTTTCTGGCCTGCAAAGTTTTTGCTGAAAAATCTGCTCATGGCCTTAAGGAGTTTCCCGTATAGGTAACTGTTTTCTTTCCTCTTGCTGCTTTTATTTTATTTTTTATTTTTTAAAAAATATTTTATTTATTTATTTGACAGAGAGAGAGATCACAAGTAGGCAGAGAGGCAGACAGAGAGAGAGGGCAAGCAGGCTCCCTGCTGAACAAAGAGCCTGATACAGGGCTTGATCCCAGCACCCTGAGATCATGACCTGAGCTGAAGACAGAGGCTTAACCCACTGAGCCACCCAGGCACCCCTCTCTTGCTGCTTTTAAAATCCTCTCCTTATCATTTTTTTTTTTTTTGCCATTTTTAATTACTATGTGTCTTGGTGTGGATTTCCATGGGTTGATTTTATTGGGGACCCTCTGTGACTCCTGGACCTGGATTTCTGTTTCCTCCCCCAGATTCAGAAAGTTCACAGTTATTACTTCTTCAGATAAATCATCGGCCCCCTTTAGTCTCTCTTTTCCTGGGTTCCCTGTAATGCAAATGTTATTACAGTTGTTGGTGTTGCTGGTTTCCCTAAATCTCTTTTCATTTTTTTATTATTATTTTTATTCTCTCTACTGCTCAACTTGATTGCTTTATATTACTCTGTCCTCCAGGTCACTGATTCATTCTTTTGCTTCCTCTAGTCTACTGTTCTCTCTGATGTGTTTTCAATTTCAATTAAGTTCTAATCTCTGGTAGGTTCTTTTTTGAGTTTTCACTCTTTTTGTTAAGGGGTCTCACTGAGGCCTTCCACTCTTTTCTCAAGTCTAGTGAGTATCTTTATGACCACCATGTTAAATCCCCTATCAGGCATATTACTTATCTCCATTTCCTTTAGGTCTCTTGCTGTGATCTTATCCTGTTCTTTCATTTGGAACATATTCCTCTGTCTCCTCATTTGTCCAGATCTCTGTTTTAAGAAAGTTAGGAAATTCAGCTATATCCCCTGCCCTTAAAAATAATGACCTTATAAAGAACAGGTCCAATAGTATCCTGTAGCACAATGTTCCCTGTTTACCAGAATCTGGCACTTAAGGAGTGTTTCCTTTGTGTGTTGCATATGCCCTACAGTTGTGGTTGAGCCACTTTTGCCTTCACTTTTGGGCCATGGCTCTCTTTGCCTGTTGTGGGCAGGGTTTGGTTCCTCTGTTAGTGGGCCACTCTGGGGCCACCTTGGGTTTGAGTTGAGTCAGACCAGCTGTATGACAGAGCTGTAGTAACACCAAACTGCAGTGCCCTGAGATGCCTTTGTTGATGGGTGGAGCCTGCAGTCAAGACCAGATGTCTGCTCCCAGTCCACTGCTGGGGCTGCAGTTGGACTGGTGTGTGCAGCTATCTTTGGATGGGCTACAGCCAGGGACATTTTAGAGGGGGCAGGTCTGCAGGAGAACATGGGGATGGGGCACCCTCTATTAGCAGAGTTTGCAGGTCTGCTGTGGGAGGGGACCTGGAGCTGAGGCATAGCTAGACGGTCATGTACAGAAAAGAATGCAGGGGCATGGTGCACTGTGGTTACAAGGACTCAATGCATTGGCTGTGTGAGGGGACCTGCAGTGGCAGGGAACAGAAGCAGGCTGGTTGGAGGAGGCAGATCTGTAGAAGCTGGTCATGTTAAATGGAGATGTTAGATGTGACTGTGCTGATTCTCACAGATGTCTAGGCCTGGGAGCATGGGGGGAGGGGGTCAGGAAGAGAAATGGCCCTTACTCTGAGATTAGTAAATCCTCCTGTATTCCTCCTGTATAAACCAGGCATTTTAATTTTTTAAATTTTTATTTTATTTTTATTTTTTTAAGATTTTATTTATTTATTTGACAGAGATCACAAGTAGGCAGAGAGGCAGAGAGAGAGGGGGAAGCAGGTTCCCTGCTAAGCAGAGAGCCAGATGCGGGTCTCGATCCCAGGACCCTGAGACCATGACCTGAGCCAAAGGCAGAGGCTTAACCCACTGAGCCACCCAGGCACCCTTTTTTAATTTTAATTTTTATTTTTTTTAAAGATTTTACTTATTTATTTGACAGAGATCACAAGTAGGCAGAGAGGCAGAGAGAGAGAGAGGAGGAAGCAGGCTCCTTGTCAAGCAGAGAGCCCAATGCGGGACTTGATCCCATGACCCTGAGATCATGACCTGAGCTGAAGGCAGAGGCTTAACCCACTGAGCCACCCAGGCACCCAACTAGGCATTTTGAAAACTGCTCTTCTATGCTCTATCTCTGTGGGGCTGTTTCTTGTTCGTTCTTTCTTTTCTTTTCTTTTCTTTTCTTTTTTTTCTTTCTTTCTTTCTTTCAGCTAGGCTTCATATTCAATGTGGGGCTGGGACTCATGACCCTGAGGTTAAAAGTTGCATGCTCTACTGGCTGATCCAGCCAAGCACTCCATTGTGCTATCTCTTTACAGGTGGGGGACTCAGTCTTCTGTCACCCTCCCAGCTCTCCCAGAGCAAACCTGATTTTTAAAGTTTGATGGATTAAGCACAGCTTACTATAAAAGCCTGCGGAATGCAGCCCCTCTGGTTTTCAAAGCCAAATATAATGGAGATTCTCCATGCCTGGAGTGGCTGGGGTGTCTGTTTTTCTGTCCACTCAACCGCAGTGATCCTCCCTCCCCAGGCAGTCCTGCATGTTCATTTAGTTCCTAGCTATGTCTCTGCTCTTCCTCCCTCTTTGATGTGGCCTCTTGTTTACATTTAGCTGTGGAGAGTTTGTTCTGCCAGTCTTTGGGTGGTCTTCTGGGTTATTTACACTGATATGTGTATTATCTAGTTAAATCCATAGGATGAGGTGACGTTATGATCTGCCTACTCTACCATCTTTTCCAGAAGTTTCTGCCTGTTCTATTATTGAAGGACCTTTCAGTAATTTCCAAGTTTTGGCTCTTATATAAAGCACCTTTTTGGGAATGTCTTTTGGTGAATCTATGTGTGCGTTTTTTACAGGTACATACTGATGTGTAGAATCCATTGGTCATAATAAGACAGGTGAGCATTGTACTTTCAAGTTTTCCTAAGTGGTTATTCCAACTATTCTCTTCTACTCTTTTACCAATACAACATTTTTGCTTTATTGACAGAGAAATTAAAAAACAAACTCACTCAATAATTTAACTTGTACATTTAATTCAACAAACTGCATTGAGCATCTATTATTTTTTAGGTACTTGTCTACCTTTATGGAGCCTGTATTCTAGAGATAAAAATAATGCTGAGAATAAGACACAACAGCACAACTTTGTGTTACAGACAAAATAATAGGGTAACTTAATGGGGGAAAGGATAGTCTCTTTAATAAGTAGTATTGGGAAAACTGGATATTCATATGAAGAAGAATGAAATTGAACCCATATATTATACCACTCACAAAAATTAACTTAAAACAGATTAAAGGTTTATTTTTTTAAAAAAAGATTTAATTTTTAAATAATCTCTACACCTGTCATGGGGCTTGAACTCACAACCCTGGGATTAAGAGTTGCATGATCTACTGACTGAACCAGCCAGGAGCCCCTAAAGGTGTAAATGTGAGACTTGAAACCATAAAACTCCTAGAAGAAAACATATGGAAAAAACTCCTTGACATTGGTCTTGGCAATGATTTTTTTGTATATAGACCAAAAATACAAGCAACAACATCAAAAATAAACAAGTGAGATTACATCACACTTTAAAAAACCCCTGCACGGCAAAAGAAACAATCAACAAAATGAAAAGGCCATCTACAAAATGGGAGGAAATATTAGCAAACTATGTATCTTATAAGGGTTATTATACAGAATATGTAAAGAGCTCATACAACTCAATAGCAAAATACAAAATGATTTCAAAATGGGCAAATGGGCACAAGACCTGGATATACATTTTTCCAAAGAAGATACACAGGTGCACAACAGGTACATGAAATGCTGAACATCATAATCATCAGGGAAATCTGAGACAAAATCTCAGTGATATTTCATCTCTTTCTTGTTAGAATGGCTATTATAAATGAAATAAGGGATAACATGTGTTGGCAAGGATGTAGAAAAAAGGGAACCCTTGTACACTATTGGTGGGAATGTAAATTGGTGCAGCCACTATGGAGAGTCCCCCCCAGATTTAAAATCTAACTACCATATGATCTAGGAATGTTATTTCTGGGTATATATCCTAAGGAAATGATCACTGTCCTGAAGAGAGATCTGTGCTCCCATGTTCACTGCAGTATTGTTCATAGTAACCAAGACAGGGAAACTGACAAAATGTCCTTTGACAGATCAATGGACAAAGAGAACACACACACACACACACACACACACACACACATACATACATATATATACGGGTTTACCATTATTCTTTTGACTTTTATTATTTTTTAAGATTTTATTTATTTATTTGAGAGAGGAGAGAGAAGGAGCAGAGGGAGAAGGAGAAGCAGACTTCCTGCTGAGGAGGGAGCCAGATATGGGACTCGATCCCAAACCCTGAGATCATGACCTGAGGCAAAGGCAGATGGCTTAACCATCTGAGCCACTCAGGTATCCCAGTGTACCATTATTCTTTGGACTTTAAATTGTTCTTATCCCATTGTAAAGAAATAGATGATTTAAAAAGAGAATTTAGAAGATACAGAAAAAGAGAAATAAATCACTTCCTTCCCATATGCAGTCATTGTTAACATTTTTTTTGTGTGTGTGGGGGGTCTGTTTGCTTTTTTTTTCAGAAGACTTTTTAATGCCAAAATGTTTATTTTCATGGTTAATGTCATGCTGTTGATATGATATGGTGTTCTCTCTCTCTGTTTTCATTTAATGACATGGCATAAACATTTTAGTATCGTATGATGGTATTCTTTATAAATGACATTTTAATGGTGTATATTAGTCTGGTGAACACTACAATATAACAAACTACAGTACCTGACAATAGACGATTGGTGGTTTCTATTTTTCCTTATTGTCTGTGATCACATGATGAATAATTTGGGCTTGTGAGCCTTTCTACAGATAGAATTTATTACCTTATGATTTAGTCCCAGAAGTAGAAATATGTGGTATTAGTGGCATGTGCATTTCAAAGGCCACTGATGGATGTTACCACGTTGTAGTGGTTCTACCCCCAGAACAATAGAATGTATGTTTTACTGCACCCTTGCCAGCATTGGCTATTAGTGAGTTTTGGGGTAAAGAAGAAGGATATGATAGAAACGTGCCATGCCAAGGTAGGTGCGGTTACTGAATTAGTGCCAGGAAGTTGATGCTTACCAGGAGTCCTGACTGGGAGGAATGTTTCTCTGATATCCTCTTGACTGTGTCAGGGAAACAGATGTGAGAGCCCAGCAGCTCACCCAGAATTGGGGAACATAAAGCTGTTGCCCTTTCTCACATTTGTACCTGGCCTTGTAAATGCTGTACAGAGCCCATTCTCTGAAGAGCCCTTCACTGTGGAGATATTAATGAATCCTAGCCTCGTTCGTAATTAGGAACAGAAGCAGATGCTCCAAGCCAGATTTCAAGTCAAATTGCTGCTTTTGGATCCCCTGCTGCTGGTACGATGTATAGATACTTTAATGTGCTTGTGGTGGAGGAGGGTGAGAAGAGATCATTAAAAACCAAGTCCATCCCCACCATGGTGGTAAAGTGGTTTCTCCTGTCGAATACAGACAAGGCCTGAGCCCACATCTCCATCTTCATTTGTGTTCAAGACATCTGCCTGATTTTCATTAGCCAATATTTCCTCCCACTGCTCTCACCACGGGCCTGTCTGGTGCACTCACTCAGAGTAGGCAGGGAGAGGAGTTCCCCTGGCTGCTGTCTCAGCATCATGAATAAGATGAAAACACAACAGTTCTCTGGATCTGTCAGCAACTGGGGAGCTCTCTCCAGGCATAGACAAGTGATTTCCATGCAGGGAGGGTTTTGCCCCCAGGGGACATTTGGCAAGGTCTAGAGATATTTCTGGTTGCCATAGCTAGGGAGGGTGGGGGGAGATGCTATTGGCATCTTGTGTGTAGAGGCAAGGGAAGCTGCCAGACATCCTACCATGTAGAGGACAGCCCCTCTCGCCTGAAATGTCTACAGTGCCACGGTTGAGAAATGCTGGCCTAGAGATGCGGTTGCTCCTTTATTTTTTTTTTTTTAAAGATTTATTTATTTGAGAGAGAGAGAGAACAAGCAGAGGGTAGGGGGACTCCATGATGAGCACAGAACCCGACACAGGCCTCAGTCTCACAACCCCGAGATCACGACCTGAGCTGAAATCAAAAGTTGGACACTTAACTGACTGCACTTCCCCAGCGCCCCATGGTTGCTCCTTTTATGATGACTTTTTCCCACCAGTTTTGTCAAGAAACAATTGACATGCCATATGTTACTGAGTAAGTTTAAGACCTACAGCCTGATGGTCTGATTTACAGATTTTGTGATGTGATGACCGTGGTAGGTTCAGTTAATACCCATCTTTTCATACATATAAAATGAAAAGAAGAGAAGAAAGGAAAAAAGGGAAAAGAAGTCTTGTGATGAGAGCTCTTATGATTTACTCCCTTAACAACTTTCCTGTATCCCACACAGCCCTGTTAACTGTAGTGACCTATGTCATAGTTATATCCCTAGGACTTACTGATCTTATACAGCTGGAAGTTTGTGCCTTTCGACCACCTTCTTCCATTACTCCCCCTGCCCCAGCTTCCTGTAACTACAGATCTGATTTTTCTTTTTCCTCTGGTTTTGTTCTTGTTTTGTTTAGGATTCCAAAACAAGCAGGATAATACAGTGTTTATTTTTCTCTGCCTGACATATTTCACTTAGCATAATGCCTTCATGGTCCACCCATGTTGTTTCAGGTGGTAGAATTTATTGTTTTTTTTTTTTTTTTTTTTTTAAGATTTTATTTATTTATTTGAGAGCAAGACAGTGAGAGAGAGCATGAGCGAGGAGAAGGTCAGAGGGAGAAGCAGACTCCCCATGGAGCTGGGAGCCCGATGTGGGACTCGATCCCGGGACTCCAGGATCATGACCTGAGCTGAAGGCAGTCGTCCAACCAACTGAGCCACCCAGGCGTCCCATATTGTTGTTTTTTTTAAAGGCTGAGTAATATTACATTGTTTAGATAGATAACACAACTTCTTTACCTATTTATCCATCAGTGGGCACGTGGGCTGTCTCGTGCCTTGGCTATTGTCAATAATGCTGCAGTGAACATGGAGGTGCAGATAGCTTTCCAAGTTAGTGGTTTTGTCTCCTTGGCTTGTATTCCCAGAACTGAAATTATTGGATCATATGGCAATTCTATTTTTTTTAAAGATTTTATTTATTTATTTCACAGAGAGAGAGAGAGAGAGAGATCACGAGTAGGTAGAGAGGCAGGCAGAGGGGGAGGGGGAAGTAAGTCCCCTGCTGAGAGAGAGCTAGATGTGGGGCTCAATCCCAGGATCCTGGGATCATGACCTGAGTTGAAGGCAGAGGCTTAACCCACTGAACAGGTGCCCTGGCAATTCTGTTTTTAATTAGGGTTCACCATAGTGTTTTCCATAGTGGCTGCACCAATTTATAGTCCTATCAGTAGTGCAGAGGGTTCTCTTTCCTCTACATTCATGCCAGCATTTATCTCTTGTCTTGCTGATTATGGCCATTCTAGTGATAAATCATTGTGGTTTTAATGTGAATTTCCCTAATGACTAGTGATGCTGAACATCTTTTCCATGTACCTTTTGGCCTGTCATCTTCTTTTTTGGAGAAATGTCTAGTTAGGTCCTTTGCCCAGTTTTTAACTGGGTTGTTTGTTGTTGTTGTTGTTTTTGCTATTGAGTTCTTTATGTATTTTAGGTATTATCCCCTTATCAAGTAGATGGTTTGTAAATATTTTTCCCATTCCATTGGTAGTCTTTCATTTTTTTTTGATGGTTTCTTTTACTGTGCAGAAGCTTTTTAGTGTGATGAAGTCCTACTTGTCTGTTTCTGATTTTGTTGCTTATCCTTGAGGTGTCCAATAAAAAAAGAATCATTGCCAAGACCGATGTCAATATGTTTTTTCCTACAAGTTTTATAGTTTCTGCTCTTACATTTAAGTTTCTAATTAATTTCAAGTTAATTTTTGTGAGTGTTGTAAGATATAGGTCCAGTTTCATTCTTTCTCATGTGAATGTCCAGTTTTCCCACATTGAAGAGACTGTCTTCTATATACTGAGACTTGTTGGCTCCCTTATCAAATATTACTTGCCCATTTATGGTTGGGTTTGTTTGTGGGCTAATTTCTGTCCCACTGTTCTGTTCATCTGTTTTTATGTCAGTACTGTACTGTTGAATGACTATAGTTTTGTGATGTAGCTTGAAATCAGAAAGTATATTGCCTTCTGCTTTGTTCTTCTTTCTTAGAATTTCTTTGGTTATTCAGGGTCTTTTGTGGTTCTACAAAAATTTTAGGAATGTTCTTCCCATTTCTGTGAAAAATTCCATTGGAATCTTGATAGGGATTATATTGAATCTATAGATGGCTTTTTGTAGTATCGACATTTTAACAATATGAATTACTCAAATCCATGAACACAGGATATTTTTCCATTTGTGTTTTCTTTAGTGTCTTTCATTATCTTATAGCTTTCAGAAGAGAGATCTTTCATATCCTTAGTTAATTTTATTCCTATTTTTATTGTTTTTGATGGTATTATAAATGGGATTGATTTTTAAAAATGTTTAAATCAAATTTTAAATTTTCCCAGAAAATTCATTGTGAGTATATAAAAGCAGTACTTATTTTTGTATGTTAATTTTGTTTTCTGCAACTATACTGAGCTTACTCATCATTCTAACAGTTTGTTGTTTGAGTCTTTGGGATTTGTATATAGAAAATCATTTAATCTGCAAATTGAGATAATTTTACTTCTTCCTCTCCAGTTCTGATACATTTTATTTTTATTACCTGATTGCTTTGCTGGACTTCTAGTACTACAAGGCATGTCTTGTTCCTTATCTTAGAGGAAAGGTTTCAACCATTCACCATGGAGTATGATTTTACTTGTGGGCTTGTCATATATAACCTTTATTATGTTGAGATATGTCCTTTCTGTACTTAATTTGTTAAGAATTTGTATGATGAATGGATGTTGAATTTTGTCAGTTACTTTTTTTTTGTCAGTTGAAGTGATAATATGGTTATTTTCTCTTATTCTATTAATGTGATATGTCATAGTCATTGATTTGTTTATATTGAACCATCCTTGCAGCCCAGTGTTAAATCCCATTTGATCATGGTGGATGGTCCTTTTAATATGCTGTGGAATTTAGTTTGCTAATATTTTATTGAAAATTTTTCCTTCTGTATTCATCCAAGATATTGGCCTGTAGTTTTGTTTTCCATTACCATCCTTTTCTGGTTTTGGTATTAACATGATGCTGGCCTTGTAAAAGGCATTTTAGAGTGTTCCTTCTTTCTCAATTTTTTGAAGAGTTTGAGAAGGATTGGCATTAATTCTACTTAAATACTTAGTAAAATTCACAGCCGAAGCATCCAGCCCTGGGGCTTTCTTTGTTGAGGGGAGATTTTGCTTACTGATTCAATCTCCTTACTAGTAATTGATCTATTCAGATTTTCTCTGTTTTAAGTTGTATGTTTCTAAGAATTTTTTTTTTAAGATTTTATTTATTTGAGAGAGGGAGATAGTGAGTGAGCATGAGGGATGAAGAGGGGCAGAGGGGAAGGGAGAAGTAGACTTCCCTCTAAGCGGGGAACCTGATATGGGGCTTGATTATGACCTGAGCTGAAGACAGACGCTTAACCTACTGAGCCACTGAGGCACCCCATCAAGAATTTTTCCATTTCTTCTAGATTGTCTAGTTTGTTAGGATGTGGTTTTTCACAGTAGCCTATTACGGTTCTTTGAAATTCTGTGGTATCAGTTGTAATGTCTTATTTTTTGCTTGTAATTTTGTTGATTTGGGTCCTTTCTCTTTTTTCCTTGGCTATTCTAGGTAAGAGTTTGACAATTTTGTTTATCTTTTGAATGATTCAACTTTTCATTTCTTTAATCTTCTCTGTTGATTTTCTGTTCTCTTTTCATTTCTGCTCTGATTTTTATTATTTTCTCTCCTCTGCTAACTTTGGGCTTAGTTTGTTCTTTTTTTACTTAAAGTATAGAGTTATTTTTGGGGGGTGGGGTGGGGTGTGTCTTATATCTTAATGTAGGCATGTTTGCTATGAACTTCTCTCTTAGAATTGTTTTTGCTGCATTCTATAGGTTCTGGTATGTTGTGTTGACATTTTTGTTTTTCTCAAAATTTTATTTCTCCTTTATTTTTTGATCTATTGATTGTTTACAAGAGTATTGTTTAATTTCCATGTTTTTTTTTTTAAATTTCCCAGTTTTCTTGTTGAATTCTAGTTTAAAGCTGTTATGGTCAAAGAAGATACTTTGTATGACTACAGTCTTGAATCTGCTAAGATTTGTTTTGTGGCTTAGTATATGGTCTATCATAGAAAAAGTTCATGTACATTTGAGAAGACTGTGTATTCTTCTGTCGTTGGATAAGATGTTTTGTATATGTCTGTTAGGTCCATTTCATCTATAATGTTCAAATCTGCTGTTTCCTTATTGATATTTTGTCTAAATGGTCTATCTGCTGTTGAGAGTAGGGTATTAAAATTCCCCACTATTATTGCATTATTTTTTATTTCTCATTTTAGCTCTGTTAGGTTTTGGTTGATGTATTTAGGTGCTCTGATGGACATATAAATATTTACAATTCTTATATCTTATTGATGTATTAACTCCTTTATCATATAATGACTATCTTTGTCTCTATCATTTTTAGTTTAAATTCTATTTTGTCTAATAAAAGTATGGGTACCCTTGCTTTTTTTTAGTTACCATTTGCTTGAAATATCTTTTTTCATCCCTTTGCTCTCAGTCTATATATGTCTTTAAGGCTAAAGTGAGTTTCTTGTGGGCAGCATATTGTTGAGCCTTGTTTTGTTTTGTTTTTTAATCCATGCCGCCATTCTATCTTTAATTGGAGAATTTTATTTGTTTACATTTAAAGTAGTTCTAGATAGGTAAAGAGCTACTATTGCCATTTTATTCTTTGTTTTCTGATTGTTATGTACATTTGTTATTACTTGTTTCTTTTTCTTCTGTCTTGTGTTCTAATGTGTTTTGGTATCAATATGCTTTGACTTCCTTTTCTTTTTTTTTAATTCTTTTGTGTATTAACTAAAAGATTTTCCTCTGTGGTTACCACAAGGCTTACCTAAAATACCTGAAACATATCACACCCTATTCTATTTTATTTTTAAAGATTTTATTTATTTATATGAGGGAGAAACAGAGAACATGTGTGATTGCACAAGTGGGAGGGAGTGCAGAGGGCGAGAACTCTGTGCTGAGCAGGGACCCCAATGTGGGGCTTGATCCCAGGACCCTGGGATCATGACCTGAGCTGAAGACAGACACTTAACCTACTGAGCCACCTGGGCACCCTACACTCTATTTTAAACTGGTAACAACTTACCTTTAATAACACTGTTATTTCTTCTTCCCCTCATCTTTTAGGTTATTTCTGTTAGAATTTACATGTTTTTTATATTGTGTTACTAATAACAGATTATTCTAGTTAGGGTTATTTTTGTTCCTTCTAAAATTTTTTTTAAACTAGAGTTGTAAGTGAATATGCACCCCTATTACCAAACTGTAGAGTCTAACAAAGACTGCATATGTGGCATTACCAGTGAGATTTATGCTACCTTCTCATGTTTTTTATGTTAGTGTTCTTTGACTTCCACTCAAAGAACTCCCTATATATCTCATGTAAGGCAGGTTTAGTGGTAGTGAATTCCCTCAGCTTTTATTTGTTCTGGAAGTCTTTTACCTCCATTTCTGAAGGTGAGTTTTGCTGGGTATGGAATTCTTGCTTTACAATTACTTTTTAAAAAAATTTAAATTCAGTTGGCCTACATATAGTAATCATTAATTTCAGATGTAGTGTTCAGTAATTTATCAGTTCTGTGTAACACCCAGTGCTTATCACATCATGTGCCCTCCCTAATGTCCATCACCCAGATACCCCATCCCCCACCCACCTCCCTTCCAGCAACCCTCAGTTTGTTTCCTGTAGTTAAGAGTTATGGTTTTTCTCCCTCTCTGATGACTCCCCATTCAGTTTTCCCTCCTTTCCCCTATGGTCCTCTATGCTATTTCTTATATTCCACATATGAGTGAAACCATATGATTACTGTCTTTTACGGTTACTTCATTTCAATATTTTGAAATGTCTCTCCATTCTCTCCTGACCTGAACAGTTACTTTTGAGAAATCCATTAAAAGTCTTACGGGGCGGAGGGGTGGTGCCTGGGTGGCTCAGTGGGTTAAAGCCTCTGCCTTCAGCTCAGGTCATGATCCCGGAGTCCTGGGATCGAGCCTTGCGTCGGGCTGTCTGCTCAGCAGGGAGCCTGCTTCCCTTCCTCTCTCTCTGCCTGCCTCTCTGCCTACTTGTGATCTCTCTCTCTGTCAAATAAATAAATAAAATCTTAAAAAAAAAGTCTTATGGGGATTCCTTTGTGTGTAAGTTTTCTCTTTGCCTAGTCTTAAAATTCTTTGTTTTTGACACTTGACAATTCGATTATAATGTACCTTGGTGTTGGCTTAATCAGAGTCATTGTATTTGGGATCCTTTTGGCCTTTTGGATTTGGATGTCCGTTTCTTTCCAGGTTTGGGAAGTTTTCAGCCTTTATGCTTTAAATAGACATTTTATCCCTTTCTCTCTTACCTTTCTGGAATTCCCATAATGCAAGTATTGTTTCTTTTCATTATGTCTCATAATCCCTGCAGGCATTCTTCACTCTTTGTCATTCATTTCAAAATTTTGCTCCTCTGACTAGGTAAGTTCTAATATTCTTATTTTTTGTATCACTAATTCCCTCTTCTGCATGTTTGAGTCTACTTTTGAAACTCTGTGTTGAATTCTTTACTTCAGTTATTTATTGTTCAACTATAGGATTCTATTTGGTCTCTTTTGAAGGTTGCTATTTCCTTGTTGAACTTCTCACTTTGTCCATGTATTGTTTTCATCATTTTGTTTAGTTATCTGCGTGTGTTTTCCTGTAGTTGCCTAAACTTCCCTAAGAAGATTATTCTGAATTATTTGTCTGGCAGTTAATAGATCTCCATATCCTTAGGGTCACTTATTAGAGTTTTATTAGTTTCCTTAGGTAGTGTCATATTTACCTGATTTTTTTGTGATCCCTGATTCCTTATATTGGTATCTGTGCATTTGAGTGAGTTCCTCTTCCAGACTTTGTAGACCCTTCTTCACCGATCAACTCATGGTGGGTTTATAAGTGTTTCTGCTTTGGCAGGTGGGGCTTGCTATTATGACCTAGTTTTGTGCAAGACAAATGTTTAAGCTCTGAGGACAGGGATGGGAGGGTATGCCCCTAGGAAAAATTGCTAGAACTGCTGACTAGAACTGCTGACAGTGGGTAGGAACACTGTAAGGCTGTATGGTGGCTCTGTTGTTGCATGGATTCTCTGGTCAGGCTTAGTTGATGGTTGGGTTTTGGTATAAGTCAGCAGGGTGGGACCCATGACTGTATAGCTTGTTGTTTGGAGGCTCAAATCAAACCAGAGTGTGCACTGAGTTTCAGGTGAAGTCATTAGTTTTGCTCTGTAGGTGGGGAAAGCCACTTGCTGTGGTTTCTCTTCAAGTACTGCTCTATGTAGAGCTATTAAATAGGCTACATGGCTTCCTCTGTGCTCTGGCTTAGGTTCTTTGGTGGGACAGGCTGAAGACTATATTCAGTAATGAGCAGGGTTATGAATTAGATTCCCTGCCTGGATGCAGCAGGAGAAGCTGCTCTAAATCCAGTAAAACTCTTTGTTGTCTTAACTCAAGCTGACCCACACTCCAAGTTTGATAGCTGAACAGGGCCACTGCCTGCCCCTATCAAGATCAAGCACTGCTGGTCCTCACAACTTGCAGGAGTTGTTACCTTCCCTTATGGTCAGATGGGGCCAAAAGACACTCTTCATAGTGGTTGGAGTTATGTATCAGCATCCATGCTAGGAAGGGAGACAGGCCACTCGAGGCTACTCTCAGGTTCCTGCATAGGCTCTCTGGTTGGGAGGGGTTGGTTTGGCAGTGAATTAATCCCCATCCCTGTGCATAGCACAGTAATATTCTATGCCTGGAACTGGTTTGTATCTGAGGGCAACCAGCTCTGCTTCCCTCCTCTTGGCTCAAGTGGTCCTGGGCCACACAATTTCCTGGAGTTGTCTCCAGTCCTTCTGATCAGATGTAGCTAGAAGTTGCTATCCACAGTGGGCAGGGACATAATTACATTCCTTGCCTGAGCATGGGAAAACCAGGTCTAGGGCTGCAAAATTTCTCATCTGAGAGTCTGAATCAGGTATATCTGCACCCCACCACATTTCCTGGTCAGAGTGCACCACTAGTGTGGTTGTACCATTGAGCAAAACTGCTGGTTGGGACTACTTGGGTACTTCAGGTATGAATTTGGTCTTCCAGGATCAATGTACTGATGTTTGCTGGTCTCTCCCTCCTTCTCCATTAGAGTCAGATTCCCAGTCATCGAAACTTGCAGGTTCCCCTACAATATATGTGGGGTGAGATCAGAATGGGAGCTCTCACAAAGTGACCCCAGTGCTACAAGTGGGTTCTGGTATCCCCTGTGGGCTCCTTTTTCCCTTTGGAGGAACTGGAGGCTCAGAGGAGACCTCTTTTCTTGGTGTTGCTCTGGCCTGGGAGAGGGGCAATGTGTTCAATGTGTATCTCTTCTCTTCTCTTACCTTCTAATGGTCTTGGTCTCTTGCTTCAGTTTCCTCCACATATTCTGGGATTCTCTTGGTGGTGTCTTGTTCTCGATTAGTTGTTAGTTGTTTTCATGAAGGGGAGCAAAGACAGGAATGACTTGTTTTGCTGTCTTGGTGACATCACTCCCTGATGATTGTTTTTTAATGTAAGGTGTAGTCTAGCTAGATGAAGTTGAGCATGAGGGGCATATGATGAGCCTTTCTCTCCATTGCTCATTTAAGAAATAAATCTACCAGGTACTGTTCTAGGCTCTGGGGTACAGCCATAAACGAAATATACAAAATGTTATGTCCTCATAGAGTGTACGATCTAAGGCATAAACTCCTCTTGTTCCAGTTAGATTTGACTTTTCCAGAGCCAAGAGAAGAGGGGATCAATCAAATAAATACATTATATTTTATATCCTCAGGAAATGTGATGCATTATTGCAGCCAATCAGGTGTAATAGAGAGCCTACAATTTTTATTATTTTTGCCAGGATAAACAGCCATGGGGAATTTTTGTGTGAGACGTGTATTTACCTGTGAGTCACCATAAATTGGCTGCACTGTGAATCAGAGGGGCTGTTTGATTTTGTTTCCCTGAGGAGTGGGAAAATTCAGTACAAAAATATTTCTGTTCCCTAAAAGAAGTGACAGTCTCCAGATGGATGGCCTGGTTACTTTCCCTTGGATCTTGTTTCACCACACATCCTGGGGAGTAACCATTATTTTCAACAAGATGATCTCTGTTCACAACTCACTTCTTTTTCACATCCTCTACAGCAGATTTTAATGACCTACTCCTCTATTCCATAGCACTGATGGCCAGTGCCACGTGGCTTTCTCCTGGCTTATGCATTCCTCAGGTTGAGTTCTTGTTCTGTCTGTTGGAGACATGCCTGGATTGTGAGCTCCTTTCTTCCAGGACCTAGGCTGATGAATTCTCATCTCTCCAAGGCTGCTGGATGTACAGTACGTATTTAAGGTTGTACTGGGAGCCTTTTCTTTTACGCAGTGTAATTGTAGCACTCTTCCTTGCAAGGGGAAAGGGGATACAGCCCACAAGAAGGTGGTCGAGTTGTCAGCTTCCCAGTGGATATCCTGTGAAGCCTTTACTTCGGATTTCAGTGGGTGTGAGTCCACACTGAATTCTTATTGTTGTGGAGATGGGGACAGTAATGTACTGTGTCTGTTTGGCTATTTCTGTAGCTTCTGTTCATGGATGTGAAGACTTAGTTCAGGATTATGGGGTGTACCATGTGTCCTGTCCCATGGAAATGCCCTGGGGCATTTTTACTGTGTCCCTTTCCCCCCTGTAAAGACCAATCTTCTATTTTTCTTTTACTCTGCATCTGTCTTCAATCCTCACCACTTACTGCCCCTACCATCTAGCAGGGGTTGCTATCTCAGCCTTGTTTGATCTCATTCCTAGGAATGAGAAATCAGGCTTGGGTAGAAGTATGGAGAAAAGGTCTTGTTTTTATGAGAATCTCAAAGACCCTTTCCACTTGGAAGATTAACTTTCTGTCAGCATAATTCCTGTGTGATGCTAAACCGAGCTGCTAAGCTCTTTCTCCTTTCTAGCCTTGAGGTCAAAAGTTCCACTGAATTCTGGGCCATACTTTAGGAGAAAGGAAGGCAAGAGAAGAAGACCTCTATTGTTACAGCTCTGCTCTCCTTCCCACAGCTCTGGAAGACCCCTTTGTGGTGTTTATATAGACCTGTAGCTGACTTGGCCACTCAATTCGTAGCTCTCTAACATGGGGCCTTCATACCCAAACTTATTTTCTACAGTGGATTTTTCAGGTGCTTTTCTCTCCTCTACACAGAGTTAGTATTTCTGTGAGCTGTTTTCATAGCCCACAGAACTGGCCTGCAGAGTAGCTGAACCTTTGCAGAGATGATGACTGTTGATATATAGGCAGGAAACTTGGTTGTTCAATGGATAAAGGGAGCAGGTTAAGAATCACTTTTCTCCTGTTATGTTGGTCAAGTAAATTTTTGAGTTTGAGAGAGATTATATCATCTTAATTATTGAATAACTTTGTGCTAGGCATGGTGCCAGATTCAGGAAGGTGGAAACTCAGGACTACATCTTGGCTCTAAGGAGCTGGTGCTCTACTTGAATAAACAATTATATAGGAGTCTCTGTGGCATTATCTGTGGCTCAGATAAATGCTCGGGTTCCATGCGGCCGCAGCTTTGTTTACAGTTCCATTCACAGGTGCACAGTCCTTTCCAGCCTGCAGAGGATTTCAAAAGGAATTCTAGTTTTCCCTTCTGTCCTTCAGCACATGTTAAACAAGATCTAATTAGAACACACAGCTACAGTTCTCAAAAGCTGTATTCTCGTCTTTCTCATTCTTTGGGTCCCTGTGTTACTCAGGAGTCTTTTATGTGACAGTACCTACCAGAAACCTCTCCTTTTCCTGCCTCTTCTCCCAGTAATTTGTTTTATAGTTCGTTAGACCTAGTCTTTCCTGGCTAAGAGCTCTGCAGCATCCTCTGGCTTCTTAGGTTGCTTTCCTACCCCACCCCCCCATGATGCCTAGGCTGAGAAGACAGAATTGTTCTGTAGAGGGTAGGTGGCGGATCAAACAGAGTGGGAAGTTGGAGAACCTTTACCTGTTCACAAATCGCCTCTCCTTTGCGCCTGTGGTCCATGTTTTGGCTTTTCATTGCACACCCTTCTCATGGTAATAGTTGAGTTCTAATCTACTTCCCTCAGATACATTATTTTCAGATATCTTAATCTTTTCACTCTCCCTGTAGGGTGTACCTTTTTTGTGCAGAGAAAAACAACTTCATCTCAAAGAGAAGCAGGAAGCCTACATAATAGGATTAACGTGCTATGGTTGGTAGGGCTGATTAGAACTGATTATTTTGGGGGCAGTATTGATTGTCTTTTGTGAATTATTTTAGTAATGTGTGTGTGTGTGTGTGTGTGTGTGTGTGTGTGTGTTTTAAGGAGAGCAAATGTGAACAGCTGCAGTTTTCTGAGACCAGTCATAAGCACATGTCCTTGTTTATCAAACATGTATGAGCAACCAGCTTATTGAGGAATTTCAGTTTGGGAAATAAACATGAGACAACTTTGTTTATTTTTAATTTCTGCTTTCTCTGAATAACATCTTGGAGGAGATTCCATAGTCTCCCATCATTTGGGGCTTTAAAAATACGTCCAGTGGACATGAAAACTTCTATCTCCTATCAGATTTGAAGAATCTTTTCCTCTTCTCATGTACAGTATAGACTTGCAGCTTTGCTGATTTAGTCCTCGTCCTCCCAGGATGGGTGTCAAGGTGGGCCCTTTTGGAGGGCCAGGCAGGGGACCTGCCTATTACATAATTTCCCCCATGTGGTGGCTTCACCCAGATCAGCATTTTTTTTTTCTCTCCCCTTTTTATCAGGGAGGGTGAGTTAGATTATACTGTGGTAACAACTTTAAAAATCATTCTTCTGTCTTAAAACAAGGAAGGCTTATTTTTCCCTTATGCTATACATCTTTTTATGGGTTGGTAGGGGCTCTGATCTTTGTTGTCCTGAGGACAACAGGCGGATGAAGCCTCCATCTCCATGCTTTCAGAGTCATTGTGCTGCAGACCCTGCATTAGCAAGTCACTGCATCTTCTTAGATGAGCCACCATTTTTTTTTTTTTTCTTGAGCAAGGAAGTTGCATGGCCAAACTCCACTTCCAGGGGGCGTTTGAGGGTAATCATACCATGTACTTGGAAGGAGAAGTCCTATATTTGGTCAATGGCATCAATAATATTCCAGGAGCATGTTCTCCTAGACATCTGTATCATATCCTTATGCTAATAAGGCCATTTACTTTGTAGGGGGTCTCCATGGAGAGGTACATACACCATGGTGCCAGAGCTGCCTTCTGTGTTCATTCTCTACACTCTCATCACTTTGCTTTCCTAAACAGTGGGGACAGTTGCTTCCCTAATGCTACGGCTTCTTTAGGTTTGGCCAGTCCTCTTGAGTTTTCTTCTCCTTGTTAAGTTAGTCCTAGGAGAGACTAGCAAACCCACTGCCTGGGAAAATCCTATAAAACCCCTAAAATTTATACCTGAACAGGGATGTACACATGACTGGGGGAACCTGTTGAACATTGTATTTTCCTGAAGATTGATGACCACTGTCTCCCACTCCGTTCTTCTCATATGTCCTAAGGAGAAGGTGAGTGCCTATACAAGGTATTGGTAGTATCAGCTCTGCCCACTTCTAAAACCCTCTCTAGGTAGGCGTTGTTTTTGAACATCTGGAAGCTTATTACCACCCCACTCCCCATTTTTTTTTTCTAGAATATATAGGAATTTGATTCCCACATTGGGTCTTAGTCAAATTTCCTGGAGAGCAATGTAAGTTCTACTGAAACAAACACTTTGGATACAAGGGGCCTAACCCTTTGCTTGACAACATAGTGGTTCTTTGGTAAATAGATTGAACTAATATATACTAATTTAAAAATCCTCTAGACTTGCAACTTATCTTGTCTTGGTTAACCCTGAGACCTCTGCTGAATGCAAATTTCTTTTTTTGTTGTTGTTCAAATTAACGAGGGGCTTGAGAGAGAGTTTAATTAAAAAAAAAACAGATTTTATCGAGTCATTCAGTTTATGTTCCATTTAAAGTGAAACCAGTGATTATTTCAAATCTGAGCGTCTTTGATCTGTGTAGGACTTGGATGTGATTTTTTTCTTTAATGCAGTGATTTCTTCCCTCTTTGGGATACTGATGCCAGTCATATCCTTGGAGACTTTGTGTGTAGCCACACGGGGTTGGGTTTCAGACCCTTCTGTTTGGTTTATCTGCTCTGTTGCTGGATGACTGTAGCTCAGTCATCTTCCCTCTCGCAGTAATAATCATAGCTAGTGTCTAGTGAGGCAGTGTGTGCTAGGTGCTGTTCTGTGGCAGCCTCGTTACCATTTTGCTTTATCCGTCCTCCTTCTGTATATGTGTATACCCACACATACACTCAAGCTGTTGTACGGAGCTCTCTACACATAGCTCGTTTCATCTTTAGTGCTCTCCTGGAGATCCCTGAGGAGCCTGGGGCTGGGACTGAGTAACAGACTTGCCATGCAGGAGAGCTAATGGAAGGCAGGAGAGAGCTTCACATCTGTATTGGACTCCAACCCTTCATTCTTGAGCGTGCTTGGTGTCTGTTGGAAATAAACCTCATTCTGTCTGCTGGCTTGGCAGCCAGCAAGCTGACAGAAAGTGGGGTTTTCAGCGGTGTTACTTGAAGATGGCGTCCTTCGTCCCAGAGTCACGAGGACATGCTGATATGTGTGCGCTGCTTCTGTCAGCTTCTTACAGTGGTCTTTAGCTTCAGGTGCCGCCTGAGCTCACACATGGAGCTGAGCCAGGGGTGCTCTATGGAGATGAAGCCATGTTTCCCCCCTTCAAGTGTGATCATTCTTTGGGGAATGAGTGGGGAAAGCATCGTCATGGTCCAGTGGATGTTGACCTACTCTGGTGTAGAGCAGCTCATACGGGTTGTTGGCAGGCTGACAGTTTTGTTTTGAAATCCTAGCCAGCGAGCTGGTTCCCAGCCCCCCAGCCCCCACAAGTTATACTGAGAAATGTTCCATGAGCTCCCCAAACTCTGAGTATCCTGCAAGTCTCTGCCTAGCCTTGACGTTGGTAGGAAAGGTGTCTGGATTATACCTCTCCGGAAGCTTTCCACACAGAGCTTTTCCACCCCTATTTACAAAAATGAATTTACTACTTAAAAAAAATTATAGCCATAAAATAAAGCTCATATGTTTGTAGAAGTTAAAGCAAATAAATAGAAGGAAGAAAAAATAAAGTACATGTAATTTCATAGGACCTATGCTGGTTTATGCCTTTTTATACCTACATGTTTATAATTTTAAATGAAAGCATGTCATAGATGTGCTCTTTTCATTTAAAAATGCTGAATAAACATCTTTCTTTCTCTTGGCATATACTTTGACTGTATTTTCCTAATATCCCTTTGGATGGATATTCCATAATTTATTTAAATAAGCTTTTGTTGCTTGCTTTCACGTTTGGGCTATTTTCCATTTTTCCCTAGTGTAACAATGTTGTGATGAAGATTTTTGGTGATTAAATATTTGTTTATCTTTACAATTATTCCCTCAGCATAAATTTTAGAAAAAGAATTGCTGAACTGCTAGGAAACAAGAATGTGGAAAATTTTAAGACTCTTGACATGTTCTGTTGGACTACACACTACTCTCCCCATTCTGCCAAGATGACCATCTTTTGTCATCCCAGGATGTCACTGACACTTCTAGAAAGAGATGAGGGCCTCTCTCAAACAGTTCCCAGTTTCCTTCATTGACCTATTCCTTCTACTTTCTAGTCTTTGGGTTTCTTTTCTAAAAACAGTATTCACTTTTTGGTGTAGATAATACATAGTTATGGTTCCAAATATTTTAAAAAATATTTATATATTTCAGAATGAGAGGGAGAGAGACCATGCATGCATAATGGGGGGGGAGGGGCAAAAACAGATAACCTCAAGCAGACTCCCTGCTGAGTGTAAAGCTAAGGTGGGACTCAATTCCAGGACTCAGGAGATGATGACCAGACCTGAAACCAAGAGGTGAACCACTGAGCCACCCGGGCATCCCCCACCCCCAGATATTTGAAGAATACCCATTGAATACCTTTGCTTCCAACTCTGTCCCTTATGTGCCCTGTTTTGTTCCCTGTTCCCCTTTGCTACCTGTCCCAGGTAACTGCTGTTAATAATTTCTTGTATATCATTCTCCAAATTCCATGTGTATATACAAGCTAATAAAGTTGTATAGTTTATCCTATTTCACCCATTCTTGAAACCAAGGTAGGATTCTGTATACGTTTTTCTCTATCTGGCCTTATTTGATGTGAAATGTTCAGGAGGGTCTTTGGACATATTAGAACAGAGATCTTCTCCCTTTACTTTTTTTTTTAAAAGAGGGAGTGGGTGGGGCAGAGGGTGGGGAAAAGAGAATCTTAAGCAGGCTCCATGCCCACTATGGTACCCAGTGTGAGACTCGATCTCACAACCTTGAGATGATGACCTGAGCTGAGATCAAGAGTCGGACACTTAACCCACTGCGCCACCCAGGCGCTCCCTTCCTTCTTTACTTTTAAGACAACTTTAGCTTATGTATTTCCTACAAGTGAAATGATACCCCACATTTGAAATAATAAAATTATTTGCCATTAATACAAAATGTTATGCAGTATACATAAACATTTCTTCTAGAAATATCATATGTAACTTTTTTTTACTCCAGAATCTAGGCAGATATTGAATATTGATTTTGGTTGTAATGTTTCTTTTGTCTAGAAAAGAGTACTGCCACCTTTTTTTCAAAGGGGGTTTCCTTTCAGGACACTGATGTATTTGAAGAATTGAGGCCAATGTTCAGCTTAAGGTCCCACAGTCTGTTTTTGTCTAATAGCTTCTTCATGATTCCATTCAGATTAGACATTTTGGCCCTGAGACCTCATGTGTGATGTTCTGTACTTCCCACTGTATCATGTAAGGTTCCCAATGCCAATTTAGGGATGATTACTTTGATGGTTTAAGGTGGTGTCTACCAGATCCCTTATTGCAAAAGCACCCTCTGCCCTTTGTATTTAATAATCTGTGGGATTAATTTTGAGACCTTGTGAATATCCTGTTTTTTCTTTTTCAAGATTTTATTTATTTATTTGACATGGAGAGAAAGAGAGATCACAAGTAGGCAGAGAGAGAGGGGGAAACAGGCTCCCTGCTGAGCAGAGAGTCTGATGCGGGGCTCGATCCTAGGACCCTAAGATCATGACCTGAACTGAAGGCAGAGGTTTAACCTACTGAGCCACCCAGGCGCCCGTGAATATCTTGTTCTTAAAAGCATTTTACCCAATGGTTTTAGTATCCACTGATGGTCCTTGCCTGTATTATTACTACATTGGCAAGAGCAAAGTAATCATTTTCCATTAAGTATTCTTTCTACATTTTTTTTTAGCTAGTATTTTCCAGTAAAAAAGAGCTTCATCACTCTTCTACCTTTTTAGTACCCTGGCACTCTGGACATGTGGATTTTTAACAAAATCCATAAAGTACCAGTCAGTGTGTTGTCATCATTATTCTTCTTGATTCTTTTTTTTTTTTAAAGATTTTATTTATTTATTTGACAGACAGAGATCACAAGTAGGCAGAGAGGCAGGTAGAGAGAGGGTGGGGGGAAGCAGGCTCCCTGCTGAGCAGAGAGTCTGATGCGGGGCTCGATCCTAGAACCCTGGGATCATGACCGGAGCCGAAGGCTGAGGCTTTAACCCACTGAGCCACCCAGGTGCCCCTATTCCTCTTGATTCTTAAATTGTCACAGGTTTGACTGTGTGAAACACTTAAACGTCTGCTTTTATGTCCTTTTGGACACTCCCTTGCTTTCTGGCATAATGAGATGTCTCAAGGATATCTTGTATTTCTCCTTTCTACTCCTGGAATCAGACATTTATTCAAAGAGTTCTGGTTCCTTCTTATGAGAACTGGTATTTAGAAACCTGAATTTGGATGTTGGGTGTGCTTATCGGTACTGGGTCTAGTCATTACTTTTTTACTCTTTAAGTGCATGCAGTTTAGGAATGGAGTAAATTATTAGCTAATACTGATACTTTCATTGTAAATCTCACAATATGCTGCTAGATACCATAAATCTCTATTATTCCCAGAATGAGACCCCTGGTTCTTATCAATAAAACTCATTTATTTTATCCTCTTGTATACACAAAAGAATCTAGGAATTATAGCACCAGTGCTAGTACTCACAACAAGTTTTCTAAGTAAAGTTGAGTATTACTTTGCAGTTTTTCTTTTGTAAACCTTAGATCATGTCCCACCAAGAGTTTATAGTCAGAGTCATGTATGCAAAATTACTTGAACGGATTTTTATTTTCTAAGTGATTTTGTTACCATTTTATTTTTATTTTTTTTAAAGACTTTATTTGTTCATTTGACAGAGAGAGCAAGAGAACACAGGTAGGGAGGGTGGGGAGGAAGAGGGAGAAGCAGACTCCCTCCTGAGCAGGGGGCCTGATGTGGGGCTGGATCCCAGGACCCTGAGATCATGACCTGAGCCAAAGGCAGGCACTTAACCCACTGGGCCACCCATGCACCCCATTTTGTTACCGTTTTAATATGCATTTAGGTTTATTACTGTTCATACTGAACTTTAGTCTTCCATCTTGTGTCATTTAAAAATTTATTTATTGAAAATATAAAATATTTACATGTTTAAAATCAAGACTATATAAGAAGTCTCGATTTCTTTCCTTTCCTCTCGGTCGCATGTACATTCTATAGGTAACCTTTCTCATTAGAAAAATAAGTGTATGTTTTTATTTCTTCTTTTTTTCGTGTGTGTGTATATCATATGTACTTTTTCACTTTGCTTTTGGCATTTAATAGTATATGCTGGAAAGAGTCCGTAGTGGTTCATAAGGATCTTTCTTATTCTTTAACAAGGGTGCAGAGTTTGTCCCATTGTATGGTTTTATAGTAGTTTTTTCAGCCAACTTCCTGGGGAATTCCAACCAGTGACATGAGAAGTCCTATAGTAAAGAAGCCTATTTAATTTTTCAACCCATTGTTTCGCAAACTTATTGACCATGAGACCTTCTAACATTTTTCTTTTTGGGCATAATTCTTATTAATATCCAGCAGAACCATTTCTGCGGGGTTTTCTTTGAAAATCTTTGGAAATGCTAAGATCATATATTTCTGAAAGATTTCCATCTTAAAAGTACTTAGCTGTGAAAAGCTCTTGTGCTTAAAATTTTAGCTTCCAGCTCTGCAAGACCTTGGTAACAAGGAGTCAGTCCTGGCAGGTGCTAGAAAGCTGAAGTTTTAGTACATATTTGTTTCTAGTCTCAAGTTAAAATGTTAAGTTCCTTGAGGGTAGCATTGGAGCCTTAACCTCCTTTGGGTCAACCCCACAGCTTGTTGAGCACTGACCACATAGTAGCTACTCAATAATTACTTGCTAATTACTCGATTGAAGATGTTTGCTAAATGCCAAAGAGTTAATTACTTGAGGCTGGAATCCAGTACTTTTAACTTCTAGCCAGAGTCTCATTTTGCTAGCCAAAAAACTCTAATGTAGGGTCTCCCAGTCTCCTGCTGTTTCCCATAGCTACCTTAAAGCTTACTCAACTCTTTCATTTTGCTATTTTCTCCTGGTCCATCCTTCTTGACTCCCTTTCTCCACATTATCATGGAGGAAGCTGTGATGATCACGTGGTTGACCAGACGATCAGCTGGAGATTTTGTGTGTGTGTGTGTGTATGTGTGTGTGTGTGTCCCTTCTCTCTCAGTTTTATCCCACTATACCTCATTGCTCCAGAAGAACATGCGATTTGGATCCCCTCTGCTTTGTTCTGCCTGTAGGCTTTACTTTGGCAATTCCATCCTGATGTTAAGTCTGTGGGGAGTGCAGGGGGAAGCATGCTGTTACCAGGGCTAGCTAACAGTTGGCGTTCAACTTTGGAGTGCAATAAACATGTGTCATCTACTCCCAAAGCTTAATTATGTTCTTATGTATGGATTGACTATGACAGTGTAGTATGGGTTTTCACAGCATCGATAGGAAAGATGGCCTTTTGTCAACAGGATTACGATGGCGGTTCTTTATCTTAAGTAGCTCAGCTCAGGTTAGCATGAAAATAATGGAGATCTACTAATTTCTTCTCTGGTACAAGTGTATTGGATTTCGGACTTAATGAAATGTGTCCTTCTGTGGCTGTTTGACACTTGAACTTGCAGCTTGCTAGTAAGCAAGAGAGGGCATTGAACAGAATTTGAATGCCTTGGAGGAAAGTTCTTTATTTAACTCCCCACTGGGCTGCAGCTGTTTCTGGGTCTGTTCTCTAACCTTGGGAATCAACAGAAAAGCATCTTTATTTTTGAGTGTTTCGGTCTACCTCCTCCATGGATCAGCATTTCTATGTTCTCTTTAACTCCAGGAGTCATTTAGCAGCATTATTTATGGAAAAATTGATTGAATTTAATGAAATGGAATGAGAAGGAGTCTTCATCATTCTAACAGAGTGCTTTTCGGTTAGCAGTAATCTTTTGGAATGAGATCTGATTTTGGTTAGGGGTAGTGTGTCTTAGTTTGGATGCCCGTCTTCATGGACAAACCATTAAAACAACCCTAAGCCCCCAAGACACTGCAGGTTTGAAGGTCTGGAAGATTGAGACCATCATGGGTTTTATTCACTATTTATGTGGTGGTTTGTAGATGAACTCAAACCATGAAGGACCAACATATCTGAATCGTGGTGTTTTCTGAATTTAATGTAGCTGAGAATAGGAGTCAGTTGGAAACTTCCCTGTTTAGTCCTGCTTGGACACCATTCTGCCTCCACACTCTGTTTATTGAGCCCAGCATGTGCAGGGTATGTCTGAACTCACAGCCTTCCTGTGGTCCATTCCTTTGTGTCTGGATGTCTCTTCTCTTGCCTGGCCCTGCCTTTTGCCTGGTGAAATCTATCTTATCCTATGTCTCAGCCTGGCTCTCTTCCTCAGGGAAGCCCTCATGAGTTCTGAGTGGATCCCATTCTTCCTACAGTTTTACACAATGTCTTCCTCCTCATGGCCCTTGTTAACTTTAATTCAATCATAGTTTATTTCTTTAATGTCTGTTTCCCCCACCAGAGTATCAGCTTCATGAGAGCAAAGCCATGTCTCTGTTCTATATTATAGTCTCAGGGCACTTGATATGGAATAAATACTCAAATATTTGTTGAAGGAAGGAAAAAAAGAGTTAAAAACTCATTGTGAAGATTTTGTCTTTTTCACCTTGCACTAGAGCCTGAAGATAACCTTTAATAATCCCCACCTCCTGGTATTCATGCCCTTGTGTAATCACGCCCCCCCCCCCCCCCCCCCCCCGCCGAATGTAGGCTGGACCTAGAGACTAATTTCTGACAAATGGAATATTGCAAAGGTATAGGATGCCACTTCTGAAATTCGGTTACAAAGAGAATTTAGCTTCTGTCTTGTGTGCTCTCTCTTACCCTGATTGCTTGCTCTGGTGGAAGCCCTGTTGTAAGCTGCCCAGTGGAGGCCCAGGCCATGTGGTGAGGAACTGAGGGAGGCTTCTCATTGCCGCCTAGGGAAGAACTGAGTCCCTCAGTCCAGTTGCCCGTGAGGAACTGGATCCTGACAACTACCGTGTGAGTCAACTGGAGAGGGGATCCTCCCTCATCTGAGCCTTCAGATGAGATGTCAGCCAATAGCCTGACTGCAGCCTTTGAGAAATCTGGAGGCAGAAGCACTGAACCCAAGAGCACTTGGGTTCCTGACTCACAGAAGCTGTGAGATCTACATGCTTGTTTTTTAAGGCACTGAGTCTTGGGGTGATTTGTTTTACAGCCATTGCTAATGATTGCATTAATTTCTATTAGTTTATTAGATAATATTAATGATAATAATGGGAACTTAATACATGTCAGGTCTTGTGCTAAATAAACACTTAATATGTACACTTTTATCTGCTCCTCACATTAACTCTGTGCTGGAGGTTCTACTATTATCTCCTGTTACCAGATGAGACAAGAGAGTAACTTATTCAAGGTCTTGGGAGAGTGCAGGTAGTGTGTGTAATCCTGTAGCCTTTGCCACAGGAAGAATATAACCTGTAGTGGCTTTGGGCTCCTTCCTCACCTACAGACAGGAGTCCTGGCTGTGTGGGTTTCTGGGACTCAGTGCAGTGGGGTATGAGACTGTTCAGTATGAGGACTTGGGCGGTGGCTCATCTTGGACCCTGTCTCTTTAAGGAACTGGAATCAAGCCCCTTTAGGAGAGATCCAGCTTTCATTTTATTTACACATGCCCTCTTAATGCTCTGTGAATTAGCATGCTTAATGTGGAAGCCCACTTCTCTTGTATCTAACAATGAAATCCAATCAGGAACAGAAAAGATGGTGGCTTTTGGAATAAAATGAACAGCGACCACCGTGATTACAGCTTGTTTTTCAACTTCTGCAAGATGAAATTAAATTGAGTAATTGTTTGCCCGCTTAACCACATGACTCTGTCTGTGGCAGATAGTGGCATTGTGAATATTTTAACCAGTAATAAAGTCTTTTAAGCTTATGTTCCATTTTATTTATCTATAGATCTAAAAATGCAACAGAACAGAATGCAAGATGTCTAAGATAAGAGGTTAGTGTTGTGTAAGATCACCATGGATTTAGATTCTGAAGTTCCAGGACCTTTTCTTGGGAACTAATTTTTGGTGCAGAATGTTTCTAAGCCCTGAATTCTGGAGTTCGTGTTCTTCCCGAGATATTTGAAGACCAGGTTTCTTTCTTTCTTTGTTTTTGGTCCTCTGGTGTGCCTGTGTATCTCCTGCCTCAGGATTGATTTTTGCCAGCTTCTTGAGTACTGTGGAGTTGCATAATTGCTAATTCAAAGAGATTCACTTCGAGTGATGGACAAATAACCAAGCATGTACAGACTGCAAATAAGTGTTGGGTATAAAATGTGTACTAGACATGTTACTATATGAAGTGTTGCTTCAGATAAGACTTTATATTCTGGAAACATACCTGTGTCTCTTTTAGTAAAAACCTCTGACAGTACAACAGAACTTTTCCAGATAAACAAGAATCAAGCTGGGGCTCTGATGAAAAGATCATTTTACAATTTATCAAAAGTATAAGCTTGTACATTGGTCTTCATGTTGTTATGAAAAGGAATTTGGATGGAACTGGGATGTTATATTCCAAACTCTACATTGCCCACAGTGTTCAGCTGTCATGATTTGAATCTCTCTTCAGCTGTCATGAGTTTGGCAGCCTGTTGACGTTGCGACTACTTTCCATTCTCAAGGAGATCACAAGTGAATTAAGGAAGTATGTTTAAATGGGTAGTCTCTTCAACTCTCTAAATTTGGAGAATTATGTTTATTTATATTAGTAGCTTACATTTTCCTCATGGAAGTATTTTATGAATGTAATCAAATTGATGGCCTGGGTGCTTATTAGTTATACCTTCTCACTCAGACATGAATCCTAGGTTTTGGTATTACCTGCTATCTCCCTTTTTTTCCATGGGCTTCTAGAACACTGTTCTCTCATGGTCTTCTTACATGGCCTCCCTGGTTCTCTCTGGCTCTTTTTGTCTAGGTTCTGCTCTTCCTCCCAGACTTTTCATATTGGTGAGGCCATTCTGTCCTCAGGCTGGTTCTTTCTTTGTCAATCTACCCCCCCCCATAATTTATTTCAGAAATATCTGAATATCTTTCTCCAGCCCCAGGATGGAGGTTCAAAACATGGCTGATCCAGTGGTACAGTGATGTCTCTACTTGGAGGTCCTCTCTCTGATACAGTTCACACTCAAGTCTGTGTAAAGTGGGGTTCCTTTTCTTCCTTCTTCTTCTTGTCATGAGTGGTATTGCTTTTTATCCAGCCACTCAAGTCTGTGGGTTGGTTCTATTATTCCTGGTTGTGTTCTTTCCCACCCCATACCTGAGCCTGCCCCTCAAACCCCAGGGCCCTAAAGGCATCTTTTCTTCCTTGGCTTCATGTCACTCTTTTAATTCAGCCCCCCACTCCCTAATTTCTTTCTACATCATTTTCGAGCCACCTTTTCTCTGGCTTCCAGCTCCATATTTCTGAAACCTAAATCTGGTCTTGTCCCATCCCTGCTTAAAATGCCTCAGTGGCTCCCTGTTGTTCTCGAGATCAAGCCCAGATTTTTCCTGTTGGCCACAAGGCTTCTCTGTGATTTGGTTCTTGCTCACCCCTGTAATGTCGTCTTTTGTCATTCCCTGAATCAGACCCCACGTCAGGTTATTCATAGTTTCCCAGACCTGATGTGCCATTTCTTGCGAGGGTGCCTTGACCATGTTCTTCCTTTTACCTAGTGGTTTTCAGCTTCTTCCCCCCCAGGAGACATTTGTCAGTGTCTGAAGACATTTTTGGTTATCACAACAGGAGGCAGTTGCTACCAGCCTCTAGTGGGTGGAGGGCAGGGATGCTGCTCAACTTCCTACAAAGCCTAGGGCAGCCCCACAATGATGAATTAACTGGCCCAAAATGTCAAGAGTATTGACATGGAGAAACGTGACCAAGCCACTTGGTGAACTTTTTACTTTGTCCCAGGTCAAGCACAGTCAACCTCTTAAGACTTTGACCAGCTCCATGACCTTGGATAAGCGATTTAAGTTCTCTGTGTGTCGATTTTTCATCTGTAAAATGCAAGTAATAATATGTCTATCTCATATGTATGTTGTGAAGATTAAGGGAGTGAAGTGTATGTTAGAACAGCCATGGGACATAGTAATTGCTCAGTAAATGTTCCTTGCTGATATCATCGTCATCATTATTATGTGATCTCTGTAAATTTTTTGTTATTTTTGACTTACCGAAGCACAGTTGATCACTCCTTCCTATGTCACACCTAGACTGTGAGCACCTTGAGGAAATGATCTGGAACTTGTTGATTGCTACATTGCAGTGCCTAACATAAATTAGGCACCTAATGAGTGTTTGCTGTGTGAATGAATGAATGATTCCATTTGCATATATTTTTACGTTATAAATTCAGCTCTTCACTGATGTAAAAATCAACAAAATGCTAGCTCTATTAAGCAGGAGCTTCATAAGTGTTAGCTATTACTGTTAATATATAATTGTTAATGTAATTTAAATTTATATAATAACAAAAATATCTGCTGATTGAATTTTTAATTTTCAAACAGTTTTTTTTTCCATTGCAATGTTTTGATGTCACCCCTTCAGTTATCAGTGAATTTCCCCCATAAAGGTCTTTCCGTGTCACATGGCATTTTTCCATTGGGTGCTGGAGAGAGCCCCCGTCTCCTGCTTTGATGGGAGTATAGGATAAGATGGTTGTTAGTTACCTGACTGAACTGTTGGAGTGCTAACCTCTGGAAAGATCGAGTGGAGGTTCAGACTGTAAGTAGGATTTTACCACACTATGGAGGCTCTTATCATGGGAAATCATCAAACGTCAGGCCACAGACACTTTTGTCCTCATGGGAAAATTCTTTCTCAACCTGGATAATTTCCATCCATTCTTCGTGGATCATTTCAGTGTCCAGTTATAGATTCTGCCAATGTTGTGCATCTAATCTGTGTTAGGCCCTGTTGGAGGCCTAGGAAAGCACCAGTGAACAAAACAGTCTTCATTCTTGGCTACCTACAGCTACTATTCTGATGAAGGAGTAAGCAGTAAGCAATTGAAAACAGCAGATCATTTCTGAGGGTGATGACTACTGATGGGGGAAGTCTTATTAGATGGGCAGTGGGGGCGTCAGGGAAGCCCTTTGAGAAAAGGACATTGGAGCCAGTCATGGGGGGATGTGGGCATAGACCTTGCCAAGCCAAAGGAACAGCAAATGCAAAGGCCTTGAAGCTGGAACGGATTTGCCATTCTTAGTCAAGTTTTCCGTTTCTTCGGTGAGTTTTTGGTTTCCTATTTGGTTATTAATCTTCTTGGTTCATCTCTCCGAAATTTTATGAAGCACACTGCATTGTGACTTAGAGGTAGGCATGCTCCTTCCCATCCCTGCTCCTTTGCAAACTCTCTTAAACTTTCAAGAATACTGTATCTGAAATGAGAGCAGTTAAGGGCCGCAGCCAGCATGTAGGAAGGGCCTGCTTTACAGTGGTAGACATTATTCTAAGTCCTCTGCAGGTGTTCGCACATTTAAAACAGGAGTCTCATGGGGTCGACATCCCTGCAATCCTCACTTTTCAGATGAGGAAACTGAGTCTCAGCCTAAGTCACTTGCCCTGGGTCATTACAGCTGGGAAGTTGCTGAGCTGGGGTTCTGAGCCAGGCGTTTGGACCGCAAATCTGCCCCTTGAATCCTCCAGTGTCCCAGTGCCTTGGCTCGCGGGAAAGCTTCCATCCTGGGGGGCCCTCTGTCACCTAAGTGTGTGACCAGCAGCCTTGTCTTCGTCCAGCTGCAGAGGCCCCAACAACTTCACTGGCTGGAGGTGCCAGCCTCTGGCTGCCACCAGAGCAAGAGGAGGCCCAGCGGATATGGCTGCTGTCTTCTGGGCCTTTCTGCATCCTTGTGGCTGAGGAGAAACGAGCCAGTGGAGGAAGTAACCACCCAAAGAGGGAAGTTTTTTGTTTTTTGTCTTAAAGATTTTATTTATTTATTTGAGACAGAGAGCACAAGCAGGGAGGGTCAGAGGAAGAGGGAGAAGCAGACTTCCCTGCTAAGCAGGGATCCCGATGCAGGGCTTGATCCCAGGACCCGAGATCATGACCTGAGCTGAAAGCAGATGCGTAACCAACTGAGCCACCCAGGCGCCCCTACCCTGGAAGAAGTTTTAAAACAACAAATTCCATCAGCACAAAATAAGAGAAACTAAAGTGAGTGCCCAGGGCTAGCACAGATGTGAGTGCGGGGGGCAGAGCACGGGGCCCTGTAGGACCTTCCCACGCCCTCTCACATCTGCCTCAAAGGCCAAAGAGCATCCCCTGGTGGGAGTTCCTTGCCTCAGTGGGCCAAGGGTCTTGCTTCCCATTCTGCCCCCATCTCTCTGAGCCTCTGTTCCTTCATCTGCAAAATGCTGATGATGCCAGCCCTGGCCTCGCAGGGAGTTAGAGGATTCTGGGAGACAGTGAGATATGAGGGTGCTTTGTGTGTGATCACATGCCACAGACATGGTCATAGTTGTTATTATTAGATCACAGACAGGTTTGCCGGAAGAGGTGTCTGAATTATCTGAAGGTTTCATTTATTGTCTCTTCACCTTGTTAGTCCCACTAAGTGAGGCTTGGCTCCGTTTCGCTCTTGCCAGGTTAGGATGAAATTTTCTTAAAAGGCAGCTCTGCTTTTTCTAAAGCCTCATTAGAGCCCAGACACGGGGACAGAACAAAGACGCCACCAGAGAGCTCGTTGCTGTGACTTGCGTGACTTCAGCCTGGGTCTTCCAGGCTCTCTCACTTCTGTCGCAGGTGGATGCCTGAGATCTTACCCCTCTCTTGTCTGGCTTTCATTCCACAGTGAGGGGAGTTTTATTGCCAGGGATATGGTGTTTCAAGGGACTCTCCCCTAAAAGCCACTTCGTTAATGAAGGCATTACTGGAAGTTTCTTTTCTCAGTGACGGTATATTGAACAAGTTCCCTACTGCTTTCCCCCATTTGATGTGAACACACACAATGCCCAGCTGCCAACATTTTAGATGCAGATGGTTAATAAAAAACACAAAAACTAGAAACTCTAAGGCTCTAGTCTCTTGAAGATGTGCCTTACAGCCTTTAACAGATTTTCTACTCAGGGGGGTGGGATTTCATGGATCTTCAAGGCATGGATTGGTTCATTAATTATTTCACTTATTTGACAGATATTTTTGGACCACCAACAGGCCAGGCACGTTTATAGACATGGGAGAGACAGAAGTGAACGAGTTGGAAGAAGGTACCTGCTCCTCCAGATTTTGCCTTGTAATAGGGATGGACTACAAAGAAAACACTTAGCTCAGTTAGATTTCTGATAGATCTAAGTGCAAATAAGAAGATGGGGCCGTGGAGGGTGGCAGGGAAATAAAAGAGGCAAAGGGATTGAGGAGGTGCAAACTCCAGTTACAGGGAAAGTAAGTTATGGGGAGGAGAAGTACAGCATAGGGGATGTTGTCGTCAATAATACTGGAATAACGGCACATGGGTGACAGATGGCAACTACGCTTCCCGTGGTGAGCATTTCATGATGTATATTAATGTCGAGTCATTGTGTTGTGCCCCTGAGACTAACAGAACATTGGCAACTTTACTTCAGTAATAGCAATTTAAAAAGATGGTGTGGTGAGGTGATGTGGTTGGTGGGCAGGTGAGATGTACCTCTTGTGTGGGCGGAAAGCTTGGAGTGATCAGGAAGCTCTTACAAAAAGGGAGGAAAGCTGATTGGAGGCAGCTGAGTTAAGATGTGGGGAAAGACATGCTTAGGTGGAGGAGTAGTGAGTGTGGTGGCCCAGAGGTGGGAATGAATGTGGCACAGTTGAGGAATAAAAAGAAGGATATATGGAATATATCAAGTGGGCAGATGTGTGGTGAGATCGCCAGGCAAGGCTTTGCAGATCATGCAGAACCCCTTGGCTGGTATAAGGAATGGAATTTTATTTGAAATTAGAGATGACTTTCTCCTCAAGTTCAAGTGCAACAGGTAGAAACCCAAAGAGTGAACTTGTCAGGAGAGTCTTTATGACCCTTTGTTACGAGCCTCTGTGCGTGACGCGGTCATTATTGTCCTCCCTGTGTCTGCAGGATCTGCCTAGACCCTTAGTCCGGTGGGCTGAATGAACAAATTGAATGGGGCACATGGGGAGGGGTAGGGAGTAGCTGCTGATCTCTATTCTTTTGTTCTTGTCTGTCCCCCGTGAGTCCACTAGACAGGTAGATCCTTGACTTGTCCTTGACCTTGGGAGAGTCTCTTTAGGCGCTTGCCTCCAAGAGGCTGACTCCTTTTCCAGGAGCATGGATAAGCAGACAGGGCAGGAGGTTCAGAAGAATCATAGTCCATAACCTTCTCAGTCCTGTGTATACAGGAGCCAGGCATCTTGGACTTCTGGAACCTTCACCCATTCTCCAGTATAGGCTTCCCCTACTCCACACCATCTGCCAGGCTGCTCCATATTTATCTTCTATATTGTCTTTAAATGTACCTGCTCAGGTGCTTTCAAAGACTGCCCACTCCTGATGAATTAAATCCACACTTCTTAGCCTGACCTTCAAGACCCTTTATAATCTAATACTACTGACTCATCCTTCTCATGCTCCTGCAGATTGTCTCCTCTAACAGATTTATTTATGTGCAGTCTCTAAATACTGCTTGTGCTTTCTGCCCTCATGCACTCCTGCTTGCCAAGCCCCCCTTGCAGCATACCTTTCCTTTGTCCTAACACCCCAGGTGGACTATGAACTTCCACTTCCAAACCTACTCTTCCAGGAAGGCTTTCTCAATTGCTTTAATTCTCAAAGATATTTTGTATACCTATGAGTGGTGCAAGTGCTTACAGTTTTCCCCTGTAATAACTCACCAGGTGGTTATTTTTCCTTTGTGTTTCTCCCAGTATACCATCAGCTCCTGAAGGGAGCAGGGGCCTTAGTGTTGATGTTGATAAAAACCTCAGGGATGTTAAGAATCTGTGAATGAGCTGGAAACCACACACATCTTCAGGTCTGGGTGGAAGTATATTCCAGATGAAACAGTCCCCAAAGAGGGGGCAGCATCATTTAAATTTGCAGGCAGTCTTGGTTAGCTCTGTAGAGTTTGCAAAAGAAATCCCTTGCTGACATGTCTCCTCAGAACTCCGGCTGTGAGGAATGATGTTTTATTTTCCCTATAGCTTTGAATTAGCTTCCGTCTCTGTGTAGAGTACAAGGACATCTTGTTCTTGGGACCACCTCTTCACCGATGGGGAACCCCACCCCCCTACCCCCCGGGCTTTGGAGTTGGAGGCACCCATTTTCATCTGAGAAGGGAAATCAGTCAGGTCTAGGGTTGGTGGGGCCTGGTCCCAGGGACAGTCTTGTTGCTTCCAGCATTTATTTGAAAAATGTTGTTGTCTCAGACTTCAAAGAGCTTCCCCTGCCCTTGAATTTGGTAATGAGTCTTGTGTTAGTTCCTAGGAAACCACATGACTTAAACACCGGCTTGCCTTGAGTTGGAGGAGGGCCCTGCTTGTTCAGCAGGGGGTCCCCAGCCTGCTCATTCAACCCAGGGCTTTTAACCTGGGGCTGCCTTCTCCAAGCTGCTCATTCACTCCTAACTGTGTGTAAGGCTCCCCTGAGAAAACCATGAGGGATATATACTCTTGCCACTTTGTGTGTTTTCTCTTTCCCTGTGGGTAGACATCATTCAAATAAGCACGACCAAGCTGGTGGTCTACACTTAGGGTCTCAGAAGGTGGTAAAGCTGTCCAAATCAGCTTCCTCTCCTCCTCATTTTGGCACGTGTTCCTGTAGCAGGGGGACTGATTGGTGTATTTTTGTTTGATGGTCAAGTGCTTCCCTTTTGTCCGCAGGTCACATGAGTTTCCTCCAAGGGACAATATGATGTACTCAAGAACGCTAGATGCTGGGGCACCTGGGTCGTTCAGTTGGTTAAGCGGCTGCCTTTGGCTCAGGTCATGATTCCGGGGTCCTGGGATCGAGCCCTGCATCAGGCTTCCTGCTCCGTGGAGAGCCTGCTTCTCTCTCTCCCTCTGCTTACTGCTCTGCTTACTTGTAGTCTCTCTCTGTCAAATAAATAAATAAATAAAATCGTTAAAAAAAAAGAATGCTAGATGCTTCCCCATTTTTATTGGGAAAAGCTGAGAATCAAGAAAGTGAGCTTTATCCCAGGAGAAATTTCGATGGAAGAGAATCAGATATTTGAAGAACAGAAATATTTCCTCAATTTCATGGCATAAACTCCTATCATGGAAACTTGACCGAAGGCCAGATTCATGGACTTTTTCAAGAATGGCTTATTTTGCAAAGTTAAGGCATCCAGGGCCCAAAGATTTTGCCCCAGGCAATACTTAACTTTTTCTGTTTTTTGTTTGTTTGTTTTTGGTTTTTGTTTTTTTAATGGTTTCTCTTGTTACAAAGTAATGTATATTTGCTGTGGGAAATCTAGGAAGAATACACAACTCCCTTTTTTTTTTTTTTTTTTTTTTTTTTTTTTGCTTTTTAATCCTCTGAGTCTCTTCCATGCTGATAAGGAGACTGTGATCTGGAAGCCATTTTTGGAAATGATGACCTTGTGGCTTCTTGTGGAATGTTTTGCTGGCCCAGTGTATATGTCTCAAATCTCCAGTAAAATGTGTCCATTGATACAGATGCTTTGCCAGGTACCAGTTCACCCACAGCCTGTTCTTTCTAAAATGTACTGCCCTGAGCTATCAGTGAGGGTTGAGCCCAGTCTAGAATGAGGCATCACTGGAATGATGATGCTTAGTCCCCAAAGAAACCATGTCTCCTTAGAACCCCGGTCAGCATTTCTCTGAGTACCTGCCTATATTTTTGGCAATGCACAGATTACCACTGTATTCTTCATTTTCAGTAACCACTGAACAGGAGTGAGTTGTTCCTGTGGGTTATCTCATCTTGTGTCCTTTGGTTTATCCCCCACACGCAGCTCCCACTTGGTTTAGAACTGAAGGAGATTTATGTTGTTTGAGGAACAAATTCCTCTTTTGGTTTCTCTGAGATCATTAGAAAAGCTAGCACATTTCTGTTGAAATGACAGGGATATGGTAGTACTGAGTGTGTCCTTTTTAATCTGTGCATCTCTAATGTCTTCCACACTTTTTAGCACATAGTAGGTACTCACACCCAAGACTTGGCTAATTAGATTTGCTGAATTAAGTGCTCACACAAAACTTATTGGTTAATTTCCTTGATACAGGGCTTTCATCACTGCATGATGACTTCAGCAACTTTGTCTAGAGGGAATAGTTATTCCAGGGTATGAGGTTTGAGTAGCTTTTCGATTCTTGGTATGGTTTTAATAGTCTCCAAGTGGTATTGAGTTGAACACCAGGAACTGCTCATACACTCCCGCTGTCCCAACACTAACATGACACATTTGTCTCCTGAGCCTAGGAACATTGTATTCTGCTCAAGCTCATCCTGCATGGTTAGACTTTATCTAAATTCCAATCCATGCCAGCACAGTTTCCACTTCATATCATTCTGCTCCAACCCATTCATGTCTATTTTCTCTTTGATCTTCCTCTGAAAAATTCATGAGGACCTCTGCAGGTATCTGGTCATGTGTGGGTTTTTGCTCAGAATCAGCCATATGTGAAACTCTTCCTTGATAGTGAAGCCTCATTTTACCTGGTGATTTCCCCGTCAATGAGTTGCTCTCCAATTTCAATTTCCTCTCTCCTGGCTATCAAGCTAAACTGAGAAGCCCTAGACCATTAAGTGGGATGAGCACTGGAAGACACTGTGACCGAACTACTTGCAGCCTTGTTTCATATTTATTGAATAGTCTCTTGAAACAAAGGTTAATATACCCACTAGCAGATGTGCAGTAGTTGGTAGTGTGTGTTAACAATGAATTTCTTCCACAGATGTTAAGCTATATTATATTGAAGTAACATACTTGGTATCATTATTATAGTCTCAGATAAAATTTGTACAAATTTCCCACTGTATTTAAGTGGCCAGTTATTGTTTGCACTCCATGGTATCCATTACAGACTTCTGTTTTAGTTCCTATAGATCATCATTTTACTGGTTATGGATTTTTGCCACCATCATTCATTATTATCTCCTTGAGGACAAAAGCAGTCTCTTTTCATATCATTCCCAGGGATGATAATTATGCCAGAACATAATTTCTGCTCATTGAGTGTTTGTTGATTGAATAAATTCATCAAAAGTCTTAAGCTGGTCAGAAGATGGGTGATTGGATATGAAGATAGTATTTGGGTTGAGGTGTTACTGAGATTCTTTTTTTTTTTTTTAGATTTTATTTATTTATTTGACAGACAGAGATCACAAGTAGGCAGAGAGGCAGGCAGAGAGAGAGGAAAGGAAGCAGGCTCCCCGCTGACAGAGAGCCCGATGCGAGGCTCTATCCCAGGACCCCAGGATCATGACCTGAGCTGAAGGCAGAGGCTTAACCCACTGAGCCACCCAGGCGCCCCTCTTTTCTCATTTCATATAGCTAGAGACTCAGAAGGAAGGTATAAGGGGTGCATTGCATTTCAGTTTACCAGAAGGGGGGAAGAACTCATTCTATCAGCAAATATTAAAAGATATACAAGCGGCTACATAAATTGTGATGCATGAATTATTGGTTATGTTAGTTTTATAGTACTATAACATCTTTTTCCTTCTTGTCAAAAGGAGAGCTAAGAACGCTGCATTGGGCAGTCTTACCTGATGTCAGTCTTGTCTCCTGATAAGTGGTAAGGAGTATCTGAAGATTAGGGGAAGCAGCTAAGCGCCAGGGAGCAGTCATGATAAAGGACCATGCATAGTTACCAGGGTTTCTCAGGCTCAGCCCATGTGACTGATATGGTATATTAAATTAGACTGGGAAAATAAATTAATACCTGAATTCCAATCTGTGAACATAGTTGGTGGTTGGCAGAAAGAAGTGATCCCATTTTATTTTATTCATTCATTCATTCATTTTAGAGGACGTAGGCAGGGAGGGGCTGAGGAAGAGGGGACAGAGAATCCTAAGCAGCAGGATTGTGGAGAGAAGCACCACAGAGAAGCGGAAGAGGGGAGAGAGAATCCTAAGCACCAGGTGTGGAGAGAATCCACACCCAGTGTGGAGCCTGACATGGGGCTTGATTTCATGACCCTGAGCCTAAATCCAGAGTTGGAAGCTTAGCCAACTGAGCTATCCAGGCACCCCAGGAGTGGTACTGTTTTAAGTACAGATCCTGAAGCTTCTCAGACTTTGGGTCTGCAGGTCTTAAAGATGAGGAGCAACCTATTGTGGATCACATGGACGCACACATCCATGAACAAATGGTTTCTACCATTCAGGACTTCTCAGGACTATGACATTGGCTGCCATTTCTCTAGTATTATCTATATTTAGACTCCATAAAGCAGCTCTTCTTCCTATATACCCTGTTAGGCCAGCATGGCCCCTGTCTCCTAGGAGACATGTTGGATATTCTGAGAGCAGCTAACTTGGTTTGATTCAGGCAGATTTGGTGTCTGTAGTGCTGCCCTGGAAACAAAACCATCTGTAAAGCAGGATCCTTCCTTCTTGATGAGTTACTGCGGGACAAGTCCCTTCACCTCTTCTAGTATCATAGCCCTCTCATTTGAAGAAAAAAACTTCTTTATTGTCCTTAAAATAAAGTGAAATCTGTCAGTAGACCCAGATCTTTCAAGGAAAGATGCTCTGGAAGATGATAGTGAAGCAGTGTTATGGTGATGAAAAATGGGTACGTTCTCTTGTGTAAGGCACAAAGTCTGTTGTTAATTCTTCACAACTTGCCTTTGTTTCTTCTTAGTTCCTAGTTGAATGAACTTACTGTACAAGGATTTGGGAACTGAACATGCATCTGAAGAAGCCCTTTTAAGACAATGTGTGTCTGGTTGGTGTTAAATTTAATTTGGAAAAAAGAGTACGTTTTCTCATATATTATTTTCTCTGGGTTAAAAAAGAGGAACAGATAGATTTCTGCTTTATCTTCAAGTGTTCCAAATTACATGTGACAGCTTTTCAAAAAAGCTGGTATCTAAAGGCAAAAAAAAAAATACACTCTTTGCATATATAAGATTTGACAGCATCCTTGGCCTGGAATTGAGAAGATCTGTCATTTATTGCTGTAATTCAGCCATTGTGATTAATTGTTCAAGGGCCTTCATTGTACTTTGCCAAAACAAAATTAAGGGAAAACAACATTCTCATCATGCAAATCATGTAACTTTCATGTTTATTAATGCTTCCATGGAGGAATCAATATCCACTTTTCATTGAAAGTACTAATCAAACATTGCTGGGTGAAGTCATTTTGAATTTCTTTAGTGGACTCCCTTCATTACCCCAGAAAGTTAAATCTCCCCCCCACCCCCCATCAGCAGGCTGTTGAGATGCTTGTGTGGATTTATGGAGTTGTGACATTTTCTTCAGAGTCTTTTGGTCATTTAAAATATATTTTACAAAATTTTCTTAACTAGACTCCATGCCCAATGTGGGGCTTGAACTCATGATCTTGAGCTTAAGAGTCATATGCTCTACTGACTGAGCCATCCAGGCACCTTGGTCATATAAAAGAGGTTTTCAGTGCTCTTTCATGTGATTGTTACTGAACCACATCTAAGCAACAGCTGCCTGACCCTCTGAATGTGTTTTCCACTCTCCTGGGTATTTTGGAGGGTCTTTGTAGTCAATTCAGAATCTACCCTGCTGGTGCCAGAGTTGGGATAGAAACAGCTGCCCTCTTAGACCTGGCTTCCTGTCGGTTACCAGGTTGTCATCAGCACTCATCCAGGCCAAGGTTTTGCTTGTCAGCTATGCCGGTCTCAAGTTGTGCAGACTGGGCCACATTGATAGAGACAAAATGATGTTATTTTTGTTCTGTGAGGATTTATCTTCACTCTTCTCACCTACTCTTTCCTTGACTATAGTGGATGGCCTCAGAGGTTTTGTGTTTCTTACATTTTTTCCCCCGATTCTGTTAATGCTCTTCTCTGCTTGCTTGTGACATCTTCATGCATCATAATATTTACTGTTGGGTAGCATGGTATATGTTTGTGTTAATTCATGCACACACAGCTAAATTTAGTTTAGAGAGTGAAACCCTGAGGGTAAGAGGATGCCACCGCAGTCACAATAGATCAAAGATCTTGATACATTTCTTTCTTTCTTTGTTTCTTTTTTACTTTATGTTGCCTCCCCACCCCTTACCCCATGTTGTCTCCCAACAAAACAGGGCAAAATGAAACACACAATGACATCTCCATTCCTTGTCTCTCCCTAATTACATCATTGGTGTGATGTAGAGATTTCGGACTCTGTAAGTCTTCTTGGAACTGTCCATGGTGCTGATAATTTACTGTAAACCAATCTTGAGCAAGAGCGCAGCTCCAGACGAAATGAAACCTTTTGCTTCTAGAGCATAAAGCTTTAGATTCTTATGGCTAGGTTTGTTTGTTTAAGATTTTATTTATTCATTTGAAAGGGAGAGAGTGAGAGAAGCATGAGAGGGGAGAAAGTCAGAGGGAGAAGGAGACTCCCCATGGAACTGGGAGCCTGATGCGGGACTTGATCCCGGGACTCTTAACCAACTAAGCCACCCAGGCACCCCTCATGGCTAGGTTTTGTCATACTGAAACAAGTAGAGAATCCAAGATAGTTATTGTACTGGTTTGAGTAAAAATAATGGTTTTAGCTTACGGTACATTGATATTTTGGGCCTCTTATTCTTAGGTATTGGGAGAGTTCCTCACTTGTGGGCTGTTTTTGGTAGATACAGCTCATGTTTTCATTTTTTCCTTCTTGTAGCTACCCCCGAGGATCACAGAGAGCACACAGGGAATTGACAATTATTTTTAATGAGAGATGTATGTGAAGCGGTTTCTCATTCTGAATTCCCTGCACTGCTTTTTAGTGGAATCAAGGGGTTTGGGGATGTGTTTCTGGAGCTGTTTGCATTGACAGCAAATTCCATAATCACTTTCTGGCAGGACCAAATACGCTCTGGTTTTGAGTTTTATTTCAGAAGCATGCCTTAGTTTGCTTAGCAGAACAACTACTTATGACATCTGAGGCAAACAGAAGCCTGTTGATATTTGTCTTTGGTTTGAAAGAAGGTGAAGAACACAGTAAGGTGGAAAGGGATTTAAAAAGTCAAATAATATCCATCTTCTCTTTTCCTAAAACTCAGATTCATAGGCTTGAAGGTGTCCTGGATTCATAGGCTACTAGTGTCCTAGAAGATTGTCAGGAAACAAGGGAAATCTTCTTTCCCACCCACATCCCTGTAGTACTTTGATAGCAGTACCATGATCAAAAGTGGAATGTATAGTTGAGTATATATATATACACACATATAACTGAGTATAAACCTATTATATTATAATCATATATATATATATATATATATATATATATATATATATATTTATCTATATCTTATATCTGGGCCTTCATAGAGCTAACAGTGCAGTAGAAAAAACAGACATAGGATAAATAATGGCCATGTAACCAGAGAGTGAAACTTTGTGTTTTCATTTGAAATACTAGTCATAACAATACAAATACCACTGTCAGAAGTATGCCCAGGGAATTTGTTGTTGCTATTTTTCCACAAAGAACTACTATATGAGTATTGAATAGGGCATGTTAGCCATGCACATTACAGTCTCAATTATTAGGATGTCTGCTAGATACATCCAAATTAAAAAGGGGGAGTTCTTCCAAAGTTACTATGTTACAAACCTCGACTCAAATCTACTTCTACTGTTTTCCAAATGGCGGTACACAATAGCCAACTCAAATGGGAGTAAGCATAACTAAATCATTTGGGATTCAATGAGTCCCACCCTTTCAAACTGACAGTTCCATAAAAACTTGGCAAAGCACACTATTTTTATTTATTTTGCTCTTTGCAACAGTAAGCCCTCAGAATTGGTACAAAAATATATTTTCTTGGCAAAAAGCTCTTCTAATCACAATACTATTGTGAAAAAACACACAGCACATGGTGGTAACATACTAAAAATGTAGATCATTAGATTTCGGTTTATTTTACAAAACACATTTTTAAGATTCTCTGTTGGTTCATGGACTAAAATGGGCAATTATTATTATATTTGAAATTACCCTAATCTGTAGAAGTAGAAAACATACATGCATATTTACTGAGCTAAACCAATAGAGGGCTCACTGAAGGACACTCACATAAACGGATGAAGCAAGAAACTGGATTCTGCTGGTACCATTTTGTACAAACCAGAATTAATGTTCTGTGATAGGATTAAGACTTTAAATGGAGTCATAAAATGTATGTGCAAGACCAGACACAGTCTGAATGAGCTAAATTCACTTTTTTATTTCTACATATCAAGGGAGAGAGGTTTACCAAGATGATGCTTGTTAAATATTCAAATGAGAACCAGATCTCAGTGGGTGTTGGAGGAAAAGCACATTAGCTGGATTAGTAAAGATTTTTCATATTACACTGAGGTAGATTTCAAGAGTCTGTTTATGCCTAATGAAATTCCTCTGTGTTTATTGTCACTAAAAAAAGAAGGCGAAAAGGAGGTGACAGATGTCCTGCAAAATTGAGTACGTGGTAAAAAGTATCATGATGGCAGGGAGTTCACCCTGCAAAGGCTCTAACAGGAGCTTGGGGCAACACTGCAAATGTGCGTTGTGAGAAATCACTTAAAAAAAGAAATTCTTCCTTGTGCTGGAGTGCTGGGGGTAGGCAGAGCTGGAATGGATCAGGCATGGATTCTGACTGCAAGGAGCAGGCGGTATCATAAGGATGGCACGTAAATCGGGAAGAGGGCAGCATTCTGTTGTAAAATAAGAATCAAGGAGAGAGAGGGGACCCAGCTCCTGGCCTGTGGCTTTCCTAAAAGATTAACAATCCTGGGCAGGGTGAGTCTCTTCCTAGACGGGTCCAGGGTGAGGCTTATCAGCAGCTTCAGAACAACAGAGCTGCTGCCTTGAGAGAGAGAGGCTCTTGGAGTGGCTTTGAGCAGGAGGGCACTCTGATTATACTTGCTTTGGTGGCATTAATCTGCCACGGGCAGGCAGAGTAGATGAGTGATAGAAGGACCTAGAGGAGGGGAGACTAGCTTTCAGGGAGGGGTATTTTGTGAGGCCAGGTGTGGGAGAGAGAGGTGGGGCAGCCACAGTGGGGATGGAGAGGGGGATATGGACGCACGATATAAATAGAACTGAAAGTGCCTGGCAGGTTTCCATGTGATGGCTCATGAGCAAGAGGGTGTCCGATTCCAGACCCAGGTCATGGGGAAGATAACAGGGCCATTATCAGGAATAGGAAGAGCTGGTTTGGGAGAAAAGCTGAAAGTCGTGAAACAGGGAGCTCAGGACTGTGTATGTGATTTGCAGCGGCTGGTGAAACACCGAAACTCGTGGCCTCTTCAAGAATTAAGAAGAATTTAAAGATGGTGACAGCACAGTATGGTTCTTCCAAGCCTGGGACCCGGTATGAATGCACTGGTCACTAGCCATGAGGGCAGCCTTGGTTGAATTGGGGGTGCCAGAGTGCCTGTGCCCCCCATGCCCTTCCTGAGTACCTGTCCTAGTGCCTGGGAAAGCTTGAGCAAAGGACCTTGCAAAGGAACTTGCCTGCAGTGCTGTGGGGTGCCTCAGGGTCAGGACCGAGGCCGAGGGGTGAGAACCACAGCAGTCTAGGAGTGGAACTGAACCCTTTCTGTCCTACTTGTTGGTGATAGGCTCATTATCCAATGTGATAAATTCCTCAGAATAGGTGAGGAGTCCACGATCCTCCCATATTTGCCTCAGTTGAAATTTAAATGAAAACTCTAGAAGTGGAGGCTTTTTAGAAGGCGCCCAGTGTCTTTGCTCTCTCCACGAATCTCGCACTCCTCAGGTGGATGGCTTGAGGATTCCCTGGGCCTCCTGGGAAGCAGATACTAACGTTGGTTTTGTTTTTGTTTTTTAATGCCTACTATGCTTCTGTTAGACCCACTCCTTCCTTCTAGAGCCTATTCATGAATGCTGCCTTATTGAATCCTTTGATATGAGCATATTACCCTATTCTACAGTCAGGAAAACTGAGGTATAGAGAGGAATCTACTAAAACCCGATAGCCAGTGGCTGGCAGAGCCCTTCTCTCCCTGTGGTGCTGTCCTTTTTTTTGGCCATGAAAAAACACAGGCTGCTCAAGATTTGTTTAAAAGTTGTGGCAGGTTGGGGCGCCTGGGTGGCTCAGTGGGTTAAGCCTCTGCCTTCGGCTCAGGTCATGATCCCAGGGTCCTGGGATCGAGCCCCACATCGGGCTCTCTGCTCAGCAGGGAGCCTGCTTCCCCCTCTCTCTCTGCCTGTTCCTCTGCCTACTTGTCATCTCTGTCTGTCAAATAAATAAATAAAATCTTTAAAAAAAAAAAAAAGTTGTGGCAGGAGATGCTTGGGTGGCTCAGTCAGATACACGTCTGCCTTTGGCTCAGGTCCTGGGATCAAGTCCTGCATTGGGCTCCTTGCTCAGTGGGCAGTCTGCTTCTCCCTCTCCCTCTGCTTGTGCTCTCTCTCTCTCTAACAAATAAAGTCTTTAAAAAAAATAAAAACATAAAAGTTGTGGCAAAACTCATGTGAAAAGCATCTTCTGAGGGAACTGGCTGGTTTTTGGATGCAGGGCCAAGAGGAGAAGCTGAGAACTTCGTGGAGTTGGAAACACAGTCAGGCGGCCCAGTTGTGGGGGAGGGGCAGTGTTCTGCTGGAGGACATGGGCTCTTTTTTTTTGTCTGACTAGGCACAAGTTTTGAGCCTTTGTGTTGGTTGAGGAGAAATCGTTTTCCTCTGTGTGTTCATGATGAGCCAGTTGATGGGATGGGGAGCAGCAATAGGTCATCCAGATGTCCTGGGGACCAAAGCCAAGCCTCTCCTTCCTGGCTTCTTAGCCATTCCAATGCAGGGCCTGAGGGAGGGAGGTGATGGGGAGGTTGTGGATGGGGTGTGGGCCCCTGAGTAGAAAGGGCTGTCTCCTCTTCCCTGGCACCCAGCCGGCAAGGCAAGTCGGTGGAAATAGTCTCAGTCCACATTCTAGCTGCACTGTCAGGTCAAACTTCCTCCTCCCCCTCCCAGCCCCCGCCCCACAAGGCCATGGCTTTTCTGAAAAGAGGCTCTCTTTGATCTGGAGGAGGAGCACGAGGAGGGGCTGGGAAGTCAAACAGCTGCGGAGTGCAGGCTGTGTTTGTACAAGGTCTGCTAAGCCCACGATGTCACAACAACAGAGAACCTGGTTGTTTTGGAATCCGAAATCCATCACTGAATTAATTCTAAATTAGTGGTTCAAACTGACTGACAGGAAAAACACGCCCTTAAGGATATTGCTGTTTAAAAACTGAAAGTTCAAGGAACTCTTAGTTGTCAAATTTCAAAACAGGTCTTTTTTTTTTTTTTTTTTTTTTTCCCCCCCACTCACACGTGAACTCAGCTGTATTCTAACCATGCTTGGTGGCTATGCTTGGTGGGAAGGGGACTTCTCATCCCTGCGCTCCTGAGCCCAGGCACACTGTGGCTCAGCTGGTCTCTGTCAGTGCTGGGGATCTCACGGTTTACATGTCGTAGTAGATTTCTTCCATCCTATTTACCTCCCCTTGGGGGATCTGCTGCAACTGCCAGGTTTCTAATCAGATAATGTTAGAGAGAAGGGGCTGGACGCTGCCTGCTCTCAAGGGTGACCACCTCTGTCTGGCACTAATGTGAGGTCAGGGGTGGTTCTTTTTCAGGTGCTGGTAAACTTGGGCTTATTTTTTTTAATACCTGTGCTTAAGGTTTACTTGATATTAAAGACTGAATGTGAACAGTAGGGAAAACCAGGCATCAGGCTGCTGGGCTCTTGAGCCTAGCCAGATTATATTCTATCCCTTGGAGTTATTAATGTTGCTGGCTGGCCTTACAGAGGTGTGTGGAGTTTATTTAGGACTTTTCTTGCAGGCATAGATTGAATTCTCGTCATTTCTTCCAGTGCTTGTCATGCCACTCAGGTGTGGGCAGTCGGCCTGAATGGGCAAGTAGGGTTGGTGTAGTGAGCCGGTCCTGCCCCTGGATCTTAGATTCTGCACAGCTGGGGTGGAGGGGTATGTGTCCTCTGGGGGGTGATTTCTGTAACTGCATGTGCTTGCCAAGCTTTGCTTATATTATCTCTATATATTAGAAGATGCAACTGACGTAATGAAATACCAATTTATTTTAAACAACTCTGAATTACTAGTGGCTTGTCACCCTACTTTTTTTTTTTTTTTTTTTTTAGATTTTTTTTTTGTTGTTGTCCTTGTTGGAAAGAGTCTCCTTATACAAACAGACACCAGGTGGGGGACTGCTGGTTGAGGGAAAGGCTATGGTCCCTGCCACTAGGTCATGGGCTGGCCGGTGGATGGCATGTTTCTGGTATCACTGTGACCTCCCCAGGGTGCAGATAGTCTTCTAGCTGATTGAAGACCTTTCTCAGTTGTTGCCCTCCTTTTCTCCATGGTAGATAAGAAGGAATGGTAGTTCATATGAGAAAATAGTAAGTGAATTTTTCAATTGACCTTTTAGTTTGGAACAGTTGATGAGATTCTGCTTAGAGGAATCATGGCCACACCTTACACACCCGTGTTCATGGCAGCATTATTCACAGTAACCAGGAGGTGGAGTCACCCTGGTGTTTACCGATCGATGAATAGATTAAAAAATGTAGCATATCCATATAATGGAATATTAATCAGCCTTAAAAAGGAAGGAAATTCTGGCCCAGGCTGCAAGATGGAGGGACTATGAGGACATTTTCTAAGCAAAAAAATCCTGGTCACAAAAAAGACAAGTGCTGTATGATTCTGCTCAAGTGAAGTACCCAGAGGAGACGCATTCATAGAGACAGGTAGTAGAATGGCAGTTCCCAGGAACTGGGGGCAGGGGACACGGGGACTAGTTGTTGACTGGGTGTAGGGTTTCAGCTTTGCAATGAAAAGGTTCCAGAGATTGTTACCCAAACAGTGTGAGTAGGCTTCATAGCACTGAACCTTACACTTAAGAATGGTTAAGATGGGACTGTCTGGGGGGCTCCTTCGGTTAAGTGTCTGCCTTCAGCCCAGATTATGATCCTGGAGTCCTGGGATGGAGCCTTGCATCTGGCTTCCTGCTCAGTGGGGAGCCCCCTTCTCCCTCTGCCTGCAGCTCCCCCTGCTTGTGCTTGTTCACTCTTGCTCTCTCTCTGACAAATAAATAAAAAATCTTTTTTTAAAAAAAGGGTTAAGATGGCAGATTTAATGTTCCATGTTTTTTTGTTTTGCTTTTTTGTTTTTTTTTTTTTTTTTTTTTTTTTTTCCCCAAATTTAAAAAAAAATACCATCACCTTTTGTGTCTCTAAGCCATGTTGACTTAATGTGGGCTTTCTTCTTGGCCCCGGTGTTGGCACGTTCCCAATTTTCTCTTACCTGTGCATCTCACATACCTTCCTCCTATGGGAGTTCCTCAGAATACAGGTTAGACTGACTTTGGGATTGCTAACCATGGCACCCTACAGAGACCAAAGGGGATGCTGCCTTCCCTTTGGGGTCCCTCCTGTGGTGGTTGCTGCTCTTCATCTCAGGGTATCTGTGATCTGTTTCTTCCTGGCCCAGCTGTCCTCTGGAGAGCCAAACCGTGTGTTGTTTTCTGCAGCTGCATTGATGAGTTGTGTCATTGTTTTGGTTTAATTGCAGTCGCTCTGCTGTTAACAAATCTATACAAAGTATATCAGGAAGAAAGTCTTTGGTACTTCCTTGTCCCCAACAGATAGAATGTTTTTTTTTTGTTTGTTTTTTTTTTTTTACCCCTGCATCGTTTGAGGTTTTTTTTTTTTTTTCTTTAAACTGCTAATAAATGCCTGGCACTGGTTTTTCGTGTGATATTTAAGTCCATAGGGATATTGTGGAGCCTGTGTCTACATAATTTAATGCAGAACATAGAATTTTAGTGCTGGCTGGGATCTCTGAGACTTTGTATTGCAGCTTTCTCATTTGATAAAGGAGGAATTTGGGGTCCTTATTAGGGAAGTGGAAATGGTGGAGCCAGAACTAGGTCTTGGTCCCAGATTGTCTTGTCAGCTCCTTCTCTTCCTTGAGGCACCCTCTTGGAATTTAAAATACTCTATTTAGTGCCAGGTGTCCGAAGGCCATTCATTTCAGATCATATTTCTATTAGCTCGAAGTGACTGTGTGCTGAGTCTGTCAGTGGCGAGGAGTGGTCATTACTGTGCTTCAAGTCCTGTGTGGGACGCCTTCCTTCTTCCCAGGAGAGGTGCTTCTGATCCTGTGTGTGAAAGTCAGCATTTGAACTTAGTGCTTCCAAGGGACCAGTTCTTAGAGGATGGCTGCATTAAATCGTTTTGAAAATGGAAAACTTGCAGAACATGAAAAAATTCACCCTCGAATTAACCTTTCTCAGGAAATAATGTTTGCATTCACCCTTGACTCCCTCTTACCTTTACTTACTCTGACACGCAGAACGTTCTTCCCAGACCTTGTGAGTTTCTTCTTAAGCATTGATAACACTTCCTGAGACTCAGAGGAAGCCTCTAACCCAGACCCAGCGTGCAGGAGGGCCCCTTTACGTCTGGTCGTACAGAATTCAAGTAGATGGTTGGCAGAGCTGAGGAAAAGGTATGACTACAGATAAAACACAGCTACCTTAAGTGATGTGAATAGTGTTTTGTAACTAGAGAGAATGAACCCTGTAAGGCTTCCTGGAGGAGGTGAGATTTGGTCTCAGTTCTGAAAAACAGGCATAAAATTGAGGAAGACGACTCTAGCAGAGGGAAAAACAGCTTACTTAGGGGGAAAGGAATATGGAGAGAGGAGAGGGAAAAGCAAACTGGCCAGGGTGGAGGTAAGGAGCAGACTTTCCTTGTGGAATATTTCCAGAACTCACAGTGAGCTCTGTCATTTCCCCCTCACTTCCCACCATTTATACAACTGAGACCCTCAGTGGCTACTCTGTTGTGAAGCCTGCTCCATGGTGTCTGTTGTGAACTGAGCTGGAGATGGGCCCTGAACCCAGGCTGGGCCACTCTGAGTCACTTTCCTGGGCTGTGGACTGGGAGCTGGGAAGGGAATTTGCATCACTGCATCTCTGTCATGGCAGCTGGAAGGCTATTACCTGTCCAGAGGTCAGAGAAGGCAGAGGAGGATCATTAGCAGAGGGAGAGAAGAGCTATGAGAATGAGTAGGGTGACTTTCCACTCGCTGAGACTCAGCCCTGTCCTCAGGCCTGGCTCCAGCCTTGTGTGCCTACACCGTTCCTGTGCTTACGTTGTAGACACTCCTTTTCTCCTGAGCTCACCTCTGAGCTCGACTGAGGCTGGCTCGGTTATTTGGACCTAAAAAGGTGTTAAGGAATAGAGGGAGAAAAGCTAGAGTTCTGGTTCCATCTCACAAGGTTGTTGGGGAGGTCTGGGTTTGAGCTCCTTGGAGGCTCACTCAGTGGTTGGTCCCAATGTGCCTGGGTCAGCTTGTCACCTCTGCTATGACTCAGTGCCTGCATCTCATCTGGACTCAGCACCAAGATAGGGGCTCATGGTTTGGATGCTTACATACTTGTTGGGTGAATCTGCATGTTTCTGCACCAGACATCATTGTCACATGCGGGGAATCCAGGAGGAGCACACAGGTGGAGCCCATGTGACAAGGGCTCTGCTAGAGCTGTGTGTCAGGCCTTGGAGGGGAGAGAGGGTGGGAAGGCCTTAGTGTATTGGTGAGGGGGAGCAGGGAGCATATCATAGAGGACATGTCATGGGAGGGGCAGTGCAGGAACTTGTGTCACAAACACTGGGGACAGAGGTAATAGGGCACGCCAGTTCAAAGAGACAGTGACCCTTGGGAAGAGTTTGGGAATGTCCATAAAGTCAGAGTAGTGGTGTTTGAGAGGCCACAGGAGGCAAGGTTGTTAGCATAGGCAAGACATGGATCATGAAGGGCCTTTTAAGCCTGGCCAAGAGTGACCACCCTCAATTTCCTGGAATGGTCCCAGTTCATTCTTCTTAAACTGTACAATTATGAGCAGTGTGTCAGGGTTGATAATAAGTGATGTGTTGATACGTTTATCTTACTCATAATTGTTGGGACCCACTGTAGGATTTTCAACATCAGAGAGCAGGGTGAGATTTCAAGTCAGGTGGACGATTCAGGAGGTGGTGGAGAGGTTGGCGGGGCCAGAGCGGTGGTGAAGGCCTGCAGAAGGCAGCGGTAATGGAGTTGGCTAGGAGAGCACTCATGGCAGAAGCAGCCAGAATGTACATACTGGGGCATTAGATGAATCTGTGGCTGTCTATTGAGGGGACTCTTAAAGGTCACTGAGTAAGAGCAGGCTTAGCAGGGTGTTTTTGGACAGGTGGTTTGAGGGCCCTGGGGAAGCCAGAGAAGAAGTCGAGTAGGAGCTGGAAAAAACGGGCTGGGGTCCGGAAGAGAGGACTGGGCTACAGGCAGCCATTGAGAGTCATTAGGCTGTGGGTGATTGTCCAGGAAGAGAGAGTGTCGAAGAAGGAAAGGAAGTCAAAGATGACATCTTTAAGGAGAAGGGTAGGGTGGAACCCTGAGTCTACAAAGAGCACTAAGAAGGACTAGCAGCAGAGGTAGGAGGAAATCTAAGGGCCTGGCCAGAGGAGCCGTTACCTTAATTGGGGTCTCGTATGATCGAGGCACCACGCTGAAGTCTTCTTGTATCTCAGTCTCTACACCTGCACCAACAGACCTCTTGGCAGACTTGTCTTTTTTCAAAGCCAGGGTTCTTTTCCACCCTGGAAATGAACTCATGGTTGTGGCAGGGATGGAGACACCAGAGTCCAGAAAACCCTCCTCCTTCAGGTGACCTCAGCGACTTGGGCAGATGTCAGGTGCAGGGAACTTGACTGTTGCAGGTGCATGTCTGCGGGGGGCCACTGCCTCCTTCCTCCCCTGGCCCCACTCTGCAGGCCCCATCAAGGAGACCTGGGCAAGGAGGCTGTTGAAAATGGAACAGGGGAAACAATGCCAGTGATTTAATTGCATCATGAATTGTGGCCAGAAGAGGAGCCTAGCAACAAACTCATTTTCTGTTGGGCACAAGACACAGAGGACCTACTATAATTAGTTCTGTTTTTTTTTTTTCCTTGTTGGCAAGTGCCTCTTTATTTATTTTTTCTTCCTTGAGTGCATATGATGGATCAGCTTTTATCTAAGGTCTTGGTGTTAGAATTATCTCGCGTTGTTATAAATTGTGCTGGTCCTCAGTTTGCATGTGTGTGGGTGCACGGCCATGTCTGACATTCATTGAGCACCTACGGCCTGCAAGGTAATAGACATGGGTGTTGTGCATGTATCTTTTTATTTACCTCTTAGCACAACCCGGCGCGTTAGGTCATAGTACCATCTTTGTTGTTCTGGTGGAAAAGTGGTCCTGAGGGAGAGAACAGGTTGTCCAGGATTCCATGGCTAGGAAGTGGCAGACTGGGGATTTGAACCCAGTTCATGCTGACCTTCCCCAGATACTCTGTACCTCTTGTCTCATTTGTTGTGGGCTGGCATCTCTGCCAGTCAGAGTCTCCTTGGCTTTTTTTGACCCTAAACTATCATGCTCCTTGAGGACCCCAGAGGACTAGCAAGGCTGTTGCAGAAGTAACTGATTGAATGGCCCAAAAGAATTACAGCAGTCTGTGCAGAGGCCTGACTCTGGCAGGAGTAACTGCAGCTGAGGAGTAGCAGGTCACACTGGTGGGAGTAGCCACAGTTGGGGAGTAGCCATAGCTGAAGAGTAGCCATAGCTGAGGAGTAGAGGGCCACATTGGTGGGAGTAGCCATAGCTGAGGAGAAGTGAGTCACACTGGTGGGAGTAGCTACAGCCAAGGAGTAGCTAGTCACACTGGCAGGAGTAGCCACAGCTGAGGAGTAGCTGGTCACACTCTGCAAGAACATCATCCGTGGGCAAGCGCGCCATACCGGGGCTTTGTTGGTTTGCTTCTTTAGAGGAGGAGTGAGCTTATTTCTGAGACTCAGGGAATTATGATGCCATTTAAGTACCCTGTGACCTGTAGGAGCAGTTCTGGGGTGGGGGAGGGGTCTGCTCTCTGGCCCTGCTGGGAGCTCTGCACCTGCCTAGCTGTGAATAGGTAACTGCGCATCCCCAGAGACCTGGAGAGAGTGTCCTACTAAAAGCCAACGTCTTAACCCCTGGAGACATTTTCTTTGTTTGAGGCCTCTTGCTTATGGATTTTCTGTTGTCACCAGGGCAGTTCTGTGCTCTCTTGCTAATGAATTATCCAGGAGTCAGTGACCCATGCACAGTGGATTGGTGTTTGCCATCTCTGCAGTGTAAGACACAGCTGCCCGCCCTGTGTGACCAGAACTGAGGTCAGAGCCTCTGAGGTGATTACAAAGCTATACCATTAGCCATTTTCCCATTTCCTTCCTGTACGCGGGTAGTCCTGCAAATAGGCCTTTGCTCACTGGCCTGTGGTGAGCAGTGGTTTAAGCCTGGTAGGCGGCTAAGACTGCTGATTTGATTTATCTTCCTAAGTAGTGTGATTTGATCAAAGTTGGAATCACAGACTTTGGGAGCTGAAAAGAACCTTGGTCCAATCCCTTTAACTTGCAGCGAGAACACAAAGGCTGGAGAAAGGAGGTAATTTCCATGGCGATGTCTTGAAACCAAGAGCCAAGACAGCCCTCTACCACATACCCCTGATTTTGGGGCCAGGCCCTTCAAATATCTCATTGGCATACATTTCTAAGGCTGGTCCTGTTGCCTGATGAAATTGGAAAAGGAGATTAGGAAGAGATTGGCAAAACCTCAGGAGTCTTCAGTGGACATCGGGTGGGCTCCTTCTCAGACGCTGATGTTGAACATTTGATTTTCTCCCCTACTTTTTTCCAGATTTGCAGCGATAGTTTTGATGAGGGCTCCCCCACTTGCGGCCCTGTGCACGAAGATCAGTTGTCATGTTAGAAAACTCCCTTGCTCTTCAGGTTATTAAAGAACTATTAGTGCCCCCCGACAGGCATGTAATAAATGAAGCCTCCCAAGGCTCAGAGAGCAGTAATAAGTGCCTCATTTGCACCCAAGGATTCGCTTGCTCGCTCAGCGGGATCTGGGTCAATAGACATCATTTTCATAAGTCATTTATCTTTCTTTTTCCACATTAGACAGACTTATATATTTTTTTTCCTTTTTTTTTTCTGGAATTTGCTTTTGGGGCAATGGGCATTTGGGAAAAAGTAAAACTGGCAGATTGTAAGAATAAAGCTGGAATCAAATTTAGGTATGAAATGTAAAATGTAACTTCCAGGAAACTGAAGCATGTACGATTTCCATTTATATCAGCACTTCACCGTGATGAGGTTTAGATTCAGAATTGAATTCTGAGTCTTGTAAGATGATTGCTCATAAGGAAAGGTGCAGTTAGGCCTTCTGGATGGTACTCAGGGAGGCTGGAGCGGGCATTTGAGAAAGATGATGAACAGCCAGTGGTAGAGGTTAACATCTGACATAATCAGACGATGCCATGTATCTGAGCCCCATTACCTGACCCTTCCTATTGATCTGTATTTGGCTTTTTGATGAATACTATTCCAAAGCTAGGTGTACATATTCTTCTATATCGTTACATCTTCAAGCCATGTAAACTCACTGTCTCTTTTTGTATGAACTGAATTGTCTCCCCTCCACCCCAAATTTTGATGTTGAAGCCCTACCTTCCAGTGTGACTGTATTTAGAGATAGGGCTTTAGAAAGTGATTGCAGTTATACGAGGCCATAGGGGTGGGATACTAATTCAGTAGCATTGGTTACCTTAGAAAAAGAGGAAGAGAAATCTCTCTGTTTCTTTCTGTCACATGAGTGCACGGTGAGAAGACAGCCATTTGCTGTCTTCTCAGGAAAAGGGTCCCCAGGAAAAGGGTCTTACCAAAACCCATCCCTGCTGGCACCCTCAGCTTGGACTTCCAGGCCTCCAAAACCATGAGCAAATAAATTTCTATTGCTTAAGCCACTCAGGATATTTAAAGGTCTTTTAAAAAATATTTAATTTTGGGATGCCTGGGTGGCTCAGTTAGTTAAGCATCTGCCTTTGGCTCAGGTCATGATCCCAGGGTCTGGGATTGAGTCCTGCATGGGGCTCCCTGCTCAGCGGGGAGCCTGCTTTTCCCGATTCTTCTGCTGCTCCCCTTGCTTGTGCTCTCTCTCTCTCTCGCTCTCATCAAATAAAGAAATAAGATCTTTAAAATATACTTAATTTTTAAAATATTCAAAGAGATTTTTTAAGTAGGCTCCAAACCCAGCCTGGAGCTCAAGGTGGGGCTCAAACCCATGACCCTGACATCAAGACCTGAGCTGAGATCAAGAGTCAGACACTCAACCAACTGAGCCACCCAAATGTCCCCCAGTTTTTTTTTTTTAATTTAATTTCAGTGTAACAGAATTCATTGTTTATGTACCACACCCAGTGCTGCATGGAATACGTGCCCTCCACAATACCCACCACCAGACTCCCCCAACCTCCCAGTTTTTAAAATTGTTTCCCCCAGTGTGGGGCTCAGACTCACAACTCTGAGATTAGGAGTTGCAGACTCTCCCAACTGAGCAATCCACGTGTCCCCAGGCTATTGTCCTTCTTTGTGGCAGCCTGAGCTGTCTAATCCTTTGTCCTCCCTCTGTTTCTTTTTCCTTCTTTCCGTCTTATTTCATGGCAGCAGCTTGAACTTAACATGTATTAGTTTCCTTTGTTTGCTTATAGGTGATTGGTTAGGCAGCCTTGATGGCATCTGTCCTGGAGCTAATGTTGGAGTGGCGGGCTTGCCAGGTGGCTCAGGAAAATCTTTGTAAGCCAGGACGGAGCTCATTCACGTGCGGAGAGGGGTCACGTGGTAATTCGGCACCATTAAAAAAGTGGATAATACATTCACATTGTTCAACAAGGTCTGTGTGAAGAGTTTTCTTTTCTCCCTGTCCCCCATCCGTCCGTTTCCTCTCTTGGCTTCCCAGGTCCCTATTTTTATTAGTTCGTGCATACCTGTGTGTGTACCCGTCCTTCCAGGGTTCCCAAGCTGAAGAAGGAAAAGCAAAAATTTGTTTATATCTTATCTTTAAAAAGAAAAAAAAAGATAGGTTGTTATACTGTTTTGTCTAGCTTTCTTTTCTTTTCTTTCTTTCTTTCTTTTTTTTTTTTTTTTAACTTCTCAACGTATCTTGGATTTCCGTATCAACACGTGGAGAATATCATCATTCTTTTTTATGGTTGCCTAGTGTCCCATCTTAGGAATATACTATAATCGAACCATGTAGCGAACCATGTTTACTTTTCTTTCCTCCATAACTAACTATTTTCCCTGGTCCTAAGGATTGTATTTCCTTTCGTAATTGCTTGGTTTTATATATATTTATCACTGATTTAACCTCTGGACCATTCCAAGGGGCAGATCTCCTCTGAAGATATTCAGGGGCATCTGGATTTCCGTCAGTTCTCCAGCAGCTCTCTCCTGGGGCCCGGGGCCCATGGTCACTCCGGACGGCTCTCCTCTGGGACCTGGCGCAGAGCTTTCTTCCTGACCTCGGGCGCCGTCGCCTGGGGATTCACTGCATTTGTCTCCCTTTCGGGTCTTTTTAGTTCCTGCATTAGGTCCTGGCGTTGTTTGCATTTGCCTCCCCGGCCGGTGAGAACACCTTCCAGTAGTTGCCCGAGAAAGGCAGTGAGGTCTTGAAGGAGTACAGATGTCCCCTCACACATTCATGGTAGCGTGGCTAGATACACAGTTCTAAGTTGGAAATACTTTTCTTCCAGAATTTTGAAGACAAGTCTCGACTGTCTTCGGTTGCTCCTGAGAAGTCAAGGCCTGATTCCTGCTACTTTCTATGGTGCTCATTTCCTTTTCCCTCTTTCTATATTTGTTGGACTTAACTTACCCCTAAATATTTTATTTATTTATTTATTTTTATTTTTTTAAAAGATTTTATTTTTTTATTTGACAGCCAGAGATCACAAGTAGGCAGAGAGGTGGGCAGAGAGAGAGAGGGGGAAGCAGGCTCTCCGCTGAGCAGAGAGCCCCATGCAGAACTCGATCCCAGAACCTGGGATCACAACCGGAGCCAAAGGCAGGGGCTTTAACCCACTGAGCCACCCAGGTGCCCCACCCCTAAGTATTTTAAAATTTCATTTTGCTGTGCATTAATCTGTGCTGATTTTTGTTTTTTATCTGGGTAGAGGGCCCTTTAAATCTGGAAATTCCTGTTTTTCTACTCTGGGAAATATTTTGAATTCTTTTCTGAAATTGTTTTGAATGATTTTCATTTTCCCTTTATTATGAAACTCTTAATATTCAAACTTATATTTCTAATTATGTCATCTTCTATCTTCTATTTTCTGTCTTTTTGCTCTGGTTTCCAGGAGATTTTCTCAAGTTCATTTTCCAATTACCTGTTGACTTTTCTTTTGTGAATGCACACACATAAACTTAACTAACTTTCTTTCTTTCTTTCTTTCTTTCTTTCTTTCTTTCTTTCTTTCTTTCTTTCTTTCTTTCTTTCTTTTTTAAGGTTTTATTTATTTATTTGAGAGAGTGAGAGATAGCCAAAGAAAGCATGAGCAGGGGAGAGGGAGAATCAGGCTCCCTTCCGAGCAGGGAGCCCAATGTGGGGCTCGATCCCAGGACCCTGAGATCATGACCTGAACTGAGGGCAGAGGCTTAACTGACTGAGCCATCCAGGTGCCCCTAAACTTAACTTTCTAAGACCTTTTATTTTTTTATTTTCCAGGTAGTCTTCTGTTGTACCATGCTGTTCATTTCAGGGTGAGAGTTTCCTTTCCTATCTTTCTGAGGATATTAATGGTAATTATTTTCAAGTTGTTTTCCCTTCCTTGTGGAGTCATTTTTCTTCCAAGTTCATCACTTTCTCCACCCCGCCCCCATTATGGTCTTTGTCTCTGGTGTTCAAGGTTTTCCTCCAGTGTTTTACTCAGTTGTTGGTTCACCTATAAGAGGGACTACAAAGCTGGAGCCCGTGGTGTGTGGGTGTGGCTCGTTGACATCAAGTCTTTCTGTAGGGTGATCTGCCTAGTTGTTTGATTAAGAATTAATATTGGTGAGCACCTGGGTGGCTCAGTCATTAAGCATCTGCCTTTGGCTCAGGTCAAGGTCCCAGGGTCCTGGGATCGAGCCCCACATTGGGATCCCTGCTTGGTGTGAAGTCTGCTTCTCCCTCTCCCACTCCCCCTGCTTGTATTCCCTTTCTTGCTGTCTCTCTCTCTGTCAAAAAAAGGAAATAAAATCTTAAAAAAAAAGAAAAAAGAATTAATATTCGTATCTTCAGGTCTTCCCTTTTGGGTTCCTTGTGCTGCCCAGAGAAGACTCCTAGCCTTTCCTGCCTAGAAGGTGAAGATGGGACTGCCAGTGCTTCTTGAAGCCAGTGGAGATGAGAGGGCTGGCTGGGTGTGTGTTGGGGGGTTATCTCAGTATCCCCCTTTGTTTGCTTATCTCCCTTATTTTATGTAAGGCACACTAGCCTTTGACCTGTGCCTGGGGTCCTTTGATGAAGAGATCTTCTCTTATCCCCTGTCCTATGAATAAATCTCCTATGTTTTGCCTGGGGAGAGAAGGCACAATGCTTAGCTCTGTAGAGTGGCAGATAGCATTTGGGGGCCTGATTGCTTTTTTTTTTTTTTTTAATGTTCTGTTGGTCACCATACAGTGCATCATTAGTTTTTGATGTAGTGTTCCATGATTTATTGTTTGCATATAACACCCAGTGCTCCCTGCAATGCATGCCCTCCTTAATACTCATCACAGGGCTCACCCATCCCCCTCCCCCCTCCCCTCTAAAATCCTCAGTTTGATTCCTGGAATACATAGTCTCTTGTGGTTCGTCTCCCCCTCCAATATCCCCCCCCTTCATTTTTCCCTTCCTTCTCCTAATGTCCTCCATGCTATTCCTTATGTTCCACAAGTAAGTGAAATCGTATGATAATTGACTTTCTCTGCTTGACTTATTTCACTCAACATTATCTCCACCAGTCTCATCCATGTTGATGCAAAAGTTGGGTATTCATCCTTTCTGATGGCTGAGTAATATTCCATTATATATATGGACCACATCTTCTTTATCCATTCATCTGTTGAAGGGCATTTCAGCCCTTTCCACAGTTAGGCTATTATGGACATTGCTGCTATGAACTTTGGGGTGCATGTGCCCCTTCTTTTCACTACATCTCTATCTTTGGGGTAAATACCCAGGAGTACAATTGCAGGGTCATAGGGAAGCTCTATTTTTAATTTCTTAAGGAATCTCCACACTGTTTTCCAAAGTGGCTGCACCAACTTGCATTCTCACCAGCAGTGTAGGAGGGTTCCCCTTTCTCCATATCCTCTCCAACACACGTTGTTTACGGTCTTATTAATTTTGGCCATTCTAACTGGTGTAAGGTGGTATCTCAATGTGGTTTTGATTTGAATCTCCCTGGTTGTTTTTGTTTTGTTTGGTTTATTTTTGTTTTGGTTTGTATGGTGATGGTTGCAAACCTCTTGGTTCTATACACCATAGCATTGTGCCCTTGAAATGGATCACCTGTCTGGCCTATGGCCGGTATCGCAGTAAAACTGTTCTCTCTCTTACCTCAAATCACCTTTGTAATATCCCTCAGGGCTGACAACAGCCTGACTCCATTCCAAAGGCCAATGCCATTCTGTTCAAAGCTGAAGTTCACAAGAAAGACCTTGGCGTGGTTGTGCCCACCCCCGGGGATGGCGGCAAGAGCAGGAGTGTGGGAGAATGTAGTGTAAGGGACAGAACTACTACCAGAGCTAGGTGGAACAATATTTGAAGGTGATTTCTTATTCTTTGAGAATCTCAAGTGGGTACTGGGCGTGAGAGAAGCATCGGGAGTCTGCTATGGGGCCTCGCTCACCCAGGTCTTCTCTACCACCAGGGCCTCTGGAGCCATTTGTTACCATCCATTCATTCGCTCATTCATTCATTTCTTCATTCTCTTCATTTATTCCTGAACTGTTGAGCCTCTCTGTCAGGCCCTGGAGAGACAAGCAGATCTTTCACAGGCTGTGTTGAAATTTCGGCATGTCATTTCAGACTTCCTTTGCTCGGTGCGGTTTACTTAGGGGTAAAAGTATGTAAGACATGTAGGAATAACATGACAAGAAATGCTGCAGAATCCATATGAGGAAAATCACAAAAATTTATTGACTGACAGAAAAGAAGACACGAATAAATGGAGGTGTGTGCTGCCAGTTTCTCTCAGTGTGATAAAGATGTCAGTTCTTTCCAAAATAATGTGTCATTTCACCCCATTCCAATCACTGTCTAAGCTGGGGACTTTTCTTTTCTTTTCTTTTTCTTTTTTTTTTGGAATGTGTCAAATTATTCTCAAATTCTTAAAGAAGAAGCTGGCTGGAATTGCCAGAAAGTTTAGAAAACGATGTATAATCAGAGGAGATTTGCATTTCCAGATTTAGAATGTACCCAAACTACGCTCATGAAGACCATGTGGTTATTAGTGTAGGAATCTAGTGTTGGATGGAACAGAAGAGTCTGGACACGGAGCCTGTTAACCAAAGAGGGTTTTAGCGCATGATGAAGGTGAGAGATGAATAATTTGATGAATTCTAAAGTAACCACTTGGAAAGAAAATAGAATCCAGCCTTTCCTCACACAATATACCAAGACAAATTTTAGTTCTCTTAAAGGGTTAAATATAAAAGTTGCCATCATAAAAATAAAGCTAGGAAAAATTGTGAGTCTCTTAATACCAGTCAACAGAAGTGAGATTTCAAAGGAGGAAAATGATGATTATACATAAAATGAACATTTCTAGAAGTTAAAAAACTTGCCCAAGAAAAAAAATGCTGATAAAATATCTTGGAAAAATATTTTTTTCCAGAGGATTTTGTCAATGTACAAATGCATAAGAATAATACTAAAGCCCTCCTGGGAAAATTGATAAAGGGTATAAACTGGCAGTTAACAGAAAAGGAAACGCCAAAAGCTAGTAAACCTGAAATACTTGTCAGCTGTTCAACACCTCTCCCTTTAAAGAAATACATTTGAAGGGCACCTAGGTGGCAGTTGCCTTCAGCTTAGGTCATGATCCCCAGGTCCTGGGATCGAGCCCCATGTCAGCTCCCAGCTCAGCTGGGAGTCTGCTTCTCCCTCTGTCCCTCCCAAAACTTGTGTGTGTTTGTGTGTGTGTGTGTGTGTGTGTATGTGTGTGTGTGCACGCGTGTGCACGTGTGTGCACTCTCCCTCTCTCTGTTAAATACATAACTTAAATCTGAAAAAACATTTGATAAAATGGTCTTTGTGTGTCAATAAGAGAATCATGTTTTAAAAGAAACTTTAAAGACCCTAATGTTAATTGTAATGTTAATGGAAATGGGACAAAATAGCAGAATTAGTAAAACAAGGAGAAATGTATGAAAGAAAACTGGTCAGGCATGCACTGAAAGTCAAATAGTGCATTTGGAAAGAAAAAAGAGTTTTCACTTTGAGCTATTCATTGACTCTGTTGGCAGAAATGTTGATTGATATATAACTTTTAGTTAAAACAATTTGGCTGGTCTTATCAGGAACCTTGAAAAGTCAGTGTACAGGGTTCTAGAAGTGAGTTTCTGAGAATCCCTCCTCAGGAATAAAAGATGTATATACAGGTTTACACATGTGGATGTAAGTCTGTTTATTGATAAAAGCTTAAATGTGGGAAGAAGCTGGAAATCCAGAAAGAGCAGATTATTTAAAGAAATCATGTTAAATGTGCTTGAGAGAATAACAATAGAACGAGATGTAAAGATTATAAATACAACATGGTCATGTTATGATAAAAAATAGATATGCTTAGAAAATACTTCAGAAAGAAAGGGGCCAAAGTTTTATATGTGTTTGGCGAGATTGTTGGCAGCTTTAATTTTTTTTGGTCCTTTGGGTGTTCTCTCTTTTCTCTTCTTTGAGCAGTTCTTAGTTTTTTAATAATCACAAGCTTGTCCACAAGGAACACTTAGTATTTAAACAGGCAGTTTGTTGGTATTTCAAGACTTGTAGAACTTCTCGATGCTGTTAATATTTGATTGTTAACATTCTTAAAAAATGGAGGAAGGACTTCTCTTTCTGTCACTTGAGGATTTGTACCTGTTTCCTTGAGTCCTGATTGAGTTTGGATGTAAGACATGAAAGGTAAGTAGTGGGGGAGTTTCCATTTATCCTGGAGAGCTGTTGAAGATCATTGGAATGGGGGATGTGTTTTAGGAGTCGAAGTAAATTCTATTGTGAAGGACTAAAGATCAATATAGAAATGTCTCTCTCTTTTTTTTCAAATGACAGTTAAGGGAGAAAGATAGATCATTACTCACTGCCTATTTGGAGGCTATTCACGAACTGCTTTTAAAAACCAGTGCATGGTTCAGCAACTTTGCCATTTTTTTAGCTGGCCAGTTTCGGTGGATCTATTTAATTAGATTTCAACATGGCATCTGTAGCCCCAGTAAATTCAAATAATTAAGCTTCATGATTTCTTGTGTGTTATAAATGTCACTAAAATTCCTGTTGCAGAACAGATCATTTCTTTGGTAATTGCAATTTCTGTCATGAATTGTTTCATCACTTATAGCGATCAGAACTTTGAAAAAATTTCTTAAAATTGGACCCAATTGAATAATTTTTTTTTTTGCATTGGATCTCCTTATGCATTTTTCTGCTTTTATTCCTCAATTATTTGGGCTCGCTTACTTGCTTTGAATGTAGAGAAGGACATGGGCAGATGCTCTCAAGAAGCCAGATGACCAGATTTGGAGTTGGGCTGGGAGGAAGGTGGGGCTGGTGTTCCTTCAGGGTGGTAACCTGTTCTTTCTGGTGGGATCTCATCTGGGAGCATGCATAATAAGGGTTTCTGGGGACCAGCACTGGCCTTTGGTGTCCATCAGTAACTGAAGTCCTTTTCAAGTGTTTGCTGTGGTTCCTCATTCTCTTTAGACATAGACCAGGGAGTAGAAGTAGATCAGGCAATACAAGAAGGGGTTGTGGCAGCTGAGTGGGACCTCAAGAAACCATTGCTAGTCGTTTGGAGGATCCCTGCAGATGCTGCTGGCCACTGAGTGAGTTAACAATTATTGAGAACTTGGGGTGTGCTTAGAATAGTCTTCAGTGCCGTGACTACAGACACACAACTTAATGTCCTGCCCTCCTCTCTGAAGTAGAGGTATGACTTTCTTGTCTGGCATTTGGGACTACTTCATCTGGCTTTCATCTTCCCTGCTCATCCTAGTGTCCAGTTCTCTCCAACTGCATGGGATGGTCTGCCATCTTGGCTCATGTTACTGTTACTGCTAGCTGGAAATGACTTTAAAACCCCTTGTTTCTGTAATACATGGGCTTATTCCTCAAGTCCAGCTCCCATGCCATCTCTCCTTTGAAACATTCTCAGATTCCAAAGCCATGAGCAGTGGCTCTGATCTCTGAAGAGGCTGCATTTTTTTCTCTCACTCTCTGGAACAGGTGTTACATTCTACCCTGGGTTGTGGCTCTTGGTTGAAATCTTTTTGCCTTCCTCAGGGCAGGAAACCAATGCACTCATGTTTGGTTTCCCAGAGACACAAGTGATTGTGCCTGTTGGTTCCACAGATGAAGTATTCTGTGGATATATTGATCTGGGACAAATCCACATGGGAGCAAGGACTGCAGGGATGGTAGTCAACCCAACAAGCTATGGGGGTGGTGCAGTCTGACAAGTGATGAATTCACTAACACCTATTTTCATTCTATTTAATTTCTAAAATTATTTTAAAAATTATCTTTTATTAAAATTATTTTTTTAAATTGTGGTAAAGTATACACAACATAAAATTACCATTTTAACTGTTTGTAAGTATGCAGTTCAGCAATGTTAACTGTACCCACGTTAAGAGAAACCATCCCACCATCCATCTCTAGAGCTTTTTTTCATCTTGTAAAATGGAGATTCTGTTTCTCTCTTCCCCCTACCCCTGACAGTTATCATTCTACTTTCTGTCCCAATGAATTTGACAATGCACCTTATATAGAAAGAATCATGTACTGTTCATCCTTTTGTGATGGGCTCATTGCACTGAGTAATGTCTTCAGGTTTGATCTATATCATAGCAGGCATCAGAATTTCTTTCCTTTTTAAGGCTGAATAATATTCCATTGTACACACATTATGCTTATCCAGTTATCTGTTGATGGGCACTTGGGTTGCTTCCATATCTGGCTCTTATGAATAATGCTGCCATCAGCGTGGGTGCACAAGCACCCTTTCGAGTCCCTGCTTTTGTTTCTTTTGGTTACGTACTCAGAAGTGATTGTGACATCATAAGGTAAACTTGTACCTCATTTTTTGAGGAACTACCCCATTGCTTTCCATAATGCTGTACCCTTCTACATTCTCACCAGGAGTTGTAGAGTTCTCATTTTATAGAAGATGGAAAAAACTGGGGCGCCTGGGTGGCTGAGTGGGTTAAGCCTCTGCTTTCTGCTCAGGTCATGATCTTAGGGTCTTGGGATCAAGCCCCACATTGGGCTCTCTGCTCAGTGGGGAGCCTGCTTTCCTCTCTCTCTCTCTGTCTGCCTCTCTGCCTACTTGTGATCTCTCTTTCTCTCTGTCAAATAAATAAATACAATCTTAAAAAAAAAAGAAGATGGAAAAAACTGAACACTGAGGAATTAAATAACTTGTCCAGACTTGTGTAGCGAGGAAAGGACCGCACTGGTACCTAAGCCCAAGTGTGCCTCATTCAAAGGCATGTGCTCAGTCATGCCCTGAGCTATGCATTCTAGGCCTGTGTGGCTGCAGGTAACAGAAAGGCTCTCCTACAGTGTTGTCAACACCCAGGCCTTGGTCTTTCCTAGTTAATGAATGGTCTTGAAGGGATATAGCTGTTCTCATTGTGTTAGTGGCTCTGCACTAGCAATGAGAGTGACTCTGGTTCTTTCCCTTTGGACTTCCTCATTGCCTCCTGTTGGCAAGATGGCTGCTACAGCTCCAAACTTTATATCTCTGTGATGTGAAGACGGTGGGAAAGAATAAGGGCCAAGGCAGCTGGAAGTGTCTTTCCTTAAAATCAGAGCAAAAGCTGTTCCAGATTCTTAGAGACGTGGTATGGCTGGGACTAGGTTGGATGATGACCCCTCACTAGAAGGGAGGTTGGCAAGTGTCTTTGTGAGAGGCAGTATGGAAAAGGGGGCTTTGCAATGGTTCTTGGGCAGCTGCTCAGCAGTCTGCCACACTCTTTGCTAGAGAAGTTCAGGATTTGTTCCACCCACTTAGAATCCTAAAGCTAAAATGTAGGTAATTAAGCAATTCAGCCTAATTTTAACTGGTAACAAATTTTGTTAAATTCTTCTCAGACCAAGAAAGGCATATACTGCTGATAAAAATGCCAGGAACGGTGGGCTAAAGGTTTCATTGAAATCACTTAGTAGATTGTAAAGTGCTTTACAAGTATAGTTCACTGGACTGTGAGCTTCCCAGAGCAGAGGCTGTGTATCATCATTGCTGAGTCCCCAGAGCCTCACACAGGGCCTAAAACACCATGGGTGGAGGGGGAAAGTAGGTGATTACAGGATTGTCTGTACCATCACTGTAATATACCAGTGGTGACAAGCTTCCAGGACACAACTTTCCTGCATGAGGCTGAGGCTGTCCAGACATGGACTGAGTATGAGCTAGGCTGCGGGATTGGCTCGTTCACCCACATCAGAATAGAGCCATTGGTATATTCAATAATAATGCTTTCAGTACGTTGAAATGAAAATTTAAATTCCTCATAAACACCTGGCTATGAAAACTGGAAGCCAGAAAACCGGAAGCCAGAAAACCGGAAGCCAGCCCTGGCAGGATACTGGAAGCCAGCACTGCCATCTTGTTAAGCTGGATCACCTGTCACGTGGCTCTGTGTGCCCGATGTTGAACAGCCGTGACATTGTGGTAAGAGCAGTGTCATGTGTTAATCATCATCGATCCCTGTTTGTTGCTGCGTGGTGGGGGGCAGGAGCGGACAGTAACTGCTCATCACAGAATGCTTTCCTACCTTCTAAGGATAGGACCATTCTGGCCTGCTGAGGGCTGACACACAGGAAGTGGACAGCCTTCACAAGCTGTTCTCCAAAGAGCTCTATCCCTGGAGAGCTCGTGGGTGCCAGAGCCTATGCCCACCACAGCAGGACATTGCCTAGTCTAATTTCTACCACTACCCCGTGAGCTTTAAGTGGCAGATCCAGGATTTGAACACAGAACTTTGGGTTTTATGCTGTCCTTTGGATAACTGAGTGGATTGATCTCTTGGGGCTGGAGTAATGTAGACGTCAGTGTGGGCCAGGGGTTCAACTGAAGATTAGAAGTCTGGGGTTTAAACCGTGGCTCTGACAAAGATGGCAAGACTTTGGGAAGTCCCCTTCCCATCTCTGGACCTCTGTCTCTTCATCTCTTACACAGGAAGACTGAATTTATGGCACCATCTGAGACTTCCCAAGGGCTGGCTGGCACTGTGGCACTGAACAGTGGAGCACATTCCTGCCTTTCTGGAGTTTACGGTCCAGTGGAGGAGACAGCTATTAAACAGTTACCCAAATACATATTTAATTATAGTCATGTGAATGATGCTTAGGCAAAGTACAATATAATGGGATTATAGGCATTTCACATACATCTAGTTATTTACATTATATAATCTAGTTACTGTCATTATTTTGGATCCAAAGCACAATATAATGTGTATGGTATGTAATGAGAGATCCAGTGTAATGGCATGGGGCTAGGGGTGGGCTCGAAGGGCTTCACTGAGCAAACTGTGCCTTAAGCAGAGATGAAGGATACATAGGAGCAAGGACAGGAAACGTGGTGACATGCTCACCAATGGGCTCCCAGAGACAGAACTCCTTGAGAGAGTTAGAATCCTGTGACATTTCAGGGAATGAAAGGAGGAAGCCAGTCTGGAAATAGAAGGAGAAAAGACCCCCGGAAATGTAGGCAGGGACCAGAGGTCATTATGGTGTTGTGAATACCCCATGTAGATTTGTATTTATCTTAAGAATAAAAGCAAACCACTCCAGATTTTAAGTAGAGAGTGCCATGATCACATCTAAGTGGTTAAAAGGTCCTTTTTGGTGCGGTGTGGAAAGTAGGTTGGAGGGAACAGGAATAGATTGGTACCTCCAGGATGGGAGGACATTTGTGTAGTCCTTCTGAGAAGGTTGCTGCTGGCTTGGATTATGTGGCATTGTTATAGAAGGATGGGAGTTGAAGGCCTTGAGACATACTCAGGAAGTAGAATCTATAGGATTTGGTGTTTTAGCCCAAGGTGGGGGAATCGGGTAGAAAGGTTGTGGATGGCTCCCACAGTTCTGATTGGTCATTGACTGGGGATGAGTGGTGGTAGGTTAGGGACCAGTGACGAAAGTCAGAAGGAGAATCAGAAGGCTGGGAGCAGGACACTGAGGGGATGACCTTATTGAACAGGAGGGGATTACTCCTCTCTCTTTCTCTTTTTTTAAAATTTAGTTTTATTTTTTCAGTATTCCAAGATTCATTGTTTATGCATCACACCCAGTGCTCCATGCAATATGTGCCCTCCTTAATACCTACCACCAGGTTCACCCATCCCCCCACCCCGTTCCCCTCTAAAACCCTCAGTTTGTTTCTCAGAGTCCACAGTCTCTCATGGTTCGTCTCCCCCTCTGATTTCCCCCAACTCACTTCTCTCCATCTCCCAATGTCTTCCGTGTTGTTCCTTATGCTCCACAAGTAAGTGAAACCATATGATAATTGACTCTCTCTGCTTGATGTCTTTCACTCAGCATAATCTCCTCCAGTCCCATCCATGTTGATATAAAAGTTGGGTATTCATCCTTTCTGATGGAGGCATAATACTCCATTGTAGAATGGACTGTATCTTCTTCATCCATTCATCTGTTGAAGGGCATCTTGACTCTTTCCGAAGTTTGGTGACTGTGGCCATTGCTGCTATGAACATTGGGGTACAGACGATCCTTCTTTTTACTACATCTGTATCTTTGGAGTAAATACCCAGTAGTGCAATTGCAGGGTCATAGGATAGCTCTATTTTTAATTTTTTAAGGAATCCCCACATTGGATTAATCCTCTCTTAAAGTGCATTTGGACAAACAAAGGCACAGAACTCTCATTTAGTAAGTGGACAGAGCCTCCACATTTTTCAGGGAAGAATGCAGAATGAAAACAGATGATACAGCCAGAGCAAAGTGATCCTAGATCCCATGCATCCCCGCAAACCAGAGGTACATGCTGGAGGAGTTGAGGCAGTTGCAAGGAAGGACGGTGTGGGGACTGGAGGTCTTGAGGCCATCGTTCATGGCTGGCTGTGACAGGCTCCCTGCCTTTATACTTTCCCCACCTCACTTTGCTCCTGAATCACAGATGTGATTGTGTCTTAGATTCCTCTTGCCTCACCCCTCTGAAGGCTCTCTGTTATCTCAAGGATGAAGCCTCCCATCTCACCCGTCACTTTTGTCAATGCCTCTCCACTTTCTCTCTCAGCTGCGGATGCAAACCCATTTGTAAGGCGAATCTGGCCAAGGTAGGAGAGGAGTCAGTATGTGTGGTCGTGGTCCCAGGGAGCAGGTGGTGGCAGGTCATGACTGGGCATGTCCATCCCTTTGACAGAAATGGAAAACTTCTGGGCTCCTCAGTTTGGATACAAGCTAGGGAGGTTGCTCCTGGCACAGCCGTCATTTAGAGCCTGGAACCTGGAATGTGTCCAGGGTGATGTGACTTGCTCAATAGTCCAGGGATTGCCTTTTTTTTTTTTTTCAAAGTGAAATTGTTTATCGATGCCATTAATGAAGTCACAAATCACAAGTAGTCAATTATATTGTAAGATCTAATACAATATAAATACTACTAATAAAAAATAAAATATATCAAGTTCAGAAGCAAACTTGTGTATTAAAAGTGAGGCATATCTTGTTCTATTGTGCTTTGCAGATACCGCATTTTTCACAAATGGAACGTCTTTGTGCTGGCCCTACATGGAACAAATCTTTTGGCTCCATTTTTCCAGCAGCATTTGTTTTTCATGACTCTGTGTCACATTTTGGTAATTCTCATAATATTTCAAACTTCTTCATTATTTGTTTCATTATGGTGACCTGTGGTCATTGATCTTTGGTATTACTACTGTAATTCTTTTGAAGCACCACAAACCATGGTCAACAAAGACAGTGAACTTAATCTATACATGTTGTGCATATCCTGACTGCTCTACTGACCTGCCTTTCTTCCACCTCTCTCCCTGCAGGGATTGCCTTTTATGGTGGTTTAAGTTGTTCTGGGTTCTGAGGCAGTTGGAGGTGGTGGTGAGACCACAGTTTAGGTAGCCTTGTTCTGGTGAGCATCTTACTTCATAGGGGGGTGGTCCATGACCACCAAACTCTGGCCAGACTTTCGTGAGAAAACAAGGGAGACAAAGGAGAGCTTGGCTCTTACCTGTATCTTTGGTTTGTTCCTAACACTGGCACTCCTTATTTCTTTCTTTTAGAGTAAACCAAAGAAACAACCTGTTTTCCTGGGGGTCTTGACAAGACTTGTGAGCACAGTCCATGCTGCTTTGGGGCCGCAGCATCCCAGGGCCTTCCATACTTCAGCAGTGAACACACCTTGGTGATTATGGCGATTGTAGCTACTGTAAGAGACAAATTCCCCAGTCTCTGCTTCCCAGAGTCATCCAGGGACCCAGGCTATTAGCAGATTTACTAGTTTTAACCTGTGTCTGCTGGCAAATAGGGAAAGAGACAGCATGGAGAATACATACCCACTTCTTTTAGCCATTCAATGTGGAAAGGACATACATTACTTCTACTTCATTAGTTAGGATTAGTAACGTGGTCCTACCTGGATGGAAAGCGGGCTGGAGTATGAAGTCCACAGTCTTGGCAGCTGCTTAACAAAACTTCTTATGTAGGAAAGGGGAACATGAATCTTTGGTGGGCCACTGACTCACTCTGCCACACACAGCAATATTGTGTTACGCCTTCTGCGTCGTTGGTCTTAAACTCTTGGAGACTGTGCCCTTTGCAATGATACCAGCACTCTCAAGGTGTTGCTCAGGTAGTCCACAGCTACCAGGGGAGCCAGACTGGGAAGGATTATTTGTGAACTTAGGTGTTTTACTTCCAGGAATTCCAAGAAATAAGTAGAAGAAGAATCTGGAACCTTGAGGTCTTATGTCAGTCATGTTGGGGTCGGCTCTGGGGAAAGACCCATTGATGAGGCTTGAGGCAATTTAGGTGACACATAAGAACTTTCCAAAGTTTCGTTGGGGGAGATTATTCAAGTTATTTGAGTAGAAATATCCTTAGAATATAGGAGGGTAACTCATCGGGTTGTCACTGTTAGAAACATCCCTTGAAAACATGCCTCTGTCTTGGCTGTCATTCTGTACTTGCAAGGCAAACTTCTGATTGGTAGTGGTCTTCTGAGAGTTCCTTCTTAGGGGGAAGGGGCCTCCTTGTGTGGATGGCAGACTCTTGATCATGGCTATTCCTGTTGTATATGAATACATAGCTGGAAACTTGAAGTTCTCAATTGGTCTTACGTTTGTTCAGAAGCATTGAGTTACTACTTAAGCTCATCTGCATGGTATAACTGAAGACCAGAGTTTGCTTTGGGTCACTTTTTGGAGCTCAGCCAGAAAAGCTGTTATTTCTTTTGTAGCTGTGAGTTGATACCCAGGGAGAATACCATGTCTCGGTAAGGATTCCTGAAAGGCTGTGCATGCAGACCGCGTGTCCAGAATTCTCATTACCTCCCTCTGCGTTTGAGAGTGAATAGTCAATAATCTATTACTGAATGGACTGCATTTGGTAAATAAAAAGTTTATTCTATGGTATATAGAGATTAAAAACAATAACAAAACAACAGCAATGATGATAGGCAGCTAGCATTCACTGAGTACTCATATTGGCCAGGTAATTTAAGTGCACGGTACTTTATAAACTAGCTGTTGTTGTCATCTCTGTTTTATGAATGTGAAAACTTGGGCAGTTCTGACGTGGTATCAGAGATGTGGCCAAGTCAGGGTTAAAGATGTGGCTGCTGGGTCTAGCACATGACTTCTGCAGAACCCCTGGGTTAGAATGAGTTGGTGGGAGTCTAGGAACATGACAGGAGTGGAGTTTTCTGATCCTCATCAGTTTAATGATTTTGAGCATATTCTGGTTCTTTTCGCAGCCTTTTTGTTGTTGTTCTAGAGTGTACCCTCAACAGTATAGAAAAGGGAATATACCCTGAAAGGGGTTTGAGGATTTTTAGAGTTTAATCTGAAGCAGCTATAGCTAGTAGGAAATGTCTTGAAAGTGTCTTTCCAAAATCTTAACCAGGCATATGAATATTGCTTTCTCTTCTATAATATCACATGACTATTTTTTACCATAGAAGAATTTTATCCTTGTTGTATTTCCATGTAGAATTAATTGATGCTCCAGAAAATATACACCATGTTATTTCGTGGCTTGCTGTGCTCCCTGGTAAGATGCAGGACACTGCTAGGGCTATGCGGTTCCCAGCTTGAGAAGCTTCAACACTTAGTTGGGTAATGTAGAAGTTACAGATGTGTTATCAGCCTTCAAGAACTGGGATGTGAACATGGCTGCCTGGGTAAGCCTTGGTACTGCTCAGGGCTGTATTGTACTTTGATTCATCAACATTATGAGAACTGCTGTTTGCTTCCAGAAATGCAAACCATATTTCTGGTTTTGGAGATGAATTTGGCAGCAGAATACCAGGTCATTCTCTTTCACAGAGCAGGTTGGAAAGGTTGTTTGCATGGTGACACAGATGGGAAGATACACGTGGGACTAGGAAATGTTATGCAGTGGGATATATTTGTGTTGAATAGTTCTTCTGTGTCTTTGGCATCATAGTCTTTTGCCATACCAATGGCTTTATAGGACTCTGAAAAATAAACAACCAAGGCAGATCAATAAGTACATTAGTAATAAATGTGTCTTCACTTGGTAAGGCCATCCATTGTGCTAAGCCCAATCTTAAGTGTTGGTTTAAAATATTAGCCTTGTGAAAGCATTCTAGAAATAGTCAATAGAAATAAGGGGCAGCCGGCATCTTTATATCTGTAAGTGTGATCTTTCATACTTATGAATGTAAACAGACCCTTTGGTAGACTTTTAGAATAGAAAGTCCATACTGGGGGCACCTGGGTGGCTCAGTGGTTTAAGCCTCTGCCTTCGGCTCAGGTCATGATCCCAGGGTCCTGGGATCGAGCCCCGCATCGGGCTCTCTGCTCAGCAGGGAGCCTGTTTCCCTTCCTCTCTCTCTGCCTGCTTGTGATCTCTCTCTGTCAAATAAATAAATAAAAATCTTTAAAAAAAAAAAAAAGAAAGAAAGTCCATACTGATAACAGGGAAGACTGCCTTTTAAAAATCAATTTTATTGAGTAATAGTTTTCATGCAGTACGATTCACCAATTTTAAATGTACAGTTTCACTTTTAACAAATGTATACACCTATGTAAATACCACCACAATTTAGATTTAGAACATTTCCATTACTGTAAGTTTCTTCTGGTCCCTTTGCAATCAGTTCCCTAGCCCAAGGAGATCTGATCTACTTTCTGTCACTGTGCATGAGTTTCACCATATAAATGAAATCATACAGTACATAATCTTTGATGTTTGGCTTCTTAGTATCATCTTTTTAAGATTTGATCATATTATTTTGCATATAATAATTCATTATTTTTTATCCTGATTAGTATTAGTATTCCATTGTGTGTGTATAAACATTATTTGTTCATCCATTCACCTGTTGATGGACATTTGGTTTGTTCCCAGCTTGGGACTTAGGCTCTTTGAAACAGCTCATGAGGCAAATGAAGAAACAAGTCAGAGGCTGGGAGAATATATTTATATCTATATATCTATAGCTATATCATTTATATCTATATTTATATCTATGTATCTATGTATGTGCATATGTGTGTGTGTGCACACATACATATGTATATGACAGAAGACTTGGATATGGAATATATAAAGAAATATAACTTTAAATATAATAAATTTAGGGGCTCCTGGGTGACTCAGTGGGTTTAAAGCCTCTGCCTTCAGCTCAGGTCATGATCCCAGGGTCCTGGGATCAAGCCCCACATCAGGCTCTCTGCTGGGCAGGGAGCCTGCTTCCCTCCCCCCCACCCCCACCTGCCTCTCTGCCTACTTGTGACCTCTGTCAAATAAATAAATAAAATCTTTAAAAAAATTAAAAAATAATAATAAATTTATAATGAGAAGAAAACCCAGTTAGGAAGTGGACAAAATATTTGAACAAAATTTCATAAAAGGAGGTCAACATATAGGCAGTGAGCATGTGAAAAGATCAAAACCATTAGACATCATGGAAATGTACATTAAAGGCATAATAATACATCGTTTCATGCCCATTACATGGGATAACATTTAAAAGACTGACAGTACCTGGTGTTGGTGAAGGTATGAAATACCAAAACACTGATGGAGTGCTGTCAGTGGTGTAAAATGGTATAATGACTTTGGAAAAATATTTGGCAGTTTCTTATTCATGTTATTTTTAATAGCCTTTTGATTTTTTTCAGTGAGTTATAGGTTGCTTCTCCCATAGTATATTTTATTTTATTTACACCAGGTTCATAGTTCTTGAGGGAGAATGATAGATTTTCTGGAGTCCTGAGTTTTGTTATCTTTGAATAGTGTTATACAAAGCTGCTATTTTGCTCTTCTGCTTAACTCATGACAATATCAGAGAAGGCAATACCATACAGGCATGAGCTAAAAAGTTAAAACATATTTTCAACAAGATAATTAGTGTAAGGAAAGCAATTAATTAAAATATATATGTAAAACTGTGGATTCTGACAGCCCATGTGGTTACCATTTCCAGAGCTCTTTGTGTGTGTCTTTGCATAGGTCCATCTTTCCATTTGGTGTAGCCTTCCTTCTGCCTGAAGTATTGCTTTTAACATTTCTTGTACTCCACGGCTGCTGGTGAGGAATTCTTATAGCTCTTGTTTGTCTGAAAAATTCTTTATTTCAGCTTTATTTCTGAAAGTCATTTTTGTCAGGTATAGAAGTCTAGGTTGAGAGTTTTTTTTTTCTTTCATTACTTTAAAGATGTTGCTCCTTTATCTTTTTGTTTGTGTTGTTTCCCTGAAGAAATTTATTTTTTGCTTTTCCCTTGTTCTTCTATAGCAGAAGACATCCTCTTTTCCTATGGCTACTTTTAAGATCTTCTATTTACCACTGGTTTTGTGCAATTGATTATGATGTGCCTTTAGTTTTCTTCCTGTTACTTGTGCTTGAGGTTCGTGCAGGTTCTTGGATCTGTGGGTTTACAGTTCTTATCTGTGTAGGTTTTTAAGAGTAAACAAGGTGACCTGAGATTTTGTAGTGTTTGGAAGTATATGATTTATCAGGGTTACCAAGGTAGCACTGAAGTGGGCTAGCTAATGAGTTTTTCATTCATTTGAGTTAGCAGGAAAGTAAGTGGATGTGGTTCAGCAGAAGTTTTTCTTTTTTTCTGGAAATAAGCAAATTTGCTTCCAGACTCTGGGTTATGAAAATAAGGGCCTTTAATTTTGATTCATTTGGGCACTTGACCAGTTAGCCAGTTAGGGATTTCCCATTTGTGACTTTCTGGCTTAGTGCTCATTGAGTAGAGCTTCTGGGATGTGATGAATGGCTTGTCTGGACCAGAGAATTCCTCTTTACCCCATAGGGGAATCCATACAGTGTCCACTTTTCTTTACAATGGAGGGGGAAGGTAGGACCTAGCTGCCACCTTGATTGCATCCTAAGGGGCCCTTTCTTCTACCTTTGGTGCATGTCATTCCTCCCTGAATATGTGAACTTAATAGTTTTTCCTTCTGCTAGTAGCCTTCAGTAGCCATGTAAATACATGGGGTGGAAACCTCATGCTCTTTCAGAAATCCATTTTAAAAGCCAGCCCAGGGAGTTATCGGTAGCACTGATTCAACTTGTAACTGCCTATGTGTTTGTAATAGGAAGGGACTGCCTTTTATCATAGGAATCTCAAACACTGGGAACCTTCTCTATCTATGTCACCTTCTTTCCTAGTCCAAGAATTATTCATAAATCTCTATTTACATACTTATCCTGAAATACCTTTTTTCTTTACCTACTTGAAATTTGACCCCCCCAAGCAATGGCTCAGATCCTCTAATTAGGGTTTAAAAATATCATCCTCTATCTCTTCTTCTGGTTTACTTATAACTGTGCTAGTCCAAATCTGAATGCTTTTCTGGTCCTAATTGAATGTTCATTTGTGGATTCAGGCCAAATTCAGAATCAAGGAGGTTAGTGGTAGAACAGGCTTTGATCAGCAAAACTACAGCACATGGGGGATAAGTTGTAAAATCCTCCAGTTAGTGCAAGGGGGAGAAAGACTAGGATCATCTATGACTCTATTTAGCACCAGAATATGGAGCATTTGACATTCTGGGCCTTAGGGGGTTAAAATATGAAGTCTTGGAAATATTTTCTAACACCTCCAGGAACACAGAGTGCTTATTTCAGGAATTACTGAAAATGTAAATCTCTGTTGTTTTCTTTTCCCAGTGATGTAATTGATAGCTAGACACATGGTCACATCCCAATTTAATAAAATTCCTCCAGCAATAAATCATGACCAGAAGGGTATTTTCAGTGTTTTGCCAAAAGCAAGAGAATGTCTTGCATTTAATATAGGGAAATGTAAAGAGAGCAAAGCATTGCCATTTCTTTGGGTTTTAAAATCATTAATAAAGATGTCTTTACTCTTGAAGGAAAGGGTGGTGAGCAGTCACATTTTTATTATTCTACTGAATAAGGGAATTTACCCAGCACATAAATTAGCAAATACATTTTTTCCCTGCAGCATGTTGACATTTTCCTGCAGATGGCTTGGCAGAAGGGGAAACGAGAAAGGTGGTTAGTGACAGAGGACAGGCATGTTTGGTCACTGTCTCGTACCTCTCAGAGACACTGGCCTGCGTGCCCCTCTCACCCAGCCAGTGGGCTTGCTGGGAGCGGGAGGGTCCAATGTTGTAGACACTGTTGGGAAGGGTGGACAGGGGATAGGAAAGAACTCACATCTGCCTGACCCCTTAGAATGGATCTTCTATACTAAATGTGTTTATATCATTATGAGTTGGAGAAAGGATTTTCTCTATTTTCTTTCCATTTGGAATCATTTCTTGTAGTTTGGGTATGATGATCTTTTCTTGAACTGTCCGTTAGTTGGGGATGGGCTATTGACCTATACAAGTGCTCTCATTTTGGTTTAAGGCAGATTGGAGGCAGGAGAAGATGTGAGTGGAGCAAGGGTGCTCTCTCTCAAAAAAAGACGAGTGCTGTGTTGATTGAATACAGCCTCTTGTCATTCATACACTGTTGGACCCTGGTGACCAGGAAGCTGGTTGTTGGTGGAACAGGTAGGGGCTCAGTGTGAGTTGTTTGGTGTTTCAGGATTGTCAAGTGTAAATGTTTATTCACGTATTTGGGACTGAAGTCTGTTGAGAGGCAGAAGATTTCCATATAGGACTGTAAGATCTGGGTGTGGTACAGCTCCCGCCAAAGGTGGTATTACAGAGAAGCCACAACTGTAGCTCAGGTCTCGGTGGGGGTGAGGGGCTGTGATTTGTGCTCGGGTGGGACTGGAGCTCATTTCTGGAGCTGGGAATGAGGAGGTGTGTAAAAGAAGAACCTTTAGGAAGGCAGCTGGAACTACCCAGGTAAGTGAATTTCAATCCCCTCCATCTATCCACTCACCCATTAATTATCAACTTCTTAAGAGGTTCAGTATCAAAGTCCCTTTTGAAATAGGAGAAGTTATGGATTATAGTGTATGTTTGGTTTTTGCTTATGATTTTTTTTCCCACTTGTCACAAATGAAAGAGAATTACTGTTTTCCTGTGCATTTTTATTTTTTTTGACAGTTTGTGATCAGATGAAGTGGAATCCTGGGGAAAAACTGAGGATACAGTAGGAGTGCTTTATGCTGGCCCCTGGGAAGCAGCGTAGTCTGTATTCAGCAGGATTGCCTGGGAAGAGCTTTCACTTAATCTCCTCAATTATGAGATGACATAATAGTAGTCATCTGTCCATCAAAGGGTTCAGTGAGATGACGACTGTAATTTCTTGGTACAGTACCCCCCCCCCCAAGTGAACTCTTAAGATTTCATAAAAATAGAATCCCACGATACACATTGTATTCAAAAGTAACTCTTTACCACTTGCCATTACATTTTGGACAGCTTTGTGTGTTAGAACATGCAGACCCAGACACATGATCAGAGTTTACTTGGACTCTCTTTTCCAAATTTTCTGTTGAATGAAATCAAGTTGCCCTGCCCACCTATCCCTCCCACCCCTGCAGGATCCCGGGTGACATTCTTGTTCATGTATGTCAACCTACTCGCCATGCCCTTCCCTAGGAGGACCTCTCCATCTCTCTTACTTGAGGCCTGTCAGAAGACAGCACACTCTCCCTGCCTTGGTCACAGACCCTGGTGGACACTCCACCAATGTTCCCAGGCTTCCCCTGAGGATTTGGAGTCATTCCATCCTCTTTCTGTGCTCAGGGGCTCTCACTGAGCTAGCAGGGTTTCCTCCTGTGGGCCTGGGACTTCTCTTCTCCAGGCAGAGACCTGAGCTTTCTCCCGTGCTCCTGGTTAAAACAAAATGGACAGCCATGCAATTGATTCATCCCTTAATGTCAAAAGTGGCACATTTTGGTTCCAAAAGCTCTCCCCACACATACCTATCAGCCTTGAGTCACCTTTTTTCAGGCCTGTTGGCTACAGGCTGGAACCCCAGCTCATTTTTCACTCTGGCCCAACTACTCTGTGGCCACTGGATGTTCAGTTTGGAGCCCGGCACCCAGCGGGCAGAGACTGGATGACAGCACCATCTGGAGCCCAGACACTTGTCAATGAGGTCCTGAGGCTCCATGGGCCTTCAGGTGCACCCCTGTGCTCTGATGAATTAGCAGTGTCTTCTGAGCTGAGTGGGGCTGCGGTCCTGGACAATGAGGTCACTGTTGCATTGGGTTCCCGCACTCCGTTTTCATGACATGTGGTTTATTTCCCTCAACCTTTTGTTGCTGGGGAGGATTGTTTATCTTGGGGGTCATCTGGAGTCCGAGGGCTCTGCCTCAGAGTCCCGGGGTGCCTCTTGTCCACATTCCTCTTTCTCCATGGTGGCTATGTCAGGCACTCAACTTCTTTACTGTGGGGGTGAGGACTGGAGACAACAGTGGAAATTCATATTCAATACTTGTTTTCTTTTCTTTTTTTTTTTTTTTTGAAAGATCTAAATAGCGCTCCCCCATCCCCCCGGAGAGGATTAAAGCCGTGGGATGAAGTGAGACTTTGGTGTTCTGGGGAATTGTCACTATCTGTTGCAGTTTGGGGTGTCCTCATTTACATGACTAGATCCGTGCCATGCCTGTGTCAGGCCTGCAGAGCCTGGTACGTGGTCATTGTGACCGACCCTGCAGGCCCCAGCCCACAGGCCCCTGTGGGAAGTCTTAGCTAAAATCCCTGTCTGGGTTAACTAGCTCTTCCAGCTGCTCACATGCCACATGTCTCCAATGGCTTGTGTCCCCCACTGGACTTTGAAGACATGGGACACACAGGGTCCTCAGTAGGGCCCAGAACTGTGCCTGGTCCCTAGGAGCCTGCTGGGTAAAGTCCTTCCTGCTGGAATCCATGCTGCCACTGGTATTGGCAAGCATGGGAATTTGTGGCTTGACCCTGGGTTTTATCAAAAGCCAGATGCTAGGAAACATCCTTTCCTGGGGTCCCCAGACTTGGTGTGCTCCTCGGTGAAGCTTGTTCTTCTCAATGTAGCATTTCTGCCTTTCCCGCTATGTGCACCTGTCCTTCCCACCTCTAGTCCTTCAGCTCATTGCAGCCTCCCGCTCCACACAGACCTATAAGAAGAGAATGCCACTGTCCTGTGTGCGTGGGATAGCTCTGACTGTTCCCTGGCTGGTACCCGCTCGGGAGCTGGAGTGGCGCACACCCCTCCTGCCTCGAGCTCTGCTCAGGGCTGTGAAACTAGAGTCAGCACCCCTCCTGCTCACCTGTTCTTTGCATCGTGCCCTAGACTGCATGGGCCTTCGTCTCTATGTAATACTTGCTGGCTCCGTTAAAATGCAGTGATGGCTCTTTGGCCAATTATCCAATGGGCACAAAACGGAACTTGTTGGGAATAATGAAACTAATAACAGATTTTGACAGCAGTGATCCGTGCAGCCACTAAGATGGTTATCAAAATGCAGACTTTTCCCAGCTTCCTGCAGCCAGCCTGCTTGTAACATCTTACAAAGGCCGGTTGTCCCGATAAACCTCCCTGGCCATCAATTCCCAAAGTCTGGTTCCCCTGAACATCTTGATCAGTGCTTAAAATTAATTATCATCACGAACAAGTGAAATGATACCCCAGGAAGATCTTCTCAAACACCAGCGGGTGCCATGGTGGAGCTGCCAGATAAGGGGAAATAGATCCACTGGAAGGTGTTGTAATAAACCAGGCGAACACCTTGATTAAGTGTCTGTGAACACACAGTATCAGGAGCATGATAATAAGGGTATAAAATGGGAAGCCTGGGGAGGTAATAAGGTCTTGGTGTAGAGATGGGAGATGTGGTGAAGCCAATGGAAGACATTCTCAGGGTGCGGGAAGGCTGGTCATGTGATGGCCCGAGTGGGCTGCTTCCAGTTGTCCATTGCCCTGCCATCCACTGCCCTGCCGTCCACATTGGCTTCGCTTTAGCATCCTTCCTCCTCCCCCAGTGCTTAGCCCGGGGCCCGAAACGCACGGGGTGCCTGCCCAATGCTGAACTGAGCTAAAATGAATGTTCACTGGGCCACAGGCTCCCCGAGGGCCAGACATCTAGCATTTAATAGATGCTGAAGGACTGAGTCATTGCGCTGTTTGCATGTGTAGCCTTCCAATCTAACAGAAGAACCTCAAAAAGCAAGACGGAACTGACTTTGCCAACCCAGTAACTGCTGCTACAACAGCTAGTCTTCCATGAGCACCTGCTGTATATCTCTTAGCCATGTAATACTTACTGTGTGCTGAGTGTGTCTGTGCCTCCTCTCAACCCTCGCAAGAACTCGAGGAGTTGAGTACTGTGATTAAGCCATTTTACAGAAGGGGAGGCAGAGGCTTGTACACCTAGGACATGGCAGATCTGAGATTTGACCTGGGCCCTGCGCAGAATCCCTTGGCTACACTGCATTTTCCTCTGGCCTGCTACCCAGTCCCACATTGGTTTGGGAGCCTCATGCCAGTGTCTGGGTGCAGCCTCCCTCTCCACCTGTGCTCTGTTCCTGGATTTAGGATTTCCCTGAACTCATGGATTCTGTTCAGTCCTTCTCTCTTGGATTTCAGGGCCCGTGTGCCACCTGTGAAGGGCATAACAGGACTCAAACATACCCATTTGTTGCATCAGCAGTACAGTGTCCTTCCAGGCTGTGAATGAAGAAAGGGAAATTCGTCTTGGAGGGTGGGGGAATTTGGGGACCACATCTGGCAGTTCTTGGATGCAGCTAGCAGTGGGTGGTCAGGACACTTTGGAGAATGTATGATGACCTGGGGTTCCCTCAGACTTAGAAGTTCCCACTCAGGGCCTAGTGGGTTGTATTCACAGTTCTGTATCTGGGGAAGGGGTTGAGAAGCAGATGGGACTGACCTTGACACAGTGCCCTCTAGGCATCAGCATCAGACACAGCGTGGGGCCTGTCCTCCCACCCACCCAGGGAGGAAGATGGAGTTACCCTCCCATTTTACAGTCAAGGAGGCTGAGCCTCAGAGAGGCTAAGAACCACTGTCAAAACTGCCCAGTAAGTAGTAGAGCTGTGACGTCCTCCAATCCGTTTCCTACTGGAATACATGTTCTTTCCTTGACGTACCATTTCACTTTCCCAGGGAATCAGTCCTTGGGGGAGGCTTGTGTCCTCTTCCACAACATAAAACTGGAGACTCACTACACTGCAAATGACCTTAGAAGTCCTGCAGTCTTAAAAAAGAACTTTAATGGGAGTCCAGAGATGATGTCTTCTCTATGTGGTGACCGCGTCTGGTGGCTTAAGATGTTTCTCTCTCTTTCCTATACTTTTCCTCAAGGACAGATTGGAATTAAAGACAGTTCTTTATCCCCGAGAAGGTGGGCAAGGATTGATGGGCTTCATGGTCAGGAATCCTTAGGAGGTAACAGATTCCAGAGGTGGAACTCACAAGGTGTTAACGTCACAGCAAAGGCATGTGGTTTTTCTTGTCTTTTTTGTCTTTGACATTAGTGGGGTGAGGATCCTGGTGGGGCCTTTTGAGAACAAGACCAGAGAGTCATCCCTGAGTCTGGGACTCTGTCCCTGTCTTCGTTCCTCATCTCCACTCTCTTCCATCTGGTTGGTCAGACCATTTCATCACGGTGGCCTTGGGGAGGCCTGGACCCTTTGCTGAGTGCTGGGAACATGGCCATGAATGACAGAGACAGGCTTTTGTCCTAATGGGACCTACCATCTAAGAGGTCAAATAAATAAATAAATCATATGTTTTCAGATGATAGTAAGTGCTAGAAAGGCAATAAATCAGGATACAGTGAAACAACCTTTCAGGGAGATGAAACAGTATTTGCAAAGGCTCCAAGGTGGTGAGATTTGGGCCTGTGGAGGGGAGTGGCAAGGAGCAGAATGAGTGAGAGACAAGGGCTGGGAGAAGGGCCAAGCAGGCACAGACCCTACAGAACCTTGTGGCTTGGCAGTGGCCTTTTGGGTGCCATTCTCTGCATGGGGGAAAACACAAATGGGTTTTAACTTAGGGAGTGATGTAACCTGATGTATGTTTCCAAATATTCTTACATTCCTTGCTCCATTTTACTCAAAGCTGGTGGGTATACAATGGACTGGTTTTTCTCAGAGCGGAAGGATTTGGGATCCGGTTTGTGTTGGGAGAATGAAGATCTTTGTGTTAGCCTGGTGATAGGAATTCTGTGTGTGGTCTACCCAGGATCAGTGTTTTTTTATATTGGGGTCTGGATTCACAGAAGTAGTGCTCTGTGCTTTTCTGGTGATCTGTTTTCCTCAAGGATCTTGAGGAAGAGAGGAAGATGGGCCCAGGCAGGATTGAAGCACCCCTGGGTCTAGGGCACCAGGGTGGCTCAGTCAGTTGAACATCTGACCCATGGTTTTGGCTCAGGTCATGAACTCAGACTCGTGAGATTGAGCCCCGTGTCATGTTCCACAAGCAGCAGAGTCTGCTTGTCTCTCTCCCTCTGCTCTTCTTCCTGCTTACTCACGCTCTCTAAAATAATAATAATAATAATAATAATAATAATAATAATAATAATAATAAAGCACCACAGGGTCACCATCTAATGGGCTCATTGAATACTTCCCTAATATAATCACCACTTCCCCTTTCAGGTACACCCAGCCAGTTAATGACTACAAGAACCTGGGGGTCCTAGGTCCCAGGTGTCCCAGGTGACATCCTGCCCTTGGGCTCAGCCTGTCAGTGCTGCCCTTTCCCTGTCTCCTGTCTCTACCCAAGTGTCTCTGCAGTTGTGAAGTATAGCTTAAAGTAAAGCATAGTGTTGTCACCTTTCCCCAGAGGGAAAAAAAAAAAGATCAGTTCCTTTAAAATTGCCCATTCTCCTCGGACAGGAGTTGGTTTACAGTGACAGCTATGGACTTGAAGTATAGATCTTATATCTCTTTTTTCCAGACCATGAAATTATGTCCTGTTCCAGTACATATCTCATGGATATAATTAAGCTGTTAATTCTCTCTGAGTTTGTTTTAACCATTTTAGGCAGGATCCCAGGATGCTCTTCATGTCTCACAGTGTGGAAGGATGATACCGTTCCAAGACCCAGCTCTGCTACTTCCTAGCTCTTTGGCCTTTGGCAAATTACTTTTTTCTTATTTTCAATATAAAATTGATATGATAACTGAATTAATGGTACCTAATATGCACACTTAGGCTTCTGAAGCACTGACTTAAGTAATTCATTTAATCCTCTTAACAGCCCTACTTGGGGATTACTATTGGCAGTGACTGTTTTATTTCCATTTTGCCGAGGCAAACACTGAGGTACAGTTCAGTCGCTGGCCCACAGTCACTCCGCTGGAAAGGAGAAGAGCTGGGATAGAGAGCCAGAGTCTGTGCTCTGAGCACCTAGGCAAGCTCCTTGTGGCTCCTCCCTTAGAGACTTCAGTGGAAAATGCATGCATTGTCCTCATCATAGTGCCAGACACGTAGTTGGTGCCCTTCCCATCTGTCTGCCTATAATTCTGAAGAGTTTTCCTCTTGGAGGCCTTCTAAGTAGAAAGATAGAAGCTTTGAATCCAAATGGGCTTTCTGCTCATGGCGACAGTCCCTTGGCACCCAGTGCTCAAGATGGACTGCAGGCTGAGCAGGTAGGCATTGACAAGGTCGAGTGTCAGGAAACTGGTGTTCTGCCATGTCCCCCGGTCACATGGGCTGCCCTCAGGATTGTGGGCAGGTGTCCACACCTGCCTGGCCTTCCTGCTCTTGGGGGAGTCCTCTCTCACTGACTCACACCTCATCCTCAGAATTAATACCTTCTTCCAGATGTCTTTAACACCCATGGGGGCTGGCGTCCGCATGGAGTGCCAGGGGTTGATGCTGCTTCTCTGTGCGACTGTCTAGCAAGCCTCTGCCTTTGTAGATGCCTGGCTCCTGGGCTACGGGGTTTTGTCAGCATCGAGTCCCCTCTGTAGGATGCTGGGCTCCTTCAGCGCGGAGCCCACGACCTCTTATTTTACCTCCCTGGAACTATGGACCTTCTCCTGTCAGTGGGACCAGGATGGGAGCCCGAGAGCAGCAGCTCACCGGGAATGCTGAGTTGAGGATGATGGAGTCAGGCTTGCCTGGTCCTGAAGGCTTCTGTGTCTTCTCTCTGCTCAGCTCTCAGGGCCAGATGGTGAATAGAGCAGAGTTCGGGGCTCGGCCATTGCAGGAAGCCTGTGGGGTAACTCTGTGAGGCTGCACGGTTCATCCACGACACAGCTGTGGGCTCCTTGCTTGGTTTTCTGAGCCTCAGTAAAGACAGGTCCTATCAGATTAGGACTTAAAATGCATTTGGCGTGACTGGGAAAGGAATTAGCCAGACCTGCCCTTTTCTTTGGGCTCTGAAGTCTGTGTCTTACAGCAGACTGGTCCCTCTTGGTCCTTCTGGTTGGGTAGCCGGCAGGAGAGGGGGGGGCAGTGTAGAGCCTCAGAGAAGCAGGAGCACCCCCTTTGGACCCAGCGGGGTGCAGGGCAGCCTGTAGGCTTGTTTACGGCGAGCGGGGTGTCTGGTGGAGCTTGTCCCTCTGTGGCTTGGAGACGGCCTCGGTTTCTGCCTGGAGGAGAGGGCATGGGGCAGCAGTTGCCATTTGTGCTTTCTGCCTCCTGCCGGGGCCCTTCTCCCACACAGCACACCTCCAGCTTCTCTCCCCTTTCAGACACTCAATAACTTGTGGTTCAGCTGATTTATGAGGCTAAGATAAGCTCATTATGCGAGGTGTCAGTAATTATGTGAATTGATGAGATTTCCCTGTTCCTTCCCTTGGATGCTTGCAGAATCATTTCAGGTGGATTTTGCATTCTTGACCTAAACAGTGATGAATTTAGACATGAGCTTCTTTCAGCTTGGGATAGCTTCTGCTCTGCCTCCGCTACTTTGTAACAAGCTCTGTCTCGTGTGGGGTTTCTGATGATGGAGTTTTCCTGCACCGTGAGTGACAAAGCCTCCCTGCATCTTTGATGAGCTCGTGTCGTCTTTATTTTCCTAATTATTAATTATTAAGAACGTTCACCTGGAAGGAGTTCAGCCTGCCAGCTCCTGTTGTAAAGGCTTGCTGCATTCAGAGACGAGTTCAGAGTGAGCAGCGGTATGTTCTTAAGGATAAAAAAACCGTAAGCCTCTAGGAAACAAACTTTGTGGATCGACCTGACGTAGTATAACTCATTATACGTGTGTTGGCTCGTTTTTCAAAGATTAAACTATCAGTGCACATGCATCAGCAGTGACAAACCCAGGCGTTTGTCAAATCCACAAGGTGGATTTTACCTTCAGCTCAGGTCATGATCCCAGGGTCTTGGGATGGAGCCCTGGGTCAGACTCCCTGCTCATCAGGGAGCCTGCTTCTCCCTCTCCCCTCTGCTTGTGCTGTCTCTCTCTCTCTCAAATAAAAAAATAAAATCTTTTCAAAAAAAAGAAAAAATTACGAGATGTCCCCCCAAACCCCACAGATTTGGATCTCCTATTGTGGAAAATCCTCAGACATAGCCACCTGGCTCCCAGTGCACTGTGGAGACAGGTGGCTGGTCAGCGGCCACCCCTTCTCACGGGGCGCTCATGCGCTATCTAGTTGGCCTCCGTGTGAACCTGGTCGACCTTGTCGATTCAGTTCATCAGTTTGACTCCAGCTGGCATTCAAGTGTGTGGCTGCAGGAGCAGGGGCGTGAGCACCGGTCTGCTCACTGACTGACTCCTCACCTCCGCGGCACCTATCCTGGCCATCGTTAACGTCTCTCTTCTGAAGAGCACATACGCCTTCCACCTGCTCCACCTGCGTCTCCAGTGGCAACCTCCCTGCTCCGCAGTCGTGTCCTTGTACAACACATCAGAATGTTTCACCCCTCTGCTCAAATCCTGGCTAAGGTTCCCCGTGTGTCTTGGAGGAAAAGCCAGAGCACTCTATGTCCTGCAGCCCCATCATGGTCCGGCTTCCTGCAGCTTCTCTGAGTGATCTCCTCCTCTCTCCCTTGCTCGCTCTGTTCCAGCCACACTGGCCTCCTTGCTGCTCCCTGAACACACTGGACCTCAGGGCCTTTGCCCAGTCTCCCTGGGAGCTCTTCCCCTTGATAACTGCTTGGCTCACTCCCTCACTTCCTGCAGGTCTTGGGTCAAGTCCCACCATATCAGTGAGGCCTCCCACATCACCTCGTTTATTACTCTAACCCATTTCCTCCACACTTCGTGTGTTTTTCATCCCCACCCACCTGACTCTACGTTTTCATTTTTGTGTAGTACTTATTCCCTTCCAACACGTTCAGTGCTCTCTTTATCACATGCATTGTTTGCCTCTTCTCTCTGCTGGAATGTGAATTTGACAATGACAGGGATCTTTGTTTTGTTCACCATTTTATCCCAGGCATCTAGAACAGTGGCTGGCACTTCATAGACATCCGTAAATGTCTGTTGTTGGATATAGTTGGGAAATCACGGAGTGTTTTTTTTTTTTTTTTTTTAAAAACGTCAAGGTGATTGAACTTAAGGAGGATGAAAATGGGGAGCTGTTTTCATACCCCTGTCTACACTGCCCAGAAGGTAAGCTCCCCAGAGGAACCGGCAGTGTGGATGCTGTCCAGCCTGCCATGTGAGGGCCGAGGTTCCAGAACTTTCCCTGGAGCTTGATCCCTGCGTGGCCTTCTTGCTCCTTTCTCTTTTCCTCTGTCACTATGGATGTAGTGGCAGCCTGTTTTATGTCACACAGAGCCGAGAAGAAATGGAGAAGAGGTAAGAAGAAGAAGGGACACGTGTAGTGGCTGTCGTTCTGAAGTGACCTTGCTGTGTGACCCCAGGTGCGGCGCCGACCTTCCATGTGAGCATGTACAGAGTGAGCCCGTTGTTTCTGCTCCACCATGAGGGCGGGAGCTGCTCATTCATGCTACAGGCTGATGCTTCTAACGAGGGCTCAAGCTGCATCACGGGAGTTCACGTTGAGGGGAACCTCTCAGTGAACTTGCTTGTGCCTCTCAACTTGTACTATAAGGCTCAGAACTATTTCCAAAATCGGGACTGCAGCTATAAAAAATAGACTTTTTCTTATTTTTCATATTTTTCTTATTATTTCATATATTATAAATCACTTTTTGGGCTCCTTTCCACCCTTCACTCAGTGAAGAACAGCATGCTTTCGGAGCCCCTGCCTTATGCAGCCCCAGATTTCATGTTGCTGGGGGAACCAGCTGAGATCCGACTTCCTGGAGCTGCTTTTGGGGAGGCCCCATATCTGCACTGTGGTGTCTGATGTCGTCGATCACATTTTCACCTCCATTCCTACTCACTAAGAGAAAATTAATTACAGTGAAATAGGAAGTAACACAGGCCAAACATCACCTCGGCCAAGTGGCATAAAACACACCTCATCCCCACTCCAGATGGTTGTCAATAAAAAGTGACATTTAAAAACGCTGACTAAATTCAAACCTATGAAATGCTTCCTTCTATAATTTAAATTCATTTTAGGGGAGATGCACAAGTCTGTTTTGTTTTTATGTCTATAAGCATATTAATCTCACGAGAACTAGGTTATCTGCGATGGTCGTACATTTTCCTAAAAGCTTTTCAGAGAGAAACCTAACAGCTTCTACTGAAACAAATGAAGACCCACCTCTGAGTGGGGGGAACTAGAATAAATGGGCCTGTCTTCTCCCAGACACACAGTGTTGGACTTGTAACCCCTCTTCCCTGGCTTCCCGGTGTTGACTTCAAGGGGGAATCTTCAGGAACAGGCGGGACTCTTTGCAGCTCCTTGGGAGGGACAGAGAAATTCCTCTAAGAGAACAGTAATAAATGACCCCCTTTTCCCCAGAGAAACCTGAGGCCCGAGTCTTGCGATCTCAGATGGAATGCAAACCTTTATGGAATGAAGACCCCTTTAGCTTTCTTCTAAAAGAAAGAGGTGCTGGGGGGCGCCTGGGTGGCTCAGTGGGTTAAGCCTCTGCCTTCAGCTCAGGTCATGATCCCAGGGTTTTGGGATCGAGCCCATGTAGGGCTTTCTGCTCAGCAGGGAGCCTGCTTCCTCTTTCTCCTCCTGCCTGTCTGCCTACCTGTGATCTCTCTCTCTCTCTCTCTTTGTCAAATAAATAAATAAAATCTTAAAGAAAAAAAAAAAAAGGAGGTGCTGGGATCCTGGCATTCACGGGGTGGCAGGGGAGAGGGGCATGGAGAGTGCGCACACCTATACACACAGGGGCTATGGCAAGCAGGCTTTTCTTGGAGTTAGCTGTGTCAGCTGGGGTAAGTTACATAGCCTCTGGAAGCCTCCATTTCCCAGCTTCTGATGAGAATGCGAGTAGTGCCTCCTGCAAAGCATCAGTGTCAGGACTCAGTCCGGCGATGTAGGTAAAGCCAGCACATGGCTAGCACTTAATAAATCTTAGCCTTTATTGGCTATCATTTTTTTAATTAGCTAACATTTTGCCAAGTTTCCCCAATCCCCCAGCATGCATCTGTTCCTTATGCTTGTTGGAACAGTGCAAAGAGGCAGTGATGCATTATTGCTTTTCCTCCGGCTGCAGTGTTTCTCTGAGTGGGACTTGGTACACACCTCCCCTGATGTTCTAGTTTGCTGGAACCATCAGGGATGGCCCCTGGTTCTTGGCCTCTCATTCTATGTTGGGTTTGGTGCAAGGATGCCTGGCAGCCTCAGTTGGAGACAGACTCTCTCTTTGCTCTGCCCCAATACCTATCTATTGACTCTGGTTCCAGCTAAGTAAGTCGTTCATGGGTGGGCTGGGGAGGGATTTCCAGTGGGTGCTCTGCTGGTAAGTGTGTGAGTGGTAGTGGAAGAACATTCCGTTGGGCAGTGGACTTTCTTCTCTTTGATCCGCCCTTTTCTTTCCTCCTTGCCAGCTGTTCTTGGCACCATTCGTGTTTGGGTATGTGCCCATGTAGCACTCAGCTCCTTGGCTGGGAGCAGTGCTTGCCTTCTTGAGAGCTGTCTTAAGTCCCAAGGGCTGTGCTGAGGGCCTGGTAAGGAGCCTTTGGATGACCACCATGGTGTCACCCTGCCATGCTCTCTGTGTGACCCCAAAGACCAGTTACGTTAAAACCTCTTCCTTTTGATCCCTCCAAATAGGAGTAAGATATTCTAATTCCAAGGCTCCCCTTTCTAGAAAATGCAGTGTCTGTTGCAGATTTGCTCTTCTGGGTAGATAGAGAGTGTGGATGAGCAGAGAACAGGCATCTCTTGGGCACTGGCAGGTGGTCAGGACTCTGCCTAGCTTCCTTGTAGGACTCACTGGTCTCCTTGTCCATTTGTGAATCTTCCTGTCCCAAGCTGGCTTGATCCTCTTCCCAGTGGAGGCTCCAGGAGTAATGAGAGTCTCTCCTGGAGTCATTCACACATGTTACCAGGTCTGCAGGGGCTGGTGGGGGTTTTGGTGGTCTGGCTAGGTGCAGCCTCTGGCTGTGGGGACAGGAAGTAAGAATGGTCCCTTACTGGAGCTGCACTTAGCACACTGTTGTCTTCTGCCCTATGACCTGGTGATTACCCAACTAGCCAGTGGCTTCAGGGTCCCTGGCCGCAGCTTTGGAATGGATGTGTGGCTGCCCACGGTGAGGGCAAGAAAACCTCAGTCATCTTAAAGTCTGTGAGTAGAATGCAGCCCTTTGACAATGAGTCGCCTTATGCAAGCTGAGTGGATGAAACTTGCTTCAGGACAGTTGTGAGAGCCTAAAGACTAATTATGTTATTTTCAGGGACTGTTGACCTCCGAGAGGGCGAGTCCAGCAAAGAAGTTAAACCCTACAGAGTGTGCAAGCCTTGTGGTTTCTTTATTCTTTATGGAGAAAAAATCTTGCTCTTGAAAATAAACATAAAATTCATTAATTTATAAAATATATTTTATAAATATATATAAATTTTAAATATATAAATATATAAATATATAAAGGCTGACTTGTCCCTACGTGAACCTTCCCTCTACAGTTGGTGGGGACTCGGTGCAGATGGTCTGTCTGGTCTGTCCCCAAGACCCCGTTTGGCTGTGAGCTGTTGTGGTGTGGACCTCTGCAGGCAGGAAGTATTTTTCAATAATGGAAACAGCCACAGATTTTTTTTTTTTTTTTTCGTAACCCAGCAGTGAAGAACCAGGGCTCTGAATTCTCCCTGGTAGGTCTTCTGGAATTAAATGAGCTCTTGCTTGTGAAAATTTGCTTCACATATTGCCCAGCTCTCAATAAGTATGAGCTATCATGGTTACACGATAGAGTCTTTCCGTGATGTCCTGACTCCTGGTGTATTTCAAACATTTTCTGGCATTATTGTCACCATCCTACGTGGGCTTCTGTGACTTAGAAAAAGAGAACTTTCAGGAAAAATAAAAAGCTTACTTAAATATAAACGGTAAGTACCCATCTCCGAGGGGACATACATATTCTTGCCTTCCATTGTGTGTCCCTTCAGGATCATGTCATTGGTACACAGATGGCCCTACTCTACCCAATTCCTTTGGCTAAGACCCCTGGCCATCTTGGGGTCTTCCAGATGTCTGCATTGTCGGGCTGTTGGGAAATCAAATGGCTTTGTCCACAGTATACCTCTTGGGTAGGTCTCTCTACCCTGTCTAGGGACACTAGGTATGGCAGGCTGGTGGTATGGTCACAGTTTTTTTTCTCGCTGCTTATTCATTTTCAGGAATAAACAGGTGCTATAGTGTTAGATTTTATCGATCACTTAACTAGGAAGAAATTATGGAAATATTATCCATAAAATTGCAGTAAAACCCTGTTAATCTGCCAAATTCCCAAATTAGTGAATCAATTAGATTTGTTGCGTGTTTGTTTAGCTGTGGTTTCCTGGTGACTCCTGCTTTATTTACTCTCATAATTTCTCCAAAGATTTGTTTCTGTCTTCCTGAGAGAAGAATGTGTTCTGCATATCCTATCAGAAGCTGCTAGAAGAGCTAGGGGCAGAGAGATAAATTAAGCAAATATTTCAGATTTGTTACTGTATTTTCGTCAGCCATACAAGTTAATGATCCCAGGCCAGATACGTTGCTTAATGGCAGGCGCAGCGGAGCTATGTTCTGCTTTTCCTTGGGTGGCGGTGGGGAGGCACGGACCGATGACAGTTCAGATTTCTCTGGCCTGGTCCCGGGGTGATGGGGACCTGCCTCATGACACTTTATTTTGGACTAAATATAGTCTCTGGGCACCAGTTATTTCAAAGGCACAAATTATTGTCATCCTGCTACCTTGTCCCAACCCATCAGCTAACAGGGCTGCCTCGCTGAGGTATGCATGTACCTGGAAAGGGCTGGCAGGCAGGCCAGCCTCATTGTAAGTCTTGTCAGCTTGCAGAACAGACCTGTATGTGGGTGATAGAGGCAGTCATCAATACAGTGTGCACTCTCTGGTGTCCTGTGCAGTCTCCCTAGGCCACTGGAGAGGGGCCCTACCATTGGCATCCCAATAATTAATCTTTCTTTTTCTGGGCTCTGAGGATTCTCCTTTGTTTAGGAAATTCCCCCTTAAACATTCACTTGATAAATATTTATTGAACATTTTCTGTGTGGTGGATGTGGAACTAGCCACCATGCATGAGAGGGTAGGCATGTCCAGGAAGGCTTCCTGGAGGAGATGGTCTCTAAACTGAGTCTTGAAGAATGGATAAGGGAGCTAAGGGAAGGGATTCACACAGATTAACTCAGTTGGGCCCCTCAGACCCCGAGTAGTGGGCATTAATGGCATTCCCCTTTGATGGAGGAAGAACTGACCCTCAGAGAGGGTAAGTAATTTGCCCAAGATCAAGAACTGGTTTGTGAATTTAGGAAGTCTCTCCAGAGCCCACACTCTGAGTCACTGGAACTCAGCAGTAGACAGGCAGGCAGAACCCACCATCTGACCCATCATTAACAAAGGAAAGAAGAAGGCATTAGTGAAGACTGAGAGGACATGGAATACATCTCATCTCCTTCAGGGCTGGTTTTGTGAAGGGAGGGAAGTTGGGGTGTGGAGAAGGAGTATCTTGATCCCCTTCTGAAGGAGTAAATGATTCAGCTAGTAAAGGCCAAGAAAGCTCTAGTTGATAGGAATAGTAACCGTGGCCACATGTACAGCTGAACGTTGATCTCCTGGGGATAACGGCGTGAGCCACCCTGAACCACTGGCATCAACTCACTGACCATGTGAGGACACCGTCCTCAACTACGGAGAAGGGATGGGCATTGCTCTCATGGACTCTTGGACCAATCCTTGCTGGGTGGGATGCCACTGTAATTCTAGAGGTCATAAGACATCCATGGAGCTTCCTTCACCCCCTCTCTCAGGGAGTTCTTTGACCTGGCATCCTAGAAAGAGCACGGAGCAGGATTTTGAGCTTCTGGATCAACAGACTAAAAACCTCCATTCTCATCCTGCCTCTTGCTCACTTACTGGGTGACCTTGGGCCCCTTGCTCAACAGTTCTGGGCCTCTTTATCAGTCAAACGAAAGCAATACCTTAAGGTAAGGAGACGTTGATGGTTGTGAAAGCATTTTGGAATTTTAAAGTATAAAAGTTCATGTTCTTTGCGGAGTATATTCTTACTATCCTATTTTCTCCTTCTGCTGGCTGGAAGGGAGGTAACTCACCACTGAGATGCCTTGTCTTGGGTGAATCCGCGCAGCTGCATTATGAGGCCAGATGAGACACTTCATATGCCTGGGATGGATAAGTGTGTTATGTTGGAGGAGTGTTGAACCTGTCTCTCTCTCTTGCTTGTCGATAAAGTAAGGAGACCAAGCTGTCCTTTGCAGGATCACTGTGGAAAATGTGATGATGCATGAAAGGCTCTGGAAACAGCGTTGGTGCCTGGAGAATGTCAGAAGCGCTCCTCCCCCAGCCCGTGACCTACCAACCCCCATCCCCACCTCCTGCCCCCACCCCCTGCTGTCCAACCTAGTTGTGCTCATGCTCACAGGTAGCTGCAGGTGCCGTGGGAGCGGACTTCCGCTCTCACGTCCAGTCCCACGTCTCCCAGACTTGTGGGTGCCTCTCTTCCTGGTTTCGGCCACATTCTTCAACCCCTGAATTTATTAAACAATTTTTTCTTTAAATCAGTTTCCCTTTCTCTCCAATTTCATCTTAAATAATGATGGATCTGAAATGACAGGTTTGATATACAAAATATAAATTACTTAAATGGAAAAATTTTGTGTGCTTCCCAAATCCCCCGTGGTGTACGTACCACACTTTGAGAAACGATGTGCTAATCGGATGTTTCTGAGATCCCTTCAGGCTTGCTGCAAGTGTTTTCTCTGATATTTCTCGAGAAATACTGGAGGCATTCTGGAGGTTGTTTGGTGAAGGGAACATTTTTATGTGAGGAACTCTGAGGCATAGAACAGACTGGATTGCTGGGCACATTTTTATCTGAGTGCAGTGTGAGGAATCAAACTGGCTGAATTGAGATCCAGTTTGGTGTTATTTGGGTCCTGAGGTTTGAAAGCCCCATCTCTGCAGATAGTGAAACCCGGAGGTTTGTGGTAAAGTAGTCCTCGACAAAAGCAGAGTATTATAGACTACACAGAAATGTAACGTGGGTTGGAGAGACTTTCAAAGCTCTGATTGGGTGCCACTGGCATGAAATCACAGGTTTCAGGCTGGTGCTGGGGGGCCTGCATCTTTCTGGGAGCAAACTAAGGGAGTAACCTTAGCTTGGCATTCTGACTCAGGCTCTTTGTGGGCATTGCACACCCAGGATAGAATTGCACCCTGGCGGGGTGCCTGGGTGGCTTAGTCGTTAAGCATCTGCCTTTGGCTCAGGTCATGATCCCAGAGTCCTGGGATCAAGCCCCACATAGGGTTCCCTGCTCAATGGGAAGCCTGCTTCTCCCTCTCCCACTCCCCCTGCTTGTGCTCCCTCTCTTGCTGTCTCTGTCAAATAAATAAAATCTTAAAAAAAAAAAAAAAGAATTGCTCCCTGGCTAGCAGCATTCTTGGCATCGGCCTCCTCGCATCCTCTATTCACCTCTGGGCAGTGCAGTCTGAAGGCCTTGCTTGCAGGGGCTGAACTTGAGCCTTTTCCAAGCTGCACTGCAGGAATGTGATTTCTGCTCCGTCAACCACCTCCTCTCATCACAGCCTGTTTTCACTCTGCGCACACAGTGTAGCAGCTGCCTGTAATTTGGCTGTAGATGGGTGATTATCGTAGGTATTAAATGCCATCAGTTGGGAAGGAGTCACTGGGCACAGATCTCATGTTGGTGGGAGGAGAGAGATGCGCAGGTCTGGACTGGGTATCCTCCTGTTTACCACTTTGCTTACTGACTGTGACCCGCTCATCCCAGACCAATGAAAATGCGTCCTGTTTGTCGTGACTGCGCTCTCCTTCTCTTGTGAAGAGAGAAATGTGGTTTTAATTCCAGAGATCAGATGGGATGACTTGTGTTCATATGGCCGATAAATCATTTCAAAGAAAATTACTTTGGCATGCCTGACATTTGTATGGATTGCTTATGAATTAAAGGAATGAATCCCAGGCACGTCAAAAATATTTTACCATTACAAAAAATTGTGGTCTGCGGAAAACAAAATTCAATAAAGCTATAAAGCTGTCTGACCATCTTTCTGAGCTGCAGAAATGCAGCATTCTGGGACCTTGTCATGGACAGTAGCATGCGGCAAGGTGGACAGTCTATAGGAAGAAAAGACTCAGGCTAGAGATGAGGAGGTCTGAGCTCTGGCCCCAGGTCTGCCCACTGACCACCATTTGCCACTGGGCAGAAGTCATGTCATCTTGCTGGAGCTCAGCTTAGCTGGGTTATTAACTGTACTTGAATATCTGATAAAAGCTTTGCCCTCCTTAGAAACAGGAACACAGCCAGAAAGCATTTTTCACACAATGCCCAGACTTGGAGCCTCTCTTGAAGCTCATCAATGAGACGGGCTCTGTCACCTGGTTCAGTGCAGTGGACATGAATTGAGCCCGTTTTGGATGGGAGACAAGCGGGACAGATGAGTGGGTACAAAGATGAGTGAGGCATATAGACAGTCTCTGAAGGGAGGCCGTTCACAAGGGCAAGGCGTCCTTGCCGGTGATGGCCAGGGACAGTGCTGGCACCAGCACCGGAGAAAGAGGCCGAATTTCAGTCCGATTCTCGCCTAGTGGTGAGTTCTCATTCTGCCTTTTGTCATCCCAGACAGTCCCCTGTGCCTTAGTTTCTTCATATGTACAATAAGGTCAAGGACTCTAGGACTTGGTTTTTTTATTCTCGCATGGTGACACGAAACATTATGTTTCGGTGATCTGACATCTCTACACACAGTGAAACGATCTCCCTAAGAAGTCTGGTTACCATCTGTCTTCATACAGAGTTAGAAAAAAAAATTTTTGGAAGCTTTTAAGATTGACTTCCTTAGCACTTTTCATATTTGCCATACAGTGTTTTTAACTGTGGACTCCGTGCTGCACGTTATCTCCCCGTGACTGACTTATTTCACAGCTGGAGGTTTGTATCTCCCCATCCTAGGACATTCTACTTTTCAGAATTATTTTTCAGAATTGCGAGGAGTGGATATACTCCAGCGTTCATCTGTTTAAAGATTTTATTTATTTGCGAGGGAAAGAGGGGGAGAGGCACAAGCAGGGAGAAGGACAGAGGGAGAAGGAGAAGCAGACTCCCCACTGAGCAGGCATCCCAATGTGGGGCTCAATCCCAAGACCCTGAGATCATGACCTGAGCCAAAGGCAGACGCTTAATGGACTGAGCCACCCAGGAGCCCCTTCTGTATTCATTTTTAACAGTTTAGCCATCTACTCATGGTAAAAAGATCTCTGCCAACAACAAAGCAAACACAAGTGTAATAAGAAGGGTTGGGAGTACACACTGAGAGTATAGAGAAGGAAGGTAATACTCCAGGTTCTGCTGATGGGGAAAGCCTGTGCCCTGAAGCCAGGGACCTTCACCTTGAAGAATTTAAGTCTTATTGCTTTATTATATAACTCATCATGTTCATTGTGGAAAAGTAGAAAATACGGTTTATTAAAACAAACAAACAAAAAAACCCTAAAACCTATGTCATTGGTCATCGAAGCAGCTAGGGATGACTGCTTCTGATCATTTAGTATAAAATCTCTAGACCTTTGGATGCATGCACACCGGGGAAATCCACTTATTTATTCATCTAACAGTATTTCTTCAATGTCTACAAGCATTCCTGGCTTTCTGTTAGGCACTCAAGTCTAAAATGGTAAACAAAGCAGGTGTCATTCCTTAAGGACATATTCCTTCAGGCTGGAAGACAATTACATAAATAAATATTTGCATCTGTCACTTTCTATGAACTTAAGCATGCATACACACACGTATGCACACATACACTCACTCTCAGCTGGAACAGTGTATGTTCTGTGTTATTGCTTTGCTTTGGGTCAGTTACACCATCGTGCACTATAAGCTTTTCTCCATGTTGGTCAATGCACGCATCCGTTACTGTTGCCTGTTAGACAACCACAGAGCATCACTGATGTACGACAGTAAATCTTCATGTCTGGAGATCGGGGGGTAGACTTTTCTTGGCTGGTCTTGCTGGCGTGTCTGTGGGTCCGCTCACTGTCGGCTGATCTAGAATGGCCTTGGCTGGGACAAGTTGGTATTTATTGAATAATCCAAGGGTCGGCTTAGAGGTAGACGGAAGTGGGAGGAGCTGAACCGAGACCGTGGGATTAATCATTTCGACTTTCATTAATTGAATTCTTACTGTGTGCCAACAGGTACTGTGCCAAATGCTTTGCCCTGTTATCTGTAATCCTCATGACTGTCCTGTGAACCAAGTACTCAATATCATCGCCCCCTTATAGATGGGGAAATCGAGGCACAACAACAAAGCAGCCAGGCACGGTCCCACAGCTGCTTAGTGGCAGCCCCGAGTTGTGAACGTGTGCAGTGTGTCTCTAGAGGCTGTACCTCCCGCTTTCCCTTCCGGGGTCACTCTTGCTGGTAGAGGATCCTGTTGAGAGACCTGTGACGAGACTTGGTAACGGTTTATGGAAGAAAAGAGGAAAAGATGTAGGCTGCGGAAATGACCTTTCTAGCTGTAGGAGTGGTGCTCTTGGCAGAGCAGAAAGGCGGCGTGCAAGTCCGTCTGTGTCCTGGGGTTGGGGTTTTAGAGTTGCTGGAGTCGAGAGGGAGTGGCCCATCTCTGGACAGTGCTTGGAAGCAGTGGTCACGGGTAGACCTGTGGCATCACCCAGGGGAAGGAAACTAGAAGAGCAGAGGGCGCCGAGAGTAGAGCTTTGGGGCGGGTTTTCATCCCAGAATTAAGAAGAGAAAGGAGAGCCAGCGAAGGAGTGAGCTGAAAGGTGGGTGGAAACTGCCTAAATTTAGTTTTCCATCCAGACTGAAGGAGGGGAGTTTTACATCGGAGGGATGGCCTATGGTCAGGGGTGGAAAATGCCACCAGGAGGAGGAAAACTGAGAAGAGGTCAAGGATTTGGCAGTAGGGAGGTCGGGGGCACTGCTGGGCAGAGCGGTTTTAGAGAAGCTGTGGAAGCAGAAGGCAGGTCGCATTGCCACCTGAACTGAACGAGTGAGAAGGATAGGACTGAGGGTCAGCTTTCAAGCCTGTGCTTAGGGTGACTGGGCCAAGGCCAGGGCCACTGAGGGTGTGGGGGCATGGGTTGTCTGAGCGTGGGTCAAGAGGAGACAGTCAGGGATGACTGGGGATGTCTGAGAGAGGAGGGCTCATCAAAGGAGCCCTCCCAGGAGGGCACATGGCAGGTAGGGTTCAGGGACAGGCAGGGAGGAGGTAGGGAGGGCTGAGTAGAACCATCCAGAAGGCAGTGAGCACAGGTGAGGTTAGGTGTGGCTAAGAGGAAAGGGTGTCCAGAGGCAGGACAGAATCTTTATTGCTGCGTCTTCCCTTGGCTTCATCTTTCTCACAGTTCCCCACTTCCTGCACAGCAGCCAGAGGAACTTTTGAAAAGAATACCATTGACATTCGCTTTTGCCTCAGCATAAAGCTGCTCTCCTTAAGGTGGCCTCCATGCTGGTCGCTTTTTGTGATGGGGTTCCTGCCAGCTTTTCAGCCCCGTCCAGCCCCACCCCCTACACTTCCAGCCCCTCTGTTCCTTTTGCCTGGAGTGCTTGACCCCCTGTACCTATACCTGCTCCCTTCTAACTCTGGGCCTCCGTTCAGATGGTTGACCTCTGGCTGCTTCCCTGCATCTCTTCTCTGGAAAGCGCCTTGATCTCTGCTGAATCCCTAGCATCCAACACCATGGCTGGCGCACAACAGGGGCTCAGCAGAACCTTCCTGAAGGAAACTGACATGGGCGGCGTTGACACACGAGGAGTCCGTGCTGTTTCTGGTGGCTGAGAACCTCTTTGCAGGTAGGGTTTTCCCTGGTGCTTTTAAGGTCCTTTGTGATGCTCACCACAACTCCTGTGTATTTTTCAAGCCTGACCAGCTGCCCTCTGCCCTGCAGTCCTCTTTTTCTCTTTTCTTTTTAAAAATGGAGATAGAACAGGCAAAGCAGACCTCACAAGGACCTCTTTCCTTTAGACAAATAGCTAGCATTCCATTAAAATGGTAATTTCCTTTGTTTAAAAAGGCAGATGTGGTCAAATTAAGCTAATCTAATTTGCAATTTTTCATTAAAAATATATACCGAGTCAGGCCGGCAGGCTATTTGGGTCCCCAGGGTCATCGCGTTAGCAGTCACGGGAACCAATGTCCTTTATTTGCTTAGAGATACATAGAGCTTTCAGGCAAGCATCATTTCCTCACATTGACTCCTCCGTGACCTTGTTTCAGACCACGGGGAATTTCTGTCTGCCAACTTGTCTTGTATTTTGCCCTTTTTATTAAATAGAAAATCCCTAAGTACCCCTGGATTGCAGAGTCCCTTGTAGAGAGAACAGGAGAAAGGTTCTCCTCTGGCTAATAGGGAACACGAGACAAAGACATGGGATTTTATGCAAGAGCAAGGAAGAAAGTAGAGTCCAGCGTGGAGTCGAGGGGGTGTGGGCACGCACACCGGCCCACGTGCATGCATCGGGGTGGGCGGGATGCCAGAGCACGGAGGAGGATGGGGCCGTGGTCCCTTGACATTCTCACATCCCCGAATTTGTTGGTACCACTTATAGCTTCGGGTATCTCCCTTGAAATGCATCATTCATGCCTGGAACTTGTGTGTCCCCATCTGAAACTTAAGGAGAGTTTATCTGCTCTTGGCCATTTGCATAGCACAGCTAAGCTGTTTGGAACCTGGGCGAAGTGGCCCACTGGGGTGGCGTGGTTTCTCTTCTACACCCCAGCCCTGTCGGACTTGCATCTAGTCCATTCCTTAGCAGCACTTGCACCGCCTAAGAGACCTGGATCCAAGTGCCAGCCTTGCCTCTTGCAGCTTTGGGGGTCCCCATCTGAGAAGTGGGGGTGCTGCTGTGTGGTACTCTGTGCGTGCTGGGCTCACAGCAGTGGTCCTTGGTGGTGCCTCTTCCTAGCGCCCCCAGCCTTGGGTTGGCTGGTCCGGGGTTGGGACCATGCCTGTGACATCCACCAAGCCAGGGGTTCTTCTGCTTCTGTTTTTTCTCAGCAGTGACACCTCGAACCCTGATGAATGCTGCTCCAGTCATTCCCGGTGCCGTCAGGACGTAAAACATGGGTTATAGCACAGAGAAGTGAAAGCAGTGTTAGGACAGAGGGATGAAAACATGTGGGACCCACAGAGGCAGGCAATGCCTCGCAGAGAAGGCAGTAAGCCTCCAGGGTGGGGGGCAGGCAGGACCTGGGCAAAGTGTTCTTGGCACTCTAGAAAGCTCTTGGCTCTTCTCATCCTGGGTGACCGTAGAGCATGGGAGGAGCTGGAGGTGATTCTATACTATTTTAAAGAGGGCTGAGATCCTTGGATTATCATTTTCAGCCTGTGATAAAACCCATCTCCCAGGAAGTATGTGGCAATGTGCTTTATTTGTCCTTCTCACATCCTGTCTTGATTGGTCTTTGGAATGAGCCTTAGGTATTTTGCTGTAGCTGCCCTATTTTCTTGCCTAAATTATGCCAGTTTGTGCAGAGGATGGTACGTGATGACAAGTGAATGGTCTGCAGCGAATTCTGTCTTCTGCCGCCCTTTTCTCGTCACTGTCACAGCTGTGAGCATTGGCAAGTCCTCCAGATAGATTTTCCTGTCCCCTTCAATGTTTGTCTAAAATTAATTTTGACTGTTTTGAAGAAGTAACTGAGCACTCAGAGGGTTTTGCAGAGCAGAATCGGCAGCCTGGGCAGATAAGCCAAAGGTGTCCGACTCAGAGTGCTTGTGAGTGCCACCCACCTCCCCCCCGGCCCCGAGAGGGAAACTGGGTCCACGTTCATGCAGAGCTGGAAGGGGTGAGTGGCCAGCGTACCTTCGAGCAGACCTGGAGAGGAACCCTTGAGGTTGGAGCCTTAAATGCCAGTACACCGCATGGGCTCCAAGGGCACAAGATGGCCTGAGTTCTTATAGGCTTTCCAACCCTGGACAGTTGGCTGCCTGTCAAGAAAAAGTCATTTTCTAAGAATATAATTGGGTGACTTTGCTTTTGCTCTGTAGTTTCTAGTGAGATCACCCACAGTTCCCTCTGTGCCCTGTACCCACAGAGATCACATCCAAGGACATAGGTAGAACCTGGCTCAACATTTGGAAGGGATGCCAATGTGTTTCATGGGTTTCTCTGTATTCTGTGGGTTTGGATGGTCTGTGGTCCTTTCAGTTAGCGCTAGCTCCACACTTTCATCTAGGGAGTGGAACTCTTCTCTGTTCAATGTGGGCCCTGTGAGGGACTGGGTCTGCTGTGCTCACATTCCTACTGCCCAGCAGAGCCCTGGCACACATCAGGCGCCAAATAAATTCTCACTGAATGTGTTATGAACAGACTTCCTGTTTGCTGATTGGACTTCATATTAGAAATATCTCCTTTATGCCGTGAGTTTTGGCTCAACTTCTCCTGTTTCTCCTTGGCTTTAAGTGCAATTTTAATTGATCCTGGGTGGACAAGGTAGGACCTCATTCAGCCCGAGGTGGGAATGAGACCTCTGTTCTGTTCTTGGCTTGTCCCTTCTTCTCTATAGGAGTTTTGTCCGTCACTGTGTGGCTCCTGAGTCTCCCTCATTCATATGTCCTCAGAAGCTGGGGCCCCAAACTATCGCCCAGCACCTGTTTTTGTAAAGCAAGAGGTGTTGGAACACGGCCACTCTCACTGGTGGACAAGTTGTTCGTGGCAGCACTCATGCTGTAACACCGAGTTGAGCGGTTGCGACAGGATCCATACGGCCCAGAAAGCCTCCCCTGACCCAAGTTGTTTACCGTCTGGTCCTTTATAGAAGACTGTTGGCTGACCCCTCTTCAGGAGCACCAGGAGGTGCTGGGCATGTGGTGAATGCCTGAGAGATGGATGAACGGAGTGGTTCGTCGTTCTGCAGGTGGGGTGTCCATTCCGAGGGGCTGTGGAGGAGGAGAGGTTGTGGACTCAGTCTCTGGACTGAGGCCCAGAAGCCTCCCCAGAGGTGTCATAGTTCAGTGTGACCTGGTGCCTCTCTTGGAAGAGGAGTGGCTGACGCTACCCATTCACTGATTCATCAGGTGTTTATCGGGCCGGACATTTGGCGAGCACCAGGGAGGTGACAGTGGTCACGGGGCACATACAACTTGTTGGCCCCCTCGCGCTGCATACGTGTTGTCTGAGGTATTCCTCACAACCTCTCTGCACGGCTGCAACGTTCCTGCTCCTCAGGTGATAATGTGAGGCCCAGACATGACTTTGCATGTCCAACGTTATATCATGAGAATACCAGAGCCGCATTCCAAGCCTGGCTCTGTCTGACAGCGGAGCCCATGATCTCACGGCTGAGACCGTTCCCCTCGGCTCATGGAATGCTTAGTGAGCGGGTGCCCACAAGCCTGACCCCTGACCTTAAGGGGTTTGTAGTCCAGAGGGGAAGCCTGAATCGTCTCAGATGCTTTTTAGAGAAGGGTACCAGGCAGTCAAGGAGATGTCCCAGAGAAGATAAAGATGGCGGCTGTCAGTGTAGTAGCATGGAATGTTCCTGTGTACCATGGCACTGGTACCATTCAGAGCATACTCCAGGCATTGTTTCTTTTAATCTGAAGAACCCCACATGATGGGCGCTGCAGGCGTGAATTATGTCCCCGCAAAAGATAAGTTCCGGTGCTTGAATCCCACAGTACCCCTGGTACCTGTGGAGGGGGCCCAGCTTGGAAATAGGGTGTAGGGGCTTGCTGGGGCAGAGTGGGGCAGAGCAAAGCAGGTGCCTGGCTGCCAGGCCTTCAGGTGTTAGGTTTGGCCCTGAGTCCCCCAGTTACATCGAGTCCTTTCCCTCTAGTCAGTGCTGACGCAGCTTCAGGGCATCTACTTGTGAGAAGGGCCCGTGGCCCTCTTCTGTCTGGTTGCGTTCTTCAGCAAGCAGAGGGGAGGGCGTGAAGTCACCCTGACGAGATCACCCTATGGGAAAGGCTGCATTCATCTGGGGGAGCTGCTGTCAGCTCCCTGCCCCCCAGTCTCCCTTTCCAGCCCCTCTTCTTGGGGAAAGGCAAGTAGTTAAAGATCAGCCCACCAAGTAGCTGCTTGTACTGTCAGAAAAATCAATTTGTCAGATCAGCCATGGAAGAGACACGGTTGGAGCCCACCACGTTCTAGGGGGTGTGCTAAGACTTTTTGTTCTTGTTTTTGCTCATTTTTTATGTTGTTAAAAATCACAGCAGCTCTTTGCGATGTTCTCATATTCTCATTTTACAGATGGGAAAAAGAGGTCTGAGACCTTAAAGTGACCGAGCCAAGGAGTCACAGAAAGCGGTCATGCTGGGATTTGAACCCAGGGTCTTTCTGACCCCAAGGTCATGTTCTTAACAGCTGCTTCTGGAGCAGGAGGTGCTCTCAGGGAGGGGAATGTGAAGTGGGGCTGCTCAGCATGGGGAGGGGCGCTCTATGTGGGGACTGTGGGAGAGGGATAGAAAACCAGGGGTCCCTCTTGGGGTTGTGCTTCACAGTTTGAACTAGTCCCTACCCAGCACCTGATCAAACTTCTGAGTGCTACGTCACGTGCCTTCATTTTAAGGTGAGTGTGGATAGGCTGCTTGGTTCACCTGGGCCGTGCTGCCCAGTCTTTCCCCCACCTCCCTGGCTTCCTGTTCCTCAGCCACGGCATCCTTAAGGAGCTCATGCTCACATACTGGATATACAGGGGCTGTTCCGTGACCTGCTTAGGGAAACGTACCCAGAAGCTATTGTCATGACTTCACCAGTAAAGCAAATCCATTAATGAGTTTTCTGTTGTTATAAGCATTTCTAGCTTCGGGTTCGGGTATACCTAACCTGCCCCATTACCTCCCCCATGCTCCCCCTTCCCCAGCTCTCCCCCCAGACCCCCATTCCCACCTCTCTGCCCTTAATAAGTCTCTTACAGCGGACGGTGGATGTATTAGAGCCCAGATGAGCCATGATTCACGCGCACGGCATTTACCCACCAAGCTGTTGGTCTGCTGAGTCTGTTCGGTGTGGGTCTCAGGGAGTTGTTATATGAATATCTTAGAGGAAGCAAAGGAGAATGATGAATGCTTGGAAAGCTCTTCCCTGACATTCTAATTCTTACTCACTAAGTGTTAAAGTAGCAATATTTAGTCCGATGACTCAGTCTGTGCAGGGGAATTGGTTTTAGTGCTCTCAGCATTGGGGCTCATGAACTGATCCACCACTGAGGTCTGAATTACCCGAGAGATGAGTTTATTTGGACTCGGGAAAGAGAAGACAGGCTTCAGCCCCGCTCATCCCACAACTTCTGCTGTCTTGTCGAGTCCTGGCTGGTGACTTGGCTGATGGTACCGCCAGACATGTCTTGGCTTCTTGAAGGAAAATTTCACATTCAAATCAGATGCTGACTTAATGTATGATATATGGCTATTAAGCCAAAGAAAGGAGCGAAGACTTTAAAATCATTGGCTTATCTTGTGTGAAGTTTGAGCGACATCAATACCGTCCAGTGGGCGAGAGATGCCACTCGGGAGAATTTGCAGCTTGCTTGGGAAACAGAAAAAGTATTAAGAGACCTTGTCACTTGAACAGTGTTTTTTTGAACATGAAACTCTCCTTTTTTGTTACTTCAAGCCACAGGATGGCACAGAAACACACTCGCATATTACCCAGGATTTTTTTTTCTTTGCAGTAAAGATAAATCTGTGTATGTTTGATCTCTCGTGTCTGAAGGAAATTAAAACAAATTCATTATGATGAAACTCTTTTCAGATGGCTAATCTCTCTTTGTTGTGATAGAAAGCCAGAATGAGTTTTCATTCTAGTGGCTTGAAAACATGATCCTGACTTTAACAGTCCTGGGAAGTGGGTGGTGGGCTGACACTCCTGGCCTACCGCTGTGTGTACCCAGCACCCCCAGACCCGGATACCTGCCGTTGAGGTTAGATGGGAGGATGTTCTGGTCCCTTTTAGGCTTTCTCTGCTTCCTGTGGGAAAGCAGGGTATACTGCATGGCCAGAGCTGGGGGGGTAGGGGAGGAGGCCGAGGAAGTCCCAGTCTTGGGAAAGCTAAGTCTGTGGAGAACTGTGAAGTGTCTGGGGCTCAGGAACCATCGATCTCATGGGTCTGAGTTCTTGGACACCTCAGAGTGTAACAGGCTGCCCTCCTGGTGCCTTTCCATGCCTCTGCTGCTTCTCTCTTCCCAGCTGCTGACTTCCCTCAGGTCTCACGTCCTCTCTCCCCAGGAGGGAACTGAGTTAGTAGTGGTGATCAGTGGCTGCTGGCTAGACTGTGGAGGACAGCCCTTAGGCTGGCCACTGGGCTCTGGTCTGGCCACCTGAGGTGAGGGAGAAGGGCTGCCTGGTAGAAAACACACTCACCTGTGGTCATGAAACCCCATCTGGACACTTTTCCCAGAAAGGGGGCCATCAGCATGTAGCCGTTGGTAGCATCTTCCATCTCCTCGCTGGCTCAGGTGGGGACTGTGATCTCATTTGCATGAAGAGACCTTGGCCACTCGTGTTTCCAGCTCAGAACCTGTAGCCGCCCATGCCTGAGACACAGGGCAGCTCATTAGCTCAGCCTTCGGCTTTGGTTCTGTCGGTCAGCTGGCTTATCCTCATCTTACGGAGCTGCAGGGGCTGGGCCAGTCCCACCTGGACTCCCATACCACTGCCCTCTCACCTCTGCCACGCTTACCCTCTTGCTTCCTCCAGCAACTGCAGAGCTGCGCTAACCTAGCCATTGCCCTGACTGTCCCTCAGGCAGCAATTCCTGTGCAGAGCGAAGCTGAGACGTGAAGAAGGGGCCAGGTGATCGTGTTGCATTTCTGCCAAATTTGTCTCTTGATTCTCATATGGTCTTGTCGGATTTCTTTCGGACTGGTCTGATGGCTCTTCAGGACAAGGACTTACTTTCAGGACTGATTTGATTAATTTGCTGACTGGAATCTGTCCCTTGGAGAAAACACCAGAGTTTGCTCTCAACCCACTGGAAGAGAAGGCTGAGTGCCGCTGCAGCTGGTGGTCACGCGGACGCAGAAGTAGTAGCCCTCCTCTCACGATGTAGCTGGCAGCTTATTTAATTGCTTGTGTCTTGCCTTGTGCCAAAAACTTAATTTATTATTCCACAAGTAATACATGTTCCTTGTACAAAATTAAAAAAAAAGAAAGAAAGAAAGAAACAGGAACAGGAACAAATTGTTCCTTGATACTTGGAGAGCAAGACAGCACACATTACATTTTCCCCTGAAGTTAAATCAACTTTCAGCACAACTTGCCAGAGATAGACAAGGGGCATGGTGTCACACTTGCCTCAGGGTTCCTTCCCTTGGGAAAGATGGGGGGGTGCGGGGGGGGGGGCTACACAAGAGACCGGAGGGCCTGGCACTGAATGCTTCCCGTTCTGGTGGGGACCCCCGCGGCCTGCCCCACACCAGCAGTCAGTCAGGCTCCCGGCTGGCGGCTGGCGGTGGAGGCCTCTGTGTGCTCCGCCTTGCCCCATACCACGCCCTGTGCGAGGCCGTTCTCTGGTTCCCAGCTTGAAGCTCGGGCCTGCATCGCTTGCCTGGTGGAGACAGGTCAGGAGATTGAAAGCGCAGAAATAATATTTACTCTCCTGTGGAGAAGGGAGAACCCAGCCCTGGAGAACTGTCAGGCTGGTCATTTCCTTCATGTGTCAGCGAAGCCAGGCCCCTGTCCGTGAGCTGCTACAGCAAAACAGGAGCAAAAAGACAGCAATAAACTTCTGAATAATGTATTGTTTGGATGTACATGGGCGCGAAAAGAAGAAAGCGTAAGCTGCCCCTGCTTCTGTTAGCCATGCTTGACGGCTGCTAACATCTTGTCGCTGACCTTCCAGTTTTCTCTCTCCCAGGTGGGGGGCGGGGCGCATGTAATGAGGTGTCCTGGGAAGGCAGGGCATGGAGAGCTGAGGTAGGGCTGTACCGAAAGAATAGGCAGAGATCAGGAAGGCAAACCAGGGCATGGCAATCAAACGAATCCAGGAGCTACTTTTCCAAAAGGCACACTTGCTTCCCTCCAATGCCGGATGCTGGTGTGGTGGGGAGGTAGGGGTGGGGAGCACTCTTCATCACCAGGCAGCTTTGGGAGGGAAACCTGTTGGTAGGATGCATCTCATTTCCTTATGAAAAGCCCACCTCCTGCTACATCCCAGGGGGAGCTCTACTGGCCAAGGACCTTAAAATTGCTAAAGTGCAATTCAAATGCGAGTGTGATTGTGGTCCAACCCAGTGACTCTCATTATTCCTTTGCTTCCTGCATCAAAACCACTCTCATGAACAGCAGCAAAGACAGCGTTCTGGGCCCCTGAAAACGGGCAGGCCAGCTTCACTTTTATTTTATTTTTGTAAAAATTTTTAAAAAATATTTTATATATTTATTTGACACACAGAGAGAAAAAAACAGTGAGAGAGGGAACACAAGCAGGGGGAGTGGGAAATGGAGAAGCAAGCTTCCCATGAGCAGGGAGTCTGACGTGGGGCTCGATCCCAGGACCCTGAGATCATGACCTGAGCCAAAGGCAGAGGCTTAACGACTGAGCCACCCAGGTGCCCCTGGCTTCACTTTTAATAAGTGGGGGGAGCGTGGGTGGGAGAAGTGCCTGCTGGTGGCCCACAGAGCCTGTGCTGCTCTCTTCCTGTGACCAGAATACCTGGGGCCTGGGTTGTTTTCTGGGGCTGTAACTGGGTGGGGTCCCTGGCATTTATTCTAAGCTCTGTTTGTTCCCAGACTTGGAAATAATTAGAGGCAAGTGTGCCTGGAGTGGGCTTTCCCTTTTGTTGGGCGTGCCCATTTTACTTCGTATACCCGGCTGCTGAGATGACCAGCAAGAGTTTTATTGCATTCAGTGCTTTTGAGATTGCTTTTGAGTTTCTGGTGGTGCCTTCTGAAAAGGCCTGATGCTCCTGGGTGCAGAGGAAAGGCATATTCTTCTAAGATCCTTTGAAGTGGCTGGGAGGCATGGGCTTTGTTCTCTGTAGACACGTCTTTGGAGATTCCAACTGTGGATCTCCCCAGCAGACAGGGCTGGGGGCAGCTGGAGGTCACTATTTACCTGAGTGGACCTAGAGCCTGGGGCTTCTGCTCGCTCATTTCCACTGCTCACGAGCTTTGGTGTTGGGAAGGAATTTTTTTTTTTTTTTTTTTTTTAAACAACAACCTTATTTTAGTTATTGTTTCAACAAGCAGGAGAAGCCATTGCCTTCTTTCTTAAAGGAGTCTGGGTTCTTTTTACCTAAAGTCAGGATGGTAGATTAAATAATTTATGGAGGTATTTCTGAATTTTTAAAAAATCACTTTATGGAGGTATGATTGGCATGAAAAGTTGTATGTATTTCATGTATACACTGAATGAATGCGTAGGTAAGTATATATCCATGAAACCATCACTACAGTCTATGCCATAAACATATGTATCACCTCTAAAAATTTCCTCCCACTGTAATTATTATTACTATTTATTTATCGTGTGAGATAAGAACACAGCATATGATCTACCCTCTTGCAAATTTTTAAGACTACAACACAGTATTGTTAACCCCAAGCACTATGCTGTACAGTAAAGCTCTAGAACTTACCTCATGTCACTAGAGCTTTGTACCTAATACGTCTGTGTTTTCCTCTCCCCACCCAGGCTCTGACATTGCCATTTTATTCTCTGCTCCTCTGAGTTTAACTATTTTAGGGTCCTCATATAAGTGGTGTCATATAATATTTGTCCTTCTGTGTCTGGCTTATCTCACAAAACATAATGTCCTCCAGGTCCATCCACATTGTTGCAAATGGGAGGATGTCTTTCTTTTTTTAAGGCTGAACAATATTCCACTGTATGTATATATCACATTTTCTTTATCCACTCATCCACTGATGAACATTTGGGTTATTTCCATGTCTTTGCTGTTGTAAACAATACTACAGTGAACATGGGAGTGCAGCCTTTTCTCTCAGATCCTAATTCCTTTTGATATATATCTAAAGGCGGGATTGCTGGATCGTAGGGTAGTTCTATTTTCTACTTTTTGAGGAATCTCCATATTGTTTTGCATTATGGCTATACCAGTTTACATCACTAACATGTGCAAGGGTTCCCTTTTTTCCACATCCTTCACAATGCTTATTATCTTTTGTTTTTTGATGAAAGGTATTCTATTTTTATTTATTTTTTAAAAATATTTTTATTGAGATATAATATGGGAAAGCATCCAGATCCTAAGTGCACAGGTCAGTAAGGTTTATCCTCAGTACTCTTCTGTAATCTTATCTAATTAAGATCTAAGAACCTTTCCAGAACCCCACATGCTCCCTTATGCCCTTCCCAGCCACTGCTGCCTTAGCAAAGGTACCTGCTTTTCTGACTTTTATCACCATTGATTAGTTTCGCCCGTTTTTGATCTTGATATAAAATGAATTCATCCAGTATATATTTTTCCTCATCTGTCATCTTTCAGTTCTCACGTTTGTGAGATTATTGTGTCGTATCTCTAAGTAGTTCCCCATCTCTCTGCTGTATTCCATTATACAAATGTGTAAGCGCTATTTATCTGTTCTGTTGATGGGCATTTGGTCGTGATGTTTTTTAAAGTTTGACGGATAAACCATCTTTTGATATTGGCCATCATTTATGCCAGGGATTTTAAAAAAAATAGCAGTGATGCTTCCCCCCCCCCAATCAAATGTCATCTGGATTCTCTTGGTAAGAAATAGACAGAATATGAAATGGTGCACCTTCACTGGGGGCTGATGGCTTTGAGTCCTCAACCGCTTTGCTTCCCCTGGCCCCTGGGGAGGCCCTTGGATGAGGCCCTTTAGCTTATTGGCTTATCTGCTGGAGTTGGACTGTCTCCCCACTTTCCACTTGCTCATGCATCTTTGGACAAATTACTTAACCTCAGTTTCATTATCTACAAAGTGGACATTAAAAAAATGAACGCTGCTATCGTAGGGTTATTGGCTACAGTACGTAAGACCATGCAAGGCATGCACCATACACAGCATGGACACTTAGCATGGGCTTCATGAGTGGTGTGGGGAACCCTACTGTCTTTCCGGGCATCGTCATTCCCATCTTGCAGAACCCTGGTACTCCCTGAGGCACCACTGCAAAGCCACAGATGCATGCCAGTGGCAGGATTGCAGCCCTTACTATCCCTCCAGCCCTGGGAGGATGTGATAACCCACAGTGTGTTGGTCCACAGTGTGCTAGCGCGTCTCCGAGGCACTTCTCCCTACCAGTTTGCAAGCATTTTGGAGAAGGGCATGTCACTCCGCTTTGGGGGCTGGTAGAAAGCTAGTGCTCCACTGGTCGGTAGAACTGTGCCCCCCCAGAGCCCTCTTTCTTGTACCCACCTTTGCTGTACACCTGGGTTTCATGGGACTGTTAAGTCTGCTCAACGAAGACCGTGTGGTACTTCATCCTTGTGGCGGGACGTCCTTGTGGTCCAAATCCAGAAAGACGTTAGGATGGGAAGAATGAAGTGCCTTTCTGGCTTTTATCCTTCCCTGGCTTCTGGCTAAATTGGAGTTTTGGAGCCAGACCCAGGCCCAGGTGGAGCTAGAAGGATTAGATGTAACTATTACTACTCTTCCTAATAACAACAGCTAACATTTAGTTAGCGTGTACAGTCTGCATTAGATGTGCTGTTGAATTGAGTTCCCACAACACCCCTGTGAAGTGTAGATACCATTATTCTGTGTGTTTGTACGTGCTCATCTGCCCACTGGACGCCACCTCCTCTAACTAGAATTAAGGGTCATGGGGAGAGATTTTTTTTTCTCCTTTTCTTCAATGTAGTATCCCCAGAAGCTAGAATAGCACAGGCTTAAGAGATACTTGTTAAATGAATGGATGTATCTATTACAGAAGAAGAAATTGAGGCCTAGAGCCATTAACTCAGCCAGAGTCATGCTGCTAAGAGGCAGAGTGAGGTCTGTTTGAGGCCAAGCGCCTGCTGGTGACCGTCTCCCTGGACAGGAGTTGGAGACCCTTCCCAGAGGGACAGAGTTTCGGGTTTGGAGTGGGATAGAGATCTCATGGAGGCCTTCCAAGCCATCTTGGTTCTTGGATGCACTTTTAGTCACAGTACAGTTGGCAGTAACTCATTACCATTATGCCATTACACTACAAATTATAGCTGCAAAGAGCTTCTGTCCCGAATAATTTCTGCGTCTTTCAGGCAACAACTGGACTCTGAGCTGAGACATGGGCAGGAGTGGGGCTGCTGACCTGTCGGTCCCTTCCCCTGCTGCGTGGCCGTGCTCTGCTCTGTCTCAGGTGAAATGTGCATTTGTCTATTTCCTGTTCAAGTATATGCTACCTCCTCTGTTACTACATTTCTTTTTCTTCCATTTTTAGCATTGTTGTTTTCTGGCATTTTACTTTGGAATCCTTACCAAATCGTAGCTAATCTCCGCAACACTCATTCTCTCTTCCCTTCCCTTCCTAGGAATTTCTGACATAGAGTTGGACTTTTTTTTTTTTTTTTTTTTTTTTTTTTTTTGAACAGCTTTGAACCAACTTTGGACGTCAGCTGGATGCTGTTTTTAAAAAAGCGCTTGTCTCCTCTTTAGCTGTTTCTCAGTCTGGGGTCATTTTTAGCAGGTTTCAGGGATGGTGCCTTATCAGGATCGTATCTTTAAACACGTGTTTGTGGATGTCTCTTGCGTTTTCCCTCAGCATTCACGAAGGGATTGGCTTCTGCTCCTTAGCATGAAGCTACTATTTGTTGGGGGCAAGTGGTGGGCTGCAGAGTGTGGGGTTTAATGGCCTTAGGAGGTGAGAGGCAGCACAGTGTAGCAGCTATGACCTTGGCTCTGGACCAACTGCCCTTGAGGGACCCTGTCCAAGGTTTCTCAAGACTTTTGCTCATTCTTGAGACCTCCACAGTGCAGGGTGGTGACCACCAACTACTTGTGCCTGCTGAGCACTTAAAATAAGGCTAGTCTGAATTGAGGTATGCTCTGCATATGAGATACACACTGGATGTCAAAGCCTTAGTGGTGGAAGAAAAGAAGTAAAATAGATCATTAACATTTTAAGATACTGATGATATGGCTATGTGATAATATTTTGGATACGTTGGATTAAATGAAATATGAAAATTAATTTTGCCTGTTTTTTTTTTCACTTTTTAATGTGTCTGCTAGAAAATGAAGGCGACATACATGATTCACAATTGTGCCCCACATGACATTTCTCTGGGACAGCACTGGGACAGTGGGACTGAGGTGGTGTCGTGAGGACAGGCAAATGGATGGGGGGTGTTTAGTTTGATACTTGGCACGTGGTAAGCGTTCACGGCATCGAAGGGGCTCTCACCATCTGAATCATGTCATCATCAGGTTGGATATCTAAGCTAGGAGGAGAGCATTCATAATTGGAGATGTCTGAGTTCCAGAGAGTTCCAGGTAAACTCATCTCCTTCCTTCCAAGAGGTTATGTATGATTTAGGTTTCACGAGTGTTCCTGAGAGTCCTACTCCTCTTGACTGCCCATTTATGTTTATAATGGAAAGTTGTTTGTACAATTCATGGTAAGCCTCTTACCTAAAGGGATGACTGCTCATTGCAACCCAATCGTAGAATCCCCTGTGGCTTCTTTATTTACCCAGCTACTTTGACTGTTGTATTGGTGTGGAAAATCCATTTTTAAATGAAACCTCTTATATAATAGCTAACCTTTGCAAAGTGCTTCCCATATGCCTAGCTCTATGCTAAGTGCTTTTCACGGTATTGATGTGCCCCATTTGTAGTGGAATAAAGCCAGGATTTGCCCTAAGGGAGAACCCCAAGTTTTACATCACGTGAGGGAGCTGGGCCTTGAATCCATGTCTTTCTGATGCTGAAATGACACTATTTATTCCATCTCATTAGCACTCAAAGCAAGTTTCTCTTCATCAGGAAACCCAGGGCACCAGCGGACTGGGTATTACCGGGTGTCCGAGAAATCAGAGAGACCATATGTCTCAAGGCAGAGAAAGCCCAGGAACTCATTGAGAATCCTCTGACCAAGGCTGATTGTGGAAGCAGAGTCAAGTGCAGGGTGGCTGGCCACGTGCTGGGGTCAGGTGGTCGGGTGAGCCGGGAGGGCACTATGGCCCTCGGCCCAGGCTGTCCCTTCGTCTCAGTGAGCAAGGTTTCATACAGTTCTTTTGTGGACCCAAAGTCCATTCACCAGAAGGGTTTTCTTCACCCAGCCCCTGGAGAGGTAGAGAAAAATGCCACCCCAGACACTTGACAAATGCATTAGCTTTGGCAGGGCTGCTTCAAGAAGGCATTCGATAGAATGTTTCCAAGGCCACAGTGTTTTCTGGGAGAAATTTCACGACAGCTAGAACTCTAATGACTGCCTGTGTCAGGAAAGGACCTTATCTTTCACTTAGGCCTGATGTAAATTTGCTGGTGATTTTACCACGTTAGCTAAATGCCAGGAAGGATACGTGTGACGGAGCTGGGTGTTTCTGTTGCCGTGGGACACTGAGCAGCACATTCTTTAATGAATGAATGTCAGTGATTGGAGCAGCTGCCTTTCAGGGAAGCCGTTCCTCTTGAATAAAAGATTTCTATTTAGTATCCCGATTATTTCCTCTTTGACCCCCTTTCAGTCAAAATATGCAAGGCTTAGTCCTCACCTCTTGACATCCAATGCCTGTTAGAACCTTATTAGCATTTGTTCTCATTGATGTTCGTAGCATTTTCTATCCGGCAGGGACCTGATTAAGAGGTAGAAAATCACCGGACTGGATCCACGTGCGACTGTCAGCCTGTGGCAAGATGAACAGCTCAGCATTTAATCACATCTCTTGTGTTTTCAGTTTCCTTTCATACCCCTGGAGGGAAAAAGTTCAATTCCAAGTCATGCTCTGGCTTGGCAGGGGGAGGTGGGAGCCAGAAGGAGGGGTGCAGAATCCTGAGTGCCATGCAAGGCAGGCTGGGGCCTGGATAACAGATTCCACCTGCCATTTGCACAAGGCACCTTCCCGGTGTCAGTCGCAGCAGGAAGATGCAAGGTAGCAGTGGTCTGCCGTCACAGGGCAGACCCATTCTCACAGGGCGTTAACAAAGGCTAGTCTCTGGACTATCTTGTCTGCCTGTTGGATCTCAGTCGCGGTGCTGGTCCTCTGTGGTTGGTAGTTGCTACAGAATGAACTGTGTCTCTTCAGAATTTCTGTGTGGAAGCCCTGCCACGTGATGGTATTTGTAGGGGGGACCTTTGGGAAGTAATCAGGTTGAGATGAAGTCATCAGGCGGAGGCCTCCCTGTGGGATTGGTGATCTCTAAGAAGAAACAGCAGGGAGCTTGCTGCATCTCCCTCTCTGATGTGTGAGGACCCGGTGAGAAGCTGGCCAGCCAGAAGCCAGGAAGCAGGTCCTCCCCAGGAAAATGAATGAGCTGGCCCTAGTCCTTCCAGCCTCCAGGACTGTCAGAAACCCGTTCCTGTTGCCTCAGCCGCCCCGTCTGTGGTGGTTAGTTGTGGCAGCCCGAGCTGACCAAGACCGTGGTCCTCGTGGATCTTCGTGCTGTTTTACCGATGTAAGATGTTTGGCGGAGTTCCCCCAGTCAGCCGCTCGCAGGGGAGTCTGGGACCGCGACCTGCAGCCCAGTCTCCCGGGCTCCTCTCTGGCTCTGGGGGGGTAGCACCTGTGGGGGTTTATGCCTTTGTATTCTCCCGGGGCGGATCTCTTCCAGGCTGTCCTTTATCTCTGGGTCTGTCACAGAGCCTGTGTGGAAGAACTGGTGGGTAGAGGCGGGAATAAGTGCTTGGGAGGAGTGATCGTGGCAAAGGTGTGAGATGAGACCCCCTAAGGAAAGAGGCAGCTGGAGGGAGCCACAAGTCATTCACCTTCTCCCTTCACTCATGACCTACTTCCGAGTCTCCACGAACACAGGTCCCCAGAGAAGTCTCTGCTGCAGCTGGCCTCCCCAGAGATACTCTCCCATAGGGGGGTCACCACTGTCCTGGCCATCTGGAACAGTCCCCAGGCACTCTCCCCACTTGTCAGCTCAGCTGAGTGCACCCTGTCTGCCCCTACCTCTGTTCTCTACCTGCACACCGGGCTGGATGGAAAAGAGGGGGTTAAAGCCTGCACGTGCGAGTCTGTTGTACAGAGCAGCATCTAGGTCATTCCTCCAACACAAAAGAAATGAAATACAGCTCGCCCAGCTGCCGATTGCTGCATAAACCCCGCTGCTCTGTGTGGAACACCAGGCAAGCACCAGGCCATTTTAATAAGATACAACAAGATTAATAAGGAACCAGACTGCATGCTTCATGCTTCTACAGAACATGCTATCCTGTGCACAGTTGTTGGGGGGGGGGTGCCCAAAGGGAGAATCTGAAGCCATAGGGACAGAGGGTTTTGGGGGGCAGGAGAGGGAGGCACCGGGGGCATCAGCCCACAGAGCATCTATGGGGGATGTTTTGCTTACTGAAGCAGTCCCATACCTGGGTCCAGCCTGGGTTTGTGGTGGTGTAGGGCCTCCCTGGAGCTGTGTGGAGTGCTCCCAGGCCTGGCCGGCTCTGTTGGGGTTGCATGGGGCCTTTGCATGTGGTGTTCTCCCAGCCTGGATCATCCTCTCACGTCTCTGCCTGGGCAGCTTCCCCTCCTCCTTCGGGTCTCATTTCCTGTGGAAGCCTTCCCAGAACCCCAGGCTGGCTCATAGGGGCTGTGTTCTACCCTCGGGGCCCCGAGCTCCCCTCCTTATGGTACTTTCTCCAATTGTAATTTTATTTTATTTTTATTTTTTTAATGGAATGACATCTTTAAAAAAAATTTTATTTTACTTTATTATGTCACCATACAGTCCATCATTAGTTTTTGATGTACTGTCCCAGGATTCATTGTTTGCGTATAACAAACTTTACCCAGTGCTCCATGCAATATGCGCCCTCCTTCATACCCATCACCGGGTCAGCCCATCCCTTCCACCCCCTTCCCCTCTGAAACCCTCCATTTGTTTCCTGGAGTCCATCGTCTCTCATGTAATTTTAGCTTCAAGTGTCATGTCGTCTCCCTTCCTCACCCTGCTTTGCTTGCCTGGTTTGTTCTCCTACTTCACTAGGGTAGTAATTTGCAGAAACTGAATTTGTCTGCCTGTTGATTAGTATGTTTGTGCTTGAAAACTGTTCTCCCAGCCTGAGCTCCGCAGCACCTTCTGGGTCAAAAGCCCCTCGTTAGCTGCCCCCGGTCTGGTGACTATGAGGTACAAATAGGCGTTTGAGGGAGAATTTCGCCCAATGAGTTCGAGCTCCTGAGTGTGTCTTCTAGGATCAGGGTTGCACTCCAGTTCAAATGGCATTCTGAGGAGAGAGTCATGAGATGGTGAAGCTGCCTGTTGGGGCTGGCTGGGTAGGCTAGGCAGTGCGGGGAAGCCCGGGGTGGCAGGCATCTTGATCGCGGCACGTCTTCTGCAGACATAGCAATAGAGTCTCTGTCTCTTGCCCTGGACATTGAGGGCAGAGCTGTGCTGTCTCTCTGAGCGTCCTAAGACCTTGGCACAGTTGCTAGCAGGTACCTAACAGGTATAGGCTTCAACAGTGTGTGTAGGAGATTTCTAGACTTGGTGTGCTGAGAAACTTTGTTGGGCTGTCTGGTTTATACAGGTCAGCATGAAAGACTGTGGGCAGAAAAAAAAAAGGGGGGAGGCTGATGGAGCTGAGCATGGGATGGTAATGGTGCTGTTGGATCCCGTCCCTTCCTGCATTCCCCTTGCTGTATGCCTCTTGTCTCTTTTAATGCTTGTAGACCTCTGTCTACTGGAGTTACTTATATTTCTTCCATGAAGCTCTTCTTAAGCCCAAGTGTCTTCCAGTGCCAAATCTGGGCCATGATCTCACGGGGCTGCCCTAGGCATACCCGGAGACTTGCTTTGGTTTAAACTTCTGGGGTATGGAAGATGCAGTATTTGTGTACAATGGAATATTACTCGGCCACAAAGAAGAATGAGATGTTGCCATTTGCAATGACATGGGTGGAGCTAGAGAGTATAACGCCGAGCAGAGTCTGAGAAAGACACCGTATGATTTCACTTATATGTGGAATTAAAGAAACAAAACAAATGAATAAAGCGGGGGTGGGGTGAGTGAGAGACAAACTAAGAAAGAGACTCTTAGTGATAGAGAACAAACTGATGGTTACCAGAGGGGAGGTAGCCGGGGGGAAGGGTTGGATAGATGATGGGGATGAAGGAGTACAGTTGTGATGAGCATGGGGTGATGTATGGAAGTGTTGAATCACTATATTGTACTTCTGAAACTAATATCACACTGTACGCCAACTAACTGGAATTTAAAGAAAAACTTAAAAAACCCCAAAACCCTCTACCTTACAGTGCTCCCCCCCAGTGCTCCGTGGCAGTGCTGTTTTTTACTGACGGTTGACTAAAGGGATGTGGAGGGCTTGACAGGATGCAGGAGAGGCCAGGGCTCCCCCTGCACACCATAATTTCCTAGCAGTGGTTGTCATGTGGGATGGGTGCGGTTCGCTCTGGAACACGGGGGACGGCATTAACTAGAGCAGGGAAGGTCTAAAGGAAGCAAACCACATGTGCAAGCCAAGCCCCCTCCAGGGATGATAGAGCAGGGATGATACAAAGTCAGTGGAACCCAGGTTTTCTCGCTTCATCTACTTGAAAAGGTAGGGACAAGATGAGCAAACAAAACCAACCGAGAGCGCTCCACGCCTGGAAGCCCAGCAGACCGTTGCGTATCACTGCGTTCGCGCTCTTTCTGTCTCTGTCTCTCTTCTGTCTCTGGCTCAGGAATGGTAGCAGTCTAAGGTCTGGTGTTTAAAAAACTGCACCCCCAGTCTCATTTACTTGGGCTGATTTAATTTATTTATTTTTTTAAGTAGGCTCCACACCCAGCATGGGGCTTGAACCCTGAGATTAAGAGTGGCATGCTCCACAGCCTGAGCCAGCAACACCCCCTACTTGGTCTGATTTCTTGTTTTGCACACAGTTGGACCTCACTTAGCTGGAGCATCTGTCTCCCATCCCCCCCCCACCAACCTCCAACCCCCAACATTTTCTTAGATCTATGCTCTTTCCCCGCAGAAGCGATGATGGAAGGTCTCTGGATTTTCCCTGGGAAAGCAATGATGAACTCCCCTGCTTCTGCTGCTTCTAATTAAATTCCTGCTTAATCATTGATGTCTCTGCATAACTCAACAACCCGTCCATTTGAAGAGCAGAACTACTCTGACAGTTGACAGTAGTAAATGACGCACACTAAGGCGGGGGTGGGAAGGGGCTTGAGCCTTGACCTTCTAGGCCAGGTTGGTATAAGTAGTTAGGGCCTGTGTGTTGGAATCCAAAAGGTCCCAGCTCCCAACTTGGCCCTGCTACTTTTTTTGGTGGAGTGGCCATGGGCAAGTCTGTTCACATCTGTGTCTTTCTTTTCTTATCTGAGAAATGAAGGTGATAGTGCTTATCTCATAGGATTGTCCTGAGGATTGAAGATCTTAAATCTCTATGGCATTTAGCACAATACCTGGCAGTGAGCGTTCAGTACACAGGAGCTCTCTGTGGCCTTATTATCTAGCTTATAGATGGCGATGAGACAGTTTCAAGTTCTCTATTTTGAAAACATCATAATTGTCCTATTATCCATGTGACATCCTGACTTTTAGTAGGATTGAAAGATGCTATCTCATCCTTGGAGCACTTGGAGAGGATTCTTAGAGGATTCAGTGGAGTTCTGGGTTTAAGTGCAGAGAACCCAGATCTCAATCTGTTTGCCCACCTACTGAACTTCTGTGCAAAGAGCTCTTCTGGGGGCCCAACCTTGTGTTTGCCTCCCATGGCATCGGTTGGCTGGCTATGCCATACTCAGAGCCTTTGCTGCTCCTTCTGGGACATTTCATGCAGATTCCCTTTTTCCTAGTGCTGCCAGAAGCTTTAGGACTGTACTTTTACATGTTTTATGTGTAAGCGGTATTACGGAATATTTAATAAGGTCAACTACATTACATGTTTGAAAACTGTAGAAGTTGAATTGGGGAAACAGCTTTGATTGCATGAGTAATATTTAAAGTGCTTTCTAAAAATACAGTAACTTTTCTGTCAATAATAGAAAACCTTCTGAGCTCTGGAGAAATTTTTAAAGCAAGATCCAGTGGCTCTTGCCCATCTTGGTGAAAGTTTCCATTAAACAGATGATTCATGTTATGAGAGTAGAGTGATTAACATGAATTATGGGAAAATTATTCTGAGACTTGAATGGCTGAGTTATGAATGGGTTAGGAGGCAGATTGCTTTAGCAATTGGCATTTTTAAAGGAAGATTTTAGCCTACGGTGGAAGATCCTCAAAAAACAAAGTTTGCCTGAATATTGGTGTTCCCTCCGAAGGAGACGTCCGAAAGTCCCTTAAAGAGGGAAAACTTGCTTTTGGGGTAGAGGAGTTACTTTTGTCCATTCCTGAATAGATTCTAGAATTCCTCCCAAACTTGACTCTAAGTGAGGTTTGAGAAGGTCAGAGCTCGGTCTCGAAGGGTGAGCCTTTAAATCCAGGCTTCGTGCAGAAGACTGGGAGGAATCCAAGATTACTTGCAGTTGGCCAGAGATTCTCGTGTGGTGACTCTCGTGAAGGACAAGGCGGAGGCTTTCTTAAACCTTTTCAGCAGCCTCAGCACTGTCCTCAGGAGGGTCGCAGCAAGACCCCTGGGCTGAGAATTGCAGCCAGAGGACAGATGGCAACAGAGCCGGATAAAGGCCGGGGCGGACTGGGTATTGTGCAGATGGCGCCTACAAGCTTGAGTAAGCGTCCTCATTGAAAGCATGACCTGAGGCCCTCCTGTGTGCCAGGATCTGTGCCAGCTGCTTAGACATTAAGTGGAACCTCTCGTGATTCCTGCCCACGGGGAGCTCCCATTTCATCGGGGGCAGAGGTTGGGGGTGACCATCGCCATGCAGCAAGCTCCAATGAGCAGATGGCCTGTGTTCAAGCCGTATCAGCCCAACAGCACCTCTTGGAAGGGGGCACTAGGACTAGTCCTGTCTTACAGAGGAGGAGACATAAGCCCACACAGATGGTGACAGGTGACGGAGCCATGTGTTCAACCCAGCTTTGCCTAACTCCACCTTCAAGCCTTGGCCCTCAAATCCTGCCTGATCCTAGAGGTATAAAAGTGATGCGCACACTCCTAATAGTATAGGCCCTGTGCAAGGACGGTCCACGTTCTGCCCTGATTATGTATCGTCCCTGAGTAAGATGGTGAATTTACCCCCTTGTCTGTCAGGCATTGGCAGAGCTGTGGGACCTTTGTGTAAAAGCTAGTTAAATTCTGCAGCCTGGTGTGTATCAGCCCCTCACCCAATGCTTTATTAAAAAAAAAAACAACAGTCCATTTTGCCCAGTTGTGTGTGCCTTCTTTCATCAGGCCACTTGAATAGCAATGGCGAAAAAGCCAAAGTGGCAATAGTGTCTAGAAATGACATGAGCAAAGTTCAGCATGGAAATTGCAGGGTAGTGCTCTGTTATCATCTGAAGGGAGTGGCGGGTGGTTTGTAATCTTAGTTTTCCAGAAGTTAGCATGGGTGGTAAATTGTGTATGCGTGTGGGTGAGTCATTAATGCTTATGCTAAACTCAAGGAAGATGATGATGTTAGGGCCTCCCAGAATGTCTGGGGAATGTGTGTGGGTGGTCCTTTGTTCATTTGTTAGCTCCTTCATTCATTCATTCATTCATTCCTTCATCAGATACAGTTGAATACCTGTGTTGTCCACTGTGGGAAGTGCTTGGGTTTAGTAAAGGACAGACATTGTTACTGCCTTTCCTAGAACCCACCGTCCTGGCTGGGAAACAAGCCATAAAGCAGTCTTGTCCGCCTTACCATTGGATTACAGTGCTAGGAGGGAAAGACCCCGGGGCCACAGTAAAGGAGACAGTGATGAGGGTAGAGGGTTAACCTAGGCTCTTGTCCTGGGTGGTGGCTGGCGGGGAGGGGTGGGCGGCGGGGATCTTGCTTAGGAAGTCAAAGCTACTGAGCTGAGAGCCACAGGCTGGATAGTCAGATAAAGAGAAGGGGTGAGAACATTCCAGGGAAGGGGAACACCATGTTCCTGGAACAGAAAGGAGGCCACCGTGGCTGGCGTGTAGTGGGCAACGGGGAAATGGGACCAGATGGTCTCGGTGAGGGGGGGCGGGACGACCCGGTGCCTTGGCTGTTGGGTGAAAGTGAAGTGGTGAGCCCTTGAACTCATATCTAGTCCTTGGACCTGGATTTGTCCCCTACTAGCTATGTGAGGTTGGACTTCTGCTATAACCTGTCTGAGCTGCGGCTCCCACTTTTAAAATGTGAAGGAAAACACCCACCTCTCAGGGTTGCCGTAGGGTTAAAATGGCATCATTTGACTGTGTAGCTCTGGGCCCCGTGGAACGCTGCAGGTGCAAAAAATATTACTACTCCCCCCCCTCCCCCGCAAGTCTCTAGTCTTGCAGCTGATGAAGGAGCCACAGGTGTGCAGGTGGTGGTTCTGCATTAGGGAAGATTGCAAATTCATGTTTAACCCTTATCCTCCTCCAATTAGGCTGCCCCCCAGAGAGGCCTGTGGAAGGGGCATGTTCCCTCTCCTGTTTGCTGGAAGTTAATAAGGTCAGAGTTCAGTCTAGGGTCTGAAGCAGGAGGCGGCAGCTTAGGGAAAGGCAGGAGCCACCAGGCTGGAGGTGGGAGCAGGGTGTCCTTGGAAGCTTTGCCGTTCCCTCCCTGCTCACTTTAGCTGCCATTCCCAGCCTCCGGCAGGGAAGGGCCTCCAGGGCTCTGAGGGAGGGTAGGTTTGTGCAGCTCAAGGGTGGTCGCTGGTATCTGGGGCTCGAGTTCTAGGACAGCTGGCGGTGCTTCCGCTGCTAGACTTCTTTATGGGGAAGCTGTTCACAACGTAAGTCTTATTTTCTTGCTGACTTAAAATGCAAGTTTCAGAGATAATTTATTTTTCTGCCCTTGATTTTGAACCTACTGTGTGTGCCTGCTACTGCAGGTAGGACGCTGAACAAAACACACGCAGCCTCTGCCCCCCATGTTGTCTCCTAGCAGCCCCAAGACGCTGAGGGATTCCAAACTTGCATTTATAGGGGAGCTAGCTGGAGGCATAGGTCATTTGCCCAAGATCACACAGAGCTGGGATTGCCATCCCGGTCCATATGATCTTGGGTCATATACTTTTTTTCTTTTTTTTAAGTTTTATTTATTTATTTGAGAGAGCGAGAGAATGAGATTGAGCAGGGGGAGCAGCAAAGGGAGAGAGAGAAGCAAATTTCCTGCTGAGCAGAGAGCCCCACATGGGGCTCCATCCCAGCACCCTGAGATCATGACCTGAGCTGAAGTCAGCTGCTTAACCGACTGAGCCCCCTGAGGCACCTCTCAGGGTGTAGAGTCTTAACCATGAAGCTGAACTGGGACCCAGTACAGTGACTCTCAGGTAGCGGTTCCTCACGCTGCGTCTTTCCTGTTGGCTTCTGCACCCAGGACTCAGAGATGTGTAAACCAATAATTCAAAGCACCATTGAGCTCTCTTTCTAGCAGTGTCCTTGGGTGGGGGGTGAAACCCTTTGTAAAGGAATTCGGTCAACCTGTAGTATGTCTCTGCTGCGGATGGGAGAGTTCTGGACACCTCTTCTTCAGCTGGGAGGGGGTGCCGGGGAGGTACATTGGGAGCAGATGCCCATCCTCAGGAACTTGGTTGGGATGGCGAGGTCTGGACCTTGTTCATCCGTGGGTCCCCACCGTCAGCATGCTGCTGGCCACAAGGATGGTAAAGACTGGGTTCTTTGGAGTCAGCTGGATGTGGAGTTGAGACAAGTCATGCCACTTTCTGAAGGCACAGTCTGGGGAAGTGATGTAATCTCTGCAGGCCTCAGTTTCCCCAACTGAGGACCGTAGGAGTTAAGTTAGTGATTCAGCAATGCCTGCTGTGTTAGGTCAGTTGTCGGCAAACCACAGGCTCCCGCCACACCTGGCTGCTGTTCCTTAGATAGAGTTTTAATCGAACACAGCTGTGTTCATTCTTGTCTGTATTGTTTGTGGCTGCGTTTGCACTGCAGTGGCTGAACTGAGTGACAGAGACGACATGGCCTGCAAAGCTGATGGTAGTTGTCACCTGGCCCTGTGTTGTCAAAGTTCACCCACCCCGTCTTGGGCCCCCAACAGATGGTCGCTGCTGTTGTTACAATTGGTGTCATTACCGATAATGTGGGCCCTTCTCCTTCTTAAGCAAGTACCTGTTGAACTAGAACCTTCTTCTGTACTTGGAGCTGGGGAAGAGATTCTTCAGTTGCTTGGCAGATGCCTTTGGGATTCCCTTGGTTTTGGTCTTTATGGCTCTCAAGATCTGAGTCAAGTTTCGTTCCTTGCCTTTTTCTCCTGGTCTGAGGACCCCTCGTAGTTTTTGGTTTGTCCCCAGACCACCTGCACCTCTGCGTAGCCCTTGCTTCGAAATGGCTGAGGCCAGGGAATGCCTGCTGAGAAGGCATCTGAGCAAAAGGGGGAACTGAGGATCCTCTGTGCTCCTGGGAAACCCAGAGACATGTAAACTCCTGAACTCTGGGCTGTGAATTCACCCATGTCTTGACTTGGCCACCCTGAGTCTCTCTGCCTTGCTTTTAGAGGAGAAAATCCCCTAAAACACAGAGGTTGGTTGTTGTGGTTGTTGTTGTTGTTTTTTTTTTTCTCCTTCTTAGTAATTTCCTTTTTAAAAACGTAATCGTATTTTGGATCATAAATGTAATACATGCAATTTATGGAAACATGGGGAATGAAAACTCCAACAATCAATCCTAATCTTACCACCCAGAGATAATCATTATTAGCATTTTTAGCATATTTCCTTCCAGATTCCTAATCATGTGTAAATGTTTACATAATTGAAATCACATTGTTTATATAATTTTATTTCCTGCATTTTTACTTATTATGTCATAACCATTTCCTCCAGGAATGAATGTTTTTCAAAACCGTAAATTTTCCTCTCTGCACACATACGTGCATTCCCTCACCCATCCCCCCCAACCATGTGTGCGGGGATGCAGCCCTCCACCTGACATGTCTTTCCTGTGTGCTAGGCGCTGGGGTGATCACCAGTAGATCCTCTCCTTCCCCAGTCAGGGCTCCTGGTTTACCAAAGAGGAGAGGGAGAGAGAGAGAGTCATCATCACATCGTCTTCCTTTAGGCTGCGGCAACAAACCCCTGTAGCCTGGGGGGCTTAAATCATAGCTGTTTGTTTCTCACAGCTCTGGAGGCTGGACATCTGAGATCAGGGTGCAGCATGGTCGAGTTCTGGTGAGGGTTCTCTTCCTGATTTGTGTGCGGTCGCCTTCCCTCTTCATCCTCACACGGCGGAGTGAAGGAGGTCTTGTGTCTCTTCCTCTTAAACGGTGCTCATCTCAGGCAGCCCTTGTGGCTTAGTCAATAAAGTGTCTGACTCTTGGTTTCAGCTTAGGTCATGATCTCAGGGTGGTGAGATGGAGCCCTACCTTGGGCTCCATGCTCTTCTTGTCCTTCTCCCTGCCCCTCTGCTCCCCACTCCCCCAGGTTGCACTCTCTTTCAAATAAATCAAGGAATCTTTAAAAAAAAAAAAAAGGCACTAATGTCATCGGCTGCACTCCACCCTCATGACTTCTAAACCTGTTGACTTCCCAGAGGTCCTATCTCCTAACACCACCACATGGGGGTTTAGGGCTTCAATGTAGGAAGTTTGAGGCAACACACATGTTCAATCCATGACAAACATCATATGATAATGCTTTAATGTGGGAAAGGGATATGTAGGAACATACAGCGATGGGTTCCGTCCCTGAAATGGTGTCAGAAGTCTTTTCAAAGGAAACTAATCCCGGTTTCTTTGGTCAACTTTTTGGAGGAAACTCTGGGAATCCTGACCTCCAAGTTCTTTTGGAATGGTAGACATTCTTCTGAGAAATGTGCACGTGAATGAGATGGAAGGAAAGGAAATTAGTGTTATGATGAGTGATATATACAGCAAATATTGTTGTGCTATGGTATTACCAAGACTGTCTTAAAAAAAAACACAAAAAACAAAAGACTGTTTTCTTAGCATGGGGCCCTTCCGAAATCACGGGAGGTACTGTAAGGATAAAAGCCGGCAGGCTTATTTGGAAACGTTGCACTCATTCCTGAAGTCGGAGGCAGTGTTCCACATAGAATCGCTTCCCAAGACTTAAGGACAGCATCCTGGGATGGGTGGTACTGGGCAATGCTCTTGGTTTTCAAGGTTTACCAGCACTGCTGAGAAATCACGGCTCTACTCTGCTTCCTGGTGACTTGGAAGATGATCAAGACCCACATGGGTCCCAGTGGCCGTTGCACGACTAGCAGCAAGGCTGCACGCCTGCTCAGAGGTGACAGGGCACATCAGTCGCAAGGGCAAAGCTCAGACCCAGGCCTTTTCACAGGTTCTGAGCTCATTTCAAATGGTCAGCTTCTGCCCTTCGTGCCCACCTTTGGCTTTTGTCTTGCTTGCAGTGTGAGTGTGTTTATTTTTACCTATTTCCCCCAAGGAGTGACAGTGGGAGAGATGGCTGTTGTGACAAACTGATTGCAGTTTGAGTCTGGCACATTTATGTTTGGCAGCTGAGCTGGGCCCGAGAGCCAGGCACATGCAGCAAAGGGAGCAGGGTGTGGCCCTGAGGCTGTTTTTCTTCCCTGGTCTTGGAGTGAGTGAAATGGACGTGGCCCTCTTTATTCCTCGGACACTCAGGGACAGCCTTGTGGGTACGCAGCAGTGGGTTTGTCCCCACAAGTTTCTCTGCGGTGGTCGCAGGCTGATCCTGTGGGTTGCAGGCGCCTCCCAGCAGGGGACAGGGTGGCCACAGAGATGTGTGCATGTGTGGGGAGAGCTTGGTGCTACGGGATGTCCAGCATAGAGGGGAAAAAAGTCCAACTCAGGAACTGCATCTCTGTGTTTCCTTTTGGCTTTTTATCTATGTTGGGCAACCATATAAAAATGCTGACCATATTTGCTCCTTAGTGTGGAAGGCAGTGTTTTATTAAAGAAAAAAAAAAGTTTTCGTTAATGAAGGCCTGCAAGCAAGACAGAAAGTAACAAAATTTGCATTTCCTCATCTTCGTCTGTACAATGTGGGAATTGCCGCTACCCTGTAGGGTTTGCTGTTAGGATTGCATTAGAGAGAACAAGTCTTTGACCTGTTGCCTGGTGTACAGTAGGTACTCAATACATGGAATTTGTAATTTCTATTGATATAATAGCTAGTTTTGATCCAGAGTTCAAAATTCCAGATAGTCACTCTTAACCCATTTTGTATGCTCGGGATCACCCGTCTTGGTCTTTAATCAGAGACGGAGTTGTCTGTGGAAATGCATGCCTGTGCGTTGTTGACCTTCCTGGGGGCGGCTTTTGTCCTGATGATAAAATGTCAGAGAAGTATTTTATAATTAAATGAGCGTATTATCCAAATGTAAATTTCCAGTTCAATCCCCAGATTGCTTTCTAAGATACAGTAATATTCCCATTAAAGAAACCTGGAGTCTTAAGAGGGCCTTGTGTCCCACTTAGAGGGAGAATTTGTATTTCCTAAGGGTGGGAGACTTAAAAGGTCGCTTCTAATGTAGGTCTCAGACCTCTGGCTCTTGAGTGGGCTTAGTTTGCTGAGGCTTCTTGGGAGGCTAACAGGCTGTGGTAGACAATTTTTAGCCTTCATCCCAGGAATGATGCCTTGACATGCTCTCTTCTGTTCTCCCATCCTGTGGGCTTTGCGGTGAGGTCATTCTTCTGGTACCATCCGAAAGCGCCTATTAAATTGGAGTCCAGGATATCTAGGTCCTTGATTTGATCGTGTTAAGTCTTGAAATTTTGTCCAGGAGGCATAGAAAAACCCTTCAGTTTTGGAGTGTTTAATCTGTTTGAACACGATTTCAGAAAGGGTTTAGCCCAAGAATATCAAACTCTTCTATAAACAGTTTATCAAAAACCAACAGAAAGTTTCTCTTAAGTACACAACCACCTGGAACATTTAAGTTTTGGAGGAAACTGTTGCAGAACTGCTGGACTGATTGCCCCCACCCTTTTTTTTTTTTTTATCGTGGCTGGTGGAAAGTTAGGGCTGTCTGGGGAGATATTATTGGCAGAGGAAGCAGTATATCCACCCACCTACCTCCTACCTGTCTCCCTGCCTATGTATCTGTCTGTCTAATTTATTACGTGGAATTGAGCAGAGCTAAATGTGTTATATAGATGGAGGGCAGAAGAATCATGCCCTAGGGGAGCACTGTGTCCCTTCTGCCACGTGGGCAGTGGTCTTGGCTGAATTTTGCCTGGACGCAGCTGCTTGTGCCAGTTCATGTGGTAGGTATGAAGGAAGGTAAAGAAATGCTTGCCTTGGGAACGTGACTGGTCTTAGTCTTTGCTCCATGTTGTCTCTTAGGGACACACAGCCACAGCCACACCCCTGCACCCTACCCTTTTCCACTGAGCTGACCTCTTATGCTTACTTGCTGCTGTCTGACTTATGCATAGAAAAACCTTCAGGGTTTGCAGTGACTGGTACAGTTCCCAGGAAGGGGACAGGGCTCCAGAAGCCCTTGGCTGAAGATGAGGTTTCTATTGTTTTTTGTTTGTTTTGTTTTGTTTTTTATTTTTCATTTGTGTATCAGGATGAGGTGGGTCTGGTAGTGATTTCTTGGCTCCCAGGAAGAATCTTTTAAACAGAATGGTATCTTATGGGCATAATAGTTGACTCTGCTGGGCAGTGAATTATTAACAGAGGATGAGGACAGGGGGCTGCAAGGGTTTGTATTATTCTATTAGGAAAGAATGGAACAAATCCCATTTCCTTCCAGCTTCACAAAGATTCTGTAAGAGTCATTAGTCCCAGATGAGGCAGAATAGGGCATAGCTAGCCTGTTGAGCAGCAGCAGGGGTGCTCTGTGCCCCTTCCAGCATTCCTATATGCTGATCCATTTGCGGTCCTCCCATATGTGCCTGCACTTATGTGACTGGGAGCTTTTGCCCATATTGGTCCTTCTTCTGAAAATGCCCTTTCTCCTTGCGTGCCTGGCAAACCCCCACTTCTCCCTCCAGACCCAGCTCAGGCGTCTTTCTCTGGGCAGCTTTCCTTGACCCTCTTTCCACAAGCAGAACTGATCACAGACTCTTGGACGTCCCCACTGACCTTGAACCTGGAATTTTTACATACAGTTCACATCTCCGCAGCCTGTGCTTAGAGTGGGTGTCAAGTGGGTGTCACAAAGTGGGCGTCAGAGCTAATTTGTTACGTAGTGGTTCTCGGGCACGAGTACCTTCCCTCTGGTCTGTGAACTTCCTAATAGCAGAGAGTGTCTTCTTTTCATCCCCGTCTCCTCAGCAAATAGTGCAGTACTTGGATACAGCAATAGACGTTCAATGATGATGAGTAGAATGGATGGCTTCAGCTTGGTGGCCTCAGAGCAGGGTGTGTGTATCAGTGTTGGATGTCACTATCGATGAATGGTTTGCGGTGTAAGCGCCTATTCCCTTTTCTGGGAGCATCTGTATCAGGAAGGTAGAGCTGTGGGTGAGCAGAAAGTCAGTTCTTTGTATCAACTTGAGGAGAGGAAAGATGCTGCTAATTCCCAGGTCAGGAGTTAGGTGAGCTTTCCCTTTGTGTTCTCGGGAGACAAAACCCACTGATGTGATAACCGTGCCCTCCAGCTGTCGTGACAGTGCAACATGGTGTGGGGGGGGGTGGGCGGGGAGGGGTTGGGCTGAGTCGCCGTCACCTCCAGCCCCAGTCTGGACACTGCTGCAGCTCTCCAGCAGTCTTAGCAAGAGGGGAACGGAGTCCATCTGCTCAGGTTCCTGGCGAATAAAACTGCAGCAACAACAACCCAGCCAGTACTCTTTGCATTCTGACATGACGCTGGGCAAATGCCCGCTTCTCTTTTAAATGTGCCCCCAAGTTCCCTAAATGTCCAGATGGCAATTTGTGGGTGAATAATTTATAACAAGATAGCTTATGCATTATGCAGTGCAGATTTAAATTATAAATGGACCTTAGTTGGCAGCTTACCTCAGTTAATCAGTGGACTTTGTGGCGGTGGGCTTGAGAAGTTAAATGGGGGCTGCGTTAGGAACAGGGTGGGTGGCCTCGCCCCCATGCACCGGGGAGGTAGAGCAGGTGGAAGGAGGTTCCAGAGCCTGGGGCTCTTTGACTTGGCTGAGCTGAGGCCACATGGGCCCAGGACCCCCAGTCATGGTCTTGGCAGTCTGCAGCTTCCCTCCTGGGAAGAGCGGTGGAAGGAGTCACGGTGGGGGAACAGAACTTCCCTCCAGGCTCCCAGCTTTCCCAGAGGGGAGATGCCCTGGCAGGATGTACTCGAGGAGGGCGATGTCCCAGAGCCTGGCCTGGGATCCTTGGAGCCCATGGTGTTCTGGATCCTCCATGAGGGAGGTGTACGGAACCCCATCCTGGGGGTGGAGTGTGTCCAGAGCTGAGGGAAGGAGTGGAAACAGGGGGACTGGGGATGCTTCCAGGGAGGGGTGCAGAGCTCGCTGGGGACAGTCCCAAGCACTGAAAGGTACACTGAATGGACCAGATTTTTAAAGCAAACTGGAAGGTGGAAGAGGTGTGGTGGGGTGATGCATGGTCATTGCGGCCGTCCACCTTGTCCAACTGCATGATAAGCCCTTGTTCGGAACTGCTTCACTGACTCCCTATGACAGCGCTCTGAGATGACCCTGTCCTGTTCTCCCATTTTACAAAGGTGAGGATGAGGATGTAGAGTGAGTCATTTACTCACAGTGACACAGTTAAGTGGCAGAGCTGAGAGTTGAAAGCAGATCATTCAATTCACAAAATATTCCCAGGGACCTCATAGGGCCCAGATCCTGTCCTGCATGCTGAGGTCCACCAGGGACCAGGCAGCAAGGCCTCTGTTCTCTGAAGGTTAGGGGCTGCTGGGGGAGGTATGAAATAAAGCCGTCAACAGGCAAGGTACCCGCTATGTGTGGTTGCTGCCCAGGCCCTCCCTGTAAGCGTTATGTTCTATTGATTGATTAGACAGTATGTTCAAATCCTGATCAAAAGTCTGTGGTGTGTACAAGTGCATCATGAGAGGCATGCTTGGGGGTGAGGAAGAGTTAGCCCTCCTTCTGGGGAGCTCAGATTTGGGGGTGGCGAGGGAGGGAAGCAGAGCACACAGCTGGGCAGCACAAGGGAAGCCCTCCTCCAGGTAGCACTTGGGGAGCAGGGGGAGCTCCGGTGAGGGCAGGCCCTGGCAGGGGCATGGGGGTTTTGGCTGGAGTGGAGGGGGTAGGTAGGAAAGTGTGGGACCAGACAGGTGCTGGGCAGGACCAGGGATCTGTGCTTAGTGGGATGACGAGTGGGGAACCAAGCCCTGGATTTCCCGCCACAGTTCTTCGGAGGCCCACCTCTGCCGGAGCCTGGGGAGCCGTTGGGAGGCAGAGGATGCTGGAGTCAGGGAGATACGATTTTAGTGCTCTTATTCTAGGTCCGAGCTTGGGCGAAGACGGTGGAGTGCAAAGATGAGGGTTGAAACAGAAGTTTCTTGGAGGTAGCATCATTGAGGCTTTTTAAAGTGTGTACATGATTTGGGGGGATCCTCAGAGTGGACCCCCCAAGGCACCTGTAACAGACGCCGAGAAGTCAAGCTGGCCATACGGGTTGGCAGGGAGCCGTGGCATTCAGCTTTGCCACTTGGCCAGCAGCCGTCCAGCCACCTGGAAGAAGGTGGGCTGCTAGGGAGAGTGCCCTGGGACAGACAGCTGAGGAGGGGGATGCCTCTGCTGCCCCTTGCTGGGCTTCCCCTGTGGGAGGGAGTTTGAGGGCATGAACTTGAGCTTGCTGAGTGTGCTGTGTTCTGGGGACCTTTGATTTGTGCCTTGCTCCTGTCTCTGTTGCTCGGATCATCAGGTTCCTCCCTGGAAGGACTGGTCCGTGCGTGCAGGATTCTACTGGGCTGAATAATTGGTGTCTGTCAAAGGGGCTGCTATATCTGATCAGAGACGCTGGTTTCTCAGGTGTAAAGGGAGGCCATCCGTTGCATTGTTGGGTGGCGGTGGTGAGACCAGCGAAACCCCTGGTGATTGGGCTGCCCCCTGGTTTGCTGGGCAGAAGCTGATGCATCCGCTTTTCATCCCGTGTCACTTCTGGGAGAATGCTCTGTATTTCCTGTTTGTCCTCCGTCAGCCTGTCTTGTGTGACTTGACCACAATGGCAGTGGTGTTTGATAGCTTCAGAACGTCAATGCTGTTGGCCACATATGTGCTGGAAAACAGCCTTCCAGAGGGCTTTTGTAGGGGATTCACAAATACAGAATCACAGGTGTGTGTGTGGGTGTGAAGAGCGGTGAGGATGTGGGGATGCTGCCCCATGACACCCACAAGTGGAAAATCACCCATTCTGCCTTTCTCTGTCCTCATGTTGAACTAGGAAAGTTATTTTATTTGCCTTTTTCAAACGCCGAGGAGTTGTTCTTGGCTCCAGCCTGTCAATGTCTCTCAGCATGGGACATGGCTGCTTCTCTGACTTGCCTGTCTCCCTCCCCACCCCCAACCCATCCCTGTCTCTTCCCTGCCCCACTGTTTGCTGACCTTCTGTGCGTGCTGTCCTGGGCACTCTCCTAGCCCTGTATAGACATGGTCCAGTCCTTCCAGGGGCTTTCCCTGTAAGGAAGCCAGTCATGGACATAAAAAGATGAATTACAGGTTGGTGAAACATCTAGAAAATTCTTTCCACCTCATGGGTCCAAGAATGGAGCACGTGCAGCAGTCATGCCTGATGTCATAGCTACCTTGAAGTGAGATGGCACACCTCCGAGTTGTCTTTCTCCCCCAGTGTTTGACTACATCTGAGGCTCATTGCAGATTTAATGAGTGATTAACAGAGATGTCTTTTTAGATGGAATTAGGTTCTGTGCCTTGAAGAAAAAGTCTAGTCTATTAAAATACTTACTGGTACCATGATAACAATAACAGTAGTTGACATTCATTGGGGCTCTTCATTCCGTCAACTCGTCTTCCTGATTATTTCTCCCACTTTCTCTCAAACCTTTTCAACAACCTGGCAAGTCTGGATTTGACTCATGAGGAAAAGAGAAGTCACAGAGAAGTTGAGAGACTTATTGGAGGTCATGCAGCCAGTAAGTTCTTCTGATTCCAGAGCCTGAGCCCGTCATGTCTCCCTGCCTGGCCTTGCTGTTATCTGGTCTCCAGCTCTTTGTAGAGCCTCAAACAAGGTTTTCACTCAGGTTCTCAGCTATGCCTTCGAAAGTAAGGCTGTTGAGAGGCTGCGTTAGGATTAATGTTGTTCCATAGCTGTCATATAATTTTGGTTTCACTGGGCCCTACTTAGATCAGAGTGTGTGGCTATTCTGCCCCACATGATAAAATCGTGTGTCCTTTTTAGTGTTTCAGATGTGTTGCTTTTAAAGGGTACGTGACGGAGCATCCGGGTGGCTCAGTTGGATAAGTGTCTGGCTCTTGGTTTCAGCTCAGGTCATGACCTCAGGGTCCTGAGATCAGCCTTGTGTTGGGCTCTGCGCTCAGTGTGGAGTCTGCTTGAGATTCTGTCTCTCCCCCTCTCTCTGCCATTCTCCCTTCTCATGCTCTTTCTCTCTCTCTCAAAATAAATCTTAAGGAAAAAAAAAAAAAAAAACGAGCCACACATGCTGGGGACACATTTTATCTCCATAGGATCGTGGCAGTGTATGTGAACTTCCTGCCATCCACTGGGATCTGCACTTGAAATGGGCTCTGCATTCACAGCCCTGGGTGTCTGGCCTTTTTGTAAGAGGCTAGTGGTAGTGATGCAGGACTGGGAAGGCATGGAGGGCAAGATGCAGGCATTTCTTCCTTTCCGGGAATGGAGGACATGATCCTTCTCAAGCTGGGTTCTGGCCCAATCTGGTTCAATCCCAATCCCAGGTTGGGATTCTCCTGTCAGGTTTTAAGGAGGACCACTGGAATCAAACACAAGGCCCGTGACCATGAGAATACCTTCCATAGAAGGTGGTGCCCAGAGACCGGCCTGCTGGTGCAAGACAGATGCGTCGTGAGTGCATTTGATCAGTGAGGAGACTGAGAGGCTGAGCACCTTGCCGCAGCCCCGGGCCCATGAGTGACAGTGTCAGTGAGCAGACTCCGCTCTTTCTGCAGCCTGTCTGCTCTGCTGGGAGGTGGAACTCCATCCCAGATTTCTTCCCGTTCCTGGCCATCCTGCTATGTCTCAGCATCCTGCTTCTCTGATGCTCTCGTCTTCATCCAGACACTTTCCACTCTGGGGTCCTCTCAAGTGTTGTGGTCCTTCATGGGTCAGGGTTGTGCTTCAACCTGTTTCCTGGGACATCTAATGTCCACCTGCTGACCCTGCTGCTGAGTCCTGGTTGGAAAATGTGACCGCCTGCACTTAACTGGATCCTGATGGAACTGGCTTGTCCTTACCTACAATGAAACCAGTTCTTCATGGGCAAGTCATTGGGGAGTGTGCCTCTTGATACATGTCCCAGCCAGATGGCCTGCCAGCTGATCCCACTGAATGCTCTTAGGGCAGTGGTACTCTTGTGCCCACTTGGATGCCAAGTTCTATATATCATTTCTCCTGATTTTTGAAAATATTTGACATTTAACCATGTAAAATGGGGTCAACTATATTTAAACGTAAAACATGCAACTGAGTTGAGTAACATTTTATTTTATTTTTTAAAAGATTTTATTTATTTGACTGAGAGAGACACAGCAAGAGGAAACAGAAGCAGGGTAGTGGGAGAGGGAGAAGCAGGTTCCCCAGTGAGCAGGGAGCCCGATGCAGGGCTTGATCCCAGGACCCCGGGATCATGACCTGAGCTGAAGGCAGACGCTTAAATGACTGCGCCACCCAGGCGCCCCTTGAATAACATTTCAAACGAATACGTTTAATACATGTTTGAGTAATATGGATGCTGTGAATACCAGGCATGCCTAAGTAACTTCATGTCTTACCTCCAATGCACCCAGTAGCACAGTAATTTCTTAGTAAAACCCTTTTCAGGGAGAGTGTTGCATCTTCTCATTAACTTAGAATTGCAGATTTTCTTTAAGGGTTAGCTTCCTATCTATCCATCTATCTATCTAGTCTTAACCACTTTTAAAGCTTATTCATTTTTGAATTTGATAGACTTCATCTCTTTATGCACAACCCATCCCTGATGTAAGATAATGCTAGTTTATAAAAATAGCTGCTACCATGCCTCCAGGGAGAGGGAAATGAATGTGTATATTGCTTTTCGTAACAAGCCTTGTAGAACTGATTAAGTCATAGCGCCCATATAATGGATGATTAGCACTTGCCAGACTCTGGGCTGAGTGTTTTCCTTGGATTATTTCATTAAATTTTCTTTTATTATTATTATTATTATGGTAAGAACACTTGCTTTTCTATATTCGATGACACTTCTTCAAGCTTTTTCTACAAGAAGTTCTACACTGTCTATTTTGCAGCTGAAGATTGCTTCTGCTGAGACCTGGAGGGTAGAAGAGTATGGACCGGGGAGAGCCTGCCCCTCCACTCTGCCCCTGAGACCTTGTGTCTGAGTGGCCCAAGTGGGCGCCTTGCCTCACAGTGGCAGCTGAATCCAGCCATCTCCTCCCCTCTGCCTCTGGGGTTCCAGACCTGTGAAGGAAGCAGTATTGGAATCCCTCCAGACCATCCCTCCCTGACATGAATACCACCAAATGACGGGGGTTGACACCATGTGGTGCAGAAGCATTGCTCAGCTAAACCCCATCTGCATTCTTGACCCACGGAACCGTGAGAGAGGACCACCAGCAGGTGTTTTAAGCCGCTAAGTTTTGGGTAGTTTGTGATAGAGTGACGGACACCTTGGAGTCCTTCATGGAAGCGGTGACCCGCCTCCTGACCATTTCCCTTGTGTCAGCGATGTTGCCCTTCTGGGTCTTTCCCCCTTGTTGGCAGCCCTTCTCAGACTCTTCCGCGAGCCCCTCTTCTCTCATCTGCCTCTGCGGTGCTGATGTTTCAAGGTTCTCTTCTTAGCAGCCCTTCTTTACAAAGCGCTAGAACTTCTCTTGGAGGCACTCCCCTATCTGTGGCTTCAGCCATGCCATTCTCAGTGCCCAACCTTCCAATACCTATTCCTGTTTGAGCAGATAAATGGGTTACAAAGGTATAAACTTACATCTCTCAACGCTCTGTCTCAAGTGCAAATTTGCCTTCTGATCTCAGGGTCCATGCATGCACGGCTGGCTCACCCTCATCAAGCTGAGAGTTGGGCTTCTTTGTTCAAGGATGCATTGCGTCCCTCCCAAACGATGCATTGAAGTCCTAACACTTCCTACTGAAGAATGGGAGCTTATTTGCAACTAGGGTCTTTCTAGAGGTAATCAAGTTAAAGTGAGATCATTGGTAGTGGAGGGCTAAACCAATATGACTGGTGTCCTTAGGAAAAGAGTAAAATGGGCCAGAGAAATAGATATGCACAGATGGGAGACCATATGAAGGCACACAGGGAGAAGGTCATGTGAAGGTGAAGGTCAGGATTGGGGCTGTCACTCTTCAAGCCAAGGAATGCCAAGATTGCTATTAAAACCATGGGACGCTAGGAGAGAGGCCCGGGACGGGTTTTCCCCTTGCAGCCCTGGGAAGGGACCAACACTGCCAGTGCCTTCATTCGGATTTCCAGCTCTGGAACTGTAAGGAGATCCGTTTTTGTTGTTTCATCCGCCTGGGCTTGTGGTCATGTTTCCAGCAGCCTGAGGACACCAACGCTCTCCCTTACACCATCCTCACCGCTGACTTCTTCTTACTCCTAGAGTCTTGGTCTCCGTGAATGGCTCCCCCATCTCTCTACTTGCCCAAGCCAGAAACCTGACTTCTTGGCCCCCAAAACTGGGCTGGCTAGAACCAGGTACTCCGTACCATAGACTCCTTAAAGAGATACCCTCAAATACTGGCAATAGTAGAGATTACCCTGAAGATATGCAGAACTGGAATTAGAAAGAGCTACAAACCCCAACTATCTTTTATCTCCGGCCAGTCCCTGTGTACTTCAGTTTTCCCCGAGAGAAGCTACTGATGCCTTCTTTCAGCCAAGGGGCAGGCCTGGATGGAGAGCCACGTGTATGTAAATAAGATCTTTTTGGCCTCTTCCCTGCCTATTCTTCAGAGAAATATCGATTTTTGACTTGGGAGACTGACCTAAAAGTTCTCTTTTCAGCCGTCTCTTCTTCATTGTGTCCAGCTTGTGTCAGTGTGTTGAGTCGCACAATGCGATCTTTGTAAGGCATCTTCCAAGTTGGACCCGCTGCTTTGGAAGGCTTAGGACGGGGAGGGCCCTGTTAGGGTGCGGCGTTGATTTGCAGAGGGTTCTTGAAGTTCTTCCAAATGCTTTGCCTCCGTTTTTTTCCCCATTCAGTGATACTGAAATCACTGGTCGGCAGAATTAAGAGTCAAGCTTCCAAAGAGATGCTGTGCTCCTTTTCTCGCGACGGTGATTTAAACAAGTTCCCGTGCTCCGTCCTTTTCGAGCATCCACGTTATCCTTGGCAACCGAGGAGCAATATAATTGTTGCAATTTCATTTTATACTGAAAGCTCTTCAACACATTTCCTGTACTTGGCCTATGGAAATTGTTTCTTTCTTTCTTCTTTTTTCCTCCCCTTGGTAAAGGAATTACGGTTGTGTGTAGAATTCCTAAGCAGGTCACAAAGACATCAAAGTCGGCCATAATCATAAAAAGCACATGCAAATCTTTCACATTAATAATTCACAGTTAGGCCCAGGCGCTATGGCCCCCTGTCTGAGACTGCGGCAAGGAGCAATTTGTGTAGCTTTGGTAAAGGGCACACAGTCACCCAAGTTCAGATGTTCTGTGTTGGTCTTACACTTGCTCTCTGGATTGAATTCACACAAATTGCCAGCCTTCTAAATGGATACTTACATGTTCATCTGGAAGGTCTGATCTGTAGGGGACACTGTGAATTTTGTGGACCTGGTCAGTGTTCTCATCTCCTGAGTCCGTAATGGAACTGTTATCTGAACCGTGAGTTTCCTGAGTGTCTCCATTCTTCCCCTCTGCCCTCCTCCTGTATTCATTCTGTAGAAGTTTATTGAATGGTCACATGTTCTAGGTTTGGGCTTGGTGCCAGGGATGGTTGGTGACCACTATGAGCATGGCCCTGCCCGGCCCAGGGTACACCCATTGGGGTCTGCAGCTGGGAAGCATCGGCCGGCCTCGGTTGGGGAGCCGGTTAGAGGGATGGCATCAAGCTCCCCACTCCAGACTGAGTCAGTTTTAACAAGATCACTGGGTGATGCCGATTTCTATGAAATACCTGTGGAGCAGGTCGTCATAATAGGATGTGAAAATGTTCACCTGGAGCGCATTCTTGGGGGGTGGAGCAGGTTGTGCCCCTGCTAGAATGTCAGGAGGTGGTGCCCTGGGGAAGGAAGAGCCGGTTTCAACTGAAATCCTAAAGGAACACAGCATGGGGTGAGTGCTGGTGTTTTCAGGCCCCAGAGAGCCACCTGTGCTTAACCCCTGCAGGGAGGGATTAGGGCCTGTTGGAGGACTGACCAGCTTTGTGGCTGAAGCTCAGAGCACTACAGGAGGGCCAGAGATGAGCTGTGAGCTAAAGGAGGGCTCCAGGCCCACAAACAAGGACTTTGACCTTTCCCCAGAGAGTTACAAGGAGCCCTTGAGGTATTTAAATAGGACTGGATTTAAAAACCCGCTGGGTAGTTGCAAAATCTCTTTCACTACCGTGTGGGGCAGGGCTGAGCACCCCCATGCAGCCACTGAGGGTGCTGGCACTGGGGTGGGGCAGTGGGAGGGCAAGAGTGGAAGCCTTTGAGACAGTCTGGCAGGCGGAACTGGAAGGGCAGGAGTGTGGGGATGGAAGAGTCAGGAGAGCAGCCGTAGCAGGTGCCATGTGCTGTCCCACCAGGCACATGCACTCGGGGCTGGGGTATTTCTCTTTTCTCCTCTCTCTCAGATCATCAGCCTTTTGAGCGTGGGGACCTGCCTTGTACTTTTGTTTTGTTTTGTTTTCATTATATTGCCTGCACGGAGCCCGGTACTCAGGACTACCTGGGGTCCTCTTGCCAAGCTGGGACCCAGTTCGTGCGAGAGCTTGCCCTTCTTCAGCTGCAGAATGTGACTCTCAGAAGAGAACTGGCTGGAAAAAGCTGTGTTTCCCTGTTTATGTGTCTGTGATGTGACTGATAAGGCCTGTCTGTATGGTGCTTCACCATGCCGTGGTGCGTTCACAGCCACTGTCTCATCTGCATTCCTCCCCACAGCCCTCCAGACCTCCGTGTGGCGTTGGCTGGGGTGGTGTGTTGGCAGCTCTGCGTTAATCAAGGGCTGATTATCTCAGTCTTTCTCTCCTCCCCGGTCTTGCTTCCTGCCTTTTGATTTGGGAGTTGAAGCTGGAAGCAGGTTGGGGTCAAACAATGCAGAGTTAAGTCAAATAAATCTTGTCCATTCAAATTAGCCATTAGGGAGAAGGACTGTGGAGGGAGAGGCTGAGTGAGGGGGGGAGAGGGTTTCTGCTCACTCTGTGGCTCAGGCTTACAGGTCCCTGGATCCGTGGGCTAAAAGAGACCGTGGGGGAAATGCAGGCTCCCAGCCTTCCTGCGCTTTTTACTCTTGGGGTCTATTCTGCTATGCTCCTAGGAGAGGAAGCCTGAAAGAATTTGGTGGAAGATGGAAAATCCAGGCCTTACTAGTATTGCCCCTTGCCTGTCTAAATGAAGAAAGGGGCTTTTCATGGAACAAACTTAAGTTTGAATCCTGGCTCTGCCACACTCTAGCCCCAAGGCCTTGGGTAGCTACTTAGCTTCCCAGGTCTGTTTCCTTAAAAAAAAAAAAAAAAAAAAAAAAAGTGATAAAATGGCAGTGACAATCCCTTTCACACAGGTGTGTGAGAACTAGATGAGGCCGAGATGAATGCTAACAAGCCAGATGCCCCCAGCGTCTGGTGGAGTGCTTGCAACCATGCTAATAGCTTTGTATTTATCCAGCAACCCCTCATCCTTGTTAGAGATGAAGACGATGCTTCCATAAGACAGGGAGTGACCTCAGGTGCAAGGGTTCTCAACGTTAATATGCAAAAGAATCGTTCAGGAGGTTGTTAAAACGCACATTCCCACTGCAGTGGGCATCTAGAATGGTCCGATCTAGAATGGTCCGATCTAGAATGGTGCCCATTTGAGTCTCACAGGGACCACATTTTGGAAGAGTTTGGAAGGGACCCACAGCTGAAGAACCACCTAGCCTGGTGTTCGCTCAAGTAGATTCTCAGTCCTGCTCCAGACCTACCGTAAGGGTTCTTCAGGGATAGGACCTATGTTCCCACCAAGCCCCATGTGATTCTTAGGACAAAGCCAAGGGTGCATAAGCCTGGGCTCTGGGATCCAGGTAATGCCCACCTTTGTGGGCATATTTAGAGGCAGAAAGGTAAAGACCATAGGTGGGAAGGAGTTCTGTTCCCTGACGTGCCACTGGGCACCGCCTGGCAGGTAACAAACTCTAGAAACCAGCTCTGTGACCTGGTTAGTTAAACCGGGGCTCGAGGACTGGATGCCTTTGGTCTTACCAGCTCTGAAGTCACTGGGTTCTAGAAGATTGAGTGGAAGTTAAATTAGGCAGAGGTGATTATATGTTAGCAGGGTGTCCCCAATGTATGGTATTTGCATTTCTTTAAAATGTTGCACTATATTATGTGGATTTATTCTGTTTCTGAATTCAGTCTGTGTTGGTACTTAACCGTGGTTGTTTTTGTGGGGAAATAGAGCTGCTGTGGTTGCGAGAAACTGCCTGGGAACTTGGTAGGTATGTTACCCAAGCTAACAGCAGTGCTCCCTGGTGGCAGCTCCTGGAATTGCAGGGCTGTGGTTTTGAGGAAATAATACGGAAACCAGCTGTTGGGTAGGCAGAGAGGTCTTTGTGTAGGGGGTGGTGGAAAATCAAACTCCCACTTCAGCTGAAATAGAGTCTCTGGGATTGGGATACAGAAACCTGTATTTATAGTAAATCCTTCGTGTAAACCTTATGCCCAGTGTCATTTGCCAACTGGTCTGCGTCAGGGTTTCTGAACCTCGGCACGATAGACTGTTCGGTCCCTGTGGGGAGATACCTTGTGTGAGGATCTCTCCTGTGCAGGGGCAGATGTTTAGCTGCATCCCTGGCCTCTACCCACTAAATGTCAGTAGCACCTCCCCTTCCATTGGTGACAGTCCAAATTGTCCCCAGACACTGCCATGTCCCCTGGTGGGCAGAATTACCCCCACTTAAGCACCACTGATCTGAAGTGTGTCGTGAACATCCAGCCCATTTCAGTGACGGTACAGTGTGCAGGGTCACTAAAAGCTAAGATGTGTCAGCTGTCATGATGTGAGGTCACTAATGCAAACGTGCAGTGACTTCTGACTGTTAGGAGAAAATACAGCTAGCCCTATGACCTGGGTTTTGATTTTTACATAGTCCTAGGGGAGAATCGTGAAGTATGGGTGCCGTTCGGGACTCCCAGCACTTGAACTGGGGCCCCCATGGAGGCCCCCCACATACCGTGTCCACTTCATCCTGCTGGTGCATAGGAGCCCCAGAGACGGGGATGGGGCAAGCATCATTTCTTTAAGATTCTTTAAAGTAACTATGTTCTGTCAGCTTTTCCAGTTGCGTAAAAGGGATGTTTATTGTGTGAAATCGGATTCTGTATAGTAAACACCTCTTTCAAAAGTAGGACAAACAAGACTGGGAGTGGGTTAGAGAATGCAGTGGGCATCCGTGTGGGGCACATTTTGGTTAAATGGATGTTGCTTGTTCTGTGGGATAGAGCTGAATTAATGTCGGGTGGGCACCTGGGAAGTCTGGAGGGGAACACTCGGACTTAACACCTCCAGTGAGAATGAGTTAACTGGGGAGAGCACCTCCCTTGTCCTGATAGCACTGATAGGCAAGGCTTCTGGTCTCTTCACACTGGGACAGAGGGTCTAGTCAGCAAGACACCAGAGAACCTGTGACAGGATGAATGCATGAATACTGCAGAAGGCCTTGACTTACTGTTCTCTAAAAGCAGAGGGTTAGGATGGGATTGGCCCTAAAGAGGGTCTGTGTGAGTCTGTGTACTGTGTCACCCACTAGGTCTGAGAGCCACAACCCTCCCAGGTTGTGATAAGGGATTTGTATAGAGGCAGGCGACTGGGTTGGAAACAACAAGCTGTTTCTTTAAGGCTCTCCCACCAGTCCTCTGAGGGACCCCAGAGAAGCCCCTGCCCTCTGGGCCTCATTTCTTCCACTGTTGAATGGGAGCGCTGAGCTTGGACTTTTCCAAGGCACTTACAGCTGCTCCGTTGTGTGGCTCTTGTGCAGAGAAGGGACATGGCTTCTGCACCTCTTCTGATGTGGGTGAGCCTGGACAAGAGGGTCCTGAGCAGGGGTGGGGGGAGGGAGAAGGAAATGCCATGGAATTTCTGATCTCATTCTGCTTCCCTGTGTCAACTCATCATCCCCTCCTGAAGAACTGTGGATACGGCCAATCTCTGCATGAGCCTGCGCACTGAAGTTTGACCTGGAGGAGGTGTGGCCAGCCCTCCCATCCCCCCAGCCCACCTCCCACCTCAGTGCCTGTGCTCCTGCCGCATCTTGCGGGGGGGGGATGTTGGGGAGACAGCTTGGATGGTCTTGGACTTTAACCAAAGGCCTTCCATTCAGAGACTCCCCCACCAGCTCCAAGATGGCTAAAAGGCTGTTTCAGGAATGCTGTTCTTTTGCTTCAGTGCTTGATCCAGCATGAAATCATTCATCTAGTGCTAGTCATTACGTTTTGGAGTGAATGAATTTCAGCTCATTTTCAGAGATGAGATTTTGCTGGGAAAGGGGAATGTAGATACTTCACTCCCCAGAGGGCCGGTAAGAACAAAGAATGGAACAGAAACCCAGGAAGAATGAAAACAGCATACAACTTGGAGATAAGAGCTGATAAAAGAGACTTCTACTGCCCAGTGTTGCCAAGGGGGCAGGTCCTCTGGCGGCTTCCTTGGCCACACATCCTTGTCTGTGAATAGCCAAATGACTTCCATTTCCTCCTGCTCTTGCTGGTCTGAACCAAGCATTTTTCGTTGCTGTCAATAATCGGTGAGGTTCTTCTTCCCGCCCAGAGACCCTACATCTCTGTCCTCCAACGCTGGGCGTCAACCCTTCTGACAGCCTGGCTTCACCGAAAGTTCACTTTATCTGATCCTGGATGGGTGGGAAGGAGATCCTGAAAAGGCCTCTTGAGGGGATGGTTAGGACCACCCTCAGCAGATGCCATAGAGATGGGCTGGACCACTCCCTGAATTTCTGACCTATGCTTTTATTTATTCACGGGGGTCAGCTCTGTGGGGCAAGCTGAAAGAAGTGCCCAGGACACGACAATTCTTAGTGATGGAAGGAACACCGTGGCTTTCAGATTCTAAATTGTATTTTCTTCTGTGGAAAGAAATGCTTGTTCTGAGAGAAACATAGGAGTAAATATGGGCCTGTTGGGAACATGGGATACAAGGTGAGGAAAGGACATGGTCATGCCGGATTTTCCTGCCGTCCTTGATTGTAGTGGCTCTGAAGAGCTTTCAGTGGGACACGGGTCCCCCAGAATCTTCTACAGGAAAGAGTTGATCACACACATACTGACAAACTTGTGCTCACCTCCTGGGGTTGGACCAACTCCATGTGCCCTCATGCTACGGCCTTGGCTCTCCTGGAGTGTCTGGCTAAGCACCTTTGAAGGATGGGAGAAAGCCTGTATTGGAGAAACTGGGGTCCAGTTTTAAAAACAGGCATTCTCCACTAATTGGGCCACAAACGCTTTTTGTTTTCTTCCCTTGACACCTTACTAGAAGGAACACGTTCTTAGAGATGTGGCTCCCTGAAATGATTTTCTCCCGGGATGAGTTGTTACCACATCACCGTAAGAATGAAGTGTTGGCAAACCTTTGTTGAGCCCTGGGCAGGGGATCCAGCCCCCTGAGAAGTACCAGTTGCACTGCCAGCCTGAGGCCCCAAGCCTGGCTCTTTGGGGTCTGGGATTGGGATGGTCTGCCACTGGGCCCGGCACATAGCAGCTCAATGAAAATGTGTGGAACCAATGACTAAAAGGTTTTTTTTTCTGTTTTTTTTTTTTTTTTTTTAAGATTTCATTTGTTTATTTGACAGACAGAGATCACAAGTAGGCAGAGAGACAGGCAGAGAGAGAGAGAGAGAGAGAGAGAGAGAGGGAAGCAGGCTCCCTGCTGAGCAGAGAGCCCGATGTGGGGCTCGATCCCAGGACCCTGGGATCATGACCTGAGTCGAAGGCAGAGGCTTTAACCCACTGAGCCACCCAGGCACTCCAAGAAGTTTTGTTTTAATAATCAGATAGTCCTGTGAACCTCAAGTGGTTTGCAGAAATGTCTTCTGTGCTCGTAGATACAACCTCGAAATCCAGAGAGGGCTGTTTCATTTTTCTCTTTTGCAATGGTTTTGTTTATTTGTTTGTTTGGTTTGTTTTGTTTTCACCACCCTGAGACATGATGATTGCATCCCTCATGCCTAAGCCGCCTTCCTGGCAGCATCCTAATGTCCTTTGTCTGGTGACACACTTATTCGATTACTGGGGCATCTTGACACTTAGGAAGAGAAAAGGCTGTGGGAATAGGTTTGTTTATTCTGAGCTGACCTGAAAACACAGCTCCATTTATAATGGGCCTGCCAGGCACCCCAAGCAGACACACACATTAGAGAAAGACTGGACTTGCTTCTCATCTCTGAGATCCTGCCTCCCAGAGCATTAAGTTTCTACAAGTCTGTGCAGAACGTAACACTTGAAGTTGCCCCGCTCGAGGGGAATGCAGGCTTACTGACAGGGCACCTGCATCAGCAGGGACGTTCGGAGAGGGGGTTGTCACACACGTGCTCCAGCGCACTGTCAGTCAGTCACGGGTCCAACCTTGCAGGTACAAAGAAGGGAGACCAGGGCTCTGAGGTCAGACCTGGATGCAAGCCGCACACCCCACAGTTAGGGGCTCTGGGACCTGGCACAAGTCACTCAGCCACTCTGGCCTCTGTCTTACAGAACTGAGTGAAGACCTCCTACCCACCCAGCCATTGAGTTCCTCCTCGTCCCAGCCTCAGGACTGTCTGGTGAGAGAGTTAAATTATTAGCCTCCATTTACAGCTACCACTATCAAGGCTCAAAGAGCTGGAGTGACTTGCAGTAGGTCCTCGTTAGGAAGTAGCCGAGTCAGGGATGCGGTGCTGGTTTGCCTCGATGGCGTGGCACTGACCGTTCCCTGTATTGCCTCTTGGTAAGGATCCTTCCCCAGGCTTTAGTAAGGATCTGGGGTGACTGTGGGTGCTGGCTGGCAGAGATCATCAAGAATTCAAGCGGCTGCGATGTCTGAATAGACCTGTGACCAGCGTGTGGTGGAGGCACGCCTATCATCCGAAGTGTCCCCAAAGTCCTTGCAACAATCCAGGATCGGGATCTCATTCAGGGAAGACAGCTGGAGATCAAGATTCCCTTGGCTGCCCAGCTTCTCTTATGTGTGTCTTAACCAAGAGTCGTTTTGTTTTGTTGCCTTAGTAAAGTAAAATTTATGAGGGGCTTTGACACTGTGTGCTCCAGGGAGCATGACCCTTGTCCATGCCATAGTTCCTGCCACATGGAGGGATGGGGCAGACGGGAGGTCAGAGGCTCTGCTGGGCCTGGGCTGACCCCACAGGCAGACCTTAGGTGCTTAGGCTGGCGTGACCTTTCAGCCGAGCAGCATGCATCCCATGGCTTTTGGATTTGCTGTTTTCCCAGTGTACCCACTTCTTGAGGACATCTTTTCCACAGTCCAAAGTGAATCTGAGCTTAGCAAGCATAATCTGGACACCTATGCCCTCTCCCTACCTCTAATCAGCCCCAAACACTCTGACTCCGTGCATTACTTAGGATTGTCCCAGTGGCTCGAGACACTGTTCTGATTTCAGATTGATGAAAGGGAAAGAAAAGATCTCTAGGACACAACCAAGAATTCTAGAGGTATTTCTGACTTGAGATTGAGCTGGATGTAGGGGCTTGTAGAGGTCATTACAGCCTGGATTCCCACTTCCCGTCTCTGACATGTTGTCTGTGTACCCGCTCTGTTCTCAGGCGGGTAGTATCCCTGTGGAGGGAGTGGGGGCATGTGGTGGCAGCAGCTTCCAGCCTCACACATGTACATTGAATAGAAAATGTCTTCCAGCCATCCTGGCAAATGCCTCATTGCATTGCATTGGCTCTGATTTCAACATGGCGTCTATCCATGAACCAGTCACTGTGGCCAGGAAAATGGAGTACATTGATGCGCTTGGGTCTGGATCAAATGCTCCATCTCCTGGAGCTGGGATGGAGTTTGATTCAAAGCTAAGAACTAAATGTGGGGGAGAGCTCGTTCCCCAAAGGCACACATAAAAGGGGAGATGAATGCTTGTGGCATGATGTGAACCCCATTCGCTTCCTGTACTGCTAGCTTTCCTTGGCCCCGGGGTTACTGGCTAGGCTCTGGCATTGCTAGAGGAAGGGGCTCCATTTCTGATCAGATTCCAGAAGTAGGTATGTACTTGTGGCCTGATCACGTGCTTACACTGACCTAACAACGTTCACTTCATAACACCAGAAGAAGGGATCACGACTCCCATTTGTTGGGGTCTTACCGTTGGGTAGCCACTGCTAAACACTTCGATGAGTGTTCTCTGAATTAGTCTTTGAAATTACACTTAAAGAGAGTATTGTTAGTCCCAGTTTACGATGGAGAAACAGACTCTGGGAGATGGAGTGCCCCGCAGGGTCACATGGTTACTTTAGGTGTGTGTGTGGGGGAACGCGACGGTGAGGAATTATTCTGGTCTACTGGCAACTCCTCCTGTCGACAAATCTCATATTCTCGCCTATAGACATACTTATTTGAAAGATAATTGGATATTTAGGAATGTTTCTTGCTAGACCAAAGCAGCAGAAGGATCTGCATTCAAGAGGGCCAGAATTCAGTGCACTTTTCGACTGCGTTTGGGTGTGTGCGTGCATGAGCACATATGTACATTTGTATACATGTGGGTGCTACGTGCTGTTGGGAAAATGGGAAGAATTGAGTGGTTGGTCTTCGTGTGAATTGATATTTGGACTTCAGTGGGGTGTTTGTTGAAGCTGCTTTGGTGTCTCTTGATCGGTCAGATGGTGCCTGTGGCCGGCCTGTCCAGAGGTGGAGGAGGCTAGGGAGTCTGAAAATGCAGGGTTACCAGATTGGGGATATTCACAGTACTGGTATGGAAGGAGGATGCTACCAAGTCTTAGGGGTAAGTAGGAACATTGAAAAAGTAAAGTGACATGACAGAGTACAAGTGGGAGATTTAGGAAGCGCACGGGGAATGTGGTTTGGTCCCTAGCAATGTTAACTGTGGTCTGGGCTGACCTGCAGACAGGACTTCTGTAACCCTCTTTCTTTAGCTTGATACTCAGGGCTCTCTCTCTTGTTGTTACAATCTGTGGCTCTGCAAGTATGCTTGTTGTTGCCACCAAATGGGGCTTTCCCCTGTCCTTGGACAGACCCTGTACTTTCCTACTTCCATATTGGTATATGGAACTTCTTAAACCTGTGTTTGAAAAGGACTTTAGCAAAAAGTTGATGGTAAGTATTGAGGCATCCACTAGTTAATTCAGTGGGGACAAGTTGTGCCCCCGCTAAGCACCAGACAGTGTTCTAGGTGTGTGGGATAGAGTGGGGAGCAAGGCAGGTACTGTCCATGGTCCCTACTCATGGGGAGTTTTCCCTTTGATCCACTGAGTAACTTGATCCCTCTGGAGGATCCACTGGGCTTCTAGCCTGGACACCTGCCATGGGAGCCCTTTCCTTAGGAACTTGGACTTGAAGTCTCTGGACCTCTTTCCGGGGAAGGAAAGCATTGTATTCCTCTGGCCATACCTTTGCTAATGCCTCTGAATGGAGAGTCCTGAGAAGTGTTTGCTATTCTCAGAGAGGCACGTATTTTGTAGCTCTGCTAAGGTTCCCTTGGATGTGACTCACGAAAACTCAAGCTCAGTTCAAGCCAAAAGAAGGAGTCATCAGGATGGGCAGGAGGTGGTGTACACATCCCGAGGGCTGCCTTCACAGGGACTGGTAGACAGTTGGGGATCCAGAATTCCACTGTTAGTCTCTTCCATCTGTGCTCTCTGTGCTCTCTTCCACCCTGTTCTCTCCCGACCTGGCTTGCCAGCATCACCAGGTGCATGGTTGGGAAAAGGCTGCCCCAGAGCCCCAGAATGCATAGATCCATATTTCCAAGGACCAGGAGAGAGCAATAGTATGGCTAATCACATTTCTCATGTCAGGAGAGAGGATACTTGGATCAGAGGTCTGCCCATAGCCCCAGCAGCAGAGATCTGAGGTGGGGGAGTGGGTTCTGTAGTGCAGATGAAGCTGCAGGGCTCATCCCTATGACAGACGGAGGAGTGGTTATTGGAAAAGTGCTGGCAGGCTGAGGATTCCACCATCCGGATTTCCTACTGGGCCGTGTCAAGGAAACATACCGTTAGCCTCAGTTCAGGATAATTCAGACTAGCACATTGTAGGAATGGGCTCAGCTGACCTTGCCCTCAAGCTTACCACCTGTGGTGGAGAAATGCCTGTGTTAGCATGGTACCAAGTATTTACTGTTTTTAGAAAATTTTGTATCAGCAAAGTACCTGGAGATCCAGTGTGTGATATTAATGCTGAAGGATAGGAAACCATTAGTTGGGGCTAGTAAATCCTCTGTTCCAGTAAGACTGTGTATTCCGAGAAAATAAAGAGCCCTTCTCGTGGGGGAAGAAAGGCGTTCGTACAAATAGGCTCTGTTCTGGGTTGGTGATGGGCACCTCGGGGCTTCTGCTTGCTAATGTCATTCCAGCTACTCTCGTCCATATTTAATTGAATTGAACATGTTGAAATTTGTTCCAGTGTGTTAACAGGGAGCTCGTGAATGCAATGTGTGACAATTAATGTTTGCTTTCCCTTGTGCTGACCCCCTTCTGGGAACACCCATAGAAGACCCACTGAGGGGAGGATGTGCTCAGTTGAAAAGAGAGGCCTTAACACTTTCAGGTCCTTAAATTTCAGCAGCAGCCTGGAGTTAGGAATCTGCTCTGTGTCTACGGCTGGGAGTGGAGTCTTCTCAAACATGGCTATGAACTTGTGCCATTATGTATGATTACTTCACAGGAAGATTGCTGAGTAACAGTTTTGCTTATTTTATTTTAGAGAGAGTGCACGCATGAGTGTGGGCTGGGGCAGAGGGAGAGGGAGAGACTCTCAGGCAGACTCCACCCTGGGCACGGAGCCCATCACAGGGCTCCATCCCGTGACCCCAAGACCATGACCTGAGCCAAAACTTAGGGTTGGTGGTCCAATCGACTGGGCCACACAGGCGCCCCAGCGGTTTCATTTCTTAGTCACAAAAGCGATGCATGTTGATGATCAAAATCTGGAACACATAGAAAGTATGAAGTGACAATATCATCCATAATTTCATTATATAGAAAATAATGACTATAAATTGTCTGGTATGTTTCTCTCTTTTATTGCTCTAATGGCTAGCAAGTATATTTAAAGTAAATTAGGAGCCCATTATTTCATATCTGATATTCTCTTTTTTTAACTTGTTTCTCCGATCATTAATGAATGCACATGCTTTTTATAGTCTTCCCAAGGTCTAATATCATAACATCAGCCTGTTTTAAGTGTGCAGTTCAGTATATTGGAGTACAGTTTTGGAATTGTGTGACCATTGCCTCCATCCAGTTTGAGAACGTTGCTGTCTCTCCCTCCCAGGTCTCTGAGTCCCCACTTCCACCCCTGAAATCTGTCTCTGTAAATGTGCCTTTTAGAAACAGGGCTCAGAAACACAGTCCTACCACATGTGCTCTTCCTCATTGGACTTCTTTGCCCCAGGATCATGGTGGCGGCCCTGCCGCTGAGGGGGCTCTGTCGTAGACGACACTGGAGTGCCTGCCTCCTCTTGGTGGGGGGGTGCCACCCTGCTCTCCAGAGAAAGACAGGACTGCACCCATATCTGTCTTCAGCATTGGGTTGGTTTCCTGCCTAAGTGCCAAGAGGGCAGCGATTACAAATGTTAACATGATTGTGAGGAGAAAATGAGGTTTCTGTGTCAGCATCCCGTTGACCTCAGCAGGGGACTTCGTCTTAGGGCCAGGGCTCCTGCTTTATTCTGAACCAAGGACTGAGTTATTGCTATCGATTTTCACCATGAAGGTTATCTTTGAAACCAGAAGGGCCAGGAAAGCATTGTCTGCTTTGGAGACAATGTGGGGCGACAGGGCCAGAAGCACGGGGACCTGGTTCCGTGACAGAATTCTCCCCTGAGCTTGGAATTCAAACATGTTTTGCTCTCTCTTTGCAGTCTGCTCATTGGAGAGACCTTTCTCAAACCATTTCTTTTCTTACGGGGAGCTTCAAGGACACCCCCAAAATCTTTCTGGAATATTTCCAGCCTGTCTGCCTCCAGACTGGGAGAGATGATGTAGTTTCTTTTGGCTGGAGCCTGCTTATTGTGTTTCAAAGAGCAAAGCATTTTAAAAGTCACTCCTATTCTATTTATCTCAGCAGAAAAGGAAGTTGTTTGGGTGCTAGCATACTTCATCATTTTGGGTCCGAGTTGTGCAACTGCATTGTTCTGAGACAAGTCTATCTCACAGAGTCTGTGTACCCGTGTGAAGGCCGTGAATTTGGCATAACTCAAAATGGGAGACCCACATAGACGTGGGGATGGTGAGGAGGCAGGTTGGCTCCCTTGCCAGACACTCCAGGAGGCCGGGGTTCTGCTGGGCTCCCATGGGGGGCCGCTTTTCATCTCCCCAATCAGGAGAGAACCTGCCCCCTGCGTTTTTAATAGTGATGGTTTGCCTGTGATGTTTATATATCCTCCCACTCCTGGTTTCTCTCTTTGTTTCTTGAATCATAGAGGCCATTGAGATTCATCTCGCAACCAGCAGACACGACTTGTTTAGAAAATATCACACTTACATTCAGCATTCACAGAAATCTCTGTGTATTTATGGATGCAACGTGCGTGTGCCAGCTTTCCCCCCAAAAGCAGGTTCTCAGCTTTGACCGATTACAGTTACTATTTATTTGTTTCCAGGAATTGGGCGCCTGGCACACTGCACATCTTTGGCAATGCCAGTGTTGGAGCACTTGAATTCTGAAGGATCGCTTACTCTCTTGGCCCGCAAATAAGATTTTCTCACTCATGCCTTGAGATCCTGGGTGTTCCCTTTTTTTTTTTTTTAAGATTTTATTTATTTATTTGACACAGAGAGAGAGATCACAAGTAGGCAGAGAGGCAGGCAGAGAGGTGGGGGTCGGGGAAGCAGGCTCCCTGCTGAGCAGAGAGCCCGATGTGGGGCTCGATCCCAGGACCCTGAGATCATGACTTGAGCCGAAGGCAGAGGCTTAACCCACTGAGCCACCCGGGTGCCCCCCCTGGGTGTTTCCTTTTGTCAGAGCATCCTCAGGCCTGGATTTTCCAGGATGGCCAGAGCAGGTGCCTTTGAAGGAGGCGGTAATATCTTCTTCTTGATGTCTGTGCACGGTCCTAGTAGCGGCCACTGGGAGAAAGGGGAGGGCTGTGCTGGCCTGGTGTCTGCTGGAGTCTTCTGTGCCTTCCTGAGTCTCCCTCTGCTCTCACTTAGCTGTTTTCTTCTTCCCTCCTGAGCTCTTTGCCTCGCTTTCTGGAATAATGTGTTTACCAGGTCACTCCTTTCCTCCAAAATCTTGTACCTAGGGACTCTGGACCCAGCTCTTGAACCTGACATGCAGAGCCTTTCTCTGTCCAGCCCTGACATGTATTTCTGACTTTTTATTCCCTTTATTTTAGGGTCTCCTGCATGACTAGCCTACAAGCCCCAGCGGGGTGCCGTCAGGCCCTTTGACCCGGTGGACTTCTGTTTCGTTGGGTGATGACCGGGGATGTGATGAATTGTCTAGTCTCCCAGAGCTCCAGCAAGTGGGTCGAGTGAGGCCCAAGGGATCTGTGCTTTTAGCTGGCATCTGGGGGGGTCATTGGTGTTGGTGGGGAGGGGCCACCCCTGAACTTCTCCGGCTGTGGGCATCTCCAAGTCTGTGCTGTTTGTAGGGGCTGGCTTCCCTGGGACGGCTCGCCTGCTCCCCGCCCTGCACTCATTCTCCCTTGTTTTGGTCCTGCTTCTTCTTTCTGACATGGATTTTGCACTTAGCACATTTGGACCTGTATTTTCACACCAGCTATATATGCCTCTACAAAAACCACCTTATATTTGCATGGCCCTTTTGAGTTTGGAAACACTTTTGCATGTGTCCCTGAGCTGCTACAGAGCAGAGACCTTGCTTTCTGCAAGGGCCGCAGGATCCTGTCATTCCCTTAACCTGTCCAGCCTGCACTGGCTGGGGCAGACCCAGGACGTGGCTTATGGAAATAGGCAGTGCTGTTCTTTGCGATGTTTGGGGAGTCCTCACTGAGGACTGCTTTTGGGCTGGGCACCCTCCTGGGTGCAGATGGTGGCGGAAGCCGAGCCTCGGGGGGGCGGGGTGGGGGGGAGATGAGCCAGGAACTGAAGCAGAAAGATGACCAATGATGATATCTGCTCCGAGGGACCAGACGGGCCAGAATCGTGACTGCGCAGTGGGAAGGCTTCTCTCAGAAGTGAAGACCTGGGGGCCAGGTCTGAAGGGCAGGGGGACGGTCCTGTGGTGGGGGTGGAGGGGAGAGGGCTGCACACAGGGAAGAACAAGGGCTGAGGAGGGGAGGGCTGAGCATGAGAAGAGGTTGGAGTGGAGAGTGAGCCAGGCCTGGATGAGGCCAGAGAGGGAGCATAGGCTGCCCTGAGGGGTTGTCATAACCAGCAACAGGGGGGGAGGTGAACTTCGATGGGGGGGGGCAAAGAGGGGGGTGATGTGCTCGGAGTTGTATAAAACTTGACTACATAAGGCACCGTTTTGACTCAGCAAATGAGGTGTGACTGGGGGAGGAGTGTGAGGAGCCCTGAGGGGTTTGGTGTGGGGCTTCTGTCTGACCGCGCCCTAGCTGAAGCCCCCAGGCTGGAACCCACTCGTCTCTATGGAGCTGCTTGTTTTTGTTTTTGTTTTAAGATTTTATTTATTTGACAGAGATCACAAGTAGGCAGAGAGACAGGCAGAGAGAGAGAGGGGGAAGCAGGCTCTCCGCTGAGCAGAGAGTCCGATGCGGGGCTCGATCCCAGGACCCCAGGATCATGACCTGAGCAGAAGGCAGAATTAACCCACTGAGCCACCCAGATGCCCCTATGGAGCTGCTTGTTAAGGCCTTGCTCTGCTACTCCCTGTCCTGGGAATGAGCTAGAACCTTTTTATTTTATTTTTTTTTAATCTTTTAAACGTTTTTATTTAAGAGAGAGAAAGGGAGAGCATGAACAGGGTGAGGGGTAGAGGGAGAAGAAGCCTCCCCGCTGAGCAGGGAGCTCAATGTGAGACTTGATCTGGGGTGTCTGGGATCATGACCTGAGCTGAAGACGGATGCTTAACTGACTGAGCCTCCCAGACACGCTGAGCCAGGACCTCTTGTCCGTGTTCTGGCAGCTCCTCCAATGGCAGAGATTTAGAAGACCCTGAGGGTGGAAGACACCCTGGGGGTCACTTTATTGACCTTGCACATTCCCTAGATGACAAGACAGACTCCAGAGAGGGGAGGCAGCCTGCCTGGGCACCACAGCTACAGCCCTGCTGCTCACGTGGCTAGTCCTTTTTTTCTTAGGCATAAACAGTCCCAGGGCCTCAGATGCCAGGGACGAAGGATACTGTGATCGCCGAGCAAGGAGCAGGCCTCTTTGGAACCCCTGGGACATCCCAGTGTGTGCACCTGGGGGACACCAGAGCTTTGCCACCACACAGATGAGGGCTTTGAATCCTGGCTCTACCACCGTTTGCTGGTGAGAGAACTTGGGGCCAGTCGTGTCATCTCTCCGGCTCTCAGGTGTGAAGTCATAGTCCTCACACTGAGCTTGCTGAGACATCGGATGGACTAAATGGTATCCCAGGCCCCGAACTTGTCACGGGGCCGGAAGTAGCAGGTGCTCAAGAAATGGACAGATGACAGTGCGTGCGGCTGAGTATCGCCTGGCCCCTGGCTCCCATAGGTGAAAGCCGTGATTGCCATGGCAAATATGGGGCTGGGCGGGGCTCTGCAGAGTCCACCTGAACCCTTTCTTGGCACCTGAACGGGCTCCAGTGGCATCCTTTGGTGGAGAGCGAGCTCTTCTAGGCCCCATCTCTGTGTCCCCCCCCCGGCCCGTGCCTGGCACACAGTGACTCCTCTGCATGTATTTGTTGAAATGTTACGTGGATGCATAATTTTACTCTCAAGGACTCCCAAGTTCCATAACCGAGTATCAGCCCTGCATTGACACTCTTTTTTTTTTTTTTTTTTTTTCCCGGCTTCTAGCTTTCCATGTGAATTTTCACAGTGCATCCGATGATAGATTTGGAGCAAGTTCATGTCTTGCGATCTGAGAGATAGGTGGCTTTAAAATAAGTGCTGATGTGTTCAAGGAATGAGTTCAACTGGCTTTTTCCTAATCTGACTACAGAGGCAGTGTCAACTGGCATTTTGGGTGAAGCTGGTGGAGGGAGCTGGGAAATGGAAGAGCCTGGCAGATGTGCAACCCTCACCTTAAAAGTCACCCATAATTGGGAGTTGCAGTTATGATTTCCATCCCTGTGATGTCTGGCGATCTCGGATGCAGCCAGCCAAAGGTACCGAGTCGAGATAGAAGGCAGGGAAGTGGCAGGAACATACATATTACGAATCGCGCCCACAAGTCATCTCTTAGCTCCAGTGCTTTGGGCAGCTAGTCACAATGAAAGCTAATTTTGAGGAGCAGCGGGCCCGCAGGGAGGCCGGGCAGGGCAGAGGTGAGGTCTCAGCTCTGTTCTCCAAGCAGCATGTGATAATGGCTGGTCTGGCTCTGGCTCAGTGATGGACTGATCCCCATGGAGCCTGGTGTGAGGGCCAGGGGATTGTGCCTTGTGAAGAGAAGGAAGAGGCAGGGACTGCAAAGAAGGTTCTGACCTGAAAATGACTTGCTCTTCCACCATTGGCTCAGATATTTCCAGATACAGCTCTAGAATCCGGAAAGCTTAAAGACATGTGAGCGATCAGCTGAGTGAGCCTCAGGGAGGGAGGGATTCTCAAGCTTGTGTATGGGATAGCATTTGTGCTCAGAGGGATGTCCTGTGTTAGAGGAGCCCCAGAACAGCAGTGGTGTGCAAAGGCACAGCAGGGACAGAGGAGCCCACCTCTGTCCCGTATCCTCCCTTCCTTTCCCCCTCGATCCCCTACTTCAGATCCCTGCCCATTTTATTTTCTAAGCAACATTTCTTTGGGTCAGACATTTATCTAAAATTTAGTTGTAAAAATGGGCCGTTGGATGCTTAATGTGTAAACAACCCATAAAAAAGCTCCTTTGTTAACAAAGTCCAACTAACTTTAGTCGGACTTGTGTGATGCTTGGCGTCTGTATTGGGCCGGGTTCTCTGGAGAAACAGGACCAATAGGACAAAGATAAACGTACATAAAATAAGGTGTTGACTCAGGCAGTTGGAGAGGCTGAGACGTCCCAGTATCTGCCATTGGCAAGCTGGGCACCCAGGAGAGCTTGGGGTGTAATTCCAGTCTGAGTCTGAAGGCCTGAGAACTAATGTTGGAAGTTCTGGTCCAAAATCCAGCAGGCTTGAGATCCAAAGAAGAGCTGATTTTTTTCCATTGAAGTACAAAAGTGAAAAAGGCCAATGACCCAGCCCAATTACTTAAGCAGAAGGAATTCCTTCCTATTTAGGTTTTTGTCTTACTTAGATTGTCAGTTGATTGGAGGAGCGCCCCACCCCCACCTTGGGGAGGGCAGTCTGCTTTACTGAGTCTACCTTTCAGTGTTAATTTCATCCAGAAATACCACCCCCCCCCCCGCCCCGACACACTCAGGATACTGTTGGCGGTAGGTCTGGGCACTTCACGGTCCAGTCCAGTTGACCAGTATCATTAACCATCACCATATCCCGAAGCTGGTATGGGGGAAATCTGACAGCTGAGGGGCCATTTATGTCTTCATGTATCATTTCCAGTCCCCAGAAGACTTAAAAATAAAAAATCCCTGGTCCGTGGAGGTGGTAGAGTTGGGAGCTAGTGATGTGAAAGGCTCTGGTGGATGTTAACGGCTTTGCCATGTACTGGCTGTGTGATCCTGGCAGGTCTCCTCGTCTAAACTTCAGTTTTCTCAGCTGGAAAGTGCCAATGATAACAGCATCTGGTTCTTGGTGTCGTTATGAGGAGTAAATAAAATAACACATGTAAACTGCTTAGCGTAGCTCCTTGGACTGTGGCAGAACATAGGTACTGTTGTCTTAGCAGTGGTCTGCTCTGAGCAGGAGGGGAATGCCTAGAGTCACTGTGCATGATGGGGACGTGGGGTGCCCAGAATCGAGTTAGAGGCTTTCTCTACGGGGACTCCCCAGTGGACCCCCCACCCCGGAAGTGGGGTCAGGTCTCACTACTCATTCTGTTCCCTCCCCTGCCCACCACACGGATTGTTTTCTCTTCTGGAATTTTTCCTCTGTCATTTAAATGCTAGGACACTTAGTTCTTTGGAGGAGATAGGTCATCCTTGGGATGGTCTTGGCCAACTGCCCCCTTTCCCAGGCCCATCCTCAGAATCTTGTCCCTGTCCCCAGAATACACTGGAGGATGGGGGACTAGAGGATGGCAGCCAGGCCCTGATGGTGACATGGTCTAGGGACCTTGAGCATATTTTGCCATCCAACTGGGTTCAGTTTATAGATTATTTCAAATCACCAGATTGCCTTTCAAGTGCGGTCCTGGCATGTGCTCGTTGGTCAGGCCAATCGTGTTCCACAGGTAGTTCTCCAATGACCAGCAAGGAGGAGCTCAGCTGTCAGTTGGATGTCAGGCAGCAGAAAGCGCTGTGATGAGCTCCTGTTGTTTACATTTTAAACGGCATTACAGGTAGGCATGGGCAGTGGGTGGTTAATTCTGAGGTCTTAACAATCTGAGGGGTCTCTGGGGGAATGATATATTCATGTTGTTTTTTCTTGCCAAGACATTTTCCTTCTGTTCGTTCAGCTTGAGAATCTGGACTCCTTCCCGAATTATTAAGCCTACTCTGGAAAAGGCAGGTGGAAGTACATCCCAGCAGCTCGTGTTGGCAAATGCTGTGTCGTGGGGTGGGGGGCAAGACTTACCTGACATACTAGGCATTGTATTCGGGTAACCCCAGGAGCAGGTGTATTTTTCGTGTTCCTTACCTTACACTTGAGAAAGATGATGCACAGACTAGTTACTTGCTTTGCCTAAGGTTTCACAGCTTATGTGCAGAATCAAGGCTTATATTTAAATAACGGACTGGCCTTTTGGGACAGAAAGTGCCCCCCTCCCAGACACCATTCGTAGAGCTGTGGCAAGCTGAGCATATTCCTCTGTGTTCCATCCGTCTTTTCTGGGATAACAGTTTTCTCAATCACTGGTGTCCTCATTTTGCTGTCGGCAAATGGGGATCACTGTGTGGGCTTTTGTCAGTGTCACAGGGGTATTTAAGATTTATTTTCTGATTTATTCTTGTGGGTTGTTAATAAGGTTAGGAAAATAAACCCACATCACTTAGACTTGAGAAAAATGAGGGGTTTTAAAATTTTTTAGTAGCATGTTTTTGCTAATATCAGTTTGCATTATTGGGATACACCAAAGAATATGGATTACGGATGACACGCCACACTTACGGGTGGGGCAGGCAGGTGGCTTCATAGGTGATTAACTCACGGAATCTTTAGCACCCCTCCCCCCCAATGTGGTGAACATTTTTGTTTCCCATTGTGCAGCTGGGAAGAAGCTGGAGCCGGGGCAGGAAATGATTCCAATGCAGGATTTTGTGCTGGTAACCAAAGTTCTCCATCCTTCCCCACAACAGAAAGCATTGCATTTGGGCTTTTTAAAAATTTCCATTAATTTTTTAAAATTTAAATTCAGTTCGTCAACATACAGTCCATTATTAGTTTCAGATGTAGAGTTCAGTAATTCATCAGTTGCGTTTAACACCCAGTGTGATGAAAAGTTCCATTAAAGTCAGTGATGACTGCAAATGATGATTTTTCAGAATTTTGGTGAAGTGTACTCAGATTGGGGCTCTTTTGGCCCATATTTAATCCAAAATAATGAGGTTTAATGTGATATGTGTTAAAACGCACCCCATTTGAGAATATCCTGAGAGAAACTACCTGGTTGATTTTTACAGTGGGCATAAACACAGTGGAATGATGGATGAGATGAATTCAGGTAATCTTCGGATTAAAATTCTGAACAGTCAAAGAGCATCTTTTGGGAAAGGTTGGATCTCCGGATAAGCTCCAAATTATATTCCCACCTTATTTAAGAATTTGTGTTGGCAGGTTTAACAAGATCTTGGCACATTCTAATTTGAGATTTATTACAAGATGTGTGCAAGTTTAATAGGGGCTTAATTATTCATATCCACATCTTCCCGACAGTAACTTACTTCAGCTCTAGATAAATTCCTGGCGCATTGGGAAATATTGGCTTCTACTGTTGAAAAAATACAGTGAAAGGAAAATTAAATGCATATGCAAGAGATTACCCAGGCCAACCACTCAAGCAGGAGCTTGGAGTGAGTAGGTCTCCACATGGCTTGAATGGGGCTGCAGAAAGGGAACTGTTCTGTGCCCCTGCACTGGGAATTAGCCCATCACCACGGAGTCCAGGCTCTGGAGTGAGGCCCACTGCAAGTCAATTCCAGTGATAGCTTAAGGATTGAGTACCTGTGTTCACTGGGTGTGGTGCATAAACAATGAATCTTGGAACACTGAAAAAATTAAATTTAAAAAAATCTTGAAGTCTATAGGCTTCAGTTTTTTTGTTTTTTTGTTTTTTTATAAGCAGAAGAGGGTAATTAATGTCTCTCAAAGTTGTGCGTATGAATGGAAACATCTATAAGGAGCATTGTACATGGTATAGGAAGCACAGAATGGATGCCACCTTCTTTCATTTCCTCTACTCCCATCATCCATTCTTTAAGTCTATCTATCCAAACCTTTTGGAGAAAATAAAGTAGATATGTATAAATGAAACGCTAGTGAAAATGGTAGGGTAGTAGGCATTCTCAGGTGCTGCTGGTGAATGTGAATTGGTATAGCCCTTAATAGAGGTCAACTTGTTGATATCTATCAAGATAAAAGACCTCAGGGCCTTTGTACTTGCTGTTTCCACTTCCTGGAATGCTTTACACACACTTGTTAACATGGCTGGCTCACTCTGTATTTCATCCCTTGGCTCAAGTGTGACTTTATCAGAGAGGTTGTAGCTAACCATTCCATGTAAACTAGCTCTACTGTTCGATCCATGTATTATTTACCCTGCTTTGTTTTTTTCCCTAGCTTTTAACACTCCCTGACATTTTTACTTACCATGCGTGAGTTTGTATGTCTATCTCTCTAACAAGTGATTTCTAAGAAGGCAGTGTCTTTGTTCCATGCCGTATGCCTAGCACTGAGAGCAGTACTGTCTGGCAGCGTGGGTACTTCTTAATGATTGTTGAATACTCTAATTACAAGTTATTGCCTTTAAGCTCTTGGCTTTAAGCTCTTGGATAAACACTTCATAGAGTTGGGCTGTTAGCTCCCAGGAACCACACACATGCTACTGGTTTGAGCAAAGGTATAGGTGCTTTAAAAAAAAAAAGTACGTGAGATCTGGCTCCCTTGATGACAAGAGTCTGGAGTCATTTGTGCTGGTCTCAAAGAACAAAGGACAGTGAACTGAATGGCCAGAAACTGAATGGCTGGTCGGGGACAGAAGGGTAAAATATCCCTGACTTGAGGAATACCATGCAAGGGAGGGCTTGTGTCATTTTATATATCAATGACACGTATTGATAATACCATAGCTAATAGGTAGATAGAATTGACCCTTGAGCAACATGGGAGGTCAGGGGCCCCAAACCCTGTGCAGTCAACAACCCATATATAAATTTTGTCTCTGCAAAACTTCACTCTTTACAACCTGCTGTTGAGGAGAAGCCTTACTGATACCATGAGCGGTGAATTCATTCAATTTTGTATATTAGATGTATTATATATTATATTCTTATAACAAAGTAAGCTAGAGAAAATAAAATGTTAAGAAAATGATAAGGGACAGAAGATACATTTATAATAGTGTATGGTATTTATAAAAAATTCACATAGAAGTGGACCTATGCAGTTGAAACCTGTGATGTTTCAGGGTCACCTGTCTTTTTAACCAGGAAATTTTATTTTTATAATTCTAAATTTTACAATTAAATCATCTTCTTTTAAGAGATTCTAATATGACTCCTAAGGCTAAAGTGTCCTGACCACCTCTTACCCACCTCCCCCAATGTTCTCTCTCTGACCCACAAGAATATCAGTTCTGTTAACAGTTTGCCGTATGTATTTACAGACGCACTTGGGAGCGTTCCCACACACATATTGCTCACTCAAGGGCTGCAGGTGGGCTGAAGAGTTTTCATTTTCCTCGATGAGCACCGACCTCTCAGGTTGTTTTCTGGGTTGAGCCATGAAACTTATCTACAGGGTCAGTGGTGGCGGTGCTTTGCTCTCTTTTTCTTCGAAAGTGAAATTTTGGGTTGGGGGGAAACTGCTTTTGAAATGGTTTGCATCCAGATTCTTCTGAAACTTCCAACCTAGACAAGTACAGTTTTTGGTTTTTCACTCTGCTAATACATACAATATGAAACCTAACTTCTTAAATTTTTAAGTGTACAGTGTGGTATTAACTATATGTACTTTGTTGTAACAGAAGATCTCTCAAACTTTTTCACCTTGCACAATGGACATGGTATATCCATTGAATCACAACTCCTCGTTTCCCACCGTCTCCCCCACTCTTGCCCCGTCCTCTCCCTCAGCGACCACTGTTCTTCATGCCTCTGAGCTTTGATTATTTTAGATACCTCATATAAGTGGAATCATGCTGTAGTTGTCCTTCTGTGACTGCCTTATTTCATTTAGTGCAGTGCCCTTAAAGGTTTTCCATGTTTGGCATATGACAGGATTGCCTTCCCTTTTTTATTTTTTTTTAAGATTTTATTTATTTATTTGACAGAAAGATCACAAGTAGGCAGAGAGGCAGGCAGAGAGACAGGAGGAAGCAGGCTCCCTGCTGAGGAGAGAGCCTGATGCGGGGCTCGATCACAGGACCGTGAGATCATGACCTGAGCCGAAGGCAGAGGCTTAACCCACTGAGCCACCCAGGCGCCTCAGGATTGCCTTCCTTTTAAAGGCTGAATCATAATCCACTCTGTGTATATACACACACTTCTCATCTTCCTCATCCATAGATGGACACTTACATTGTTCTACCTCTGGCCTTTTGGGAATAATGCTGCAATGAACAAGGGAGTGCAAATGTTTCTTATTTGTGTCCTTTAATTTCTTTGAACACACTTGGTAGTTTTTTGTGTAGAAGTCTTTAAGCTCCTCAATTTACTCCTAAGTATTTTATTCTTTTGGATGATACTGCGAATGGGATTATTTTGTTCTTATTGTGCTTTCCCCCTCCCTTCTTTCCTTCCTTCCTTGTGGCCTGCTTTGATTCTTAATTTTAATTTTGTGAATCTTCTCTAGATATTTCCTTTGTGATTACTATGGGACTTAAGTACAACATTCTAAACTAATAACTTGGCTTCAATCACAAACACTCTATTACTCTTTAACTTCTCCCCATAAACTTTGTGTTGATCATTATTGATGCTACAAACAAAACCTTTTTTTTCCCACTGTGTATCAGTTTACTTATTTTTAAATTATTTTTATAGTTTTGTCTTCTAAGTCCTATATGAGAACTAAAAGTTATTTACATAGTACCATTATGGTATTTGTGCATGTATTTTTACCATTGGGTTTTATACTTACAGATGTTTTCGTGCTGCTGTCTAGGATCCTGTCATTTCAACTAGAAGTATTCCCTTAAGCATTTCTTGCAAGGCAGTTCTCGTGGTTTTTAAACTCCTTTGGTTTTTGTTGGTCTGGGAAAGTCCTAATTTTCTTTAATTTTGGAAGGACAGTTTTGGTGGATATAGCATTCTTGGTTGGTATATTTTTTTCCCCTTGGTGTATTTGAATGTATCATCCTACTGCTTTCTAGACTGCAAGCTTTCTACTGGTAAATCCACTCATAGTTTCCTGGGGTTTTCTTTTGTTTGTGATGAATTGCTTTTCTTTTTGCTTTCAAAATTCTTTGTCTGACTTTTGGGAATTAGATTATAATGCGTCTTGTGTTTTTTTTTTTTTTTTTTTTGATTCATCTTAGCTGTACTCTGTTTGGCTTATTAAATCTGGATGCACATTTCCTGTCCTAGATGTGGGAAGTTTTCATGCATTATTTCCTTAAGAAAGCTTTGTGCCGGAGGAGAGTCAAGATGGCGGAGAAGTAGCAGGCTGAGACTACTTCAGGTAGCAGGAGATCAGCTAGATAGCTTATCTAAAGATTGCAAACACCTACAAATCCAACGGGAGATCGAAGAGAAGAAGAACAGCAATTCTAGAAACAGAAAATCAACCACTTTCTGAAAGGTAGGACTGGCGGAGAAGTGAATCCAAAGCGACGGGAAGATAGACCGCGGGGGGAGGGGCCGGCTCCCGGCAAGCGGCGGAGCAACGGAGCACAAAATCAGGACTTTTAAAAGTCTGTTCCGCTGAGGGACATCGCTCCAGAGGCTTAACCGGGATGAAGCGCACGCGGGGTCAGTGTGGCCTCAGGTCCCGCAGGGTCACAGAAGGATCGGGGGTGTCTGAGTGTCGCAGAGCTTACAGGTATTAGAACGGGGAAGCCGGCTACAGAGACAGAGCCGAGGAGTGAGCTCTAAGCTCGGGTTTACCTTGAACCGCTCGCAGGCTCGGTCAGCTCGGAGCGCGGCCGGAGGCCAGGGTGACGGGAGCAATTGGGCGCTGTTCTCTGAGGGCGCACTGAGGAGTGGGACCCCGAGCTCTCGGCTCCTCCGGGCCGGAGACTGGGAGGCCGCCATCTTCATTCCCGTCCTCCGGACTCTACGGAAAGCGCTCAGGGAACAAAAGCTCCCGAAAGCGAACCCGAGCGGATTACTCAGCCCGGCCCCTGGTAAGGGCGGTGCAACTCCGCCTGGGGCAAAGACACTTGAGAATCACTACAACAGGCCCCTCCCCCAGAAGATCAACAAGAAACCCAGCCAGGACCAAGTTCACCTACCAAGGAGTGCAGTTTCAATACCAAGGAGAGCAGCAGAATTCCAGAGGAGGAGAAAGCAAAGCATGGAGCTCATGGCTTTCTCCCCATGATTGTTTAGCCGTGCAGTTAATTTAATTTTTTTTTCTTTTTCAATTTTTTTTCTCTTCTTCTGCTAAATTTTTAAAATTTTTACCCTTTTCTTTTTTAACGTTTTTTAACGAGTTTGTCTAATAGATATATATATATATATTTTTTTTTCTTTTTATATTTTTTCTTTATTGGTTTTCTTTTTTTAATTCCTTTTTTTTTTTTTTTGAACCTTTTTATCCCTTTTCTCCCCCCTCACAATTTGGGATCTCTTCTGATTTGGCTGAAGCATATTTTCCTGGGGTTGTTGCCACCCTTTTAGTATTTTACTTGCTCCTTCATATAGTCTTATCTGGACAAAATGACAAGGCAGAAAAATTGACCACAAAAAAAGAATAAGAGGCAATACCAAAGGCTAGGGACCTAACCAATACAGACATTAGTAATATGTCAGATCTAGAGTTCATAATGACGATTCTCAAGGTTCTAGCCGGGCTCGAAAAAGGCATGGAAGATATTAGAGAAACCCACTCGGGAGATATAAAAGCCCTTTCTGGAGAAATAAAAGAACTTAAATCTAACCAACTTGAAATCAAGAAAGCTATTAATGAGGTGCAATAAAAAAATGGAGGCTCTCACTGCTAGGATAAATGAGGCAGAAGAAAGAATTAGCGATATAGAAGACCACATGACAGAGAATAAAGAAGCTGAGCAAAAGAGGGACAAACAGCTACTGGACCATGAGGGGAGAATTCAAGAGATAAGTGACACCATAAGACGAAACAACATTAGAATAATTGGGATTCCAGAAGAAGAAGAAAGAGAGAGGGGAGCACAAGGTATATTGGAGAGAATTATTGGAGAGAAATTCCCCAATATGGCAAAGGGAATAAGCATCAAAATCCAGGAGGTTCAGAGAACCCCCTTCAAAATCAATAAGAATAGGTCCACACCCCGTCACCTAATAGTCAAATTTACAAGTCTTAGTGACAAAGAGAAAATCCCGAAAGCAGCCTGGGAAAAGAAGTCTGTAACATACAATGGTAAAAATATTAGATTGGCAGCAGACTTATCCACAGAGACCTGGCAGGCCAGAAAGAGCTGGCATGATATATTCAGGGCACTCAATGAGTAAAACATGTAGCTAAGAATACTATATCCAGCTAGGCTATCATTGAAAATAGAAGGAGAGATTAAAAGCTTCCAGGACAAACAAAAACTGAAAGAACATGCAAACACCAAACCAGCTCTACAGGAAATATTGAAAGGGGTCCTCTAAGCAAAGAGAGAGCCTAAAAGTAGTAGATCAGAAAGGAACAGAAACAATATACAATAACAGTCACCTTACAGGCAAGACAGTGGCACTAAATTCATCTCTCTCAATAGTTACCCTGAATGTTAATGGGCTAAATGCCCCAATCAAAAGACACAGGGTATCAGAATGGATCAAAAAACAAAACCCATCTATATGTTGCCTACAAGAAACTCATTTTAAACCCGAAGACACCTCCAGATTTCAAGTGAGGGGGTGGAAAAGAATTTACTGTGCTAATGGACATCAGAAGAAAGCAGGAGTGGCAATCCTTAGATCAATTAGATTTTAAGCCAAAGACTATAATAAGAGATGAGGAAGGACACTGTATCATACTCAAAGGATCTGTCCAACAAGAAGATCTAACAATTTTAAATATCTATGCTCCTAACGTGGGAGCAGCGAACTATATAAACCAATTAATAACAAAATCAAAGAAACACATCAATAATAATACAATAATAGTAGGGGACTTTAACACTCCCCTCACTGAAATGGACAGATCATCCAAGCAAAAGATCAACAAGGAAATAAAGGCCTTAAATGACACACTGGACCAGATGGACATCACAGATATATTCAGAACATTTCATCCCAAAGCAACAGAATACACATTCTTCTCTAGTGCCCATGGAACATTCTCCAGAATAGATCACATCCTGGGTCCTAAATCAGGTCTCAACCGGTATCAAAAGATTGGGATCATTCCCTGCATATTTTCAGACCACAATGCTCTGAAGCTAGAACTCAATCACAGGAGGAAATTTGGAAAGAACCCAAATACATGGAGACTAAACAGCATCCTTCTAAAGAATGAATGGGTCAACCAGGAAATTAAAGAAGAATTGAAAAAATTCATGGAAACAGATGATAATGAAAACACAATGGTTCAAAAGCTGTGGGACACAACAAAGGCAGTCCTGAGAGGAAAATATATAGCGGTACAAGCCTTTCTCAAGAAACAAGAAAGGTCTCAGGTACACAACCTAACCCTACACCTAAAGGAGCTGGAGAAAGAACAAGAAAGAAACCCTAAACCCAGCAGGAGAAGAGAAATCATAAAGATCAGAGCAGAAATCAATGAAATAGAAACCAAAAAAAGAATAGAACAAATCAACGAAACTAGGAGCTGGTTCTTTGAAAGAATTAATAAGATTGATAAGCCCCTGGCCAGACTTATCAAAAAGAAAAGAGAAAGGACCCAAATCAATAAAATCATGAATGAAAGAGGAGAGATCACAACTAACACCGAAGAAATACAGACAATTATAAGAACATACTATGAGCAACTCTACGCCAACAAATTTGACAATCTGGAAGAAATGGATGCATTCCTAGAGACATATAAACTACCACAACTGAACCAGGAAGAAATAGAAAGCCTGAACAGACCCATAACCAGTAAGGAGATTGAAACAGTCATCAAAAATCTCCAAACAAACAAAAGCCCAGGGCCAGACGGCTTCCCGGGGGAATTCTACCAAACATTTAAAGAAGAACTAATTCCTATTCTCCTGAAACTGTTCCAAAAAATAGAAATGGAAGGAAAACTTCCAAACTCATTTTATGAGGCCAGCATCACCTTGATCCCCAAACCAGACAAGGATCCCATCAAAAAAGAGAACTACAGACCAATATCCTTGATGAACACAGATGCAAAAATTCTCACCAAAATACTAGCCAATAGGATTCAACAGTACATTAAAAGGATTATTCACCACGACCAAGTGGGATTTATTCCAGGGCTGCAGGTTTGGTTCAACATCTGCAAATCAATCAATGTGATACAACACATTAATAAAAGAAAGAACAAGAACCATATGATACTCTCCATAGATGCTGAAAAAGCATTTGACAAAGTACAGCATCCTTTCCTGATCAAAACTCTTCGAAATGTAGGGACAGAGGGCACATACCTCAATATTATCAAAGCCATCTATGAAAAACCCACCGCAAATATCATTCTCAATGGAGAAAAACTGAAAGCTTTTCCGCTAAGGTCAGGAACACGTCAGGGATGTCCGTTATCACCACTGCCATTCAACATAGTACTAGAAGTCCTAGCCTCAGCAATCAGACAACAAAAGGAAATTAAAGGCATCCAAATCGGCAAAGAAGAAGTCAAACTATCACTCTTCGCAGATGATATCATACTATATGTGGAAAACCCAAAAGACTCCACTCCAAAACTGCTAGAACTTGTACAGGAATTCAGTAAAGTGTCAGGAAATAAAATCAATGCACGGAAATCACTTGCATTTCTCTACACGAACAACAAGGCAGAATAAAGAGAAATTAAGGAGTCAATCCCATTTACAATTGCACCCAAAAGTATAAGATACCTAGGAATAAACCTAACCAAAGAGACTAAGAATCTATACACAGAAAATTATAAAGTACTCATGAAAGAAATTGAGGAAGACACAAAGAAATGGAAAAATGTTCCATGCTCCTGGCTTGGAAGAATAAATATTGTGAAAATGTCTATGCTACCTAAAGCAGTCTACATATTTAATTCATTTCCTATCAAAGTACCATCCTTTTTTTTCAAAGAAATGGAACAAATAATCCTAAAATTTATATGGAACCAGAAAAGACCTCGAATAGCCAAAGGAATATTGAAAAAGAAAGCCAAAGTCGGTGGCATCCCAATTCCGGACTTCAAGCTCTATTACAAAGCTGTCATCATCAAGACAGCATGGTACTGGCACAAAAACAGACACATAGATCAATGGAACAGAATAGAGAGCCCAGAAATAGACCCTCAATTCTATGGTCAACTAATATTTGACAAAGCAGGAAAGAATGTCCGATGGAAAAAAGACCGCCTCTTCAATAAATGGTGTTGGGAAAATTGGACAGCCACATGCAGAAAAATGAAATTGGATCATTTCCTTACACCACACTCGAAAATAGACTCAAAATGGATGAAGGACCTCAATGTGAGAAAGGAATCCATCAAAATCCTTGAGGAGAACACAGGCAGCAACCTCTTCGACCTCAGCCGTAGCAACATCTTCCTAGGAACATCGCCAAAGGCATGGGAAGCAAGGGCAAAAATGAACTATTGGGATTTTATCAAGATCAAAAGCTTTTGCACAGCAAAGGAAACAGTTAACAAAACCAAAAGACAGCTGACAGAATGGGAGAAGATATTTGCAAATGACATATCAGATAAAGGGCTAGTGTCCAAAATCTATAAAGAACTTAGCAAACTCAACACCCAAAGAACAAATAATCCAATCAAGAAATGGGCAGAAGACATGAACAGACATTTCTGCAAAGAAGACATCCAGATGGCCAACAGACACATGAAAAAGTGCTCCATATCACTCGGCATCAGGGAAATACAAATCAAAACCACAATGAGATATCACCTCACACCAGTCAGAATGGCTAAAATTAACAAGTCAGGAAATGACAGATGCTGGCGAGGATGCGGAGAAAGGGGAACCCTCCTACACTGTTGGTGGGAATGCAAACTGGTGCAACCACTCTGGAAAACAGCATAGAGGTTCCTCAAAATGTTGAAAATAGAACTACCCTATGACCCAGCAATTGCACTGCTGGGTATTTACCCTAAAGATACAAACGTAGTGATCCGAAGAGGCACGTGCACCCGAATGTTTATAGCAGCAATGTCCACAATAGCCAAACTATGGAAAGAACCTAGATGTCCATCAACAGACGAATGGATGAAGAAGATGTGGTATACATACACAATGGAATACTATGCAGCCATCAAAAGAAATGAAATCTTGCCATTTGCGACGACGTGGATGGAACTAGAGGGTATCATGCTTAGCGAAATAAGTCAATCAGAGAAAGACAACTATCATATGATCTCCCTGATATGAGGGAGAGGAGATGCAACATGGAGGGGGTTAAGGGGGTAGGAAAAGAGTAAATGAAGCAAGATGGGATTGGGAGGGAGATAAACCATAAGTGTCTCTTAATCTCACAAAACAAACTGAGGGTTGATGGGGGGGAGGGGGGTTAGAATAGTGGGGGTGGGGTTATGGACATTGGGGAGGGTATGTGCTATGGTGAGTGCTGTGAAGTGTGTAAACCTGGTGATTCACAGACCTGTACCCCTGGGGATAAAAATATATGTTTATAAAAAAAAAAAAAAAAAGCTTTGTGCCCTTTTCTCTCTTCTTTTTCCTAGGAATCCTATAGTGTGTATTATTAATGAACTTAGGTCTTATTAATGAATTTCTCTAAGTCCTCTAGGCCTTCTTTACTCTGTCATTCCTTTTTATTCTTGCTTTTCTGCCTGGATAATTTCTCAAATGACTTGTGTTTGAGTTCTTGAATTCTTTCCTCTGTTTGATCAAGTTCGTTGTTGAGCCCTTCTGCTGAAAATTTCAGTGCAGTGAAGGGGTTCTTAAAATATTCTGTCTCTAGGTTGATATTCACATTTTGCTCATGCATCATTTTCCCAATTTTGTTGAGTATCTTTTTGATGGTTATATTGAATTCTTTGTCAGGTGAGTCATTTACCTGGAGATCTATTTTGTGCATTTGATTGGGCCATGTTTCTTTGGTTTGTAATCTTCATGTGCTTTGTAACTTTGTGTTGGAATATGCACATTTGAAAACAACAACAACAACAACAACAAAAAACAGCCATTTCTCACAGTGCTTATAGGTTTGGATCAAATGGGAAAACTTCACCCATCAGCCAGGCTAAAATTCTGGGGGCCCCTCAGATCTTTCTGGGGATGTGTAATCTCTGGACAAATGTATGTAATTTCCCAGTTAGATTACATTTTTCTGTTTGTTTTCCAGGAGATTGTTGTCTCTTAATCCCTCTGGTGTCTGGGGTACTCGAGGTTCTGAGAGAGCCCCTGAGCTCTCTCTTATTCTCTCTGGCCTCCAGGTATCTAATAAATGGCAGTTCCATCAGCATTCTGAGTCCTGTGAAACAGAAACCAGTCCCTCAGGCAGCCTTCTGAAAAGCCGGATTGTCTGATGCATGTTTCACCATTCTCTTTTCTAATAAGGGAGAAGCCACAAGCTGGGCCCTTGTTCCCAATTGCAGTGAGCTGTGTCAGTTTCCTTTTGCAGTATTACAAGGTCTCTGGTGCTGCCACAAGCTGCTGAGCTCTGCTTTGCTCTCTGCAGCCCCCAGGCAGCTGAGGTATGCTATTTCTTCATCAGTGCTCTGAGTCACATGAGATAGAAACCACTGCCTTAGGCAGCCCCTTGAAAAGCCACAGCGTTGATGTATATTTCTTTCTTTCCCTCCCAAGGTTGAAGCCACAAGTTGGGCCTTTCTTTCCAATTGTTAGCAGTGTCAGATTGAGGGGACGTTGGACATGGTTGATAGGAAATGGGTTTTGTTACTTGTTTCAGTGCAGTTATTCATGGCCTTGAACTTGCCTGGAGTACTATGACTTCTTAATTGATTTCTGGAGTTCTTATAAAGGATTTTTGGAATGTGGGCTATTGTTGGTGTTTCTGTGGGGAAATGAAATCCGGAGCTTCCTGTTTTGACCATCTTGCGGACATCCCTTGGATACAAAGTATAGTTTTATAGCACTTCCTAATACTGGAACCCAGTATTTCTATGGCAGTAACATAGCTAGTTTGATAATTGATGCCTTTCAGTAAACCATTTCATGAATATTAAGACGTTCTCTTCAAGGGATGTCAATCTATTACTTATAATGAGCAATAAACATATTGGGAAAATGTACTGGATGAAAGAAAAGGATAATGAATTGCTTTAAATTAATAAGTATTTCATCCAATACCAGCCACAGACTCTTGCTTGCAAATCAATTAAAGGCCAAAGGAAAGGTCAGTCGTTGGAACTCACTGTGGGGTTTTACTTACACAGAGATTTCTTCCTCCAGATGCACTTTGCCAGGGAATCCATGAATCCTCAATTCCCTGGGGGGACAGGCAGCTTAAAATTCAGCTGGGTAGTTTTCATGACGTCTCAAACAGGCTCCATAATCTTTGTGAGGTATGGCCTTGGAATTTGCATGCACCTTCTCTTTTCTCTGAGGCAAAGATTGGACAAACTTGAACTGCTGAGGTGAGGAAAGTGACTTCTGCTTTTTAGCTTACAGCAGCGTTAGTTGGCAAATGTTAGGGGCTCAGATGTGAATTGTAAGCCCTGAGCAGAGTGGTATCCACACAGCCTCCTCTGTGACCCAACAAGTCTATAAACGAATGATATTTTATTTCCTTCAGTGAAGCAGATGAATCAGTCAGCAAATCCACAATATTGAACCTCTCTGCCCTCAGCAGTATATCTCAGGGTTAGGAAAAATTTTCTTTCTACCAGGTGAAACATTCAAAAGGGGGCCAACTGTATGCTTTCCTCTGCGTGCTGTAGTTTTTAGAGTCCCAGCTCTTGCCCTCAGCCCCTTACATGTAAGTGAGGACAAATTCAACAAGAATTCCCTTTTTACGAGGGGCTGGTTTTCTTAGTGGCGTCCTCGATCTCTTCGTGTACCCACTTAAGATCCACTTGTCCAGCTAAGCAGCGATGGGTTTCAGTACTCAACAGAAACTTCGTAACAGAGAGAACTGCCTTGAGTACTCCAACGTCTTCACAAGTTACTGAAAGCAGTTGGTTCACAAGAAGCAGGTGGGGTCTCTCACTGTTGCTGCCTGGAAATAGGAATTCTGCTTGACATTCTAAGCGATAGAGCCATACTTTTTTTTTTTATTATTTAAAGACAGCCTTTTCTCTCGTAGATAGTGGACAGCTAGCAATTTAAATGAGCTCGGTTTATGGATGGCTGCAGAAACCCTCCTCCCTCAAACCCAGTATCTATCCATCAGGCATCACACAGCACTTTACCGCGGAGGCAAGGAGGGGGACGGCTCATCAGAATCACCCCAGTGGAATGTTATGATAGAAAAAGAGAGGAAGAGATTACATATTTATGTGGTCTTTGAAAATGCAGTGGGACAGGAAGATGGCTTGTACCATATGCAGTTACATTAAATGACTATTCACCTTCACTGGTTGCGAATGTCTGGTGAAGACATGTGTGCCTCTGTGTGTTGTGTGGCTTGAAAAATTAATGAGACGTTTAAAATAACCAAATTAAAAGGACTCGTTACCCTAGGTTCTGGTGAGCCATCAAAATAAAACTTAGTATTTAAAAAAAAGTCTGCTAAGAAAAAGACAAATATACCTGGGGGTGGTGATGGGAATTAGAACTGTGTTGATCTTTAGGGCCACCTGGGTGGCTCAGTGGGTTAAGCCTCTGCCTTCAACTCAGGTCATGATCTCAGGGTCCTGGAATCGAGCCCCGCATCGGTCTCTTTGCTCAGCAGGGAGCCTGCCTCCCTCCTCTCTCTCCGCCTGCTGCTCTGCCTATTTGTGATCTCTGTCAAATAAATAAAATCTTAAAAAAAAAAAAAAGAACTATGTAGATCTCGGAAGCTATGTTCATCTGGGGGGTGGAAGGGAAACGTATCTACTGCAACTTGGTTTCCTTCGTAGGTGGTTGGTGAATGGTTGGTGAATTATGTCCTTTGTTATAAATGTATCACACTCTGGTGAATTACCTCTTTTCTTATAAATGTATCACACTCTGGTGGAAGAATTTGCAATAACATGTATTTCTGTGGGGGTCAGACTTTTCTCCAACCTGATGACTTATAGGGTTACTTTGCTAGACCTGGTGAGGAAAAATACCGGCTGAGTTGAGCTTTCTACTTGCGGAAATGGAATGTTTCGGAGATGCTCTTTCCCCACAAAGACAGTTGGACTCTGCAGACTCACCTGCGTTAGGAAACGGTCTTTAACAGCCCCACCTGACTTTCATGAGAACACCTTTCATCCATTTTTTGAAATTCATCTCTTCCTGATACACTGGAGCCCTCATTCTCTCCAGTACCCCGCACGGCACCAGAGCAGTAGCAGTTTATGTAAAGGACAAATTTGTGGAGCCCCCGAAGGTTAAAGATGATGAATTCTCTCTGCTCTCATTCTGTGGCTATGAGATAGGAGAGATGAGGAGGTAAGGGGTTCCAGCAGCTGCATGGTAGGGACTAGGAACAAAGGCCTTTTCTGTTTCCCACTTTAACATGCCCCCCCTCCCCAAGCCCTCTATGTTTATGTAGCTGTAGCGGAATCTGGGGAGGAAGAGCAAAGGCTGTCTGTTGGTGACCAGGGACTCTGTCTGTGGGACATCAGCTCTGCACGCCACCAACAGAGATGACCCTCTGACTCAGACAGGCAGTCCAGTGAAGAAACACTTGGGTTATACCTAGAGCCCTCTGAAGAAGGTGGGCTGTTTGTTCTTCCTGGCCCAGCGACCATTCAAAGGCCTTCCCAACTTGGAAAAAAGGATAAACCTTAGAAGGATCAAAGCGTCACCCCTTTTAGATGACACGGCACTGTGGGGGCTCTGGCTCTTCAACAGATCTCCTCTAAAGACAGGTAGATGTGTTCTCCAGGTGCTCATAGCAGGCTCGTGATGAACACAGAAACTATGTCATTCTCACTGTTAAATGAGTAAAAGAGCATGTTATTCGTTAGGCTAATTGATCTGCAGAATTTGAGTGTCCTGCAATTTAAGAGTCTGTCCTGGGTGTGAGTGAAATACTCAGAGGGCAGAGAGGCTGGGGATGAAACCTGCAGGGAAAAAAAATCATAGTTAGAATGTGGTTTGGCAGGTGCTGTTCTAAATTCTAAGAGTTTAAAGACAGAGGCATCTGCTCATGAGTCTGTGCTTGTGGCTGGGTTGTTAGTGAGGAACTGAGCCCCGGGCCTGGTTGTTGGCCTGGGAGCCGGCACTTGGGGGATTAGAGCTGCAGGACTATCCAGCCCTTAGCTCTGCAGGATGGAAGCTCTGCTCTGAATTTTGGGAATCAGGAGACCAAGCGCCAGGAAGGGAGGTCTTGTGGCATAGCTGAGAGAAAGGACAACTCTGGGTGTCCAGGAAGGAAAACCAAAAGTTGTTTATTTTGAAAAGAGGATTGGCTCCAGCTGGCGGAGACTCCAACCCCTTGCCTTACTGCTCAAAATGTGGCCCTCTTTCCAGCAGCCTTGACATCACCTGGCGGCTTCCTAGAGATACTGACTCTCACTATCCACCCCAGGCTTCCTGAATCAAAGTCTGGTTTTTACCAGATGCCCTGGGGACTGGGAGGCACAGTGACCTCTGAGAGGTGCTGTGGGGACAGGTGAGCTGTCCCCATTCTTGCCCTGAATCTTTATGGGGATATACCTTGGCTGCCGGGTTAGTGCTGGAACCAGTAAGAGGGGGCAGACTCTGGCCTGAGGGACTTCACTGACTAGAAGAAAGGGTAGCAAATAATCATAAAATGAGATAAACTGGTATCATAGATGTGTTCATGGGAGTTTTAAGAGGGGAGTCCCACGTGGGAGTGCTCAGCCTCTCTCAGCTTGTTTTCTCAGGTAGAAAATGAGGCGCGCAGAGCCGTGTCTGCTTCACAGGGCTAAAATAATTCACTTGACGTTTGCCGAGCGTCTCTACCCCAGACTGTCCTTGCATAACACCGCTCACAGCCTCATGGGGATGACAGGATGAACGGAATTTAACCCACTGGAATATGAATTGGACAGTGGCCCTGGCAATGAGCATCACATTCTGAACAGGGTGAATCCTGGAAGGCTTCCTAGTGGAGAGAGATGGATTTACAGCGAGGATGCTGCGGCGCTTCTTGGCATAGTCCTGATTCTAGCTGATGTGAGAGTTTGGCCCTCTCAGAGCTGCCTGTGGTCATTGATAAACTCCCACAGAGGATACGGGGGACCTGACGGGACTGGCAGGAGTAAGCACACAGACGAAGGCTCTGCTTTTTGAGATGTGGCAGAATTTCTCAGGTAGCTAGGTTTGGCGCGTCCCACAGATTTCCCACACATTCCCAAAAGATGCCTCTTTTTGCCAGGTGTTGAGACCTGGCCAGTGCATATGGATGGACAGACAGCTCTTGCCCAGCTCAGGAGAAGATGGGATTAGGGGAGTCAGGAGGAAAAACACGGTCCATGCACTCTAAGAACATTAAATGCGGCAGGGTCGAGTATGTTTTTCTTTTTTTAAAGATTTTCCTTATTTATTTGAGAGAGACAGAGAGAGAATGAGTGGTGGGGAGGAGCAGAGGGAGACAGAGAGAGGGAGAAGCAGACTTCCTGCTGAGCAGGGAGCCCGCTGCAGGGCTTGATCCCAGAACCCGGAGATCATGACCTGAGCTGAAGGCACACACTTAACTGACTGAGCTACCCAGGTGCCCCCCAACATACACCTTTGAAACAGAGCCAGGCTCTATATAAAATTCTAGCTGGAGAGAAACAACGGACAGGTGACAGATGATAGTACTCCCTTTCAAGGAGAACAGGGTATGTTCAAGGCATTGTGCTCAGTAATTCATATATGGCATTTCTAATTATTTTGTTTAATCCCCCAAGCATTACTTTTTTAAAGATTTTATTTATTTATTTGACAGAGAGAGATCACAAGCAGGCAGAGAGGCAGGCAGAGAGAGAGGAGGAAGCAGGCTCCCTGCTGAGCAGAGAGCCCGATGCGGGGCTTGATCCCAGGACCCTGGAATCATGGCCCACGCCGAAGGCAGAGGCTTTAACCCACTGAGCCACCCAGGCGCCCCTCCCCCAAGCACTTTTTAAAAACATTATCTCTGTTGTTCACATGGGGAAAATGGGGCTCAGAAAGCTGGTGAAGAGCAGAGCAGAGATTTGAACACGCGTTTCTCCCGTGGCAAGTTCTGAAGTCCTGTCTTCTTTCTCTGGGACCTTGCGTTTATTCTAAATCAAGCCAAGAGAACCTGGGGCCGTGACTGTCTTGCAGAGGTGGGCGTGTTGGTGGGTTGGGTTTTGGAGTTCTCTGAACTGTATCAGGGGAGTTAGGGGATTATCCCATTATCCTGTGTGGGAGCTCTGTTTCCTTGCTCTTATTTCCCCGGAAGCAGTGACAGGCTTGGGTACCTTGTGCAATGATTCCAGCCAAGCAGAGGGAAACGAGGTGTTAACCACTTACTTGTCTGCAGAGGCTTTGGGCAACAGAGGGGCCCTTAGAGGCTTCCTTTTGGCAGGGTTTGTGGGAGAATAGCAGAAATGGGATGAAAATAATCAAGCCCCAGGGCAGGGAAGCCTTGAGGGGTCAGGCTCAGAGCCTGAGGCCAGAATGAATTGAGGTGATCCAGGGGCCAGACCCCCCTCTGAGAGACAGGCTGGAGGTCTGCCCTTTGCCTGGAACCTGGGGGGTGGGTGGCACAGGATCCATCTGGGAAGACGAAAATGTGGCTCCTCATCTCCTGGTGGGAGTCAGTTCTGCTGCTTTTTCTCTGGGAAACATTTGTGAGGGGCTCCTCCTTGCCCCCAGGAGGTATTGAGTCCTGCTGTAAATGACTGGAAATTTCCAGGAAAACTGTTGCTTTTCCTGTCCCACAGGGTTGCAGCCCCTCCGCCCAAGCGGAGAAGGGCAGGGTGGGATCCTGGCCAAGGGCTGGATTGTAGTGGACTTGAACGGTTTTTCCCCACGGCATCAGTATTTGTGCAACATGCCAGTATGTCTGGGAACTAAGGGGAAGGGATCAGGTTTGTTCTGAAGGGTTTGGAGAGAAGCTAGAGCCTGCGATTGTCCTTCTGAGGTTTAGGGTGCCTGTTGCATTGGCTGGGTGACCCCCGTTCCCAGCCTGCTCTCTGATCATTTCCCCGGGACCCACCACTTGGGGCACTTTCTGCAGCAGGATGCTGGGGTGGGCTTGGCTCTGTCCGTGCTCTCTTCCACCTCGTCCTCCTGGCAAAGCATACTTCTTTGAGGGGGCCATAACCTCATCTCTACCTCCAACTAGACCAATGTAGCATCCTACAGTGGGCTAATTGAAGTAACTAGTTTAGCAGGGGTTAGTTTGCATATTACCTTTCCAATTAGGCAAAAGCATAATGCATTACACTTAATAAAGCTCCTATATTCCCACTGAGTTCTTAAGGAGAGACTAACTATGTGGGCATTTCAGCTCTTGTAGGGAATGGATAGTGGGGGCATGTTGAGGTCCAGGATAGTTAGGCTCCGCCCTTGTGATGTCATGGAGTTGACGTGTGTTCCCCTACTGGGCCCAGCCTTGCTGTTAATCTGGGATGCTGCCAGGGGAGGACAGGAACCCATGTTCTCTGGATTGCGCTTTACATCTAGCTGACCATGGAAAAGCAGGCCTGGCCCAGGTTGCCTGCTGTTTCCTGGTAGCTCTTTCAGTACCCACCCTCCTTCCCTCCCCTCCAATAAGTGGATATTTCTCCTCCAGGGGTATTTCCTCTTCAAAGAAAGCCTCCCTTTGTTGGAATAGTTATCAGATGGGCATGTTGGAAGAAAGATAGGGGTCAGATTTTGGAGCAGAGCAATCATTTCTTCTCAGATCCTCAGGACTTTGAGCCCCCATGGGCTCCTTGGCTTTTCCCTGTACCACAATCCCAGGCTGCCAGAAGCATGGGGTGTGTTGGTTCTGAAAGAACACAGAATCCCGAACCATTCAAGACTCCCAGCATCTGTGGCCTCCTACATTGGCACTTGGTGGTATCGTCAATTTTATGATGTAGTTTCCTTTGGATTATGAGAAAGAAAACGAAACATCTCGCTCCTTCCTCATTGGACATGTGACTCTCTGAAGGCATGAGTCTGGGCCCAGAGCCTGGTTTTTGCAGTGTGCAAGGCACCCTCTGAACCCACCTCCCATCCTGTGCTCGAAGCTGCCCTGAGCTGGGCACCGGGAACTCTCAGCACAGTGCTGCCGCTGGGGATTTAAGGGAGCTGAGTCAGAATATTGAGCCATATCCTAGGGTCTTTCCAGGCATTTTTTTTTTTTTTTGAAATAAGTGTTTAGGATCCCTTTAAAGAAGAAGTACACTAAAGAATTGGCATATTAATGCCAGCTACTTGCCACGCATTGAAAGGGTCTCCACATTTTCAAATACCTGAGTGCCTGCTCTTTCTGGTTTGGGTATCGAAAGATAACTTCTGTCAGATAGCAGCATCTAATTTAGACGAGCTAAGTAAATTGGGACACAGGCATATGCTGCCATGCTGAAATGATGCTGTAGAATATTTAAGGACATGGGGGGAGGGTCATGCTTGATTAAGTGTAAAAAGCAGGTTACAAAAGAGTGGGTACAGAGTTATCCCATTTTGTGGTAATGTAAAATACGTCAAGGAAAAGACTGATGAGGCAGACGTCGAAATGGTAGAGTGGCTCTTCCTGGAGGTCGCTGTACCCAGGATTACTTTGTTTCTTTTTTCTTTCTTTCTTTTTTTTTTTTTTTATATATATTTTGTTGTCTTTGTTGCTCAGATAATGGGGGAAGGGCATTTAAAGTGTGTGTGTGTAAAGATGAGACTCAAGAAAGGAATGGATGCTTTGAACTTATTTCAAAGTATGTTGGACGAATGATCTGTGCTTGCGGATGATGACGAAACCAAGATGCAGCAGAGCAGGAGGGACCCGTCTGTTCTTCCAGCTTGTTGTAATTATCAAAGGAAGACATCCTTTGTAAGGAATCGAAGGCATTAGTATTTTTAATACTTTCCCGGTGGCTTTCATGTACAGTCAGGACTGAAAACCAGCCATTGTCAGGAATAGACCTCAATTTGGAGTCACCCTTCTCCCCTCAACTCCCCCTCTTTCCCCCCACCAAAGAAGAATTAAGAATCAAGGGCTGTGCTTAACCCACAGTAAGTGCTTAGAGAATTTTCTGCCATTTTCCTCTGCAAGTTTTTACCTCTGCTCAGGAGAAAACCATGACGTTCTGAAGCTAATGGAAGAAAGAAGTGACTTTGAATTTGTCCCTCTTGGGTTAGTTATGTTTATTAAACCAACACCAGAGGCTCTATCTTGTGGCGTGAGAGATTAGTACGCACTTTGAGGTGTGTGCTTTTAGAGATGAAAACGGCATAGATTTCTAGACCAGCCTGTGGGAAGTTGGCTCTTCAATAAGAGGAGGGTTCCCCGAGGCCTGTCCTCTTTTGAGGAGTGTCTGTGTTTGGGAACAGAGCAATCCTGTTACCTTCTAATATATGCCAAATTGATTTTAAAGCATGTGCCTTACCTGCATCAGGGGAGGCAGCCTCTCCTCCTGTCTAGCCTCCCAGCCTCTCATTTGCTGGGTTGCTTTTGCAGTAAGTATTTCATGGACATCACTCAGTAGAAACTAACCAGTAAATGTTCACTAAATTTTTAATTCGTTAATAAGCCCATTAAACTCCGGCGGCTCTACAGTGATTCATGAGGGAGGTCCATCCTCTCAGGCACACATTCCCACTGCTGTGGAAGGAGGCAGGCCAGAGAAGGGGGGGAATGCTGATGAATTGTTGCACGACACAGCTGTCAACTCCTGCGCAAATTCTCCTTTCGTCACTGAAGGTGAGCTCTGTGGAGGCCCGCTTATCACATGCGCATTACGGTTTTGATGATTAATGATTCTGGTGTGTTGACCCACCCTGTTTTCTTCAAAATAATTATTTCAACTCTACTCCCCCCCTCCCCCCCCCGGGAATTGCTTCATATGGTTAATAAGCCAGCACACGATATAAAATTCCTAAATGATGGTGATACTCGTGTGTTCCCACCTGGGTGCCGTTATGCTGTGCTGCTTAGAACTGCAGCGAGGTTTGCTTGCTTTTTTCATGACCGAGGAAAGACTTGGTAGCGTTTGTGTCAGTGGGAGCAACAGAGGTGAATCCTCAGAGTCCTCTCCACTGAGATCTGGGTTAAGTACTTCATATGCGTTTTCTCTCTCAATCCTTAGAACAATCCTTTTAAGAAAGGCGGTATCATCTCCATCGTACAGAAATGGCTCAGAGAGGTTCAGTAACTTGCCTGAGGCACACAGCTCATGAGGGTACAACCTGATTTCAAAACACAGGACCCTGGCTCCAGAGTCCAGGCGGTTTCTAAGTTTCTGCGTGTCTGGGGTTATTGTGCAAAGGAGTCGGCATTTTCGCAGGAGTGTTCTCTGATGACTGAAAGAGTGAAATCTGTGTGTAAAAAAGTGACCTTGAACAACAACTCTTCCCGGAATGCCTTTGCTGTGCGTGGAGGCTGGACCTGTGAATGGTGGGGGGTCCCACTCTCTGAGACCCAACTACTTGGCACGTGCTACGTAGTTCACCTGAGTTTTCCCTTTTCACCATCATTATAATCCTGTGTGATAATGTCCATAGCCTTAACTCAGAGCTCAGTGAAGAAAAGTCATCTGCTGGAGGACTTGGGGACTTTAAATGGCAAAACCAGGATTTGGACTCCTTTGGAGCTTTTCATAAACAAATGATGGCAGTCAGTGGGAATCAAACCATAGCTCCACCTGGGGCAGGGATCAACGTGCTTAGCAGACACTTAGGTACTGTCTACTTGTGCCGAGAAGAAAAAGTAAAGGAGCAGGCACCTTGGGAAAGGGAGAAGCTGGCTGAGAAGAGCAGGAAGGCTTCTGGAGGAGGGGTTTGATTATGTTCCCACAACGGAGCTGGAGGAATGGTGGAGAAGCTGTGGCTATGGACAGAGTCCTCAGGATGAGTTTGGAGTGATCAGGAGGGCCACTCAGAGTGGGTACCGGTGCTGGTTACCCAGGCAGGGATTCTTGCAACTCTGGCTTCCTTCCTTGTCCTCACCCTTGGTGTCTTCCTGGGTCATCCCTGCCACTGCTGTCACCTTGCCAGGGGTGGGTTTGGAAGGCCTTCTCCATCAGGAGTCCCTGAGCTGTGCAGAGGACACAGAGTGATGCCGATTAAATATGTGACCCTTCCCTTCTTTCTGAAGATCTCTCTCCTTTATTTTCCCTGTGCTTTCCCGCAAAATGGAATTAGCATTTTTAGCATTCTAATAGAAGAATAATTTCTACCAAAGACAAAAGAATCACACTTTTAAAAGTACAGAGAATTAAAAAAAAAAAATCCATAATCTCACCACCTGGAGAGAACCCAAATCAAAATTGTGTATATATTTCTACAGTCATTTTGTAAGTGCATATATGAACATATCTTTTAATGTCTTTTTTCTGAGGATAATGCTGTTCCATAGTCCTCATACTGTCTTACCCCAGCTCTCAGTCTCCTCTCTCTGTCAGTACACTGAAGTACATATCATCGTTCTTAATGGCTACTGAGTGCCCCATTGAGTGGTGGTGTAATAATTCTTTTTTACATGTATATCGGTCAAGGTTCAGTTAGGAAAACAGAAACCACTTTAGGTGTTTTCACCGGAGAAGAGTGAATAGGGAGCGTTGTATGCACAGGGGATGGAAGAGCTGGGACAAAGAGGAAACTTTTACTCGAGCTGCGGGGTCACATGGGAGGAGGGGGAGTGCAGGGGTCAGGAGCCGGGACCCTCTGGCAGGAGCCTAGACCATTGCGAGGGCTGTGCTGCCCAAGCATGACTCTCCGCAGGAGCTGGGCCATGGAAGAGACACGGTTACTGCCGAGATGCCCCTGGAGGCTTGGGAAGTGGCGTGGAACACCCTGACTTCTCCCTAGTCCCGGCTCTTCATCACTCCACCTGTGCCTTCTATTGGACAGGATGATCTTGCTTGCAGCCAGAGGTCAAAGAAGTCAAGAAACATCTTTCCCTCTGATTCAGAGCAGAGGAAGAGCAAGGAATTGCTGACATCAAACGGGAAGTGTCTGGCAAGATGGTAATTGGGCACCTTCGTCCCAAGTATTTTTTTTTTTTTTTAAGATTTTATTCTTTCCTTTGAGAGAGCAAGTGAGCAAGTGAGAAGGAGTGTGTGGCAGGAGTGACAGAGGGAGAGGGAGAGGGAGAAGCAGGCTCCCCGCCGAGCAGGGAGCCCGACACAGGGCTCAATCCCTGGACCTCGGGATCATGACCTGAGCTGAAGGCAGACACTTCACGGACTGAGCCCCCCAGGCGCCCCCCAAGTAGTACTGTTTCCATGTGTTGGGCAAGGCTGGGTAGAATTAGTCAGGTGCTGTCTCTCCTGCACGGTAGGATGCCCTGCACTGGCACCAGTATATCACTAGGGGTACAGAGACCCAGAGGCCGTCGCCCCTGCTCTGCCGTCCGGTTGGGCTGTGGGGATAAGAAGAAAGCTAAGAGCCGCTGCTCATTGAGCGTTTACTAACCACAGGCATGGGGCTCAGCCCTTCTGTGGATTGTCATTTATGCCTCAGGGCTCACCATACCACATTCCGTTTCTTCCAAACACTAGTCTCATTGTGTCCTTTTATAAATGCACCCTCATTCAGTGCCAGATGTGTTCCTGGAGAAGAAAGGACTCCCTGAATCAGCCCGCCGCAAGGTGGCGCTCCCTGAGCCCCTCTGCGCTGGGGGTAGCCTTCAGAGGGGGCATGTCCCCCTGAGGGCAAGCCCGCAAGCTCCCCCAGGCCTCTGAGCTTCCTTCATTCCTGTTCCCCTTGGCTGTGGGCCCGTCCGTCCAGACTGTGGTCATCATCACGGTGTCCTCCCGAAGTCTTCCAAGTGGTCATGAATCCTGGAGGGTCTGCTCGCCTGTGTTCTCTGTGTCCTGGAAGATTTTATACGTGAAACGCAGATTTTCTCTTCTTAGGCCCGATTCTTGCTTTGCCTCACCCTTTTCAACAACCATGACAGGTATTAACCACACTAAGGAAAAAAACACTGACCAAAACACACGCTTTTGTGGGGAGAAGGAGGCCCCAGAGTAAACACATGGTGCAGGGTTCAGTCAGCCCAAGACTGTGTGGGAGAGCCCCCCTGTCCGGCAGACAGGGTCAGCTCCACAGTATGTGGGTTCTCCCTGCTGGGAACACAAGCAGCAACTGGAAAGGAGAAGGTGCATATTGAAACTACCGTAGTGACTTGTGGGAATGTCTCGTTTTGGTTGTGAGGAAAAGATTTCAGAGGGAGTGGTTAAGTGGATGGGCCCTCCCATTAACAAAGGCCCAGTTCCCCTCCTGTCTCTTGGCCTCATGACAATAAGGCCCTTATGTCTGTGTTTGCTCATGAGCACATCTCTAGTTCCTAGCACAGTACTTGGAAACTTGGAAAAGCGATTTACTTGGGACTAAAGGTCTACTGCCATATAAACTCTCCCCATTTTACAGCTGAGAAAATTGAGGCTCGAAGAGTTAAACCATGTCCAAGGGAGTTAGATACATAGGGGATCTGTCTTGGTGCCTGAGGGGTCTTGCCTGGGGATACTGTGTATGTGCACAGTCTGTTCTAAGACTACTCAGTTTTCCAGAGACTGTCAGCTCAGAGATTTACAGTAGAACAAGTGTGGGTGGATCCAGGTTTTGTGGGGCCAGAAGCTTACACAGTGTAGGGGCTTCTCCTTAATGACAAACACCACAAAATGACCTGGGCCAAATTAGCAGTAAAATTATCTGTAGTTCAGGCTGAAAAAAATAAACCATCAAAAAATTGTACGTTGTACAGACCTGACGCATATTACAGCCATGCCCCAGTCCAGAAAACAATAGATTTCTATTGTAAATTAACTGCCGACACACTCCTATAATAAATTTTCCCTTGTTTGTTTTTTGTTGCATGCTTTTTCACCATCTCTTTCTATGACATTAATTTTGTAATATTTTCTACAGAGAGATTAGAAAGATAAGTCAGTCTTTCCTCTAGCATGGCTGATGAAACCTGTTTTTTTTTATTTTTGATGATGGCAGGCACACAGCATAGTACTTCTCACACAGATGTCCTCACTGTGATGTTGTACCCCTTGAGTGTGGGGATTCTAGTTAATTCTGCATCATGTGACTCCCACCATGAAATAAAGGGGTGAAGCTCGTGAATTTATAATTGTGTATGCTGCATTATCCAGTGTTCCCCTATTGGGAGAAAACTTTTGATTAGGACAGAAAAAGCAGTGTTTTACATATCTGCTTGCTAGAGGGTGGTTCCACAGCCCAGAATCTGTCTCTGGAGGTTTCAGACCTTGGTTCCTCTTTACTTGAATGCCTCTGGTGCTGGGTACCGTAAAACCTCTTCCTATCTTGACTTGACTCCTGCCCTGCTCTGTGTTACCATGATAGCAGGTGAATGGGAATAGTCATGAAAGCCATTCCCAGACTGCAAGAGCTAGCAATAATTTCCCTGCCCATAGGCTGGACCCACAATGCCATCGTCCTCCTGCCTCCATGTATCTCCACCTGGTTCCTCTTACCTGGCCTCCATGGGTAGCTGGAGCAAGGCGGAATGGGACAGGGGGACGGAACACGGAAGGGATGGAGCTCATAACTGAGCATGGGTAAAAGATCTTCCTTTTGCACCTTGGATGCCGACGCGGATCCTGTGAATCATGTCGACCAAGAAGAGGGTGCAGAGCAACCAAGGGTAGCTTTTTTGGGTCTTAGGGCTGGCAGTGCAGGAGACAGTCCACCAAAATCTGCTAAATGTACTCCAGATTGCAAGCAGGAAGGGCAAGATTTTAAAGGCCCAGACCACAAGGTCACAGGTCCCGCTTTGTGGGAAGGATGATTGGTGCCAACAGAGTTAAGCCAACTAATACACGATTGGCTATTTAGCTAATGGATGTTCTCTTATCCCTCTTCCAGTCCAAAGTAGAAGGACTGTTCCAGGACAGGGTAGAGGTGCACTCAGGAAGTGGCATTTGAAGGAAAGAAGGCCATGGGGTTCAGAATTGAGGCAGGAGACGTGCATAGGTTGTGACTTTTAGTATCCTCCCCACATTCTTTTGAATGGTCTCTTGGCAAGGCTTACTTCACTTGAGAATCTTCTTAGCCAGCATATTGCTAGGCCCATCCTAAGCCTGTGGGAGGAACATGTGTGAGGAGGGGCCCTGAGGTTTACAACCTTCATGGGATGCCTGCCTTGAGTCTGAGGGACTCTGGAGTCCTGTCGATGACCGGGGCGGGCGGTCGTTCCAAAACCTGTCCGTGTTGCTGATAGAAGTCCACAGAACTGCTAATTCCAGGAGCATGTCCTGTGACCAGGTACTGTGTGAAGACAGCCAGCCCCATCTCACTGAACCTCCCTGTTAGGTGTTGAATCGGGGCCTCCAGAAGCATGTGTTGAAGTCAGAACCCCTGCTGTGCGTGAGCGTGGCCTTATTCAGAAATCGTGTTTCTGCACGTGGACTCCAAGTAACATGAGGTCGTTAGAGTGGACTTAGGTCCTTATAAGAGACACAAAGACATGGGCACCTGAGGGAGAATGCTGATGGAAATACAGATGGAAAGACTAAGAAAGAGCCAAAGAATACCACGTGTTTCTGGCAACTACAGAAAAGGCAGAGAAGGATTCTCAACATGTTTCGGGGGAACACCACCCTGACAGCGCCATGATCTTGGATGTCTAGCCTCTGAATCTGTGAGACAGTAGGTTCCTCTGGTTTGAAGCTGCCTGACTTGTGGTAGTGTGTGACAGCAGCCCTGGGAAGCTAACAGGCCCCCGACAGACAACCGTGTGAGGTAAATGAAATCCTGGCCCCCACGGGCAGATGGGGAGCGGAGGCCCAGAAAAGTCAAGTTGCTGAAGTTGCACATCCAGCCACAGCAGGGCCTGGTCAGCTTCACCCCATCTCTTCACCGGAAGGAGGCGATTTTGGTGGTAAGGACGCCGTGAATGAATCACTAGCCCGCAGCAGCGTGGGGCCCCACTCCTCAGTGGTGCCTGCTCACCCACCCGAGGGTCAGCCTGCTGGTTCCTAGTGGCATGCGTACATAACGTACCTGATTTTCCGCCACTCCAGAAATTCTCTTTCTGCCTGTGCACAACTAGGCTTACATCTCCCTGGGGGTACTTAAGACTGTTAGACTGGGCGGAGTGTGTATCTTCCCTTTGAGAGCTTCCGGAAGGCTGTGGAAGCTGGAGTGCTGGGAGGCCTGCACCAGGCCTTCTGCACTATTGCTAACAAGGGTTTATAGGCAAACCTGTTGTGTGCCAGGGCCTGGGGGAGGTAGAGAGACAAACAGAACATATGCCTTTCCTACCTTCAGTGTTGGGTGTGGATTCAAGCCTTTGATCACCAAAACCTAGTTTCCCATGGATAAAAATACTTCAGTAATTTTTTTTTTTTTTTTATCAGCGATGCTGTCTTTGTTCTTATTAGTAGGTAAAGACTTCTAATGTTTTAAGTTTTGCTCTCCTTGTTTGAAATTTCTGTTTTCTGATATGATAATGATATTTTCAACCACTTGTCTTTATTGAGCACCCAGCTTGTCTCAGCCCTGTACCTGTTAATGATTCCAAAAACAGAGTGGTGAAAGTGGCTGGAACAATCCTAGCCTTATGAGTCCCCCATTGTTATGCACCAGGATGGGGTGATAGTGTGGGAAACCAGAGATACATTATGGAGTTCTTTAACCTTGAGTCATGAACTTCTGATGAATGTGAGAGCTCTTGGACACTTTAGAGGAAGTTTCTCATTTGAAATGCATGTGTGTGGATATGTGCTTTTTTCCCTTGGGAGAGAACATAGAGTTCACTTAGAATCTCAGTGGGATCTAAAATGGATTTCAAGGAGTCTCAAGGTTAACTCCCTTTGTAGGATGAAGAGGGTCTTCTATGATGTGCACCCTCCCTCCCATAATTTACTGGTTCAGAACTACTGAAATCAAACTTGATTTTTCTTCTCTGCATTGACATTCTGATTCTAGCAAGTCCCATTTCCTCATGAAGCAGGGCCAGCGTGAATTTCTGTTAGTCTGTTTATGGGTCCTGCAATACTATGCACCAGTAAGTTTAGGCCATTTATAAGATTCCTCAAGAGCTAGTTCTATTTTATAATGGTTGGAAGCATATCATTCTAGAAATGCCCTGACCCTCAGCATTGTGGGCCACCTACAGTGTGCTCCCGGATGTCAGTCGGCATGCTTAGAGTCCTTTGCATCTCAGCATTTACATTATTCACTTGTAGGTCCGAAACTGTGCTGTTTGGGGAAACTTCATGAATCTGGACTTATCAAAATAGAGACCAGGGAGACTCGTGTTTTTTATTCTCTAGATGGTCTCTTCTTACAGGACACCGTGTAAGGCAAAGAATTATCTTGCCAAACGGAGTTCACAAAACTGGGTGAGTCTTCTTCCTTTTGTGCCTAAGTAGCACTTGCCCAAACGAGAACCAACTGAGGCCGATAATGATGAGTTGCTTAATGAGTATGTTTGCTGATAGAGTTCCTAATGGCCTCAACCGGAGTTCAGACCCAAGAAAAAGGACATGAGTTACTGCTTTAATATTTACTGTTGTTCCAGAATAGACTGGGGGGATGATGGTGGAGCTAGAAGGGACATTCACATGGAGTCACTTCTGTCTCTGAAGCAATTTACCACTGGTGTAGGATTGTCACGGATGCCTCTTGGTTGATAAATTGCTTTGAGCGACAACAGACCCTAATGGGTCATGGGCCGCCATGAGCAGCTTTAGAGAGCTGTTCTTTCGTTAAGCATCCAGGGGCAGAGCCTGAGAGCATGAGCAGAGAGGAGCTATCATTCTGTGTTACAGAGGGAGATTAATTCCCCTGGGAAGGCTGTGGACATCCCAGAGGTGAGGGTTCCAAGCCCGAGAGGCCAGAGATGGTGTGGTTAGGAGAACAAGAGGTCAGTTAAGGGACTGGACATTTCTTAAGGGTGGGTCTCTTTCTTCCTGTTCTGCTAAGAATGAGCATTTTCCTTTATCAAGACCTTCTAGTCTTACACTATTAAAGAAGTCTCTTCTCTCTGAGGAACAAACCCATTGGTTTAGGTTTATCAGAAGAAATGACAAGGAAATTGATTCTTGAAAGAAGAGAATTACACTTGATAAAAGTTGTATTTATATGGCTTTTTACTTGAGGTACTCTTTAGTTATTGGAACTTGGGGTGGTTAGAACTCAAGTAAAAGACTGTGCTAATAGTGAGTTGGGAAATTGGGGGCCAGAACACTGGGAAAGGGAGGGAGGAAATTTCAGAAAGGAGGGAAACACGGAATGGGGACTATGAAGATCATTTTTAATTTTGTCCAAACCATTGGCTGACTTCTGAGCTTACATGAATGGGGGAGACTCCAAGGTTCGTGGCAAAAAGCAACTGATGAAAGGCTAAAGGAATTGACATGTTTTAGCTGCTAGCCTTTGGAGGGGAGTTTGAGTGTAATCAAATTAATTGCCTGCTAGAACATAAAATATTTTCCAAAAAAATCAAAGAATTGAGATCGTCTATATTGTATCCTATATAATATCAATACAATAAAAATTAATATAAGAAACAGGAATATGTGAGCCATGGTTAGGAGACAAAGCAATTAAATGAAACTGACTCTGAGATGATTCAGATATTGGAATTAGGACAGTTATTTTAAAGCAAGTGTGCGTGTGTGTGTAAGTAATTCCAAGACTTAAAGGACAAGGCGATCTTAATGCATAAACAGATCTAAGAATCTAGGCAGAGAAGTGAAGCTCTTTTAAAAGTCCAGATTCTAACATTGAAATATATCTGAATTGAAAAGTTGATTAGATTGTGTTAGCAGCAGATTGGAAATGGCAGAGGAAATGTCTGATGAATCTGAAGTTGGATCAATAAAAAAGTAACTCACTTAAAAAAATTAACAGAGCATCAGAGACCAGTGGGATACTATAAAGTGGTTTAATATATATGTAATTGGAATTGCAGAAGGAGAAAGGAGAGGGAGAATCGGGCAGAAAAAATATTTGAGGAAATAATGGTCTAACATTTCCTAAAATTGGTGAAAAAAATCAACTTAAGGGTATAGCCAACTTCTCAAACACAAAGCAGGATAAATACAAAGAAAGCTGCCCTTAGGCACATTACAGTCAAAGTATTAAAAACCAAAGAGAAATCTTGAAAGCAGTTGGGGGAGAGGAAAAGAGACATTACATAGAGTGAGAATAATGATCCTAAAAATGAAACTAAAAAACTGGAAATAATGGAGACCAGTTGACAATGGAACAACATCTAAAATACTAAACACACACACACAAAAACTTTAGAAAGATCTATCATCTCTTAAATCTATATCCAGCAAAAGTATGCCATGGAAAGTAAAATATGTGTTTTCAGTTGAGTAAAAGCAGAAAATTTGTCATCAGCAGTACTGATGAACAGGATATGCTAAAGAAAGTTCTTTATCCTGAGGGCAGATGACAACACAGATGTATAGCAGTGAATGGTATATTTTATAGGACTGTTTATATATTTTTTTCTCTTGATTTATTTAAAAGGCATATGGCTATTTGAAACAAAAGGTAAACTACTGTATTTGATTTATAATGTGTGTAGACTATAGTATATAGAACATATTTACATGTATACTATATTCAGTATAGTGTATCTATATTTTCATGTATATGAATTTCAACAAAGGCCCATAGGAACAGAATGAGGGGAGGGAGTAAATGGAATTATCTTGTTTCTTTTCTTAAATGTTTAAAATTTTTTAATTTTTAAAATATATTTGAGAGGGAGTGAGGGAGAATGAGCAGTGGAGAGGCTCAGAGGGAGAGAGAAAGAGAGAAGCAGACTCCCTGCTGATCAAGGAGCCCAATGTAGGGCTCCCGCCCGGGACCCCAAGATCATGGCCTGAGCCAAACGCAGATGCTTAATCGACTGAGTCACCCAGGCACCCTGAATTATTTTGTTTTTTATATTATATAGTGTGAAATAGACTGTTATAAATTAAGGGTACATATTGTAATCATGGTATCAGTCACTAATAAAAATAAAGAAAAAGATAAAGCCAAAATAGCCAGAAGAATTAAAATGGTACACTAAAAATTTGACTTAACTCCAAAGAGAGAAGGAAAGGAGAATGAGAATATTAAAGAACAGGTAGAATAGAACACAAATAAGAACATGCCATACCTGAATCCCACCTATATCAGTGGTAACATTAAATCTAAATCAATTAAACATTTCTAGAAAAAAGCAGAGACTGTCAGGTAGAAAGGAAGGCAACTAAGTCCTGTGTGCAAGAGCCGTACTTGAAGTACCGAGGGACAGATAGGTTGAAAGTGAAAGCATGAAGAAGCAGGTACCATGCAAAAAATAAGCACAAGAAAACCAGAGTGACAGTATGGATGTCAGGAAAAGTGGACCTCCAAAAAAAGGAGTATTATGTGAGATAAAAAGGGACATCTCATAATTAAAAAAAAAAAAAAGAGGATCCGTTTACTCAGAAGATCTAACAATCATGAATGTGTGTATGCCTCATAACATAGCTTCAACATAGTTGAACAAAAACAGACAACTGAAGGGAGAAATGGACAGATTCTTCATTGTAGCTGGAAATCTCCCTGCTGCTCTCTATCATTGACAGAACAGTCAAATAAGAAATGAGAACACGGCCATCTTAACTGAGCTGGTTTTTATAGAACACTATACGCAGCAGAGGAATATTCTTATTTTTCAAGTGCACATGGAATGTTTGCCAAGAAAGACCATCATGTATCATAACGTAAGAGTTAAATTTCAGAGGACTGAAGTCTTTGATCACACTGGGAATTGAATTAGCAACAAAAGTCCAAGTAAATGTCTTCAGTCTGCACAGGAGCTCAGGGGGAAGCTCATGTCTGAAGCAGAAAGGTGGCCTTCACTGAGAATGGGCTACGATCAGCCCACCACAGTGAGAGGAGAAGGCAGTGACACCAAGTCTCATTATACACACAGCACTGTGAAAGGGTATCTTATATACACTGAGTCTTGTAGTATTTTAAACAGCTCTCTTTGCTTGAGAGCCAACACTTAATCGACTTTCCCCAAGTTTCCTAGCTTGTGAGTAAGAGAAATGGGGTTGGGTTCAGGTCAGTCTGGCCCCAGCCATCCTTCTGTGGACCACATTACAGTATGGTCTCTTAATCATATATGTACGTTGCATTTCCTTCCCTGATGAGATTTTGAAACTAGGGTCTTCCCTGATAAAAGTTTGTCTGTTGTCTGTCCTTACAGGTTATAGCTATGCTTTTTCCAATTCATATGCTTTTTCCATGTTTATTAAAATGAAGTGTGCACACAAATCCTTCTTCAGTATCCTCAGTTGAAGTCACCTCCTGACCTTCTTAGATATAACCTAACACAGATTTCTATGTATATATGCACACATGTATGTATACATGTGTATTATATGTATATCACACATAAATACGTATGTATGTATATGAACATAGATATGTCATATAGATAATATATAATTAAATTATATAATATACACACATTCTTGTCTCTTTTCTCAATTTTTTTTTTTGCCTTTTCTTGAGGTTCACTCAAGCTGAACTTCTTTAAGCAAATGTATTAAGATTCATTGGGGTTAGCTATTGCCAGTCACCCATGTGCTGGAGGCCTCAGGGGCCTCATGTCAGGCATCCTGCCACGGAGGTCTGTGCTCATCACTCTGTGTGCTTCCTCAAATCCCTGGTTCCTGGGCTCTGCTGCCTGAGCCTGTGTCAAAGTTTTGCCCGGTGCTGAGCACACCTTCTAACCCTCTGTCTGGGATTATGAATTGTACTAGTGGGGCATTAGGATACCTCCACAAGACCTTGCAGAGGAAAGCCCTAAACTGGGATTTGTCTGTGCTTGTCACAGATAAGTGCTGTTTACTTATGAGGGCTGCATTAGTTTCAGGCCAGTGGAAAAGCCTTTCCATCTACCAGTTCACTGGGCAGCACTTGTCAAACAATAATGTTCATGGGCAAAGCCAGGAGCACAATTTCACAGCCTCAATGCTCCCTTAGTTCCTATTCACCCACCCATGCCACGTTTTGTGCCTGCCCATCACAACTTCTCTGTTGTCTGGACATCTTACTGCTTGACTCCCGACTTTCATAAATAGAGATTATGTCCTTTAACTAAGCACAGGCTCTGAATTTGAATTATGGATTCACCTCTGTTTATCGACATGACTTGTGACATTTGAGAAATCCTCTTGCCTCTCTGTGCTTCAGTGTCCTCTGCTTCTTATCAAGAATCATAATAAAAGCTAGCTTACTGAGTTGCTTACAAGATTCGGTAAGATGATTCATGAAAGACCTTTGTAAAACGAAGTGATTACCATATGCATTTGTTATTTTATATATGATTTAAGTTCACTGATAGTTGATGGTATAAATCAGAACCACATCCAACAGTATCCCCCCCTCCAGTAAAAAAAAGCATTATTTAAGCATGCCTGGTCAGTGAAGTTGAGCATACCCCAGCTGCATGATACCGGCTTTGTCAACAGTGTTTACACTTGGCCTTTATTTGGGGGAAAATGCATAGCTACTTCAGCAGGTACTGGGACGTTGAATTCTTAGCCCAACATGCAATGGTGGACTTGTTGGAAATCTTTTTAAACATTTAAAAGTTTTTAAGCAAAAGGACATAAGTAGGACTCATTGGCACACCTTTGTAGTTGAAATTCTTGGATCTAGCAGGTTTGATGAAATACAGACTTGACCATCTCTGGGGACATTACCTCTTCCCCTCTACTAGTAGAGCTCAGAGCAGAAAGGCTGGAGAGTAATGGCAGGTATAAGACTTGATGGAGGTGATGACTTTAGGGCCACACAGTGACAACGTAGTAGGAGTATGTGATGAACATTTATTGATTTAATGACTGCAGGGACACAGATGTTTATTGTAGAATATTGGGGAAACCTAAAAAAGTGTGGAGAAAAAATAACCATGCAGGTCAACTGTCATTGTATATCTATGTCCTTATTCAGAGTAGTAACTGAGTGCCTTTTAGGGGACAGGTGCTGGCAGACATCAGAGAACAAGACAAAATTCCTGTCCTCATGCAACTTAGTTCCCAGTGAGAGCAGAAAAGACCAATAATAACCAAGTGGTCACCACTATGGAGAAGAATATGGGGAGTCAGTGCCAGGAGCACTGGCTTCTGGGGTAGAAAGGGGACTTAAATAATAGTGACAGAACTCATAAAGGACAATTGAGGGGTGCCTGGGTGGTTCAGTTAAGCATCTGCCCCCAGTTCAGGTCATGATCCCAGGGTCCTGGGATTGAGCCCCACATCTGGCTCCCTGCTCAGCAGGGAGCCTGCTTCTCCTGCTCCCTCTGGGTTCTCTCCTTCTGTCTCTCAAATAAATAAAATCTTAAAAAAAAAAAAAAGGACAAAGGAGCAGAGATCTCAAGAAAGAGTAGGTCATGTGGGTATTTGAAGAAGGAGCATTTTAGGTGAGAAGTAAGCTGGTGCAAAGGTCCTGAGGCAGGATTGTGCCTGTTCTGGTGCTCCAGCAGAAGGCCATTGTAAGTGGAGCAGAGGGCAGAGAAGAAGGTTGGGGGGTGGGCACTGAGGGCCAAATTCTGCAGTATGTGGTTGGCCCCTGGGAGCTTCTCCTTTTTCTGTATGATACTGTGTTTACTTAGAGAGCCCTACGTAAGAATACTAATTGATACATGGAAAACCATGAAAAATGTCAGGAGCTGAGGATAAGAAAGGTGACAATTTCATGACCTCGTCTTTGCATTTTGAGTTGAGCTCACGTGTGTGGAGGCAGCATGTCATAGTGGAAACAGCATGGTGTTGGAATCGCAGGACTTGTGTTCAGGACACTTTGACTCTGTCATATCCGGCCCTGTGACCACATCTGTAGCCTCTCTGGGCCTCAGTTTCCTTATCTATAAAATGTACCTGTTGGAGTTTTTGACCATGTCATTTTGCTTATGTATGTGGATAAGACAAAGAAATTGCTGAAAATTTGTCAAAGATGGAAAAGACTATGTATGTTCTCATCCAGTTAACTTCCTATTCCTAAATGCTGCTCTTCCATCTAGAGCTACATAATTCCGTAAATAAGCCATAGACACCCGTGCCCATTTAAGTTAAAGTGAAATGAAGTAAAATGAAGCATTCCATGCCTCAGTCCTACTAGTTCTGTTTCAAGAGCTCATCACCCACATGGCTGCTGGGTTGGGTAGCGCAGAGCACAGAACGTTCCCACCATCACCGGAAGTTCTCTTGGATGTTGCCACTGTCCAGCATGTGGCAAACCCCTACTTGTCCTGACCTCTTGTTCATGTGTGTGGTGAGTGATAATACTGTTGTGGCATTTCATAACTCTTGTTTCTGGACCTCCATGATCCCGTTCTCTTTGGGGAGCAGCTGGGGTAGGATTTCTAAGACCCACAATAGATTACCCGATTGCGAATTTCTGAGGGCAAGACAGATGTCTCTTAACCATTTCCTCCGTGACTGTGGTGCAAGCTAAAGTGCGCAGTCTGGGGCTCCAGAGGGCACGGTCAGAATTAATTAAGGCATGTGGCATAGCCTCAGATGCTCCTGCAGGCGACAGAGTTGCAGAATATTGTTACTAATTGCATTTTGCTTTGGTGCGTCTGTTGGCTTCCTCCTGGTCCACTTGAGATTAGACTAATTTGTTGGGCTCTGTTAACTCCCCTGCAGATAGCATTTCATGTGCTCTCATAAAAGCTGCCTACATGTTATTTGTACTTTCAACATATTCCTGAAATAAATGGTGCTGGTGTTGGTTTATTAGATTTATTTAAGAAAAATAAGCCCAATACCCAATGGCCCATACAATATACGTTGAAAACCGCATTCCACCAACCAACCACAGAATTGAATTGAGCAACAGTGGCCACAGTTGTCTTACAGGAACGTGCCAGATGGGCGGTGGCCGCAGGGGATTACTAGACCAAGAAGATAAACAAGATGAAAATGGAATTATTTCTCCTTCCAAATCAGGATTTTCCACTGTGTTTGCAGCAACGAGTCTGGGGGAAATACAGCCCATGAAGAGAGTTCATGGTCTTGGTGCCAGTTCTCTGTGTGTGCAGAGATAAATCAGTGGATTTATGGATTTAATTTCCCCTTACTGCTGACCCCCTTCCTATCTGAAGGTAGGGATTTAGAAGTTAAGGTGTGTATCTACAGGTAGTAAAATACTATTTTGTTTTTTCTCACCGCCTGGCTCTTGTATAGAATTAAAATTGCAGGAGAATTTTGTTAAAGATGGGTCGATTCATTACCCCATACAGAGTCATTTGTAGGAGCCAAGCCTGGCTGTGTTGGGTTCTGCTGTGGAGGGGGGCTTCTTTCTGATAGCTGTCTGCTCGGAAAGATGATGGGTGACTCACCCAGGTAGCTGCCCCAGCATTTTGATCTGTCTCCCCTCTACTTTTTTTTTTTTTCCTTCCTGGTTTGTTTTGCTTTCTTTTATCCACTCCCTTCCCATCCCAACTACACCAGTGTGTGGAGAGAAACCAGAGTTTTCTCATGAAACCTTTCCCATGAAGCTGAGCAAGGGTTTTAGGGGTTCAGTTTAAGATAGTTCCCTTATAGAACCTTCCTTAGAGGTCATTCAGACTGCTCCATTTTCCCTATTCAAGCTGCCATGACTTATTTTGAAAAATGTCCCTAAATCATATCTTACTCAGAGACTTGTGCCGTGTTAGATCTCTTATGGTTGCATGGCACTGAAACCCAGGTCAGCCTAGCTTAAGGGTTATATTCCACATAATTTGGAAGTCCAATGTTGGACTTCAGGCCCAGCTGTATCCAGGGCTTGACCTAACTTTGTCTTTGTTTCTCCAGTGCATCTCCTTTGACACACTATTCTTAGACATGCTTTTCCCTTGTGACTGGAAATATGTTCTGGAGAAGTTCCAAGCCAGCTCTTCCTAATAGAGGCATGTGGAGAGAACCGTCTCTCTCTGGCATCCGTATGCAGGCTCAGGGAGGACTCTCAGTGATCTGTAGGGTCACGTACTGATTCCTGGGTGAATCACTGTGGTATGGCCAGGAGGGCAAACTTGGCCAATTCTGAGTCATGGGGCCCTGTGTGTGGCTGGTGGGTATGCCAAGCCAGGCCAGAATCATAGGTAGAGATTCTCCTGTAAGAAGAGGGGGACCCTCTGGTACAGATGTCCACTCCACCACTCCAGATGGGACATCTTTGTGTCTCAATCCAGCTGTTGGTTGTACAGGGATTCTTACATGTCAGCCCCCCTCCCCCAACCAAAGCAGGAGGGCTCCATTCTAGAAAGCAACTGGAGGTATGAACTCTTCTTCCGAAACCCCACTTCAGTGATGGCGGCTTCCCTGGGGTTGCCATGGAAACACAGTGACACCAGGGCCTATCCTGGCTTGTAGACTTCACTGACCTTTCAGATCAGTGGGGAGTTGGGAGTTCACGTCTTGCCTGTGCCCTTCACTGGCTTTGGGAACTTACATTTTCCCAGCCTCACTTACTACTTCTTTCCAGTGGGGATGCTTATAGTAGCTGCTTGATAATGCTCTTGTGAAAATCAAATTTGGCTTGGGGACAGTCCTTACCCCATTGCCTGGCATGGGGTAGGTGCTCTGTAAACAATGGCTCTTCTCCTCTTGGCCTATCTTCCCTCTCCCCATTGCTAGCATGAGTGCCTCTGCCAAGATGGGTGGTTGGATTTACTGTTCTTCCTTAGATGAACAGGTGGTTTCAGGTATTGACACAGCACAGCCCTAAGCATGTGAATTCTGGAGCAAGACCACCTGAAATGAATGAATCCATGCTCTGTCCCTTGCTAATTGTGTGACCTTGTGTCAGCCACTTAATTCCTCTGTGCTTATTTGAAAGGAAGGAATTGACGACAACTACATGAGTTAATCCATTTTAAGTGTTTAAAACAATGCTGGTGCTTAGGGAACAATTAATGCATTGATTATTAGTTGTGCTGGTCCTAGGTCTCTCTTGTGCTTTTCTGGCTTCCTAGACGAAGATGGTGGCCCCCTGTCTCTGGGGATGTGCCTGTCCAGCAATTCACACACAAAACAGATAATCATGGCAAAAAATGGGCAGAAGACGTGAACAGACATTTCTCCAAGGAAGACATACAAATGGCTAACAGACACATGAAAAAATGTTCATCATCATTAGCCATCAGGGAGATTCAAATCAAAACCACATTGAGATACCACCTTAACACCAGTTAGAATGGCCAAAATTAACAAGACCATAAACAACGTGTGTTGGAGAGGATGTGGAGAAAGGGGAACCCTCTTACACTGTTGGTGGGAATGCAATTTGGTGTAGCCACTTTGGAAAACGGTGGGAGATTCCTTAAGAAATTAAAAATAGAGCTTCCCTATGACACTGCAATTGCACTACTGGGTGTTTACCCCAAAGATAGAGATGTAGTGAAAAGAAGGGCCATCTTTATCCCAATGTTCATAGCAGCAATGGCCACAGTTGCCAAACTGTGGAAAGAACCAAGATGCCCTTCAATGGACGAATGGATAAAGAAGATATGGTCCATGTATACTATGGAGTATGATGCCTCTATCAGAAAGGATGAATACCCAACTTTTGTATCAACATGGACGGATGGGACTGGAAGAGATTATGCTGAGTGAAGTAAGTCAAGCAGAGAGAGTTGATTATCATACGGTTCTGCTTATTTGTGGAGCATAAGGAATAGCATGGAGGACATGGGGAGATGGAGAGGAGAAGGGAGTTGGGGGAAACTGGAGGGGGAGATGAACCATGAGAGACTGTGGACTCTGAAAAACAATCTGAGGGTTTTGCAGGGGCGAGGGGTGGGAGGTTGGGTGAGCCTGGTGGTAGGTAGTATGGAGGGCACGCATTGCATGGAGCGCTGTGTGGTGCATAAACAATGAATTCTGGAACACTGAAAAGAAATTAAAAAACTAAAAACTAAAAAAAAAAACAAAAACCCCACACCCATTCTGCCACGTGAATGTTTCCCAGAAATTTCTTTTTCTGACTCCTAATATGTCTTGATTTCCAACCAAGCAGAGACCCGCCTAGATCACATACCTACAGTGGAAAAGACTCTTTCTTTCCTTTAGTCACTCAGGATACCTTTTTTATTAGACTCTAACACATTTGTGTACCAAGTGCCAAAAGGAATAGACTTCCCACCAAGGGACTAATGGAACCCGCACCTAGGGGAAGAGATGTGCACCTGTATGTCTGACTTGTCCTTCCTACCCTTACCCCCTCCTGACTTCTTCCCCCTCACTTCTTCCCAGAGGGTACTGCTCTTCTGACTTTCCATCATCCCTCAGTTTTGCCTTTTTTGAATCTGATGTGGATGATGTCGTGTAGTTCACATTCTTCCATGTCTGGTCTTTTCCCAGTGGGTACAATGCCTGTGGGGCCATCTGTGCTGCAACACGGATGTTGGCGCCGCTGCCTGGCTTTCCTGTGTGCAAACACACCACGGCGTATCCATTGGCTATTGGTGGATATTTGAGTTGTTCCAGTGAGGCTACTGGGAGTGTTGCTGCTGCTGAACATTCTTTTATCAGCCTTTTTGTATATCTGTGCTCATTTCTGTTGCATATCTTCCTGGGAATGTCGTCTCTGGGTCAGAGGGGGGACCTGTGACCGTCTTCAGTTCATCCCATCCGACGGTTTTCTGACAGCATGTCAGGACCCCACTCCTGCTGGCAAGCATGAGCATTCCGGTTGTCCGATGTCTTTTTCTGGGTGTGGTCGTAGTCAAATGTTTTAGCCTGTCTGCTAGATTTTGGCCTAGGAGTAGCCCGTATTGTGAGTGCCTGTGCAAATCTCTTGAGGGTATTTTTTCAATAAGGTCATCTTTCTATTTCTTGGGGATTTGTGTACAGTCTTTATGTTCTGGATGCAAGCCATTTGTTGGTTTCAAATGATGCAACTACTCCCACTCTGGTGTGTTTCCTTCATTCTCCTGGTGTTTCTTGATGAAGAAGATGCTTTATGAGTTTTCTTCTTTGTGTGCCGTTTCCCTTATATATTATACTAATTAATTTATTTATTAATTAAATATTTTATTTGAGAGGGAGCACAAGTCGGGGGTTGGGCAGAAGCAGAAGCAGGGAGCCCGACAGAGGGCTGGATCCCAAGACCGTTAGATCATGTCCTGAGCCAAAGGCAGATGCTTCACTGACAGAGCCACCCAGGTGCCGCTCCCTTGTATATTTTGAAGCCGCATCTACAGGCAAATGTGCTTATCTCCTCTTGTTGGGAATAGTGGATCGCTCTCTGCAGTTTTGTTCTAGCTGCAACCGACACACCTCCAGCTGGGAGACTTGTGGTCTGTCCTCCACAAGAACTGCTTTTTCTCTATTTTAAAACAGAACCATCTTTCCTCACCTTTGCCTCTGGCTTACATGTTAGGTAGGGTTTTTGCTTTCTCCTTTTTTTTTTTTTAAAGATTTTATTTATTTGACAGAGATCACAAGTAGGCAGAGAGGCAGACAGAGAGAGGGGGAAGCGGCTCCCCGCTGAACAGAGAGCCCAACGTGGGGCTCGATCCCAGGACCCTGGGACCATGACCCGAGCCGAAGGCAGAGGCGTTAACCCACTGAGCCATCCAGGTGCCCCTCTCCTTCTTTTTTAAAGATTCTAAGTCACTGACTCTTTGCACCTGTTTTCAGACCATGAAGTCAGAGAATGCGATGTGTTAAAAGAAAAAGCGACAGGCCAATCAAGCATTCCCTTGAAATTGTTTTTCCCTAAAGAGGTAACGAGGGGAAGTCTTTGAAAAGGAAAGGACTCCAGGGTTAAGATGCATATAAGTGGGGGATCATCTATTAAACAACAATTCTACTTACAGTGGCTACTGTTTCTGACCATTCATCCATCCTTTGCGCAAACACTCTACATGGACTCCCTCATTTGGACTCAGTAAAGTCTAAGAACTTGGCCACATTAATAACCTCACTTTATAGCCGGGAATAGCGGGGTTCAGTACCTTTCCAAAGGCACACTGTCAGTACATGCTGGAGGCAGGTTCAGAGTGGGCTCTGCTGGGCTCCAGAGCTCCGTTGTGTGCCCCGCTGTCCTGGGGGTGAACAGGCAGCCTTGCTCTTGGCAATTTGGATCAAGCCAGCAGAACCACATTCCAGGCCTCCTGCTAGGAATAGTTCAGTCCTGATGTAAAAATTGGGCAGCTTCTCCTTCCCCAGTTCTCTCTCTAAGAAATAAATCACTGAAGCTGATTGTCTCCTCGGGGCCTTTTCAAGGTCTTTTCTTCCTCCTCATTCTGGAAGGCGCCGTGTCTTGTTCCCCTCATGTGATCAGGAGGACCTTAAAGTTTGGGATAAAATTTGCCTGGCTTCAATACTTAGCAACAACCTGGTCTAGAATTGTGGATGTGAAAATCATTGTGAGTCTAGATTTCCCTTTTAAATGTAGCCTGCTGTCCAAGCACAATGTCTAATGATGGCCTGGTCTCAGAAACCTAGAAGAAACCGGTGTTGACAATCTCTGGCTATTTCCAGATCCTGTCTCTAGTCACTGCTGGAACCTGAGTTTTCAGCCTCCTGGTCAAGTCCTCACAACTATGATGGTGGGAATTGGCCCTGGTTTGGGGGAGAGGACCCTTCTAGGGGAAGCAATGAGTAGGAATGCGGATATTGTGCTGGGCCCTCTAGGTTGTGGGCAGCTTATTGGCGAGACTTGGTGGAAAGTCAGTGTTGGGTGTATCCAAGGGTTCCCAAGTCTCTAAGATACTTGGCTTATGGCTGGAGGGGTAGAACAGCTGCCATTACCTGGCCTTTTAAAATGTCAGTAGCTCTGTGCCTTGAGCTGCACAATGTACTCCAGTTGATTGAGAAGCTAACTCTGTGTTGTAGAGTTTTTGTTCATGGAGGGAGAAAATCAGAGAGAAGCTTGGGGCGGGCCTGGCTCCCTTTGCTGGGTGAGGCACCTCGAGTGCCCTGGGGACCATAACAAGGGTGCCTTCACTCTCTCTGGGACTGTTGTAGCTCACTGACTTGGCATTTGGGGCTGACTCTTGCCGCTTGCCTTCTCTCCGTAACCAGAGGGTCTTGCCTTTGTGTGCTCCCACCTGACTATTGATTACCTCTTGCAAAGGGACTTCCCTTCACTTTTAACTTGAAAATAGTATTTTCTCAATTTTATGGTTTCTGCCTACCCCCACCCCCACCTCCCCACCCGTTGCTTCTCTCCCCACGTAGGAACTGCCTAAAGCATAAGCAGCTGTTTTCTGGGTAATTTTCCACGGTGCCTTTCGAACATTTAGCCGTAGTGGAGGGCTCTGGGAATGATTGCCCTCGCCTGAACCAGCCATCCGTAGACACAACTACAATGGCAGCATGAAGATTGGCTGTTTAGGGACTTCAAAGCTTAGTAATTGCGGAGAGCAATTTGCTTTCTCTCCTCACTAGTGTCTGTCTAGAGACAATTGCAGAAACTTTTAGGGGCATCTGAGAAATCTTGTCCTTGGAGTTGGAGACAAAAAAGGGAAAAGGCAATGCAGTTTGTTTCCCTGGTTAACTCATTCCTGACAATTTAACTAGATTTTTCGCCCTGAGAGGTCTCAAGAGGACAGTCATGAGTGTGTGTGTGTGTGTGTGTGTGTGTGTGTGTGTGTGCCTTTCCCAGCTGCGTAGGATCTGGGAGAAAGGAAGTCTCGTGGGTCCTTAAGGACCCTTCCCCAGTGCTATCCCTTCATGGAAGTGTTTCCCAAGTGCTCAGTCAGGAGCAGGCCTCTGTGGGGCCGGATTTATTTCCACTTGAGATAAGTGTGGACCAAAAAGTCTGAGCCCGGGAAGTGGAGTGTGTGGCTCGGCTCACACAGGTGGTCTGAGGGCTGGGCCCCGGCTGTCTTTTGCAAGGAACTCTGGGCAGAAACAGTTGATGCCACGACAGCTGTCTGGGGCCTTCGTAGGTCTGCTTTACCTATGGGAGGGGGAGCGGTCAGGAGAACCGTGGCCGAGGAGCTCACAGGAGCACCTGAAAAGTCATCAGAAAGAGTCTCCTCCATTTTGCTTTCAGGTTAGAGAGACTGTTTTTGTTAAGGATGGAACCTAGACCGTATAAACCTCAAGATGGTAGGGAAATTCTCCAGCTGCTCCTGGCTTCCTCTATTACACCCTGAGATCGTAATCACCAAGAGAGTCCACAGATGTCTGTCGAACCGAGTAGAATTTGTGTAAATCTTCCTTTAAAATACCTCGTTTTTAACCTTTTGTGACAGAGCACATGTGTAGCCCACAAAGGCAAACAGTATTTGCCTTCTGGCTCTTTAGAGAACAGGTTTGCAGGACCCTCTCTGGGAGGGTGGGCCCTGCCGGGCACGAGGTAGCAGCCCTACACCTCTTATTTTCCTCTCCCCCATCTCTTGCACGGTCTCTCCCCAGGTTCTCCCCTGCCTGGGCATTTGGTGTAGTGGGCTTCCATCGCCAAGATCAGCCCCAGAGACTAGAGCTGGCCTAAAATAAAGATCTGTTCAACATGGAAATGTGTAGCTGTTTTGTGTTGTAGGTATTTTCCCCACCTTTAAATAAAAACTCACTGAGGACCACATGTGCTTAGGGTTACCACAGGTGTGTGTAGCTTTCACCACTTCCTAATAAATAATCACGTTTAAGCTGAGGATTAGTGAAACATTTTTCTGACAGTTTTTAAACTGGTTATTTATTTTCTTGGAGAAATAGTACCTAGAATGGCATGGTAATGAACTGCCACTGTTGTTATGGGATTCGTTCATGTTACCGGGGGCGGGGGAAGGGGGAGATTTATGTTCCCAGGTACCTTTAAGTTGCAAAAGACGTAAGAATAATGGGGTTCTCTAAAGAGCACAGAGACAGTGTTAATAAGCCCAAAAGGTCTGGGTTACTGTGGTTGAGGATGCGGTCATAATTTATTAGAGATTTTCTCCAATTCTACCATTCGGGCATAATTGTTGTGTGGAAGAATGCAAGGATGAGCAGGAAGGCAAGCAAGGACCCCTATCAAATCTGCATCTGGTTTTTAGTAAGGTGGCTCCCCAGTTTGTTCAGGTGTGTGTGTGTGCTCACACAGTGATTGCTTGCCCCCCACCCCGGGGCCTGCTGGGCTGTGGGTCAGGTCCAAGGTTACGCTGTAGCAGGGGGGCAGGGAAAGGGGCTCAGTGGTCGGGGATACACTTAGCCAAGTGGTCTCCCTTCTAACATGAACGAGCCCTACCTGCACCTGGTCCAGGCTGTGCGTCTCGTCGACCAGACTCCTGCTTCCTCTTCGGTCCTCCAGCTGCACGCAGCAACCACAAAGAGGTTCAGTGTAATAGCATGTTCCTCCCCTCCCCCCACCCCAGTCCAAGGTGTCTCCTCGGATTTCAGTTCTTCTCCTTTTACCTACCCTCTGGCTTCACCCAGATCCTAGCCCTAGAGGCTCAGCTTCCCTGGGCTTGGCTAAGGGTAGGCCTTTGCTTGCAAAAGAACCAGAAGAAGCCATCATTTTTCCCATCTCAGCTCTCATTGAACCAGAGTCCCCGCTAGTTGCTGAGGTTTGAGCTGGGGTCAGCAGAGTCTACCCTTGGGGATCGGATGGGCTAGGACTCAGGGAGACACCCTGCCGTCCTGGGCACTGGCTGATCATGGCGTGTGGAAAGAGTGCAGGCTCTGCAGTTGGACAGAGCTGGATTTGGAACCCTACTGTGTGACCTTAAACAAGTTAGTTAACCTTTGAGCCTTAACTGTGAAAGGTAGCTGACCTCTCCATCCTTGCGAAGTCCTTGTAAGAACACAAGCATGAGATGCTGTTTTCTTGAAACTGCCCCCCCACCCCCACCCCTTAGAAAATGGCAGGACACCAGCACCTCGCTAGGCCCTGGGTCCTTGTTCTACCACCCCATGGATCTATAGCGGAAAATATTCTCACATTGCTTGTGGTCACTCTTCCGGTCACTGTTTCTTTTCCCTTCATGACTCTTCGCAGACTCTTTCATTCTCTTCCCCTCTCCTGGCTCATTCCCCATCCTCCTCACCCTTCCCTGCACCAGGCTGACCAGATACACCATAAATTCAGGGGTAGCCAAGGCCCTCTGCCCGAATATCCTCCTTCTTTGTTTTTGCAGCTGCTTCGGCAGGGTTTTGCCACCTTAGCCTTGGATCCTTCATTGCCTCTGAATGGCCTGTGAACTGTCACGGTCCTCTTGACCTGGCTGTGAAGGCTGGTCCAGGAGTAAGTTTTGATGAATGAGCACAGGGAAGAAGACCACCAGGGCACAGAAGCCCTGGTAGGAGGTGGAAGTGGGAAGGGCAGAGGCTCTGAGGAGAAGCCTTGCCTCGATCAAAGCCACCCATGTTTAGGAAACTCCGTCCCCGAGGAGAGGTGGCTGGTGCAGTGGTGAACCTAGCTTTCATGTTTCAGTGGATTCCGAAATAGCTTTTCTGGAGGCTCTGCATGGATCCAGAGCACGAATGGTATAAGGACCTAACATTTCCCAGTCACTTCCTGGCGGTTTTCAGGGCAGGTCTAGTCACATGGAAAACTCTGGAATTTCAGAGACCCTCCTCATAAAGGAGGGAGATTTAGCACAGCATTGCCTGGATCCCTCCTTCAGTGCTTGGTCTGGCCCTTGACACTGCTACATGGAAAGTGGGCTACGTTATGGCCCCCGAGGAGGCTCCATCCCTACCTGACGCCGGCCGGCCAGGAGGATTGAGCTAGAGATTTCCTGTGGCCCAGACTATGTTGGGAGCCCCTGTGAGCCGAGGATGGCACCTTTAGCAGCTGACTTAGACCCTGATGGCTCTCCCCCAAGCAAACAGATCTGTGTGTATTATCACCTCATTAGGAAGGCATTGCCTCCTCCCTGCCAAGTCTGGTCCTACTGATAGCGGGAGTGCGGGTCCCATCAGGAGGATGCCTGCAGACAGTTGGACGGACTGCAGCGGCGGCCGACAGATAATGAGAAATCCGTCACACGCACGGGCTGGCTTGCAGCTCTGGATCACATGCATTAAGCTGTGAGTAATGTGATTACTTAAGTGGCATTTTATTTACACTTCTGCGCAGAGTGGTGGCTGCTGCTTTTCCAAAGCCACCATACCCAGATTTCATTTCTTAAAACATCTCCTCAGAGTCAGGATGGCAGGATCAGAAATAGATGGATCCAGAGGGGGCTGGCAGTCTGATTTTAAAACTCTTGTCACTGGCTCAGAGCGCAGGACACACAGAGGTCAATTAAAAAATAGAGTTACCAGGTTCGGGTGTGTGCCACGTGCCAGGCATTTTGCATAGACGTCTCAGGTAACCCTTGCAGTCATCCTGGTGGAGGAGGCACCCTGGCCCTCATTGTACAGGCGAGGAACCCAGTTTGCAGAGGTTGAATCACTTGCCCAGAATCGCTTAGGCAGTGGCAGCGGAGACATCAAGAGAAGTTACCACTGAAGAGTGTACCATAGGCTTTTGTGCTCTTGTATGTTTCTGATCGGGAAGCAGAGCCATTGATCTCAGCTCCAAGCTGGGCTAAGAGCTGAATTCTGTGAAAAGAGAGATGTGGGAAAGGAGCCATGAGGCTTTGATGGGCAACCCCAAAATAACCCACATGCAGTATTGTTCCCAAATAATTCCAGCGGGCGGCCCTGACAAGGGGTCTCCGATTCTAGCGGGGGTTTGTGTGTCCTGCTGGTCAGTCAGATGAGGGGTCTGAACCTCGGATGCCTTATTAAATCGAGCTGCAATTTGGGTGAGTTGCTGGAGCTGTCACCGCCTCGTGGGTAAATGTATGATTTCTGCTGTGAGCCCTGGGCCCTTCGGCGTGTTTCTGCACCAGGGTTGTGGGCCATGCACTGGTGAGTGAGCTGAGGGTCACCCCCTGTTAATCCTAGGTCTTTCATTCCCTAATAGGGCAGCCCCAATTCCAGGACAAAGGAACAAGGGGATGGTGACCCTATGTGCCAGCCTACAAATAGGCTCATTATAAGAGTTTGTGGCTCCATTCAGCTGCCTGGCAGTGCCCCAAGTCATTGTCCTTGGTCATGGCAGCCCAGGAAGCTCTTCATTGGTCCTTACTCTGTCTGGGACATGGGTCCATTTTTCAGCCTAAACTCTTGGTCTCCATGTTGCAGATTTCCATGCTGTGTGAATTCATGTCCAGATGATTGTACCTCCGTGCCCTAGAGTTTCCCCATCTGTAATGTTACAGCGATGCTGGCCTCGTTTTCCCCATCCCGTAGAACTCGGAATGAATGAATGTGTGAACAGACTAGTGAGTAGACAACACACAAACACATGAAGTCCTTCCTGTCATATTTTTTCCAATGGAAAAATAATAAAGTAGAAACAGCTTCGAATTCTCCCAACCACTGATAACCATTCTGATTTTTCTATAGTCCTTTTCTGTGTTTTTGTTTTTCATTTTTCTTTTTTTCCTGCTTACTCTGAGTTGTGGACACTAGTTGAGGATGTTGGGATACTAGAAAATGCAGCCATGAAGCCGACTGGATGAGAAGGCAAATTTAATGAACGGGATCCAGCATTGCTCCGATGTAGCCATTGTCCTGTCACTGGCATGTCGGTGCCATGGCTGCCCCTTCTTCTTGCCCAAGCCTCTGAGGAGGAGGGCTCTGGGCCCCAAGATGGCATAGTTATAGTGTGGATGAAGTAACTACCCTTGCTTCTTTGGCCTTCTTGATTGCTTCTTGGTTTTCTGTATTCTCCTCAAGTCATCGTATGTGATTTCGTCCGGGCATTTTGCCCCCTCTCACGAGAAGGTAACTGAGCCAGAGAGCTGGATCTTGGAAATTTTTTCCCTAGAGATGCCATCTCAGTACCTCTGGGCATCATGTAGAAAAGAAAAATCCAACTGGACTCTTTCTTGAATGCTTGTTAGTTATTTCATAGAAAGATTTTTAAAGACCCAGGACATAATTACTGTTTGTGTTCGTATTCAGTCCTTCCATTTGGAAGCAAGAATAAAAATCGCAGCAAAAGCAGCTTACTCCTTTGCTCCCTCTTGGAGTCCTCTAGTACACTGTAGTCCTTGCTACTCTGTGGAAATTGCTGCCACTTCATTCATATCGAGCTTCCAGGCAGAACTGATTATTTGGCATATGTAGAACCACTAAATTTCGTGACTGGAGGAGACTTGCATTATTATCATCATTCTTGTTATTCCCCCAAATAATAAGTGTAGAAAAGAGCGTAAAAATTAAGGTGCTAAGATGGTTTCTGCCAGCTAAGTGTTCCTCCACCAGAAATAAAGTGTGTTGAATGTGTGGTTTGTCACCATGTAAGTGAGCTCACTTTTTTAAAAAGATGTTTTTAATCAATTTATTTGAGAGAGAGAGAGAGAGAACCCGAGTGGTGGGGGGAGCGGCAGAGGGAGAGGGAGAAGCAGGCTCCCCACTGAGCCAGGAGCCCAACACAGGACTCGATCCCAGGCCCCTGGGATCATGACCTGAGCCAAAAGCAGATACTTAACCAACTGAGCCACCCGGGCATTCCTAACTGATTCCACTTGATAATTTTGATCTGGAGGGTTCTGACTTTAAAGAATAGGTAGAAGAACTGATGGTTCACCTCTCTCCCTATCCCTGTCCCCTGCAAACTAGAGTGAAACCTTTTGAAAGTTGAGGGAGAGCCTTAACTCATATCACTGAGAGTTGGGAGGGGGCATCCAATTCCCAGAGCACAGTCACACGGCATGGCCTGTGTTCTCAGGAAGCTCACCTCCAAAGGTAAAAGATGTGAAGCTGGCAGTAAGTTTCCGTAGGATGGAGAGAAGGGCAAGCATACAGACCAGCTGGTTTCTATTGGGGTCTGTGATGACTGCCATGTCCTTGGCAGGTGGCTGGTGGTTCTTGGTTGATGAGGTTGAGAGAGCCTGGGTGTGAGCTGGCTTTCGGCCCTGGGGTGGCATGCCCACAGGCCAGCATGGCTCCCCTAGACCTGGTGTCATTGCTCAGCCTTCCAGCTAGAGTAGACAGGCTGCAGTGGGGCCGGTGGCCAGCCACAGTAGCTGCAGAGCTTCCTAGTCCCAGATGAAGGGACGAGCGGAGCAGTGCGGTGATGGCTGTCTGGGGAGATTCTGAGCAAAGCCGGCTTATGTCTCTGGTGTCTTGTCTCTGTGGCTTCACGTGGGTTCACAGTTACTGCCTTTTGCCTGAGCCGATGGCTGTTGCTACGAAGACTTGTGCTCCTTGGCACCGCACCTGCTGGTTCGCTTGCCTGCAGTGCCCCTTCCATCCCGGGGTGTGTTCTTTGCCTGGAACCCCACTCACCTGTCCAGACCCAGCTTGAGACCCACCGCCTCAGGAGAGTCTGTTCAGGTTTCCGGGAATAATGAGTGGCTTCTCTTCTGTATTCCTGTAGCTTTCACGATTATAATAATTCTTACCGAAATCACCACACTACCAGGTAATACTTGGCTTCATCTGCTTGCGTGGCTGCATCTCTCTCCCCTGGTCCGGCTGTGGGCGTCCTGCGGGCAAGGGCTGGCTGTTGCTCCTCCTTGTTGTCTAGCACAAGGGCAGGTAGGTAGTAAACGTTGCGTGAATGATGACAGTGAACATGCAGAGTAGACTTCTTCACTGGTGTCCTTGGTTTCACTTGGACTCCCTCTCATTTGTCCCCCCACCCTCACCCCCCAGTGAGGCCAACTTACCTCATCAAACATCAGTTTGATGGGGATCCCCTCTAAGTGCGCCCTCTAGTGGTTCCTCAGTGCCTTGAAGTCGGCCTCTCTCCTCAGGCCTTGAGGCCCTCCAGCCTCTGGCCCCAACTTCTTTTGCAGCTTCCACTTCAGTTTGTCTCTGTGGGCGCTCCAGGCACTAAGCTAGAGCGTGGCCAGATGGTAGCAGTTTCCCTGGAGAGGAACAGGACTGACCCATGTTCATGGAATAGGATTCCACATGGGTCCCACAAACGAGGGGGCTGGACCCCTGTTAGGGGACTCAGTGCATGTTGCCCTTGGTATGAGGACAGCTGTCTTGTGGCTTCTGGGTCATCCATCCTGTCCCCTGCCATCAGTACATCATCTCTGGGACGCAGAGGTCCAGTGAGCAGCTTCCCAAGAGGGGAGCCTGGCTGCGGCTCTTGGTGTGGTCCTCTGAGTCTCCCGCTCTACCTGGCATCTTTTTGGTAGTGCGGGGCAGGGCGGTGGTGGGGAGAGCCCTCCTTCCACCCACCACAGAGTTGTGGAAGTGCTGGTTGAGTGAGAAGAAAGGTGCCTTCTCCATAACGGTGTTCATTGAGCCCAGCAGCTGTTGGCAGCATGGGTGCTATGGGGGTCCTCGCTTTCAGAGGGTTGTTCTGGTTTTAGCAATGGCTGTAACCTCAGCGAGCCCTCCCACTCCCCCTTCTCCATGGAAAGCCTTGTTGGTGATCGTCGAGGTAAACTGTTGCTCAGGAGCATGGATCCAGTTTTGGCAGGCTTGACTGCTCTGATTACCACTTGCCATGGGGGGATGTCACTTCAGAAGTTGTGACTATCACACAAGCACTCGCAGATCCTGATGCTGACACCATTGGCTTGAAGTGGACAAAAAACATTGACCAGTATATTTCTGGGGCCTTTTTTTTTTTTTTTTTTTGCTGGGGGTGGGTATCTGCTGTGTAAGTGGTCCAAGGGCCAGAGCCTTGGGACGCAGAGGAGGGTGGGCAGGGCGGCTGCTGGGACACTTGGGGACACCATGAAGGTAGTCTTTATTGCTACGCCTCCTGGATGTTCCCTCGAAGAGAAGAGGCTGAATGGCAGGGCTGGGAGGAACTGTAGCCGGCCTAACTGTGCAGCTAATGAAAATTTCATGCAAAGTCTGTACCCATAGCTTCCCAGAGAGATGGCTGGTGCCAAAGCCACCGCTTCCGCCATGCTGTGCCTTGATGTTGTGATGGATACTTCGCTTTGAACTGGGCCCCAGGGAGTGCTGGCGGAAGGCAGGTGTGAGTGCTCCATCCAGAGCACACAAAGACAGGACTTCTCAGGCTGCTTTGTCAGGGCTGATGGCCATGGTTCTGAAACCCCGGCTGCCATCTTGGGTAGGGGTGGATCAGGGACTGAGGGCATCTTCCCTGCTTTCTTGGATCTAGGTGCATGACAGATGGACTTGAACTCTGATCTCACAAAGACCCTGTGAGGCAGGTCTTTACACTCCCCCATTTCACAGATGGGAGAGCTGAGGCTTCAGACACACATGGGTCATGGCAGCAATAGAGAAACCTTTTAGGAGGCCAGTGGTCTACGTGTTCCTCTCCCATTTGTTGGTTTCTCTTGGTGGCGTCTTCCCAGCCCCATTTCCTCTCTCCAGGTTCTCCAACCTGCATAGGCCCCTTCATATGGGGCCACTGAGGTGGCATCAAGTGATGGTTAGAGCATGATTTTCAAAGTCAGGCAAAAGTGTTCCAGTCCTCTTCTGCTTCTTACTTGCTGCATGATCTTGTGTAGTCATTTGCCCTTTCTGAGCTTCCATCTCCCCAGCTACATCTCGGCGGTCCTGATGGTGCCTGTCTTAGTGGGCTGTTGTAAGGGTTCGTCGGAGTGAAGCAAAGGGCTTAGCACAGTGCCTGGGACATTGTGGCCATTCACACATGATAGCTACTATTATTAGTGCATGATTATTATTAAGACTTCGATTTCTTGGGTTTGATTTCTGCCATCTCATGTGAACTTTAATTTGCTGTGGGGCCTGACTTCTGGCACAGCTGTGGTGAGCTGAGTCACGAAGGCTAGTGGTTCCTTGGGGTGACTCAGGCATGAGTAGATATGGGGTGAGGGTGCTGGACAGAGCTCCACCTGCAGGTCTTCTGTACAGCTTGGTCAACCCTTCTAAGACCTTTCAGCATCACCCCACTAGTCCCAGGTTTCCATTTCCGTGCCCTTCCCCCCTTTGCCCCCCCTGCCCTTGAAATCACTGCTAAAGGAAGGGAGAGGGGAGGAGTCCATCCTGAAGCCTGGGTTCTTGCTTGGGCAACTGGCAGACAGAAGGGCTGTGTGTGGAACTGGGGACACCATGAGGGGTTAGCCTGAGAATGGAAGAGACAGCTCTGGAAAGCTCTGGAAGCTTTTGGTGGGGTGCACCTGGTTTGCTACCCTTGATGGGCCTGGCCATTCCTGGGTCACCCTTCATTTCCTGCGATTGAGTTGATCTGTGACTTCCTTTAGCCAATGAGGGCTAAATATTAGGATCATCTGGGGAACTTAAAAAACAAACAAACAAACAAACAAAGAAACAAAAAACCCAGAACACTGTGGAGGCCATAGCCCAGACCAGTGAAGGAAGGAGCTTGTCCTGGCTGAGGCATCCGTGTTTGGAAGGCCCTCTGGTGACCCCAGCAATCAGCCGAGGATGACAACCGCTGCTTTGCCCAGGTCCCTCTGAGAGCAGGCCAGTGCAGGATGGGTGGGGAGGAAGGAGCCCATGGTAGTTAAGAGCTGTATCTTACACTCTGAAAGGTAGTGTCTGGATATTGATGGAGATTGCCCGCCTGGGGTGTGGCAGGAGTGGCCTTTCTAGAAGAAGGGCAGAATCTATTTAACTTGGAATCTGTGCCACTCGGACAAGGCTGGGCCTCATACCATTGTAACTGGGATGTTTTTGAAGTAAAGGCTCACATGCTACAAGGTTATAGGGGCCTTGGTTGGTGTGTCAACAAGACAGACACTTTCTGGATGTCTGCATCGGTTTTCTCCATGTAGTTATGACACCAAAATTTTACCTGTTCACAGCATGCCCAATTCCTTTCTCAGGATATAGTTATGCATGATTGGAACTTTAATTTACATGTTATATGTAATACTTAACAATGGTTCAAAACTCACTGGATACACAAAACAGCTTTCTGGTGTATCTTTTTTTTTTTTTTTTTTTAAAGACAGGGTCACTGGATCTTAGAGAATCTAAGCCTGACCTTTAAACAGAGACGTGCCTGGAAGTCAAGTTTTCACATTTCACTAAATTTGTCTTTTTCTCAGCCACTGTTCAAATGTGACATGCATTTAATAAAATTACATGCATTTAAAATATTTCATAATTATTGTTCCTGAGTATGCCTCATCTCCCCGCACTCATTGGTAAGATTCAAATGCACGAGAAGTCATATTATGGAAACTTTAAGCATATTACAGTTAATTCTTGAACAACATGGGCTTAAACTGTGTGAGTCCACTTGTGCGTTTTTTTTTTTTTTTTTGATAAAGTACAGTCCTATAAATATATCTTCTCAAGATTACCTTCCCATTTTTTTCTCGAGCTTACTTCATTGTAAGAACATTGTTTCTCATACATGGTAACATACAGAATATGTGTTAACTGACTGTTCATGAATTCAGTAAGGCTTCTGATCAATAGGCTATTAGCAGTTATATTTTGAGGAGTTGGATTTTCATCTGCATCGGGGTTTGGCTCCCCTCACCCCCAGAGTTGTTCAAGGGTTGACTGTATTTCCACAAAAACCCATTTTTCTCCATGTTCCTGGGACGTCTCAGTACTCCAAACCACTGGTGGTGGACACCAAAGTGTACATCTTTTATTTACTGAGTCATTGTCTGTGTCTGACAATATCGCAGGTACTTGGTCACGTTAACACCGGTCCATGACCTGTCCTTTGAGGTGGGTGCGGTGTCTTGTTCTGTAGCAAGATAAGAGGAAGATAAGGGAGGCTGAGGGGCTGGTACAAGGCCAGTGAGTGCTGGAGGCAGAATGTAAACCGCTATCTGCTTTGGGGCCTGAAGTATCCTGCCTATCCTGTCTCCCAGGCCTTTGCTTCTATAGTCCCTGCTGTTTCTCTCCTCTGGGCTATTCGGATCAAGGGATCAAGGCTCCTGGATAGCAGAGGCATTTTGGTAATAAGGCTAATAACGTCAGGGAAATGGATGGCTTTGAATGAGGGGACACCCCTGGTCTTGGTCAGAGTACACTTGGGGCCCCACACACCCATTTCTATTCCCAGAACAATAACCATGTGTAGATCATACTTTTGGGGAGGAATCTCTCTGAGAAACGAACAAGTCAGCAGGTCACTTCCCCTGACCTCAGCTTGGATGGACAGATAGGGAGACACGCAGTCTTGAAGAACTCTGCGGTGGTGGTAATCCTTTAATTGGCAGGAGACGCCATGATGATCTTACTCATTTTACTTATTTCTAAGACCCACATTCAAGTCTTTCTCAGGTCTTAGACCCCTTCAAGCTATTTTGGAGCTACAAGGCAAAACAATTTCTTTGCAGAAATGTAGAAGGTCTGTTATTCGTGGTCTTTGATGTCCTCTCTGAAATTTTACTGAGTTTCATCCTTTGCGCTGATGTCACAGGAAATTATTCACTTAAACTTCTCATAGATAGTCATCATGATGGGGTGTTGAGATCTAATCATGATTTTGCTAACTGTTCTACCATAAGGACATGAGTCACTAGTGCACACTCAGATCCCTCCCCACTAACCTCATGTTTTTTCCCCCACAAACTTAATGAACAATGGAACTTTTTCAAGGGTATGATGGTCTGTGACTTGACGGAAAATACCTGCCAATGACCTTTCTAATGTTATGATGATATGAAAATTTGATGCAATTATCGAAAATGTTTACATTCCTTCTGATTGTTTGATTCTTTTATTTTTTTTTCTCATTTATAATGCTTTCGTACTCAGGAAGTTGAGGTAGGTTTTTGACTTTTCAACTGTATGTAGACATAGCTTCCCCATAGTTGCGAAATAAAATGTAAATTTCATTCTTAATCCTAAATCTCAGTGGTAAATATTTGTTTTACTTCAGTGAACCGGCACAGCACACATTTATTTCTCATTGGTTTATCCAGGAGATGCAATTCATCAAACGCATATAAACAGTCCATTTGCTGCTTTATCTTTTCTCATTAGTTATAGTACAAGTATGATTGTCAGTTATTATCTGTGTTTTACTGGTGTGTTATTTATTGAAAGAGCAGAGCAACTGACATGGTTATTTTCTAAATCATTTTGTCTAGGGCCTGCAGGACTTTACACCAAATGTCAGACCAATTTATCAAAGACTCGCTCTATTCAGGAAGAAAGTGATTTAGAGTGTCTCTATACACATAGACCCACCTGTATTTACACGCTTACTGGTAACCATTGGGGGAATTTTGCAGGAATACAAAGATGTTAAAGCTGAAACACCTTACTTCTATTTTATACAATTTGGGTAGGATTTATTGGGTGCTTCTGAGTGATGCCTTGGGGAATATGCAGGTGAGTAAGATCTTCCTTCCCTGCTCAGAGGTAGCCGAGGCTCAGGTGTGTGGGAGTGATGTATTAACACGGAATTGGATTCATGCACACAGCTTCCAGTCCATGGTGTACACAGTTCTCAAGAGTGGGGTCTGTGGAGGGAGGCCTGGTGGGACCTCGAGTCCCTGCCCAAGCTGGGCCACTTGTGTGAGCCGCTTCCTTCAGAAGGACTGGATTCCCACTGGGTGGGGGTTTTCGCCTGGGATGGGTGGCATGAGCCTGGTGGAGAGGAGACCGGGAGCGCAACGCTGGCCCAAAGATAGAACCAGAAACAGCTCAGCGATAAAGTTCTTGAGCAGGAAGCCAGCTCCTTTGCCAGTAAGTAAACAGAATGTTTGGTACCTCCCAGTGGCTGGATTAGTACACATTTCCATGGCACACCAATTAAAATTCCAGTCAAATGTCGAATTACACAGCCGATGCACTTAAATAACGTCATCTGGAAATCTCACTTCTCCTGTGACTTCTGTTATATTTTAGAGGCGCTCTTTCCACCTGCCAACCAGCCCTTCTTCCAATTCTCCCCAGTCAAGTAGTGTGAAAATTAACCCAACTACTTTGCACTGAATCCTTCTGAGAGGGGTTTGCTCACAGTCCCTGAATGAATTGCTTTGTAAAGGTTTTGGGTTCTGTAAAGGGGGATGCCCCCTACCCAGGATCTGCAAACTGGACTTGACTACCTGACCATGAAGGGCTGTGCTTTTCCTCTTGGCATTTACCTGGTGAAGGCCACAGATGACCCAGTGGGGGCCGTCTGCCTTTGCCTCACCTTCCTTCCTTCTGTTGGTGTCCCTGTTGCCCACTCCTGCTTGAGACAAGTGAGGCTCCCATTTATTTTCCAGGCTGGGAGTCTCAGGTAATCTCCAGATGGAACTGCAGCTTCACATTCAGCTTCCCTGAAATATGTATGAAGTCGAAGTGATCTGTTCCGTGAGAGCTAAGGGTCTTTGATTATAATATCTGGAGCCGTAAGGTAGCTAATGAATGATATCATCATGTTGGGAGGTGAAAGTAAGGCAATTAGGTTTCAAAATCGGTCTCCATTTTGTTCTGCCTCCCCATCGCCTCCTCAGAGTCTGTTTTTACTTTCTGTGGGGCTGAAATTAGCACCACTGGAAAAGCAAATCCCTGGGGAATATTTGAGCTAAATTGCATCCGCCATTTTGGGGCTCTGGGGCAATGTGAGAAAAATTCAGGTGCCCATTCAAATGGGATGAAACCAGAGGTTTTTCCAATTGGTTATGATCGTCCATGATGAACAGACGTAATCACTCAAATTATATCAGAAATATATATCTGTATCTACATCATTTCATGTTAGGGAGGCTTAAAGACTTTATTCGAAGATGAATTACAGAACAGGATAATTGTATACTAATTGTGTAATAATATACAATAGTGTTCTATATATGTATTTTGAATGGACTTCCTTTCCCATGACTGTTTATCAAAACAGTATCTCTAAAGTGGTCAAAAACCCGGAGTTAAATTTCTCAGCACTAGTCACTGGCTGAGAGTACTTTAAAAGGATTTTTCCTTTTTCTGGGTTAGTAGGATATTTAACTAGTGAAATCAATGGAGAAATATGTTATTTTCTGTCTTGATCAGCTGTAGAGGATTAAATAATTGGGGCTCTAATCTTTCCCAGGCTCTGATTCTGTCTCTACCACCAGGACCACACCTCCTCCTTTCTCATCCTACATGGGTCATGATGTGTCACTTTCTTACTATAATTTTTTATGCGGACTTTTCATGCTTTCTTACAAAGGCTTTATCCTGCCTTGAAATATTTCATGATTTTGGACATAAGTCAATGGGCTCAAGTTTGAGACTGCTTCAGTTTCTAGGTTCTTACAGATTTTCACAGTCCCTGAAGAGTTGGGTAATTTTCATGTATGAAGTGGGGTAGTAAAATGGAATCAGCCTTTCCTCCTCTGGCGTTAGACTTTGGAGGAAGACCGGTAGAGGCCTGACATTATTTTACCCAGTGAGCTCCATGAAATATACATGCATAGTGACACTGCCATCTTTCATTCTTTAGCCTGTATAATGCACTGAGTTACTGAATTTAATAAACGACTGTATTTAGATAGGAGTCTTTCTACTGAAGTTTATGTTTTAAAAATTAACCCTTGCTGTGGTCCTTGCAAGTCATTTTTAAAAGCCTCATCACTAGATGATAAAAGGACCAGTGAAGAGGCCGTCTCCATTGCATACACCTCTCCTGGCATGTTTGTGGGACTTATCTGGTGTGCCTTCCCCCACAGGCTGAATGCCAGCAGGTCACCACGTTTTTGGGCCAGAAGGAAGATGAGAGGTCAGGGGCCTTCAAGTCCTGCATTGTGAGAGTATCCAGAATGGGCCCGTGCAGCAGGAGCACACTTGGGTGCAGTGCAGAATTGGGGTGGTGCAGGGATAAGGATAGTACTTGCCAGCGTGGGAGTTGTAGCTCAAGAAAACTGGCACCGCTGTCCCCAGCACAGGAGGTCCTGGGTCTGTTTTAGGACAACATACAGAGAATGTAGCTCTATCAATTTAGAAGAAAATAAGAAATGAGTTGGGGAGGTAGCTCTCCTCCTTGCACCCACCTCCAGTCTTGGGACCTGAAGAAGTGACCAGCCCTAATATTGATGGAGTGTTGGTTCAGTACCCCCAGACGGTTGTCCTAATGTGCCCTGAGCATCCGGATATGGGGACTTCTGATATGAGCACATGGTCAGGAGATGCAGGTCTAGAAGTGGCATTCTTCTGTCTGTGGCTTTTTCCACTTGAGTGGAGATGCTGCCTCCCTGGGCATTCCCGCACACATGGAGGAGGTGGATGGAGACAGCCCCTACTTGCTTGGACTTGCCCTGTGTGCAGGTCAGTCAGACTTGGCAGGTACGGTGTGACAGGGTGCTTTTTATGCCTGGACATCTCAGCCTCCAATTGGCTGCAGCTGTGCCCCCTCCCCAGGGCTCCCCGACCATCCCCCAGGTGGGCTCTGGTTCTAGTGTGCTTCCCACATGTTCATGATCTTGGCCTCCGGTAGGGGTTTCTCTTAGCTCTAGCCAAAGAGTGGCACTCAAGGTTTTACCTGCTCCTGGCTCATTGGTTTTTGCTTAGGCCATCCACTTTGCTAAAGCTGAGCAAAAAGCAGTCAGATGCAAGGAATTGTTCTCCTCACACCCAGCCTTGCTGGGCCAGGGGCTGCTTGAAGGACTCACTTTGCATAAGGAGCGCTTACTCAAGGTGCACTTCCACATCTGGCAGCAATTAGGCGGTATTATTACCTTTGCAATCAGCTTAAAATATTCTAATGCAGGTACCTGCTTTTATGACTGAAAGGCTTTGTGTTTGAAATTGGGTTTTTTTTTTTTTCCCCCCAAGAAATTTGTAAAAATGGCCATTGTAGTTAACCTGGAAAAGTGACTGGGGGCCCAGAAGCGTGCTTCGCATGCCAGCCAGCTTCCAAAGTTGGTGGAAATCATTAGGGAATATTCACCTCTTGAGACTTACTCAAACCTTTCCTTGACATCAAAGGGAATGTGGCATGGGAAATTAAAGTAAAGGGACTTGTCTTTGGCTCTAGTCCTTCCCTGTCAGACACACATCCTAAGCTTCCAAGGACTTCCATGTTTCAGAACAGCATGTTCAAGTAGAAAATATTTCACAAGATTCCACATTGCCATTGGACAGGAAGCTGGCCTCTGTATGCGGAGGGGATATTGACGGACCATAGCTGGAAGGATTGATGTTTTTTTTTTTTCTCTATTGGTGAGGATGGGTTCTTCCTGGATTAATTCTTCCCATGTCCTCGTGAACAGAATGGGTGGATAACACAGTTGTGTCTAGGGCTGAGAGCCCATTGGCCATCCAACTAAGAAATTGGGTGCTAAATTTTTCCCACGTACTGTCCAGTCCTTAACTTATTTAATACTAGCTGTTGAGTCTCAGGCCACGCAGTTTGAAAGATTAGGATTGTATTTAAAATCATAGGGGGACAGAGATATGGCAGAGGGCTTGTTTGTAACGTTCTCCATGACATTTCATGGTGTGGCCCTTGGAGACTTCCTAACCAGATGGGTGAGGAGGTCATTTATGCCATAGCATTAAAGCCAGAGGAAAGTGGGCCAATTCCATGGAGTTAAAAATAATTTAATGCTGAATCCCCAGGATCCAGAGGAAACGGTTCATGTTTATTCATGCTCTGGAAAATGGAATCACTGCCCAAGAAGCAATATGTTATGATTTTACTCCAAATCCAGTTTGCTAAAATCTGTTTAAGGGCTTAGGTGAACTCAACAAGGATATAATAAGGCCAGGTAATTGAACAACACAGAGACTGATAAAATTCTCGGGAGATCATGTCGGAGATAAACTGCAGCAGGAGGCAGTGTGGACAATAATTTAAACTAATTGTGCACTTTGATGTAAATTAACTTCTCAGGAAGAGAAATTGAGGCCTCATTGTAGGCAGCTCTCTGAAACTGCGGCATGTAGAGTACTTGCCAGAAACACACGCAGCAAGTATTATCAGCTACATGGAGGAGGAAATTAACTGAACAAGTGCACAAGCCTTAAAATGATACGGTGATGATAAACACGGGTGAAGCCTCTTCACCTGGCAGTCTGATTGAGGGGACAGTGGGTGTGCTAATGCCGGGGGCTGAATGCTCAGCTGGGGGTGGGGGGCGGAAGATAAAGAGAACAGGCAGCCTTTAATAAGGAGATGTTATTAAAAGTGAAGTAGTTAATGTAACTGTGAATAAATGAGTGGCCTAGACCCTGGGAATTTCAAAGTAGCGAAGTGTCTAGCCTTAGAGCATAAATTGATACAAGCAGCAGGCAAGAAGGACATGGTTTTTGAATTGGCCAGCTTGGCCGACCGACCTCTGTTATTTTATTGTTACACACCTAGAAGGAATGGTGGGAAGCTCAGTGCATGCCCTTGGCTCATTCTAACATTGGAGGGGCCAGTCTGTTTTTAACCTTAGTGAGTGTTGAAAAACTGGAACTGCACACCACGAATTCCATGTCTCCACATGCAAGGAATGTTGACAGTTGAAATTATCAGCTGTTACAAACACAGAGGCTTAATCATAAGTGAGGGCAGCAAGGCATCACCTGCAGGATAATTGATAGCAAATCCACCTTGCACTTGGAAGGTGTCGTGGTTTATCTGTCAAGCCAAGAGAAGCAGCGTTGTTGCCATATTAGGCTGAAATTTTTTTTTACTATTCCCGGTGTTTAATCCATATAGTTTGAAAAGACAAGAATTTGAAAAGTAAATTGATATTTTTGATTTTACATGCATGTCTGTTTGGGGAAAGGTTTCTAAGCTGTGTGTGTTTTCCTTTGTGGTTTGGGAGGTGGGGAGAAAGGCTGGTTTTTAATGCAGTGATGTGAGAAGCTTTCTGAAATCTGACCTTCGTTTTCTATTTTTTTTTCCTTATATAGGATGATTATTTCAGAAGCTGGAATCCCAACAAGCCCTTTGACCAAGGTAAAGGATGCATTATTTCTTGTTGTATATTCCATGGGAAATGCAGTCTCATTTTTCCTTCTTTACATGCTGAGTTACTGTTCCTAAGAATGCCAGAGAGCTGTCTTACTTGACTGACTTGGGGGTCTGAAGTGAGTATGGTGATAGAAACTATCTTGTCCATTTTGTTATTTGTCTGAGATCACCTGAGACATATTCTTCAACATGTATTGAATTGACTACAATCATTGGAGGTTTATTTATTTATTTATTTAAACACCACCACTACAAAAGAGTAAAATGCTTATCACAGTAACCTGGTGAGTTGGGTAGAATCCAGTGATTTCTTCCATGGAACGGCTGGCCTGGGAATGTGCAACTGACATGAGCTATAAAAATGAAACTTTCTTTGTAGAAACGGGTTCATCCCAGGAGGCTTTCAAGGGCACTAATATTTCATTTGTTAAATAACTTCTTCATGGCTTCTAAATAGAAGCTTGTTTCTGAGTCTGCTCACTGACCACTCGGGTGTAACCTTGGGCCTCAGAGGGCTCTTGGTACTCATGCCAGCAAGCATGTAGCCCGTCTACGGATGGCCATTGTAAGTCACTCCCAGGGTGCTCCTGTGAGTTATTTAAGAAAGACTGAGGACCTGCCGTGAATCACATCCCTGTGCCTGTTGTTCCATATGTGACTGCTGTAGCCATAGAACCGGTGGCTGAAAATGATGCTAGATTGTACTTGAAGTATGTATATGCAGTTAATACCGAAACCTGGAGGAAAAAGATTACTGACCATGCATCAAAGGTTCATACTTCTGAGGATGAACTTCAGTTCTGTGGCTTGACTGTTTGATGCAATCCCGATGGTTGCCCTGACAAAAAAGAAATCAAGGAGGGAATTGCCATGTAATGAATGTGTTAGAAGGCACCCCCTTCTCCTCTCTCCTTTGTCACTCTAATGGGTCCCTCTGTCCCTGGACTCTGTTTTTTTTTTTTTTTTTTGTTTGTTTTGTTTTTGTTTTTTAAACAAAATTGGTGTTAGGATTTCTTCATGTGCATTTTAGCTCATGCCTCCAAGTCGGGCAACATAGTATTCATTCATTCATTCATACATGCATTCATTCATTCATTCTCAAAGTTGAATACCCACTGTGTACACAAGCACCAAGCCTGGTTCTGGGAACAAAACAAAAGCTGTGGTGCCCATGCTGGGGGATGCTGAGAGCAGAGGGTGGGGAGGTAACCCAGTCAGTGGTTTCGGTGGGATGTGTTCAGGGTCTTAAGGTAGGTATGTGCAGGACAAGTGGTGAAGCTATAGGTGGGGAATTTACCATTTGTTGCACGCTTCTTGGGGAGCAGGTCCCGGGAAAGGCTTTCCTTTGGAGATCAGTCCAGACTTCCCATATCTTTGCAGCCTCCACGAGCCTCTCTCCTTTGTAACTTTACCAATGACTGAGTTGTCACAATAAGTCACATTAAAGCATACGAAGATATTTCTAATGCAATTTATAAATTTCCCATTGAAAATGGTCGAAATTTCTCAACATTACTTTTGAAAGGCTGTACCTTCCTTTTGGAACAGCTCTGATACACAACACTCTCTCTCTCTGGGCCTCACAGACACACCCTCCCGTAAACATGCCCTCTAGGATTTTGCTTACGGAGGTCTCTGAATGGAAAGTGGCAGCGGACTGATTGTTTCCAGCCCTGAAACAGAAATGGATTCTTGTCCTTTGAGAATCAAGTGTTGTCTAACCACCAGATTGACTCTGCCCCAAGACTTGCACACAAATACTTAAACTTCACCAGGGGAAGACATTTTCATTTTCACTAGTATACACTGGAAAAGATAAGTACTTGAAGGTGGGTTTCATTTGCCACTTGGGGATGTATATGATCACTTGCCTTGATTGGGGGGTTAACACAGAAACTTTGAGCATCAAAAAGAGCATGAGACTTAAATCTGCTGAACCAAAAAGTCCAAAGAAGGATTTTTGTCTCCTAGGAATGATGGCAGGCATTTCCAGCAGATTCCCACCCCTGCTCCCTCTTTTTCTAGCTCTGCAGGCAAAAACTGGATCTGCTTAGATAAATCTTCCTTCGATAAAACCTCATGCCTTTATGGGGTATAATTGAGGACCTTAGCCGAGAAGCCCCACTTTGTAGCTCAGGTGTAGCTGCTGTTGGCTATTTATATACAGAGCCCTGGGGAGAGCAGGCAGAGCTGAGAATAGCCTTCACTTAAAATATCAGCCCCAGCAGATGTCATCAATTCCATTGTGTGCTGCTCAATAAATATGGGAGGTTACTATATCAGTGTTGACACCACTTGGTGAAATATAAACCGTAGGCATGGAAGATGTAGAGCATTTCATCTTCCAGATAATAGGAGAATTGCTGAACTCCAGTGAAAGTTGTCAGCTGCAGCGAGAAGTCATTTCCCTGCCTAAGCTTAAAAGGAATCAAACATGTTTCGAGTGGTTTTGGGGTTGGAGAAAACTTGGAGCTGGTAGCAAGGGCACTCGTTGAAAGACATCACAGGGTTTCACGTGACAATTACGCAAGGGCATGGCAGTGGACATGGCTTCCCGATGGCCTTGGGGGTGAGGTGGGCTGAAAATGCATGGGAGAAGCAGCGGGGGCGGGGGGGTGTCATGAGGGATCGTGGTGGAGAAGAGCCAGGACGGTGGGTTTGAGGCAGGTTTCGACGGATCCTTCCTACCAATCCGTGAAATTTGCACTTTGTTTTCTTGGCAGTGGGGAACCAGAGAAAGGTTTTTTCAGCAGAGGAATGACGCAGTGAAGGCAGTATTTTAGAGGACTGAGTTTGGTGACTCAGCAGCTGCGGTGAGGAGCCCAAGGTGCAGCTGCTAGATGACGTCCCTCCCACGGACTCCTGCGTGACTTGTCCCTTGCCCCTTCCATTGCCTTGGAGCTTTGGGCTCTGGCTGTCGCAGGCGGTCAGACACAGCATCCAGCCCTGGAGCCTGATCCCTGAAATGCCCCCGGAGCTCCGGCTTCTTGTAGGTGTTGGTGCGAGTGGTTAGGACACTCGTAGTGTGGATGAAGCAGTTACTTGTAACTGTACTCTCTGCTTCAGGATATTTACTGACCTTGGAACAACAGGACTTTGTGGAGGGCCCTTACCATGTAATTGACTTGTAAGGAAGTCACTTGGTGGTCTCCTTCCAAGAGGCTGAAAACATCTTTAACTTGTTATCCTAAAGTGAATCCTGAATGTTTCTGTCTGTGGAATATAAGAGCCATCAACTTCAGGCCTTTCGGAGAATTCTTTGTGAGATTTGGATAAGTAGTATACACCCTTTTGGGTATGATAATGATTTAATGCCAGGTCTCCTCACAGAAGGGACAGAGAGGAGTTCAGAACTGAGGGGAACACTCAGGGGAGACATTGCCTTTGTGAAGTCCCCAATGCCAGTCGCCCTGCGGGGAGAGCTGGGCAGGCTGCCGGGTTGGAGAGGGCACAGGCTGTTGTGCGTGGTTCTTGTCTTGTGTGGGCAAGAGTGGAGGCCCCGGGGTGGACCTCTGCAGGAGGCTGAGGCTCTAGAGTTCGGACACGTTCCCAGAGACTTGGGTGGCCTCTCTTGTTCTGCTCTTCGAGCATATTCCATCACCTGGCCCCTAGCAAATCTGGACACACATAGTGGGTGAGGAGCAGGTATGAGGTTTCTGTTTCCTGAAGTGGTGTCTGGTCCAGCAAAGTGCTTCTCTAAGAAAACAGTCCTTGGTGCAGTAAGTTTGGGACCCACATAAACTCTGTGCTTCTCCTAGAGATTCACAGGGCTCATTCGTGATTGAAAAGCTCAGAGAAGTCTTTTGGCAAAGAATCCCATTTAACTTCCCATTTTTCTCAATCTGCCTTTGACCGCATGCTCATTTTTATTTTTTCGCTCCATGCCTATCAGGTACCCAGAGAAAGTAGCATGTTCTGTGGGATGCGCTTTGGTAAGTGTGGTGTTGGTGGGTGGGGGGGGACTTGGGGTTTGCAGTCAGACTCTCCACGTTTGGAACGTGACCCCACCAGCTCTTAGCTGAGTGATTCTGGCGAATTGCTTCACTTCTCTGCATCGAAGCCTTCAAATGTGGTGACAGCACCAGGAAAAGCATTGGGAGGATGAAATGAGTTAATGTCTGGCATACAGTAAGTGCTCCATAAGTGCTCCTTCAGCAATTAATTGATCTTTTTCATTACCTCTTCCTCCTGTTAACCTGTCTCCCCCTCTTACTTCCTTCCTTTTCCACTTGGGTTTTATTTCTCTCTTCCTTTCTTCCCTTCTGGGGGCCTTAAGAGTTGTGATGCTATGGAGCTCCCGGGGTAAGGCGGAACTGACCTCTTTCACACCAGGCGGGTGGGTCACCACAGTGGTGTACCCCAGATCCTCATTTTGGGGGCTGAAGAGGTTCAGGCTCTTAATATGCTCCTTTCTTCCTTCCTCGCATCTACCCATAAACGGTTGTCAAATGCTCCACATTTCACGTGCTGTGCTGGATAATAGGGACCCCAGTAAGAAAGGGCTCTCTGTGGGACGCTCCCAATTATCAGTCAATCAGAAGCCATCCATCTAAGGTCTTAAGCTCGGAGAGCATGTATATACTGGGAAGGGGGCTGCTGGGGGCTGGCAGCAAGAGCTGGGGCTGGTGGGGGTGGGTCAGGCGAGGAGTGTTGGTCTCAGAAACTGAGAAATCCATAAGATGTCAAGTGTTAATATGACTGACATAGGTCAGTGTGAGTTGAGGGGGCATTTTCTGTTACAACTTGGCCTCACTCAGCCTGTGCCTGTGGATTAGGCTGCCCATGCTGTAACTACCAACCTTCCCTAGTAACAGCCACCTTCAGAGTGGTAATAAGGGTGCTGTCCCAAAGGTTCTCTTTTTTCTTAGAGTGGGGTGGCTGAGGAAGCGAGGCTCGGAGCAGAAAGGCAGAGACCATTTACCAGACCACGGTGTTGTGTTAAAAGAATAAAAGGTGTTGCTTTCTGTCATAGAATAGAGGATGAACGAGAAGCAAAACGAGTTCTAAAAAGTCATTTCAAAGTTTCTTGACCAGTCTTTTTTGAAAAAAAAAAAAAAAACTGAAGCTTTCACCACCAAGGTTTTTGCTGAATCAAAGGTGATTTTTGTTTGTTTGTTTGTTTGTTTGTTTTGTATTGGGAGGTTGAGAAGGTCATTTATGTGTATAACGAAGACCTTATTTTTAGAATGGAATTCTGATTACTTGAAGGAGTCCTCAAGTGATGGGACATTAATTAATTGAGATTCTCTCCTGTAACCATGGTCCACTCAGGAAAGAGCCCGCCGATTTGTGTGGGTATGAAGTGCTGCTCGATGAGACAAGCCTTTTGAGGACAAATGGCTGAAGGGAGATTTATCAGGGAACTTTTTGAAACAAGCGAGTTCCTTTAATGTGGAATAAATGAATGTTTTAGATGGAGTGTATAGCTGTTGGTTTTAAGGATAATGTTTTTTCTTCTGTAGTGAATACTAATCATTCTTCCCAAGCAGCCAGGCTGTGACTGAATCTCCAATGATGCTGGTGATGTTCAGAGCAGAATATGAACTTGTAGGAATTGATCTCCAGACAAAAATAAAGCTCAGAAAGTCAGGGGCCCTTTTTCACTCATGCTGTTCACTTGAATTGAGGAAAAGAAGAAAACCCTTGCCCTTTGACTTTCCATCTATTATCCCAAGATCCCAACAAGCTCAAATTCTGACCAAAGCCTTGAACTGTTTTGAAGCAGATATTCTAAGACTCAAAAGGAGAGAGTCCTTTCCACGGTCCGGCGGCGTGTTTCTGGAACTGGAGCTGCATGGATTAGTGCGGCATCCATGTTTTGTCCCAGTTCTAAAGGGGAACCCCGGGGGGCAAGATTGCTTATTTGTAAAATGATTGTTCAGAAGAGGATTCCCCCCCGCCTCTAGATTAATCTGAAATTTTACGTGCTAGGCTTAAAAGAAACCTTCAGTCCCCACAGCTTTCCTCTTGATGTGGAATTTAACCTCACCCCAAAAAGAGCCTCTGATTTGCATTCATACTGCCTTGAACATTTCTCAGTGTTTAAGTATCTGTTCACCTTATTTGATCACTGGAGCTGCTGATTTTCAGGGGCATCCGGTCTGGTTTGTGGAAAGCATCTTAATAATTTCTCCCTGGTCCTTTCCTGTCTGGTCTGCTGGGTTTCTCCCTCTTTGCCTTTTGCGTGACGTCGCCGTGACACTTTCCCCTAAGTGACAGCCCCTCTCACCTCCCGTGAACCCGTTTCCCATCCCATACCTTCCTGTTCCACCCCAGCCCCATTAGCTCCTCTCCTTTTGTTGTCCCTTCTTCTCTTTCCTGACTATGGCAGTAAAATAGTTACTGCTTTTTTTTTTTTTTTAATTTTTCAAGTATTGATTTTTAACTTTTCGAAGTCAATTCTGCCAGGGAAGAAACAGAACACTGGTAATTCACATCTTGGTCCACTCCCGTTTTTTACACAGCCTATCTGCTTTGAAGTTAGAGCGAGTTAAAAGTCACAACTTTCATCTCTGGCTGCCTTGGCCTGTTTGCTTATTTTAAAGAAAGAAAAATCACATAAAAGATTGAAATCCGACAGGTGCCCCTTCTTGCTCCTTTCCCCTAAAGGGCCACCTCATTAAAGCACTTTTCCCTCCATGTTCTTACACTTAGGTCATAGGGGCATGTCTCCAAGCAAGATGTTACATTACATGTTGACCCCTAGAAATAAATGTTTCCTTCTCTAACTTGTTCATTTCATTGAAAAATTGTTTCCAAGGGTCTTTGGTGTGGTGGTTGTAGATCTAGTTAATGCCTTTCTAGTGTTCTGTCGCATTATACTAACACGTTACCATTTAGCCACTATTCCCCCACTGGCAGACAGTTATGCTGATGCTGTTTTGTTATCCAGGCTGCTTTTCCTTAGCATCTCTCACCCACTCCAGCTGATTCTGACCTGAAATCACTTGGCCTGGAGAGCCTTGTATCCCAGGAAGGGACTGAGGTGGGTCCTGACTCTGCCACTATTTCAATGTGTTAAATTCAGGCAAATCACGTGGCCTTTCTGGACTTCGCTTAGCCTATTTCTGAAGTAAAAAGGGGCTTCCTAAGGTCCTTTCCATCGACGATAGTTAAGCTCTCATGGTTTCAGACAGCACAGAGTCTGTAGGTTTTCCTCATAAAGGAAGGAAAAATGAAGAATCTGAGCCCAGTGCTCGAATTTCAAAGGTTACAGTTTAGCCAATGAGGTATGAATATAGGTGCAGTAAAACCAGTGGAATTAAACGGGCCTTTGAACCATGAGGGGTGGGGAAGGAGGCTCAGAATAAAAAGCAAGAAAGGCCAAAGTGGGAGGTACTTGGTCTTCTCACGGACTTGCGGGCCCTGCTGGGGGTGGAGGGAGAGCAGGGCCTCAAGGGCTCCAGCTGCCGTCTTAGTCCCCCATTAGCTTGCTGCACACTGCGGAGTAACTTACTCTGTGTTCTCGTCTGGGGCTAGCGACCCCTGTCTCGTGGGGCATTCGTGGAGACTCAATGACGTGCTGCAGAGGGCCACGAGTCAGTGTATGGCTCGTGCCCACTTAACCTCACTTTGTTGCCAGCCAAGTACCCTCTCAGCTATGACTGTGGGCCCCACTTCCTCGTGGGGGTGCCAGTGGCTCTGTCAGTGTTGTGTGCCGGCCTCCCCAAGGCTTCTCTAGGAGCTCCCACTCCCCTGTGCCTCTAGAACCAAGCTGTTCTGGGTTGCGTTCTACCCTTTGGGCGGAATGATAGAGAATCATGAGGGGTAGTAAAATCCCCTTTGCAATTATGAGGCTCTGTGGCTTTTCTTACTGTGTTTAAGAGGTTCCTTCAGCACGGACAAATCCATTTTAAAGACGTGTTTATTACCTTTTCCCAAACTCATAAAATGTAGTGTTAGTTTTATAAAAATGGGGGGAGGGGGAATCCATCCTGCTGTATTCCACCTGCTAGAATAATAGCCTCTGAATTAATTATATGGTATTTGTGGAGCCCTAATGAAACAGCCCTGGTTTGGGGAAATTCTCAACAGGGAAAAAATGTCAGCTGAATTTTAAAATCAATCAATAATGCTGTTTAAATTTTCCTCATCGGAGACTGTAGAGTGGATTAGAGCGTTTTCACAGCCGGGAGGCGGCTGCTGGGAGGGACGCCGCCAGCATCACCTGTGTCCCCACAGGTCCCATGCCCGAGATGGAGACTTTGCTTTTTGTAGAGGTCTTCAGTTATGTTACATGGCTGAGTTCACTGCTGGAGGCCTGTCTGATGTCCATTCGGCCGTAAATGCCACGCAGGATGAGAGGCAGTGTGGTATATCAGAAAGGTCCTCAGTTCTCAGGCTCAGTGCTGGGGTTCGATCCCTAGCTCTGGCCTTCAGGAAGCTGTGTGTGCTGAGGCAAGTGCTTAGCCTCTCTGAGCCTGTTTCCTCCTCCTCTACAAAAATAGAGATGGACATTTCTTGTACCTACAACCTGTCAAACTGCTGATGTAAGGCCCGACCTAGTCTTAACAAAAGGATCACAATAAAGGCGACAAAGCTTTGGTAAAAGATGAGGGGACAGTGTTTTGTTCTGGATTCCCAGAGTTGGAAGGCTCTTTGGAGTTTTTGCCATGTCCGCTTACCTGATCCAGTGCACTAGCTAACTGATCAGGGAATTGTCGAATCACGTGCTTGACTGATGACCTATTAGGGGCTTGGTGGTTCCATGTGTGAGGAGGAATGTCACGGAGGCCTTCCTCAGCGCGTTCGGCACCTGTGTCGTGAAGAGCGGGACCTGTGGGCAATGGGATACGCCCGAGGGTGTGTTTGAGGCACCCTGGATGCTGCAGGCCAGTCAGCAGCTGCTGGGTGAGGCTCAGAAAAGGGATCCCAGGAGGCGACATGGGGGCCTCTCAAGGCTGAGTAGCTATCTGGAGATAAGCCAGGGGGAGGTGGGCCACAGTTGATGGGAAGTAATGTTTCCTGAGAGCTGAGCCTTCAGGTGCTCCCAAGCGGAGTTTGATAGGATTGCTTCTTTTGAAAAACACCTTTATTAATAGAGATGAGGAAAGTGTAAGCTGTTGCTTTCTCAGGCTGTTTCACTCTTTTTCCAATTGTCTCTTAAGATCTCTCTGGTGGGCGCCTGGAAATACCCCCAGAGCAGAGATGGTGAACAGTGAGGTCCCCTGTGCAGCAACAGGGGCAGGATGGTGTTCGGGACAAGACAGTACCAACTCCGTCTCCAGAGAGTGACCATGACACAGCCCTAGCTGAGGCTGGTCGTGTGGGTCTGGGACCCAGGGGTGACAGAATTTCTCATTCTTCAAAGGGAGCAGCAGATGAAGAAGTTTTGACATGTGTGTGGAACCCAATTTCTTCAGTGTTTGCGAATAAGTTGTTGAAAACAACAACAACAAAAAGCCTGTGAGCGGGTAGGTATGTCTTTGGACTTCTTGTCTGTGGCTTCTCTCAGAGAGGAAGCCAGAGGCCTTGTTGTCAGACCTTGTCTTTGGCTTGTGGTGTGTATGCTCTGGAGGCTGGTGAGTCCTTGGGGTTCCCCCTCTCCGAACCTGGAGGCAGTGTCTAGCAGAGCTGGGGACACACTGCTTGAGTGCAAGTTATCTGTGCTTAGGCTGCCCTCGGACACTGTGAGGCCTGACGCGGAATGTCATGAGCAGGGGATCCTGATGGAAACCCGAGCCCCAGGCAGAGTGCTGGGTTATTACTGCTGTGTCTCTGTGGCCTCCCACACCACCTTGAGATGGATTGTTTTAATCTTGAGAAGAGGGACACACACCCCTGCCCGCACGCAAGCACACTCAAGCTCACACAGTTCATACGACACAGGTGCCTCGGGGATTCGGAAGCACAAGCCACACCCCGAAGAGCCCCAGTGAAGGCACGTGAATCGGAAGGCATTTAGTCAGGTGCTGAGTCTCCTTGCTCTGGGGTGGGGGGTGTTTGGGCCATGCCGGGGGCACCAGCAGCCTGGCCTAGAGGAGCGGTCGGCAGGGGATGGGTGTCACATTCAGCATCTGGCCCTGCGTTGTTCCTGCTCTTTTTTTGGCCAAGAAGAATGACAGAAAGGGATAGAGAAGGTAGACATCATGAGAGGCGCTCACTGCCAAGGGGAGAAGACCCCCAGTAAGGGGGAAGATGGTTCTTCTGAGCCCATGGGAGCCAGTGTGACATTCCAGCCCTGCCTGGTTTGGCCCTGGGCCAGTACCATCCAACGAGCCCTAACTCACATTTACTCCAGCCCCTTCTTCACCTGCTAATGTCAAGATCGGGAGAGAAAGACACCTGTTTTCCCACTACGTTCATTTCAGGTCCACGAATGGTCACTTTCTTTGCAGAAATTGACTTGAAATGTCACTTAGTGACCCTCAGATCTGTAACCAAATGCATGACAGCCTGACTTTTTTTTTTTTTAAATAATTTTCTCTCTCCCATTCTCGAAAATGGAACATTTGGGAATATATAAGTATCAGGTAAAAAATGAATAGATGGACTCTATTTGGATATAAGGAAACAGAAGTAAATTAAAGCTGCAGCAAGGGGAACTACTCAAAACATATCAATTTCCTTGCACTTCTAGAGCTGGCCCTAGAGCTTCCTAACAACCAAAGGAAGGAAGGAAACACACCATCATATATGCCCTTGCAGTGAAAGTAAGACTGGAGAGATTTGAGGGGTTCCTGGTACTGAAGCTAGAGTTGCCTTTCTCCACCTGAGTTCTCTAACGGAGCTGTCCTGGCCGTGCTCTTCACTGTGGCTCACAGTAAATACCACACCCACTAGTTCCAACTGCTTCCTCCTCTGGCTCTCCGTTATACAATGGCTGACAGCCAAAGTGCAATTCTGTAAGTTAATTCAATGATAAGCCAGAATAATACAGAGTACACAGTCTTTGTAAGGCCTGGCTTGAAACATGGATAAAATTGACAACATCAGTAAGAATGGATGCCCTGTGTCTCCATCAGGGAATACTCTGATTATTTTGTTTCTGGTAACTGATTAGCATTGGAAGTGAGAGTTCTGGGCTTTTCCTGGCAGGGACAAGAAGTTCAGAAGATCTTGGTGCCAATTAGCAGAAGCAAATTCATCTCTTCTTATCAGCCAGGTGGCAGGTAGAGCAAGTGTCCTTGGTCAGAAATTCAGAATCCAAGCTGGAATTTTGATGCCTGAATGTAGTCACCGTCCTCTACGCTGAGACTGTAGATCAATTCAAACCCACAGGCAAGTGGGTGATGATGAATGTCCGCTTTCTTGCCTGTACTCCACTGCAAGCCCAGGGGTTGCAAAGGTATCACATGGGAGCTTCACATGGGGGGGAAACACTTCCCATGCGCACGCATGTACACAGTCATCCCTGCTTCTCAGATGTGTCCAGATGCTGATATGTTTAATGAAATGCACATTTTATTTGAAGATACTGCCAAATTCATGTTATATGTTGTAGCAAATTCTGAGCCACCCACAGAATACTGAGCATGATGGCTAATTTTTTGGGTGGGGGGGAGAACGGAAGGATGCAGTTTACACATGTTTACAGCTTGATCCTGAGTTGTCTTTTCTGTCAGTGGTTAGGCAGGAGGAGAAATTCCCAGTGTGTGATGACAAAGTTACGGCTGTTGGTGTAGGGTTGAACACTCAAACCAAGGCACAGATTTGTTCATTTGGAAATGGTTTCAAGGGCTTCATACATAGTTTTAAAAGTAGGGGGTGAGGTGGCATAAGCCCTTGGGCAGGGAAAAGCCTCCATGTAAGCCAGCATAGTGGGTGGAATTTTGAACTCCTTTGGATATAAGAACTATACTCAGATGTTGGTTGGGTTCTTATAGAGAGGAAGCAGAAGATTGTTTGGCACCCAAGGATAGTCCCAGAAAAAGTGAATGGGAGTTACACAGTGATAGATTTCATCTCCCTCTAAACAATTTTTTTTTTTTAGATTTTATTTATTTATTTGACAGAGATCACAAGTAGGCAGAGAGGCAGGCAGAGAGAGAGAGAGGAAGAGGCAGGCTCTTGCAGAGCAGAGAGCCTGATGTGGGGCTCGATCTCAGGACCCTGGGATCCTGGGACCCTGAGCCCAAGGCAGAGGCTTTAACCCACTGAGCCATCCAGGCATCCCTCATCTCACTTTAAGTACAGGCTTTTCATAGCTCAGGCTATAAGGGGAAGGGGTATCTGCTGGGATGGATGAGTCACCATTGCTGGAATGTTCGTACCTAAGACTGGGCAGCCATTCTGCTGGTTTGCTGTTGGAGGATGGGGTACTTACCATGGACCTTCCTTTTGACTTTTAATTTACGTAGTTCTGTGATAAGGCAGGTCTGTTGAGAGTTGATAATTTGTTTTATAATAGCAATTAGTCCCTGCAGGATTTCTTCAAATAGTTTGCTTAACTGGTACCTCAAGGTAGATTCATTTTAACCAAGTGCAGTCTATGCAGCTTTTAAAGAACACCTGAAAAGTAAATGGGTTTGGTTGTATACAATTGAAGCGTCAAATACAAGGGACTTGCGTGAGAAAAATAGCAGGATTATTTGGTGTTCCTTATAAAGGAAAGTGATCTGTCCAGTCCAGTTTAGATCTTCACTTCCATCCTTTGGAAACAATCCTACTTCCATGAATGAATTCTGGAGTTTTGGGCAAGAATGGCAGGGGAATCTCCGGCCTTGGTGCCATGTTTTATCTTGCTAGATCTGCAGACGCCGCCATAAATTTCCAAATGCATGGAAGTTGCTCAGTGTAAGACTGTCCTCCATGGAGAAAGAAAGGGTTTTGCTCTCTGTTCAGATGCTCGAGGGTAAGGGCAGTGCATGAATGAACTGGGAAGCCATCGTCTTTATAGAGAAGCCCCCGAGGGCTGGAAGGAGTAGATGAGGCTGGTCTCCACTGGCAGGGAAAGCCTGGTCCCTCCGTGTGTCTTGTCTATCTTCGAAAGCCAGAGCCACACAGACAGATTCCCCTGCCCCAGCCTCCAGAGGGCACGCTTGCACGAATTCTTGTCCTCCAAAAGCTTGTGTTGTTGGTGAGATCTGAAGTACAGGCAGGATTCAGTGTGGTTCTGTTAGCGTATCAACTACTGCCTCCCTCTGTGTTCAGAACCTCTCACTATCTCCAACAGCGAAGACGAGATCCTGAAACTCTCAGATAAAGAGGGATTATTATGTAGTTGGGAAGTTTGTGCCTTGTGTTTATATCAGGTCACCGAGGGGGTCTGCCCTGGAAGAGAAAGGGGAGGGGCTGTCTCTGTCTCCAGGGACAAAGCGTCAGAGCAAGGAGGTGCGGGGTCCTCCTTCGAGATGATCCTGTGAGGCCGTTGGGCTAACTGTGCGGCAAGAGATTTTCTGTAGAGTAGCCTCAGTGGCTCCTGTCTTTGGGACCGTTATTCACATTTTTCTTCTTCACTCTGGATGTTTTCATTTTTCTTAGAACCGTGATTTCTGGTCTCTTTGATTGTTTCAGTGTGCAAAATGGAAGTTGACCTGGGTGGTAGAATTTTCAGATAGCACAGAGGGAGTTAGAATTGTAATTGAGGGTGAATTGCAATTATTTCATCGTTGAGTTGTGTGACTGCTTAAGAATTTACTGTACTACTGCAGTAATTAGCAAATACCTTGCACTGGGGCCTGCACATATGCCCGTTCTCCGTGCTTAGAATATTCCTGCCCTCACCCACACTACGTGATGTGTCCAGCTCTTTATTTATTTATTTATTTATTTGACAGACAGAGGCACAGTGAGAGAGGGAACACAAGCAGGGGGAGCAGCTGAGGGAGAAGCAGGTTCCCGTTGAGCAGGGAGCCCAATGTGGGGCTCGATCCCGGGACCCTGAGATCATGACCTGAGCCGAAGGCAGAGGCTTAACGACTGAGCCACCCACGCACCCTGCAAATCTACTCTCATTGGCCCTAGATGCAGTTGGGTCACTCTCTCCTAATAGCCTATACCTTATATCATTACATAGTTGTGATTTAATAATTTTCTAGAATTATTTACTATTTGATTCCCTGACTGTGTCTTATGTATTTGTGTATCTCCTGGGGCCCAGTGCAGGACTAGGCACAAAGTAACTGCCTAGTTTAGTAGCTGTCCAGAAGAAGAGTAATTCCCATTTATCGAGAGTATGCAAATACTGTCTTGTCTTCTTGAAGAAAAAAGCATGTACACATGCACTGTCTTGTTGCCACTGATACCTGGATAAGGAAAACATGGTTGCTCCCATTTTAAAACTGGGGAACTTTTAAAACAGGTTCATATCCTGAGAGCGAAATACTCAGCAGCTTCTTTTAAACAAGGTTCAGGAAGTGTATATACCGTCACCTGGAAAAACATCCCTGATATTGGTGATAGCCTTATAAAAAAGCACAGCAGTGTATCTAATAGGACTTGAGTCACTAAAACAGAATGTTGGTGTATGTCTGTAACTGAGGGTGCTTGTGTTTGCAGGTCAGATACCTGAACACTAAACTGTAACCTTTGATCTCTGAGGAATGGGTGGGAAAGAACAAGAGGAATTTTAGTTCTTACTTGGTAATATTTCACATACTTTGATTTTAAGAGTTTACTGTGAGTCCCTCTTTATAAATAAAAAGCATAGGAAAGAAAAGGACTTCCCCAAGGTCTCCAAGGTGGTGTGGTGACTGACGGGGGCTTTGAACCCCCGCCTGGCTTCTGGCGCTGAAGCCTGGGCTCTCTTCCTGACACCCATTGTGTGTCTACAGCAGTAGTTTTGACTGGGAAGTACCTCCCACCCCTTCCATGCTGGGGGCATTTGGCAGTTTCTTTACATGGTTTTGGTTATTTTAGCTGGGGGCAGGGAAGGGTGCTAACATCCCACTGACTGGCCTGGAGGCCTCCCATGGCCCCCCAGCCTAACATGTCAGTAGTGTCAAGGGCGAGCCACTCTGTTCTCCAGTGGCAGCTGCTCTGAGCAGGCCCTGGTGAGTCAGGCACCCCAGTCAGCCCCACCGGACCATCAGCCCCATGTCTGTGGAATGCCTGGCTTTAGCCTAAGCCCTGGGCACAGAGCCTGCTCTGACATCACATCCTTTCAGTGCCCATTGGAAACAGCAAACAATTAATCATTTTAGATGATTTAACACAAAAACTGGTGGCAGGCCAGTTCTGCCCCTGGATTTGGCCCCTGGGCCACAGGTTTCTGTTCCTGGGTTAGAGTCTCCTAGGGTTTAAAGCTTTTTAGAGGCAGAGACGAGGCCTTTAGTCAAAGAAAGGTTCTGAGGAGATACAGGACCGGGAAGGAGCATCCTAGTGTCTTACCTCAAACTGAGAGAGAAATAAGCATTCTTTTAGGACGGGTGATGATGTCTGGATTTTCCCCATTATCTCCTCGGATGGTACACAAGTTTATTTACTGCCTGAAACCCAAGTGTCATTCAGGCATTGGAAGCTGACTGGGGGCATCCTTCTAGTGCCTGTGTGATTCTGTTTCTGTCTGTCCCTAACAGAGCATTCAGCACTGGGGGGACCCCTTGCGGGGGTGGGGGGTGCTGCATGGTTCACAGTGAGCACAGAGGGGCGGGAGGCTGCTCTGCCTGAATCAGGGCCTCCAGTTTGTTGTTCCCCTGGGAGGGCTCTTGAGAATCATCCATTGCCTTTTGCCCTTCACAGGGAGGAAACTGAGCCCAGAGATGGGAAATCATTTGCTAAGAACTAATGACTGGCCAGTCAGGGAAGAAAAGAGTGATTTTCTTAAAGGCAGAGAGGCAAACAGAGAAGGATGTATTCTCCTTATGTAGGTGCGGTTGGGTAGGATTTGGTTCAAAGAGCAGGAGGTGGGAAAGCTGATGAGGGAGTGAGGGTCTTACTGTTACAGTGACTCAGGATTGGTTCGCAAAGTGTGGCCCTCAGACCAGCAGGCTGGTCTCACTTGAGAACTTGTTAGAAATGCAAATTATCCAGCCTTGCCTCAGAATGGAAGAATGTGGAATGTGGGAGGCTTTGAGTTTGCGACCCAGCAATCAGGGGGATTCTGATGTGTGCTCGTTTGAGAGCCACTGCGGAAAAGGATAGAAGACAGACTACTCTTTCTGGGGTCCCCATTCCATGAGTAGGGACCTTAGCTCTTTCACATGACCTCAGTGGGCCTCAGTTTCACTGTAGAACGGGGATGGTGCTACCCAACCTGCAGAGGCGTTGGAAGGATCCACAGAGAGGGCAGGAGAGTGTGATTTGCACAGCGTTACCCAGATAATCAAGCTTGGGGCGTTTGCTCCCATTCTCCTGGACTGGTAGACACTGTCGCTGTTTCTCATGATGTGCCTTGGAGCCTGCTCTCGTTCTTCTTGGGCTGTAGAGTACTACAGCCTATTCCTATGTGTTGAGGACACTCCATGTGTCTTCCTGACCAGCTCTCTGAGATTCAGCTGCCCATAGCTGTGCGCAGAAGCCCAGGCAGCTTCGGGGAAAATGGGGACGGTCTGGCTCAGGGAGGGGCCTGGCTGCGCTGTAGCACTGGTCCAGGCTCTGTGAACGGCCCCTGCGAAAGACCCAGGAACACTGGTTCTGGGAACGAGAATCATGATGACAAGGGGCAGGTGTCCACAACCTGTGTAGGACCAGGGAGCATGTACACGTACCCCTGAAGGTAATGGTCCCACATTTATAGCCCAAAGTGATAACCTGCATGTGACAGTCTCTGCCCTCTTTCACCTAATCTCTGATGCCATCAGTGGAAAGATATGTTTGTTTAGGTACCATGAAAAAAAAAAAAAGATAACGCCATTGGTTATTAAAAAAAAAAGTGTGATTTTAATATTGAAATGTGAAAAACAACATTTAAAAAAGTTTTTTTCCCCCACGTGATTATATTTTCTTCACATGAGTATTTTCTCCACATGACTACACTCAGTCTTCACAACTGCCCTGTGAAATTGGGGCTATTACTGGTATTATTGTATAGTGAAGGAAACTGAGTTAAGTTAGTTGTATCAGGCAGAGGCCAGCAACCCTTTTCCATAAAGGGACAGATAGTAAATACTCTAGGATTTGGGCCCTGTATGATCCCTTTTGCTACAACTCAATTTTGCCTGTAGCGTGTAATCATCTGTAGATAGTATGCAAATGAGTGGACCTGTGTTCCAATAAAACTTTATTTGTGGACACTGACCATTGAATGTCATAAAAATGTCACATGTAATAAAATCTTATTTTAATTTTTCCACCATTTGAATATGGGCAAGTCATTCTTAACTTGTGGGCCACAAGAAAAGTGGTGGCAGGCCAGATTTGGCTCCGGATATGGCCTCTGGGCCATAGGTTTTTGTTCTTGGTTTAGAGTCTCCTAAAGTTCAAATCTAGTTCAAATCCAGGTCCGAATCCTGATGTGTCTCTACAACCAGGTTTTTAATCTGCATTATACCATGGGTAAGGAGAGGTAGCTGTCGACGTGTGTTTTTGTCAAAAAAATGAAAAACTTTAAAAAGTTATGCTAAAAGTACTATTTGCCTTAATCATGAAGTTTGTCAAGTTTTTCAAGGAAGGTCTAATTTTAATTTCCTCTGAACTTGTGTCTTTGTAGCTTACTGTTAATTATAATTTGGAGAGGCATTTTGGCTTTTGAGCTGACAGCTTGAAAATGTAAAGTCTCTTTTTTAAGTGAAACAAACAGACACATGGTGTAAAAAATTCACTTCAAAAGTATATAAAATAGGGGCGCCTGGGTGGCTCAGTGGGTTAAGCCTCTGCCTTCAGCTTGTGTAGTGATCTCAGGGTCCTGGGATTGAGTCCAGCATGAGGCTGTCTGCTCAGTGGGGAGCCTACTTCCCTCCCACCCCCGCTTCTGCCTGGCTCTCTGCCTACTTGTGATCTCTGTCAAATAAATAAAATTTAAAAATCTTCAAAAAAAAAAGTATATAAAATAAAAAGTAAAGGGCTTTAACTCCCTTGTTTCCTTTTATTCCGTAATTATTCTTCCCATAGGTAACCACTCTGAACAGCTTCTCTGGCTACACTTCTTGAAATTGTCCCCAGGACTAGAGTGGTGTGTGTGTGTGCATGTTGACTTCAGTCTGCATCCTTCCATGTTCTCAGAAGCTCTTAGAGAGCTCTCCTTTGTCATTTCATCCATTTTCAGCGGATGCATAGAATTCTGTGTACATACTCCTAAAGCACTGCTCTGTGTTTAACCATGTTCCCATTCTTGGGTTTGAGTTATTTCCAGTTTTTTTCTAAGTATTACCACATAGGGTTCATTGACTGTTGCTGCAAGTAAATCTGTCATGCTTTTATAAATATTTCTGTAGGATATTAACAGGTTATATGCCTGAGCCAACAGTGTCTACGGGGGTGGGGGTGGGGCGGAAGTTGACTCCTGTAATGTTTGCACTCATCCATTGTGTTTTGTTTGGTGAGCAAATAGATCGTGTTTCATCTGTCGGAGTTGGTAGAGAATTAGTATGTAGAGAATGGTGACAGAGGGGTTTTGGGCTCTGGATCTCAACATGATCTTCGACTTTGATGTAAAGAATAGTTTCCTTTTCTTGAAGACCCAAGAAATGTGCTGTGGGCCTGCCTGGCCAGGATTCTCTGATTGGGAGACAACAGTGGTTGGTGAAAACTATCGACAGTCTCTGTGAGTTTTTCTCAAAGCCCAAGGCATGATCGTTAATAGCTGAAAGACATCATTTGACTCCTGGTGGTTCTGAGTACTGACTCTTTTCCAGCTTCTGTACTAAGCCATTTATAGGAACTCTCTCCTCGAGTGTGTACAGTCACATTAGAAGGCTGGAAACAGGTTTGCAGAGGCCCAGAGTCACAGAGCAAGTTAGGGCTACAGCCAGACTTTGAATGCAGCTTTGACTCCAAAACTCCCATTCATGACCGCCAAGCATGCCGTTTACTCATATTAGTTGTCTTAAGCTTTTGTAAGTATCCTCTACTTTGTGATAGAGATGGGTGTCCGCGGGTATCTGTGAGCCCATACAGGCGGTTGCTGCTTCTACTTTCTGCTTCACAGATGATGATGGAAACAGGCTTTTCTTCTAGACTGTGAGTTCCAAGGACAGCATGGTATGTCACAAAGACCCGTGACCCTAGCACAGAGGGTGCTTGGCAGACGCTGAGTGAACGAATGAATGAAGTAGACAATTAGAGGGAAAATACTTAGAGAACAATTAAAGACTTCATTTTGTTGTTATTAGGGGCTAAGTAGTAGTATATACAGCTAAAGATGCTATAGGATTTAAAAGGGGACAAGGGCTGAGAAAATGTATACTTCTCTGTGTTTCCTTTCTTAGAAATGAAACCCAAAGAGTAAATTTTCTTATATTTCAACTTAGCTTTGTAGCCAATTCTTGGCCTCCAAATAATGTGTGGGAAGATAGAAAAGAGTTAACACAAGGGCTTTTTTTTCTTTTCCCCAAGAAAGAAGCATCCTTTCTTTTTTTAAAGTTCCTTGTAAACTTACATGGTAATGCGTAATTGCGTAGCTGGGGTCCAGAAGAGATGTATCTGTAAGGTTTTCTGTGCTCTGGATCGTTACTGAGAAGCAAGCAGAAGGAAGATTGCTACAGAAATAAGATATTTCCATTCATTCTACAACCATAGGATGCTGTAGGTCCTCGCCAGGGCATTACCCAAAATGTCTATGTGGCTGATGGCACCTGAACCCAGGGCAAGTCTAGCACAGTTGAGATTGCCACTAGGCTGTGCAGGGGGTATGGGACATCCAGGGCTGCTCCTGGCCTCAGTGTGGAAACTGAGCTGGCTACATGCCAGGTCTTGGGCCACGTGCCCCCCCCATCTCTCTTGCCCTCACTGCTCCCTGCCCCACCCTTTCCACTGTGCCACCCAGCCTCCTCTCCTGGCCTTGTTCTTAGCCTGGGCCATGCTCAGCCACCACCTGCTTTGGTCCCCCCTTCCCTCCACGGTTTCTTCATTGACCTGGCTCATGCCTCTTCATTTTTCCGACTGCCTTTCCTTATTACTCTTCTTATTTAGAATCTTTTTTTTCTTTCCTTATCATAGATCCCATTCTTGAAGACTATCTCAGGTCATTCAAGCTCCTTAGAAGACATTTTTTAACCAAGGAAGCTGTGCCAGAATTCGTGCTTCAGAGAATTTGTGATTGGGCCATGTGACCACAGTTCCCCTGCAAGGTGGTTTGTGTCCCCATGATTTCGAGTCCTAACCTCCTGGGTGCCTTTGCAAAAAGCAAGAGCCCTTGGTGCCTGGGAACCTGCACGCAGAACCGGGACTTTTTCACTCCCGCCACTTCTGGATGCTTATATTGCCTTCAATTTTGCTTTTATTTTTCAGGAGCGGTATTGAATGTGTAATTAATTCCCTCCTCTGCTTATGTCCTTAACTATTGATTGGAACCAACAGTTGGTATAATAATCATTTGGAGTATAATTATTTCTTATAAATGTTATATGAGTCCTGGGAATGGCCTTGCAAAGCTCCAGAAAGTAATGGCAAGGTATACTTGCGTCCACGTGTTTTTTTCCATTTCTGAAACCAATTATTTTTCTAAAATTGCTTTTCAGATTGGCTATTAAGTTGAAAAGATCATTGATTTTTTTTTTAATACTAGCATCAAGGAGAATCCTAATGAAACATGATGTGTTTACAATTAATTATGGTAGCTCTCACCTGGCTGCTTAATGCCCAGTGTTAATTTTCGGGTTTGAGTGGGACAGGTGGTCATGTTCACTAATACCTCCTCAACTTTTGCCGGGGCGGGGTAGAGAGAACGATGATCATTTTCATTGGAATTCTAGGAGGATTCTTTTGTCTTACTCACTTTTACTCATTTTGGGGAGCTGTTTTCTCATATTAGATGAAGATAAACTTTGTCCTGGATATATTGCTCAGTTGTAAAATTAGTCTTTAAGACACAATTTGTCAAATCGTATCTGTCTGAAAGAATCTGACTTCCCTGCCCCTTTGGGGTTTGACTTCAGTTCCCCTGTGGGAGGGCAGTGGGCCACGGTGACAGGTGGGTGGAGCATCTGGTGAGGCCAGGCTGGCCTGGATTGCCCATGCTCACCCGGAGCCTTGCCCAGTGGACTCATTTGCCCTTGTAAATGGAGGTCCAGTCCGGATTTCTTTCTTCACCTGTGTGCACTCTCTGTTAAGATTGGAATAAAATCTTGCTGACCACTGTCACATGGGATTCTGTCTTCTGGCAGGACACTCCTACATGGAGACCCAGAGACTTGATGTTCTTGCGATTTTATCTTATTTTTATCTTATTTTATTTTACTTATTTAAATTTTATTTATTTATTTGAGAGAAAGAGAGCACGAGCACAAACATGGGGAACAGCAGGCAGAGGGAGAAGCAGACTCCCTGCTAAGCAGGGAGCCTGATGCAGGACTCTATCCCAGGACCCTGGGATCATGACCTGAGCCAAAGGCAGTCTTTTAATTGACTGAGCCACCTAGGTGCCCCTGTTCTTGTGATTTTAAACTTGAGATCGCCCACCCCATTTTTAGGTGTCAGGAAGCAGTTTTCCCATTTTGCTGCCATGGTGTTGGGAAGAAGCCTAGAAATGGGCTCCAATTCATGCTGATACATTTTCAATACCTAGTTCTTTTTTCTTCTTCCAAATTCTTCAGTGTGTCTTTCTTGTTAACGTCCTTCCTTTTGTAAATCCTGTAGAGGAAGCTACAGGTTGGTAATTACCTGAAGGACACGTATTCAGCAGCACCGTCTCTCCTTGCCCCAGCCTAAATCTGAATTTTGTGCCTCTTGAACTTTGGGGGTTCATTTTCTGCAGATCCCTGTGCCACCAGCAGCCTCTCTAAGTGCCTGGCTTTCATACCTGTCTCGAAGGCAATATTGTGTCTTTATAGCCAACATGTTATTTTTATGTGCCTTACTTTATTACACATGAAATGAAACCATCTCTGACACTTTTTATACTCCCTGAATTTTTATTAGAGTTCTATCTTTCATCAATAATAGCATAAGCTGCAACAGCCTTCCCCGGAATATTTACTGAGGTTGTTGCCACTCCTTGGAAAGAGTGCTCTTGCCACCCTATTAGAAATGGCTTCATCCTCATCGCTTTCATCTCCGGAGATAATCCTTTAATCCTTGTCGGTAGCAGGGGAGGCTGCCTCCCCTTGCCTGTGCTGCTAATGCAAGCCCACAGCTCAGGGTGGTAGGGGAGGCCTGCCAGCGGCTAGTTTATCAGTTTCGAGTCATTAGGGTCATTAGTTCTGGTGGCTGCAGTGATTAGGACCAGAGGTCTCGTCCCTGAGGCCAGCCCTGCTCATTCATAATAAGGGATTTAGCAGATATTTATGCAAACAGAAAATTGAATCAGCAGCCCCATCAATGCTTTACCTGCAGAATTCTTGTAAAAATGTCATCATGGGTTTGAACAGAACCATTATCTTAGGCAGGTTCTTTGAGTGTGGGGGGAGGTGTCTTTTGATAAGCCAGGAAGCTGGGGCGTTTTCCAGTATCTCAGACCCTTCAAACCAACTTGTTGCTGGCTGGTCCCCACGTACACATGTGGCAGTCTGTGGTTGGATACTAACCTCTTTTTCTATTGATTGTGCAAAATCACCTTCTTAATGATGTCTTTGGTCCCAGGAAAATGAGACTGAAAACAGAAGAAATCAGAGACTCAGGTGCTGAATTTAAAGTACACAACCCTAGCCTGCCTTTGACTTTCTGGTGGGTTTCACTGTAATTTTTGGCGAGGGAGACTGCGACCTCCACATACTTTCCCCCAGATGCTGGCTGTTGGGGAAAAGAGAAGACCCAGGGGAGCCTCAAGGGGTTCAGCTCTAAGTGGGGTGAGGAAGCTGCCAGGCATGTCTGGAGAAAAATTTCTAAAAAAATATTCTCCCAGAAGATCCCATTTCTTCTTATTTTCTTTGTTTTCTAAATGTAGTTTTTAAGTAGTGGGATACATTCACATGGTTCAGAAATGAAAATAAATAGCAAGGAATACAGTAAAAAGTCTCTGTGTGCCCAATTTTCTCACCCAGTAACCACTGTTATTAGTCTCCTGTGTATCCTTCCAGAAATATCTTTAAGCATTTATTACTTAGCGTGTGTATGTGTATTCTTCTTCTTCCTTTGTTAAAACATAACAGATAGCTTATTATAGGCAATGTTCTGTACTCTGCTTTTTGCAACTGTCAGTATATTTTGGAGCTCCTTCCATATCGGTGCGGAGATCATTGTTCCCTCTTTTTCCTTCTTGTAGAGCAGTGTCGTACTGCAGGGTACAGATGACTTATTTAATCCGTCTCTGTTGATGGACATTTAAGTTTCCAGTGTTTTACTATTGTAAGCAGTGCAACAACAAATAACCCTCTGCATGTGGCATTTCACACATCATGTGCACCTCCTTCAGATGGTAAACTTCCAGAAGAGCAATTACTGGATTGGAAGATACATGTATTTATAATTCTGAAGACTACTGTCAAATTATTCCTTGCCCCTCGATAATGGTAGGTGTTTGAGAATAACTGTTTCCAAACAGCCTTGCCAAAGATACGTCTGTTCTAATCCTTTACCCATTTTCTAGTAAGTCCCAAGTGTTTCACTTGTTAATTTCTAGAAGCTCTTTATATATTAGAGAGATTATACTTTTGCCTATAGTTTGAAAACTAATAGAAGATTTCCAGTGGTGGTGTTTACTTTTTTTTTTTTTTCATTTTGGTGTTTACTTTTTAACTTTGCTTATGATATATTGCTAAGTAAATGTTTTATTTTTATGTGTTTATATTTATTGGTGTTGACTTTCATGGCTTCTTGGATTAAAAATTGGTGGATTTTTTAGGCATGACTCCGAAGGCCTTTTCTGCTTCAAGGTTAATAAATAATTTTTCCCTTTTTTCCCTCCTCCCACCATATTTAAACGTTGAGAGTTTATTTTGGTATGTGTTGTAAGATAGAGAAGCAATATTTTTCTTTAGATGCTCTTCATTTGTGTTTACATTGTTAGTTGAAAATCCATTTTTCTCCCCACTGGTAGAGATGCTCACCTCTCCTGTGTACTGAATTTGCATTGATTTTTGGACTTTGTGTTTTGATCCATTTGTCTGTGTTTATAGTCAAATCCAGTATCAGCAATGATATTTTAATATTAAGCCTTTATAATACGTTAGACTCTCTGATAGGGCTGCACTTTTTGTTACTTCTCTTTTTCAGAGTTTTTTTTTCTCTTTTCTTGATAGTCTTATATATTTTTCTTAATATGCTGAAGAATAAACTTGTGTAATTCCTAAACTAAAAATGATATTTATTTAGGAGAGCATTACATTTATAAATTATAATAAGAAAAAAAATGGATGTATTTGTGAGTGTGTTTTACTATCGAGGAACATTGTATGTCTTTCTAATTATGCAAGTCTTCTTTGATATCCTTTAAAAGCATTTTAAAGTTTTCTTCTTAAAGGTTTGCATATTTATTATTCAGTTAATTCCTTAGTATTCTATTTAATTTATTATGGTATTTTACTGTATTACAGTATTTTATATTTTATATAATGCAGTTTTTTGGAAGTACATCTTCTGATCAGCGGAGGTTTGTATACAAGGAGGCTGTGGATACCTACACGTTAATTTTGTATCTTGTTAGCTTTCGGAATTGTCCTTTGTTTTATAGTTTTAGTTGACTTTTTAAAAAAAATTTTGTCTTTCCTAGAATATGATCTACTTGTCTTTAAATAGTCCTAGTTTTATGTGACTCCTTTCCAATTTTTACAGTTCTTCAGGCTTTCCCTGGTTCCCGCTCATGTGATGTAAAATAATCAGGATGATGGTTAGCACCCTTGTTTTCATCCTGATTCTTGTTGGCTTGTGTTCTAGTGTTGCGTCATTAAGTACGATGCCACATCGGGATTGAGATAAATGTCTTTTATCATGTCAAAGAAATATACGTTTATTTCTGTTTGAGTGATTTTTGTTGTTGCTATTAAGGATGGTTGTTGAATTTTTTCAAAGGATTTTATGTATTTATTTGGCAGAGACAGAGGGCACAAGCAGGGGAAGAGGCAGGCAGAGGGAGAAGCAGAATTCCTGCTGAGCAAGAAGGCTGATATGGGACTCGATCCCAGGACCTGGGATCATAACCTGAGCTGAAGGCAGCTGCTTAACTGACTGAGCCACCCAGGCATCCCGAATGGTTGTTGAATTTTATCCAGTATTTTTTCAATGTCTATGGGGTAGTTACATGATTTTTCTCTTGAGTTCTTTAAGATAAACTGGTATGATGGACTTACTAATATTGAACAATCTTTGCAATACGTGTATAAATTCCATTTGGTTGTGGTGTAATAACCTTTTATTGTGCTTCTCGATTCTTTGTGCTATTTTTTGCATGATATTCATGAATGAGAGTGGTCTTGAGCTTTCTCTGATGTGTAATTGTTATGAGGTTTTGCACTTTAATGACAAGATTCTGTATGTGAAGGGGGTTTTTTAAAATAATTTCATGTTGTGAACACAGTTTTAGGAAGCATGTCTAGCTTAAAGGAACATGTAGTTTCAAGAACTGCTTAGGAGTGTATTCATGTCTGTGGGTGCAAATTTAAACTCTTAAGGTCTCTTTGGGGAGACAGTTTGGGAAATAATTTACAAATATTTTGTTAGTATTAATAAGAACTAACAAGAATAATCACTTGTTAACTAGATTAATTAGCTGAATATGCAATAGGTTGGATTTACATTTGCAGTTTATTTTGTTCCTCCATATGGCCCTGGGAGGAGTTGCTTTTAAGTTACAGAAGGGAAAACTGACTTTGAAGAGGTGAACTTGACCCCATCAGGCTCCAGTAGCTAGGCAGGGGTGGAATCATGCTTGAAACCTTGATCTCTCTGACCTTGCCATCCATAATCTCGCCCACATGCTATATTATTATTTTTTTTAAAGATTTTGTTTATTTATTTGACAGAGATCACAAGTAGGCAGAGAGGCTGGCAGAGAGAGAGAGGGGGAAATAGGCTCCCTGCTGAGCAGAGAGCCCTATGGATGCGGGGCTTGATCCCAGGACCCTGAGACCATGACCTGAGCCGAAGGCAGAGGCTTTAATCCACTGAGCCACCCAGGGGTCCCTATATTATTTTTTTAAACAAATTTGAGTTGTTATAGGTAATTAGAAGTAAGGCCAGGGTTTCCTTAAGCAGTGGCCTCCCAGTGTGGTCCCCAGAACAGCAGCATGTGCCTCCCTTGTTAGAAATGGAGATTCTCAAGCCCCTACCAGAACTCTTGAAGCAGAAGCTCCAGGGATGAGGCGTAGCTCTGTTTTATTTAATAAGGCCTGCAGGGTATCCTGATGTACATTCGCTAAAGTTCTAGAACCACCGCCCTAGAAGGACAGACTGTTCTTCCCTCTGCAGTCTGCATATTAGGAGTTGTTAACTTGTCAAATATGAGTAAGGGTAGATAGTCTTTACTTTCTCCATTTGCTCTCCAGAAATAAGGGCTAATCATTTGTTTCACACCTTACAGCCTGTTCACAAAAGTGCGTATTTGCTGAGCCCAGCTCCCTGTGAACTTGGGACAATTAAGCACGGTCGCAAAATGCCCTCTCAGCCCAGGCAAAGGCCTTAAGCAAACGAATTAGACTTGGTTTCCAAGTGTGATTGGCTCACAGATTTGCCTGTTTTCTCCGGATGCCCTCTGTGCGTGGTGCACCTTCCCAGGACTCACTAGAAGTGGGTGCGGAAAGAGCAGGGACCGAGCCACTTCCGCTCTGCCTCCCAGACAGGCACCCAAGGCCTCCGTGCAATTTCCTGGAATGAGTGAATGCCAGGAGGGAGGTGACAGCCATGGTGGGCCGCCCACTTGACCTCACCGTCGCACAATGCCACCAAACAGAGGAAATAATGATAATTCACTTAACCTAAAAAGGCTCAAGCCAATTAACGATTTTCATGTAGTTGCCAGTTGCTGGCCCTTCCCTTCCAGGCGCAGAATTCATTTCCCTGGCATCACTGATTTATAAAAGGCAGAGCGCTTGCAAGCTAATTGGGTAAAGTCATTATTGAGGGCAGCGTGGCTGTGAGCTGGAGCAGTGCTAAAGTGGTTTTCGATAATGTGCCTCGTGTCCTTGTACTGGTTGTCACCCCCAGAGTAATTAGACCTGAGCGGCATCGATGGGGGGCTGTGAGGATGCTGGGGGTTTACCAGTGACCTGGCGTAGTTTGCTGAGACTAGCTCCGAATTATATTCTTGTACCTTGCCCAGGTCTAGGGGTTTCCAGACTGACATATTCCTGTGGTTAGTAGCTGCTTCTCTGGTGTGCATGCGTGCGTATGTGTGTGCGTGTGCGTGTGTGTGTGTGGTGGGTTAGAATTGATAGGCTAAGTTGAGTTGCGACAGAACCACATGAACATGCTGTGGATGGTCACGTGTGGTCTGTCCCCCTGCCTTGACAAGTGAACCTCCGTCATGACCTGGGATGTGGCAGGTGTGGCGGGAGCGCCCCTTTTTTTCCTACTCACTTCATCCTGCTCTGTGAGGGGCCTTGCATGCCTGCCTGCAGATATCAGCCTCCTTGTCTGGATGCTGATCCTAAAACCATCTCCTCCCTGCTGACTGCTGTCCTAGAGCCTCTCCTTAGGCACAGGGGGGCCCTCTCTGGAAGCTCAGGCCACCTTGAAAGGACGGTTGTGGAGAAAAGGCTCAGACAGGCCTGGAAGTTGGCCGAAGCCCATTTGGGCAGGAAACGTTGGTTTTACGGACCCAGGACACGGTGTAGAAAGGGGAAGCATGAGCTGTGGATAGGCGTGTCTCCTCAGCCCCACAGAAGCCCCACGCCATTGGGGCCAGGGTAAGGATCCCCTCGATGGGTGGTACTAGGATGGTACTGGCCTTGTGAAGTATCAGTAGACTTACATTTTCCCAGCACCTTAGTCAAAGGAGAAGGCTTTGGCATAGGTTTCTGTACTCAGGTACCTAAGCCCACAGCCATCAGCCTTCCTGATGATCACGCACTGACCACCCGTGAGAGTTCATAGGGTGCTTGCATGCCCCCCCCTTGCACACTCATGCTCATGGTGACACATCTGCACTACTCTTAGGTAGAAACTCACAGATGTTGTCACCTGCCTGCCATTCTGCGGCACCCATACCCCCATCCTAAATTTTTACACACACTAGTGTCTCGTCACAGACATGTGTATCTAGTAGTCTTGCACACGTAGACACACCCAGCTATTTCTGGTGTGTCCACGTGCCTCCACACCGAGGCATCTTCTGTCCCTGTGCCTGTACCACGCAGCCATGCTTTGTTCACCTGGGATGTTCCTCTGACCAGGTGTCGTCACCACTGCCGTCCTCAGGTCTCGGGTGACATCAGCCACTTCAGTGAGGCCTTAGGGTTCCAGGTGCCCTGATGTCATTGCAGACCCACCTTTGGCTCATTAGTGGATAGTGACAGCTGCTCACGTGGGAGTTACTGATGGCTGTGAGGTAGTCTGGACCCAAACGCCCTGGTCTCCACGGTGTTGCACGGGTGATGTGGTCCCGCTGAAGGCTGACACGTGTCATCCAGCAGGGGCACGTTGCTTAGCCATGGCTGCCTTGTCTGGACATTTCAGGTTTCCGAATAGCGTTCCATAGCCTATCTCCCTTGACACAGAGAAGACTGAATGCCCCGGGATCTTCCCAAGGGCTTCACCTCCCACTTAGCCAGTGATTCAGCCCCATATGTCCAGTCTCCAGATGACTGCCCCCTTGAAGGCACGTGCAGTAACTCACTCTTTACATTCAGGAATGGAATGCTAGGTGCTTTGTGGAAGATTCCCAGGTGAGCTGTGTTTGCCCTAAAGCCCTTTATTTATTTTTTTTAAAAGATTTTTATTTATTTATTTGACAGAGATCACAAGTAGGCAGAGAGGCAGGCAGAGAGAGAGGAGGGGAAGCAGGCTCCCTGCTGATCACAGAGCCCAATGCAGGGCTTGATCTCAGAACCCTGGGATCATGATCTGAGCCAAAGGCAGAGGCTTTAACCCACTGAGCCACCCAGGTGCCCCTGCCCTGAAGCCCTTTAGTGCCAGTGCCTTATCCACCCTAAAGTATAAGCTGTGTTTGTGAGCAGAAGTTTTTGAGGGAGATAGGTTTCATATTTAGTAGTAGGTTTATTTTTCAATGAATTTTTAAAAAATGAGTGTTTATTTTGGAACCCTCTCAGATTTATGGCACAGCTGCACAGACGCACATACAGAGGGCTGTGTGTGGCTGTCATCTGGCTGGACCCATTTGTAGGATCTTGCATCACTATCGTCCATTTGTCAGAGCCGAGCCTGGCATTGATAAACCACTGTTAAGAAAGTCTAGACTTGCATTGCTTGACAGAAGTAGTCTTTTCCACTCCTGTCCTCCGTAAGGGTGCTACTTTACCTTTTCCCTGCTCGCTTTTTTGAATTCAAGTCGCTGCATCTAGCCCACCTTTAGGGGGGAAAGCCAGGCATTAATCTCCACCTCCTGGAGGGAGCAGTAGCCCCGGAATTACTTGGAATTCTACTGAAAGAAAGATTTCATGCACTCTCACCTTTAGACAGATGGAAAGGGGTCTGGTGCAACTTCTGGTCTGGACGAGATGGCACAGAGTTGCTTTTCCCTGCCCCTCCTGGCTGCGTGTAATAGTAAACCCTGGAAGTAGCACAAGAGGTAACCACAGGAAAACTCTGGAAGGTGGGAAGCAAAAAATGATTCCTTTTGGGGTCCCAGCAGTGGAAGAACCGCACAGCGGCCAGGCATCTGAGTTCCTCCCCACAAACCTGACTGAGGGTGACCTAGGCACAGTGTTCTTTGACTTACACCTTAGCCTCAGAAAGCAGCCTGGGCTCATCCCTCCCTTTATACACTAGGAATTCTCAATAACATCACTGACCCCAGCACCTCAGCTTCACTGAGGGCAGCAGCCAAGGCACATGTTTCTATTCCCTGCTGGCCCGAGATGTCTGAGATACCAGGGTGGCTAGGGCAGGGGGTCACCCCCAAAAGAGGCCCATCCACAGTAAAGGGTCCAGTCTGGGAGACTTCTTTGTCCCTGGGAGCCTGAGACTCCCCTCACCCACCCAGAGACCCCTGGCAGCTGGGGAAGGCCCACCCGACACTCAGGGACATCTCTTCAGTGTCATGGGTCTGACTTCCTTCTCAACCAGCAGACACCAGTTGGCCTGAAGTGAGGAAGGCCCTTGTCTTGAGGAATGTGGCAAAGAAGTCTTCACTCACCACTTGTGGTCGACAGAAGTTCTAGTCGCTGCAGTAAGGTGAGAAAAGATAAGTCATTGGCAAGGAACGCCACACTTCACTGTACCCATTGGTAGATGACATAGTTGTCTATGTAGAAACCCCCTAGGAATTAACAAAAGAAGGGAAAAAGTCTCCTCGAACCAGTAAGTTAGTTCAGTAAAGTCACAATATGCAAGATAAACACAGAGAAATCAACCATACTTCTGTATACTACAATGAACATGTGAAATTTGAAATTAAAGGCATCATTTATGATCACTGCAAAGAATATAAAATACTTAAGTGTAACTTAAAACCTATATAGGATCTGCTTTTTTGAATATTACAAAACTGATGAAAGAAATAAAAAAAGACCTAAATGAATAGAAAGATATATCTTACTCATTGACTGGAAGACTCAACATGGTAAAGATATCCCAAATTGATAACACAGTTTGAAAGCAATCCCTATCAAAATTCCAGCAAGGTTTTTTATAGGCATAAATAACGTTATTTCTGAAATTTATGTCGAAAGTCACAAGCCCTCAAATAGCTAAAAAAATCTTGAGAAAGATAAAACAGCAGGAATAAGTCTACCTTGTATTAAGGCTTACTGGATGGCTCAAGTAATCAAGACAGTGTGATATTGGCGGAGGGACAGACACATGGATCAATGGCACAGAATAGAGAGCCTAGAAATAGAACCAGAGAAATAAGCTCAACTGATTTTTGACAAAGGTGCAAAAGCATCTCCACAGAAGAAAGCTAGCCTTTTCAAGAAACGATGCTGGAGCAGTTGGACGTCCACAGGGGGGGGAAAAAAAAGACATTGCCTTAAACCTCATACCTTATATAAAAGTTCCCTCAAAAAGGAACACGGGCTTCAATCTAAAACTGTAAAACTTGTAGGAAAAAACCAAAATCTTCAGGATCTAGGGTTAGACAAAGAATTCGTGGACTTGGCAACAAAAGCATGACCCATAGGAGGAAAATGGGTAAATTGGACTTCATCAAAATGTTGGAAACCTGCAGTCTGTGAGCAACCATGCTAAGAAGATGGACAAAGAGGCTCTAGACTAGAAATATTTAGACCACATTTCTGACACCAGACCAGTATCTGGAATGTAAGAGGATCTCTCAGAGCTCAAGAGTAAGAAAGCAAGGCCATGATATAATGCGCAAAAGGCATGGAGAGTCGTTTCACCAAGGAAGACACACAGATGGCAAATACCCACATAAAATGAGGGTGGCCATCTTTAGCCATCGAGAAAATGCAAATTAAAGGGACAGTGGGGGTATTATGACACACCTGTCTGAATGGCAGAATCGAAAAGGAGCTGGGGAGCATATGGAGAAAGCAAATCCCTTGTGGAAGGAAGAGTCACTTGTGGCAGTGTGAAATGGTCTCGGTCCTCTGGGATGCAGGGACCGCGCAGCCCAGCAAACGCCTTCCTGGGTATTTATCTCAGAAAAATGGAAATTGACGTTCATACGAGAAACCTATACACAAACTTCTTAACACAGGAGATTGTTTTATGTGAATGACCAAGACTGAAATGCATAGGCGATAATCAAGTTAAATGAATTTTGTAACCACTGACCTGATGAGCATAATCAAATATACCGTACAGCTCACAGAAAAAAATCCCAGTTTCCAAAGGGCCACATGAGTTCTGCCAAACCTTTCTTGTATTCTTTTTTCTTTTTCTCCTAGGTTTATTGAGATAGAATTGACATGTAACACACTGTGCAAATTTAAGGTGTGCGTGCGAACGTTGATAACAGCTCTATTTGTCAGAGCTAAAAATCGGAATTGGGCCAGAATCCCTTCAGGGGGTAGATCTGGTTAAAGTGTGGCATATCCATACTGTGGAATAAAATCGGAATGCCCCACTGATGGAGGGATCGGGATGACGTCTCCAGGGCTTTGTCACGTGAAAAAGCCAGTCCTCAAAGATCACATGCTGTCTACAGTTCCACTTATAGAACATTTTAAAAATGTCAAAGCATTAGAAATGAGTGAAAGAGGAGTTTTTTGCCAGTGGTAGGTAGTGCCACAGGTAGCTGTGGTAGGGGATTGAGGAGGGTCAGGAGGGAGGAGGTGTGATTATCAATTGGTGATATTGGGGGTCCTCGTGGTGATGGAACTGTTTTGTATTTTGGCTGTGTATTTGGTAGAGCGCAAAGCTACACGTGATGAAAATATATAGAACTAACACACACACATGCGCACACAAGTGCCATTAGTGAAATCCAGATGGGATGAGTGGATTGTGTCTGTGTGAAGATCTGGTTGTGATATTGTATTGCAGTTTTGCAAGATGTTACCATTAGGGGAGGTTGGATAAGGGTATGTGGGATCACTGTGGACCGTTTCTTACTACTGTGTGTAAATCTACAATGATTTCCATAGAAACTTCCATGTGAAAAGGTACGTAATGTGGAATCAGGTTTAATGTATTTTGAAAGTATGAAAAATGATTAAACAGGCCCTACCGTGAAACATTCAGAAAAGTACGCCAAAAAGGACGGTGCAGTAGACCATCTGAAAGTCCTGTCCCAAAGTGGAGAGCTTACTAGACATCAATATATATATGCATTTTGTTCTGATCTAATGATTAGATAATGATATTATAAAAATAATTTAAAAAGTGAAGCATCTTTTATTTTTCTCCTTGAAAAGTACTGAAGGTTCGTCATAGTTGGAATTTCCAAATAAGCCCAGAGAATAAAATAACCATTACCTGTGTGTTTGCATTTCTGTAGATGGTTAAGATTGCAATGAGTTTTGTTGTTGTTGTTGTTGTTGTTTTGTTTTGTTTTTGCTTTTTCTCTCACTGTTTCCTCCTATGGTTGTTTTGCAGCTGGCGGTTGGGACCACCTTTTCTTTCCAAGGAGAACCCCCACATCTTTGGGTGTGAAGGTCTTTCTCTGCCTGGGCCTTTCTTCCCAGATGCTGTTGGTTTGAGAGAAGGCTCTTGTGTATTTCAGAAGCTAGCTAGCTGCTCATGAGACATAACCAGACTCGCTTCCGGTGTGCCTTCAGCTGCTTGGAGCTGCTGTTAGGTGGTAACTGGAGGGATGTCAATAGATATTTGCATATAAAGAAAGATGGGGAGAGCTCAGGGTCCAGAGTATCCAGTCCTGTCCTTGCTTGTGCTTCTGCAGGAGTGGAGCCCTAGGGAGTGCCAGATTGCTTTCCGCCAGAGGCGGTCTTTGTTGTCTGCCGCCCTACAGCAGTGACGGTTCTGTTCTTGGCTTGCTTTGTCTCTATCTGAGCTCTCTCTGCTGGGTCTCTTATTTTGGCTGCCCAAACAATAGCCATCCACCTTTCTAGGAGTTCTGCTTCTTTTCTTCTGTAACCTTGTGATTCTGGTGAGAAAGAAGGTCTTCTTCCTGGGCCCTGTGTTTCTTCAGTCTGGTGGCATTGGGGGCCTGGGAGCTTTCATGACCAGCTCCTGAGACCCATCCTCCCCAATATTAGGCACCCTTGGAGCTCTTTGTTTACATGAGCTAGTAAGATGTGTTCCTAGGCTTGGCTGGTTCATGTTGGGTTCCTTCACGTGCATTTGGGCATCCTGATTCACACTCTGCCTAAGATTGATAGCCTTGATTTTCTTCCTTTATTCTCTCCTGTAGCTTACTGTTCTTAACCGCGGAAGGAGAGGCTGAAATAAATGCATCCTTCTTTTTTTGTTTTTTCAGTATCTCGCTGTGTCCTAGACCAGATCAGTTCAAGATCCCCTTTGTGTCTAGGGAGAATCAAGTTCTTCTCTAGGAACAGCTCCAGCCACATCAAGAATCCCCCACAACCAGAACACACAAAGTCTGGTGCAGCGTGGCCTCTGTTTGCAGTGTGTGAGCTCATCTTGTTGTTGGAGAGATAGATGTCGTCACCCAGGCTAAGCCTTAGAGAATTCACACATCAAGACCTCTGGGCGATCACAGAGGTATATTTAGATTGTTCCTGAATCCTGACATTGCTCCAAGGTAAATCCATTATCTGAGCAAGAAGCGCTGTGTAGTAATTAAACTGAAAATATGATATTTGTATATGCTTTCTGCCCCCTGGCAAAACATACTTAAAATGCTGCTAGAGGTGAGCTTTTACAATCTTTGCACTTTTGTACCACATTTCCACTTGAGCAACATGCAAGTGCTCTTGGGAAGGTACTGGGGTTTCTATCCTGGATTGGGTGGGGTCTTGCCTGGAGGTCCTGTGGGGTGTCTGCTCGGAGGTGTTGTGGGATCTTTTGGGAACTGTGTCTCCAGAGAGGGCACTGCTGCTGCCGCCTCGGTCATGGATATTGACCAGAGCCCTCTCGGCACTCAAACCAGCCATGTGCCCCTCGTGAGTCCCCACGCTTGTTTCCTTCATGGCTTCCCGGGTCCTCGAGGGCAGTGGTGCCATTCCTCTCTGCGGGTAACCGAGGAGGGAGAGAGAGAAGATGAAGCCAGGCCAGCTTTGTTTTTCCTTGCAGTCGGGTTTCATCAGCCCTATTAAGGGAATGGGATTTATTCTTGGTCTGTGTTACACGTAGGTAGGGAGAGGCCCAGATGGCAGGGCTGTGTGGTTTCTGTTCAGAGGTGTATCTGCCACCCAGCAGCTGGTGTTCATCATGGAAGCTCCCGGGGAGGAGGACAGCAAAGACCCAGAGGATGGCAGGGTCTGAGATGTGTGATCCTTCATTACAAATCCACTGTGGTGGTCTGTAGTCTGGAGTTTGTCGTCATATTGGCTGTAGATTTGCCCCTATGAGCCATATGGTAGCTTGCTCTTATGTCTGTTGGCAAAGTCCACAGGTCTGCCCTACGGACACGGACCTTTTCTTTTCTAAGAGAGTCACTTGGTTAGGGTAATGGCCTGTGTTCTCTCACCCTAAAGACACTGCCATGCAGGTTGGTTTGTTCCTTCAATCACAGTGGCAGGCCCTCGGCCTCCTGTTCACGTCCTAGCATCCAGCACCAAGTTGGGCAACAGATGACAAGTTCCCAAAGCCTCTTATTTTATTCTGATCATACCAAAACCGAGGGTCACTAGGCTTTCAGGACCCTATGAAATGATCTGACGTAAAGCATCATATAGCAAATAATTCCACTTGCTATCCTTAGGAAGTTCTTCTCCAAGGCCAGTGGGACTGAATGGGGCTGAAGATTTAGAAAGCAACCACGACTTTTAGATTTCATTTTCTCTTTTTGGCAAGCAGCACAGTCTGTTTCTCTGGCAAGTGAAATTTCACTTAGAACCTAGTACATACAACTGATGAGGGTGGAATTTCTTTTTTTGTTTTTTTTTTTTTTAAATTATTTACTTATTTATTTGACACAGAGAGATCACAAGTAGGCAGAAAGGCAGGCAGAGAGAGAGGGGGAAGCAGGCTCCCCGCCGAGCAGAGAGCCCGATGCGGGATTCGATCCTAGGACCCTGGGATCATGACCTGAGCTGAAGGCAGAGGCTTAACCCACTGAGCCACCCAGGCGCCCCGAGGGTGGAATTTCTAAGGTTACCCTAGCCCTCGCCTTCTATAAGGGATCCTGAAGCTCTTCCTTGGAGGCCCAGGGCTGTGGGCTCCCCACTTTGAGGCTGCTGCTTTAAGAGTCCTACTGCACTGCCTGCAAAGCTCAGTAGCTCCCAGAGTCCAGAAGTGGCCTGGAACAGGATCTTTGGATTCCTCACATGCTCTGAGCTTCATCTTTTGCAGCTGTTCTGATGTCCCTGCTATGTCCCCGACGGCAGATCTTGCTAGAAGTCCTCAGTCGAGATGCCTCATTTTGCAGATGGGGAGCCCTGAAAGAGACAGAGGGTTGCTCTCCATTAGCTGTTCGTTCGTTCGTTCGTTCGTTCATTCATTCATTCATTCATTTATGCCCCATTTATAAATAGTTCTGAACCCTTACACCTATTGTAAAGCTTGACTATGTTGTGGAGATACCCTGGTCAGTAAGTGTCTCTTGGCCTCCCGGGGCTTACAGTCCGGATCCATACAACTCTCAGAGCCCCACATACTACAGGGGCCCTACACTGGCCTGGTCAGGCTGCTCTAACAGGACACTGGAGACTGAGTGACTGAAACGGCCGACACTTCTTTTTCACGGTTACAGAGGCTGGATGTTTGAGCTCAGGGAGTCCACAGACCAGACTGGATTCCTGGTGAGAGCTCTCTTCCTGGCTGGCAGGTGGCCCCCTTCTTGCTGTGTCCTCACATGGCAGAGAGAGAGCGAGCTCTGGTGGCTCTTTGCCTTTTTAAAAGAGCACTGATCCCTTCGGGGGGGGGGCACCCTTATCTGAACCTAATTAATACCCAAGGGCCCCACCTCCAAATGCCCCCCATATTGGGAGTTGTAACTTCAGCTTAGGAGGTTGGTATGTGTGTGTGTGTCCCAGGATGGGGACACATTGCAATCCACAGCAGGTCCTATTTGGGTACACAGTGTTGATGCCTAATCTGAGAGTAGAAAGATGAATAGGAGTCAAACATACAAAGGAGGTGGAAGAGGACAGTCTTCTAGGCAGAGGGAACAGCACATCCAAAAGCCCAGAGATGGCAGAGTCTTACACCCTTGGGTACAGGTGCCTAGTGCTCAGGAAATGAGAGCTGAGGACTGTGGACATAATGAGTCTGAAGCTGTGGACGTAATGAGTCTGGCCGTATAGGGTTCATACGCCTGGCATGAGGGTTGGGACATAACCCTGAGGAGGTGGGGAGCCCCGCAGAAGGGAAGGCACCCCTGAGGAGGAGCCGACCCTCAGTGCTGCTTCCTTCCATTGTATTAAAGCCCCCACCTGTATACGTGGCGTTTCACGGTCTGGCATCACCTGGAATAAATGCAGATGCCTCGGCAGCCTGGCACTCCAGCCCTCAGGGCAAGAAGACCAAGCCACATTTGGTGTGGTAAACAGATTAATTTGGTCAATAGTTTAATTCTGGCAGCAGCTGAATGACATTATAAAGAATGCAGTGGCATTTCTACTGGAAATGTCTGCCATCATTTTCCTCTTGACATGAGGAAAATAAAAGCTTCCCAACTCCGGAAGGATTAGCATGAAGTGTGCCCATCAGTCTCCCTGGGAGCAAACTTGAGGCTCCATCATTGTGTTTACACGGGGAGGAGAGGAGGAGTGAGCAGGATGGTGGATGGCCCATGGGTAGTGTCTTTTCCAGACACCCACCCGTCCTCGGGGCCTGGCTGCAGCCTGGATGTCCCCACTGGGCAGCTCTGGGTGGCTGCTTGCACAGTGGGAGGAAGCCGGCCAGCAGCCATTTTTGCTGCTCCCTCGGGAGCCGGCCCCTAGATTTGTCAAGGGCTCGACTTCCTTTGGTTCTGACCTTTCCAAAGCTGGTTTTTGTTTCCCTCTACACCTCTTTCCATTCTTGAGCTTGGCTTATATCCTGTTCCTGCAGCATGTTGCTTCTTGAAATGTGGGCCATGGGCTAGTGCACCAGACCTGCAAATTCTCGCGTCTCAGCTCCGACATCCTGCGTGCACAGCTCTGAGGATGAGGCTCAGACACCTGCTTAACCAGCCTTCCAGGTGGCTCTGCTGCACACCCAAGCCAGAAAGCTCTGCTTCAGCTCATATATGTGCTGTGTGCTTGTATACCACGTGCCTTAGCATGTGGGAGAACTAAGTGCGTGTGTGAGCCTGGGTGCACACGTCTGAACCATTCAGAGAAAGTTCTGTCCAGGGAAGTAAGCACAGCGGGGCCTGGGGTAAGGGCTGAGTGAATCCTGAAGGTTCTTCAGTATCTGCTGTACCTACTCGTGATGTTGCTGGTGAGAGCTAACAACTATTGAGCAGGTGCGGTGTGCGGTCCTGCCCAGCCCTGTGCGTGTGACCTCATTCCCACAGTTTCCTCCATCAGGTACTTTTCCTATCCCCTTATTATAGTAACTCGGTCAAGGTCACCCAGCTAGAAAGTAGCTGAGAGGGAATCCCCGAGCCCAGGTCTCTGCTGTGTCCGAAGCCTGTGTTCTTGACGGCTTCTGTCTGCACCTCCTCCCGCTCTTGGCATGCCAGCATTTCGGGGCGGTGTGGGGAGGCTGGCCACATTTAGCAACCCCTGCCTTTTCCTGTGTATGGCTCTTGAGCTGGCTTGGCTGAGCTGTTTCCGTATAGAGTCCTATGGAGGGTTGAGCATGAAGGGCTTTCATGCTCATGGAAGAGAATGGTACTTAATCTCTCCAAGAATACCTTTAGAAGCACAAACAGGAACCAAGGAAATGAAGTGAACTGTTTTACACTTGAAATGCACCATGTGTGAGCGATTGCCTGTTAAATTGGGCTGGGTCTGTGCTCCTGGTCTCCTATGATTGGGGCCATTAAAACCTGCAGGGGTGAGCTGGTTAATTGTCTTCCCGGGCTGGTGCAGCGCTGTGGGAGAGGACAGGGGTCTCATACTGCCTGCACATTTCTCTGTGGACTTTCCTCTCATTTTAAATAGGCAGCAGTAACGATTTTATTATATTTAAGGGTAGCAGAAAAAAGGAGAAAACCTGGGCTGAGATTTAGAAGACACCATGAAGGCATATGTGTGAGATAACTGTTCTATTAGGCTTAGCAGAGACAATTTCCGAACCTCAGCTTGCTGCTTCCAGGGTGATTGGTGATGCCTTTTCAAGTTTTTGCTGGCTCTCAAATCGGTGGGTAGATGGGTACCTTGGGACTCAGATATGAACTGGCCCCGTGGTTTTTATACCAGCTGCTTTTCCCAGCTTGAATTCCTTAAGGATTTCTATTTGGCTATTTCCTCCTTACGGCCAAAATTTTGCAGTCTGCACTTTGAAAGCGTGTCACTTATTCCAAGAAAAAAATGTAGCTAAGTACACAGTAAGTCACATATACTCATAAATCCTGCCTATATTGTAAGTGGTCCTCTGTCCACGAAGTGTCTCACCATTTTCCAGATTTGTATTGGAGACATCCAGCCGTGGGCTACATTTCCCTGTGATTTCTCTTCCCCAATTAGCTTGTAGCCAAGTTCCAATAATATATTAAGCCAAGAGCTTTTCTTGTTAATTTCCCCATAGAAAAGATGTGGCAAAGCTACAGGGAGGCTGAACTTAGCCTACAAACATTGCTGAGCTGTACTGTTCTTCCTTTCAAATCATCAGTTGCTCCCTTGGAGAATAACTTTGTTTAGCATCTGGAAAGATGCTGGAGTGTTACAGGAAGTTGGAAACTTTGTAGCATTATTGGGGGAAAACACCTTTGGAGTAAACTCCTGGAAGTGACTCTTGCCACTTACTATCCAGTAGGTGAGTACAGGAAGGTAGTTCAGACTTTTGAGATCCAACTTTTGCATAAACAGAGTCAGTACATTTTGAATTGGTGCCCATGGATGTCCTTACCTTCATGGGTTTTAGATCACTGTTCAGATGTCCCCGGGGCAGACAGACATTCCGACCTCTGGCAGGGAGGGCTGGCTAGCTTAGAATTCATGTTTTTAGATCATCACCTTTGCTTTTACAACTTGAGTGTTAGAGCAATTCTTTGAGTTTGTAGTGCGTTTTTTCCCCACTTATTATTTCATAAACACATGTGATAAAATGAGAATAATGATGTTGAAGTTTAGATGTTAGGATTGTGGAGGTAACACCAGGAATTATGAAGCATGCCCCAAATGGCAAATCATTAGTCCTAAACAGGCAGACATTGGAATTAAGATAGTCAAGTGGGTATTCAGTTGTGAGGGAAAAGGAAATTAAAGGGCATGTATGAGCCTCTGCAAATATGTCATCAAAGATGGTGCTTATTTTTTTTATTTTTATTTTTATTTTTTATAAACATATAATATATTTGTAAACCCAGGGTACAGGTCTGTGAATCGCCAGGTTTACACACTTCCCAGCACTCATCATAGCACATACCCTCCCCAAATGCCCATAACCTCACCCCCCTTGTCCCACCCCCCGCCCCATCAACCCTCAGTTTGTTTTGTGAGATTAAGAGTCACTTATGGTTTGTCTCCCTCCCAATACCATCTTGTTTCATTTATTCTTCTCCTACCCCTTTAACCCTCCATGTTGCATCTCCACTTCCTCATATCAGGGAGATCATATGATAGTTGTCTTTCTCCGATAAAGATGGTGTTTATAAATGATGTCATTAAGAATTTCATGTTGCTTTTCATTCTTCAGGAATAAGCCCTCCCGCCATCCCTACAACATGGAAAGCTGTTGTTTGACCATCACGCTTTTAATTTTTCCTTTCCCTGGTATAGCACATTATGTACTACTTAGTGAGCTGCCTTTGATTATGGAGGCTGCCCTTTTATTTGGTCATCAGAATGTCATTTTTTTCTCATGTTGAAGTCATAAATCTCATTAGCAGTCATGATTGGGAAGAAAATTGAGAAATTAATCAGTGGAGATGGTCATTTCCCCTGGTTTCCATCCTCTGTCCCTTCCTGGCCAGACTTGACTTCCTCTCCGTGCTTCATTCTTCACATAACACTTAGGCTTAATTAACTATCCATTATACATATTATTTGCCACCTTGCTGCTGCAAGTAGAATATTAGTTCCATGAAGCTAAGAATTTTTTGTCTGTGCCTTAGTCTATACTAGTGTCTCTAACCATTTTCCCCCCATTATCACTCTTCTACAGAGATTAAGTGCACTCTTTGCTCCATATTGCCTCTCCCTATTGGATACCACAAATATACCATGTATCTCAGAAATCAGTCTCATCTCTTGAAGAGAACCCTTCCCCATTTCAAAAATGTGCACTCGAGCTCGAAGCCAACAGGAGTGCCTGGAGCAGACCTGGTGCTTAGTAACAGTTTCCAAGTATCTCTTCCTAAAATTTCACCCTTCTCTTTTTTGTTTTTGTTTGTTTGTTTTTGTTGTTGTTGCAGTACAAATGTTGGCTAGGCCCTTGATAGGTATGGGAGGGAAGTCCTTCCTACAATTATATTGAGTTCTCATTCTTCTTTTATGAGGCTGCGATCATTCAAGGAGGGAATACTTTAATGGACAGTCTTATTTAAACCTGTAGACGATTCTCCTCGATGATCATGATGTGCATAAACCAAAAGCCAGTGCACACATTTCCGAAATGCTCTCGCTGGCTCCTGGCATGAGCTCTGTTCCCACTTAAGCTGTGGTACTGAAACCGACCGGTTTAGTGACAGAGCCCCTGGCATTCTTTCACGGGGTCCTGGGATCCTGGTGGTGGGCTTACCCAAACAGAGGTGTTCCACAAGTACTCCTGAAGCAGAAATGGGAGCCAACCAGAGGCAGTTCGGCTAATCTGCTCAGTATGCCCTGGGTTTCCCCAGGCCCCTTGTGTGTTCTCAGATCACTTAATATCTGCCACCTCTCCCACGTCCTTCCTGATAGCCTATGCCTATGGCATGATAAAACCCAGCAGTTTCTACTGCATTAAATAAAACAAGAAAACTGGAGGCTTCATGCTGTCCTGTGTGATTGGAATAGTAATGGAAGCCAGACAATTGGTGTGTGTCCTTTAAGATGCCAGGGAAAAAGAAGACCCTCACGGACGAGAGTCTGTGACTTTCCCAGCGGACACGCACAGACCCAGTGCCCGAAGCCTCGTGCAGGGGTGGATGCTGCTTTCCTCGCAGTGCCTCAGGAGAAATACCGGTGGTGTGCATTCCCAGAAAGGGAAGCATTCATTCATCATTTTAGGTAGCTTTGTTTCTCCATAGAAATATTTCAGATGCTAATTTCCTTGGGAGAGAAGATTGACATTCATGCTTGCTTTTATACCAACAATTATGGAGAAATATGAATATTCATGTCAATAAAATGAATTTAATTATAGTCTAAGACAATATAATGAATGGTTCTGATAGTCTGACCCTCACAGCAATAATAATCAAGTTAAGTTCCTCAAATTGGGATCTATTCTTGTCTCCATCATTGACTGAAAGTGGAAAGCCTTTGAATTTTTTGTTCTGATTCCCTGAAATGAGACCTAAGTGTGTCGTAGAAGGCCGCCTTATAACGATTCTCATTTTAGTGGGGTTAGTGATGTTCCATCTGCTGGAGTTTGGTTACTACTGCCAGATGTACCTGCAAGTTTCCATTCTTGGCCCGGAATTTTAAAACCTGAGGCCATGTATGCTTCCTGGTAACTGTGACTGAGGGGTCATTCTTCCTTATGATGGATAGAAGTTAAAAAGATAGGGTTTTTGGAAGCTGTCAAAATTAGACATTTAAAACCAAAATTTCCAAGGCAACAGGCTATTTGTAGGAAATGTATGGTGAATCCTTTTTATAATTGAGTGCCTCTCCCTGTGTATATTTCTACACAGATATGTGGGATTTTTATTCTGGCCCTTCCTTCCTTCCTTCCTTTCTTTTTTAAAGATTTTATTTATTTATTTATTAGAGCGAGAGAGTGAGCATGCAAACGAGGGGAAGGGCAAAGGGAGAGGGAGAGAATCCCAAGTAGACTCCATGTTGAGCACAGAGCCTGACGCAGGGCTGGATCTCATGACCCTGAGATCGTGAACCAAGCCAAAATCAAAAGTTGGATGCTTAACTGGCTGAGCCACCCAGGCGCCCCCCTATATCATGGTTTTTCTTAAAGGGAGGGATACCCATCTAAGCAGATGTGATTTTGTTGTCCATGTTGCTATGGCTGTTTATACTGTAGCAGGGTTTTAATTTAAGTGAGTCATTTTAAAAGAACAATTGAGAAAATGCTTTGAAAGCATGGCTGATAAATCGAACATCTATTAAAATTGGGAGACTTTTTACATGAATTTCATTTGCACATGACTGTTTTCTACTTTGTGACATAGCTGAGGATTCAGCATGGGGACTGGCAACATTGACTTACTGGCTCACTCCATTACCTGCTCCCTTATCCTCTTAGTAACCATTCGCTAAGTCCCTGCTGTATGCCAGTCCCTCTGTAAGGTGCTGGGGAGGTGGAGAGAGCCTGACTCAGTCCTGGCTTTCAGTGTCCTCCCAGTTGAAAGTGGAGACTGTGACTAAGTGTATTAACGACAGCAAGAGGCAGTGGATCACGGTGGGTAGGAGACTAGATTTAGGTGTCAGGCCCACATGACCTCAGCCAAATGACTTACATTTGTCCTTTGTGGTTTAGTGTGTTTACCTGTAAAGTAGGGTTAAAAATAGTACCAACTTCCTAGGGTTCCTTGAGGATTAAGTGTTGCTAATCCATGCAGAGCATGGTGCCTGGCACCTGGTCCTGCCCAGAAAAAAGATGATCCATCCAGTAAATGCTCAGACATGTGCTGGAGAGAATGACTCACAGGGCATCTGGGGATACGCCACCAGGCAGGGCACCTCGAGGGAAAGAGTTCCATGTGTGCCCAAAGGAAAGAGAAGGGAAGGGCATTTTCTTGTTCTGCAGAACTTGACAAAATAGCACTTCTGGGGAATGTGGACTGGTTGGCATGGGATATGAAGGACATGATTCTGAAGTCATCTGATGCTGCTCTTGTCTTCGTACCCCTTTTCCTCTCTCTGCCTAAACCATGGCACATGAGGTTATCTGCAGTGGACCAGACGGGGAGCTCATCCAGGGTTGGGACCCTGGCTTCTGAAGTGCACAATACAGGGCCCTGCGCTTGACCAACATTTGATGAGTGGATGAGTGAATGGTTAGATCACAATGAGGTGTAGAACGTTAAGTAAAGGCACTGTGCCAGTTAGTGTTTTTCCACATCTGTGTGCGTTTCTGGTCATAAGGTATATTTTTTCATGGAATTTGACCTGGGATTTTGTTTGGCAGTATTTTGAGCTTCTATTCATTTGGAGAAGAAAAGGCATGATTCTTAATTGGTGTAATTTTACCTTCATGAATTCAGAAATGCAATTTCTAGAATAATGAGTTCTCCTTTTAGAAAGAAACATATTTGCAAGAAATGCCAATTCCTGGCTCATTAGGCCTGGCCTAGCTCTGGAGCTGTATGACTCTCCCTGGGGCTGGCCCTGTCAAGTGTGGGGATCCTCACATTTTCCAGTCCCTTCTGCCCCTAGTCAGCTCTGCCGCTCACAAGGAAGAGTTAATATTTAATGAAAGGACCTTTGAGACTTGCACTGCCAGAATCCTGCTTGCTTACCACTCTGCAAATGATTTTGGATGAGTGATTTTTATAATCTTAGCATCATTATTCTTGTTTGCACAAAGAACACAGTGTATTTATGTAAACAGACCACTGGACAAATTGATGGGGCAATGATAGCATTTCCTGGGTGCAAATTTGCCGGTAGTCATCTATCTGGAGAGTTCCCAGGTGAGCTTGAAGAGAGGAGAGGGAAGAGAGGAGGGAAGAGTCAAGCAGGTTTCTTTTTGCATGCCTCTTTAAGATTCTCCCCACCCAGGGATTGCAAAGCGGGGTGCATTGGAGACAACCCTGCATTTTCTGACCCCCCACTTGTGACCCACTTAGAAGAGGCCTGGGCACTGCTATTTTTCTTACTGATGATGATCTTTGCTCTTTCCATGCCTGCCCCTACCCTCTTGTTCCTGACTTTGGGCAGTGCTGTCTGGGCTCCCCCATCCCTCCTTCTGACCCAGTGTCAGATGAGGAGCACCTCCTGGGCCTGTCGGGGGCCACCTGTCCTGTGTGTGTCACAGGTAGAGAAAGAGTCTGGCTGTCCTCTGCAGGACTTCATGCTGGGAACTTGCTTCTGCTCTGTCCCGGGATTGAGACTCACAGCCTGAGTCACACAACTTGTCAGTTTTCCCTGCAAGACTTGAAGAAAATTCCCTCCAGAAGGAATTAAATGAGTGGTATTATTGTTCTTTTGTTTAATTCATGAATTTTCTGGGATTCCCAGTTCAAATATTTGTTAGCTTGGAAAAAAAAAACCCACTAATTTCTCAGCTTTACCAATTACTCATTGAAGTGAGAACAAAGCAGAAATGCTGTTGTGGAGTGGGCCATTAGCTGGCGGACTTGTAATATCAGAGAACCACGTGTTAGGGCTGCATGTGGGATCTCCTCCTTCTGGAACTTAAAGGCATGGTCATGTATATCCCTTCTACTGCTGATGTCTGTTCCTTTAGAAAGGGCCCTGTCCTTTGTGCAGGGAGATGTCCCCTCCCCTCACGCCACCTGCTTGGTAGAGAGACCAAGATTGTGCTCCCATTCTCATGAACAAGCTGTGTTACCTTAAACCAATCACATCCCTCTGACAGGTGTCAGTTTTTGCATGCAAAGATGAGGGTGAAGAAAAGGGATCAGGTTTCATCTTGAACCCTGATTAGTTAGAAATGGACCTGGGGTCATAAGTTAGTGGGGAAGGATTCTGTGATCGATGAGTGATTTCTGGCACAGGTAAGGAAGGGGTGAGTGGTGGCATCCCTTAGGAAGGCACTGTCAGAGTCCCTTTCGTTTGTGATGTTCTCCCCATGTATAGTGGCATGGAAGCCGTGGGAGAGTACCTGTGCAATGGGCCCGCACAGACAGCAGGAATGGGTTGGACCCTGTCCCAGCTCCACCACTGATAAGCTCTGACACCTTCGACAACTTACTTAACCTCTCTTAGCTGTACTTCCCTCATCAGCAAGAGAGAAATGCTATAGTCCCTACCTCAGTGGAATGTTATAAGGATTGGGTCAGGTGTTTTAAAGGACTTTGCATAGCAGGTGATCAATAAAAATGTGGTTGGTTTGGGGCCCCTGGGTGGCTCAGTTTTTAAGCAACTGCCTTCAGCTCAGGTCATGATCCCAGGGTCCTGGGATTGGGCCCCACATTGGGCTCCCTGCTCAGCAGGAAGCCTGCTTCTCCCTTTCCTACTCCCCCTGCTTGTGTTCCCTCTCTCGCTGTGTCTCTGTCAAATAAATAAATAAAATCTTTTTTAAAAATTTAAAAAATATAATAAAATAAAAATGTGGTTGAGCTGTTATTACTGATAAAAGAATTATGGCCAAGACTTTCTCCAGTTGCAGTGGCCGACTGTCAGACAGCCCTTGTTTCTGCCCCACAGAAGATTTGCCCACTTCAGGGTTGTGAATGAGGACTTGGGAGCCATGCAGAGGTAAGTTATGGCCCAAGCCTGAAAGGAAATCCCTTTTTTAGAGTCATGGAGCATGTGAGTTAGAAGCCATGTTTTTACAGATGGGAACATCTATAAACCTTAGGCCTGGGTAGGGAATGGTGTTGTCCAAGGTCACCGGATGAGGTGAGGGCTAGGTGGGTTCTGTCCTAAAACTCTAGCATATCCTTGACCTCTGTCTCTCTCCCCTGGGCTCATGGCTGCCCAGCTCGGGGGCTCCTACCAGGAGGGGAGAGGCTGCCCAGTGGGATGGGTGCTCACTCGAGGCTCTCACAGTGACTGACTCTGGGGAGCAATTTGAAGGGAAGCCAAGTGGTGCTTTGTAGTCATTGGAAGCATATTTATTTATTCATTATGTTTGAGAAGAGCTTTTAGTATCAGAAAGAAATGCTTCAGTCTACTGAGTTTTATTTTCTTTGTCGGTTTATCCTGATTCCCTATGGCTTCCCACAGGCTTCCTGTCATTTCTCCCTTCCCAGCCTCATCTCAGCTCCACTCCTGCAGAATGAGGCCCTCAGAATCTCGCCTCCCTGCCTCTGGACTCCCTTTCCCTGCCCTCAAGCCTCCAGACTCCTGCCTCATGCCCTGTTCTCAAAACATGCCTCTGACCACAGCACGCCTCTGATTAAAATTTGGCCTACATGGCCTCCTCAGTCCCCTGCAACAGGCCCCAATACAGCCCCTCCTGAACTGCACTCCCCAAGCTTTGGCCCGTGCCCCCTCCCCCCTTGGAGCACCTTTCCTTCCTTTTCCTTTCCTTGTGGTGTCCCATTTATCTGGAAAGACAGTCCCCGCACTGTCATTCTGAAGGCTTCCCCAGAGATGGCTTCACAACCTCCCCATCCTTGACCCTTGACCCCTCGAGGCAGAACTGGGCTAGGCTTTAGTCTCTTGGACTCCTTGCTCTTGTTCCTTACTTGTTTCTTTTACTGACATATTGCACACTCCTCGAAGGAGATAATGCTGTACTGTGCAATTCTGTATTCCCTGTCCGTAGCGTAGCACCATCCTGGAGCAAGTACTGAATCCATGTCTGATTGCCCCAGGGAGCCATAATAGCGAATGCTGGGCTAGCCATCGACATCTGATTCTCTGGGGGTCCTTGTGAGGTCATGTCAGTTAGGGTCTGCACCTGAGAGCTGAGAACATGGAGGCCAGAGAGGGTAAGTTGTCCACAAGGCCTGGCTAGTCATCGATAGGGCCAGAATTTGAATATGGGGTATGAGATTTCCCATCCCCTGCCTCTTAGGCTATGGTGAATCAAAGTCACAAGTGGTAACCAGTCTTTGCTCAAGGTGGTCTTTGCTCCGCAGAGGTACCACTTGTTGTTCTCACCCATCTGGGTCCTATCTGTCCTTGAGGATCTAACCATCTCAGTACCCCATCCCCCACCATGCCCAGGATCCCACGCGATCACCGCTTACTCCAGAGCTCATTTACTAAGGAGCATCTGGCAACAAGACTTCGTCTCATTATTCATTCCCATGTGCCACCTGGATCTTCTGCTCCTGTAAGAGAAGGACTGCATTTTGAATTTGAACCTGGATTGGGCCCATGCTCTGCCACTTTTTGACCTTGGGCCAGATGCTGAACTCTAAATCTCAATTTTTTTTTTAATTACTTGAACAGTTTTTTGCTTCCAAGAACTTGTAACTGGCCTAGTGTCTGGAAATTCGTTTACAAATGAACCCTCATGTGCCAGATCAGAAATGTGCACTCAGGGGCGCCTGGGTGGCTCAGTGGGTTAAGCCTCTGCCTTCAGCTCAGGTCGTGATCCCGGGGTGCTGGGATCGAGCCCCACATCGGGCTCTCTGCTCAGCGGAGAGCCTGCTTCCTCCTTTCTCTTTGCCTGCCTCTCTGCCTGCTTGTGATCTCTCTCTCTGTCCAATAAATAAAAACAAAATCTTAAAAAAAAAAAAAAGAAATATGCACTCATCCCAGAGGTCCTCTGTAGCTTCCATATCTGCAAAGTTTTACTAACTGGAGCCTTAGAGAACTTCCTACCACACCGCCCCATGGTGGAGAAACAGGAACCATATGGCTGGGCAGTGTGGGGGTGTGGCCTAAAGCGGTCTTCCACAAACCTTAAATCCCTTTGAAGTCTTACGTTCCATTTTTAAAAATTCATACACATTTTGAATTCTTTTTCTTAATCTGTCAGTATGTATCTTGGTATAAAAATATATGAAATGACCACCCACTACAATCCACACTCCAGGATGGAATGCTCTAGTTTCTACTGCACATTAGCTCTGGTGGTGCCCCAGCTTTCTCTCTCTCATCTCTGAGTGCTTGGTCGATGCGAGTCCTTTGCAGGTCATTGGGGGAAGTTGGATCTCAGGGGATCTTCAGAGCACGGTGTCCCTCCTAGTGGCCAGGAGGACAGACCTTGCTGGAGGATGAGGAGGATGAGGTTGCTTAGAGAAGACAGTTGGCGACTTTATCCAGGGGAAGGCAGACTCTTGACATTAAGCTGAAAGAGATGTACTTGTTCTCTGTGGAGGTAAAAACAGGTTCTTCATGGGTCCTAGATAAGAAAGCCTATGAAAAGCTTGGTTCTTGGCACATAGTCAATGGTCAAAGATGTTTTGTCTCATTGAAACTGTAGACCTTGCCACCCATCCTTCCCAGGCCATAATTATCCAGTACTTTCTCTGGGCAAGGGTTTGTCTTTCATTTGTGAGAGTCAGTGATTATCGATGTTTAGTACATGGTATACTTTTGGTCTGCATCTAATTGTGGAGTAAATATTTATTTTTCCTTTGAAATGGATACGTTGAGTTTCCTTTTTTAAATGGGGAGTAGGACTTGCTAATTAAAATATATATTTGCACAGGAATGGAATATTTCTAAAACAAAATGATCATGATTTAATGTGCTGTAAATTTTGCTTCCCATCCTCTTTTAATCAGATCCTGACTACCTTAAAAATTCATCTCGAGTTCAGTCTCCTGACGTCCTCAAGCCCCACTAATCTCTCCTTCCATGCCAGTTAGACCTCATCATTGGTATCCTGAAACTGGCACTTGGTGTGTGAGGCATTGTTTTTGTTGATCTTTTTTATGCCTTTTTATTACTATCCTAATTGGTGTGAGGGCATAGACCCCAGCTATCAGTAAATGCTTACTCAATCAGTCGTGGAACTTCTTGTTGTTGTTGCATGCCCATTGTGCAGAAAGTGTGCTGGACTCCAGGGGAATCATGGTATTACAGGTAAACATGATCTCTTCTTTCTGAATGAAGGATGAAACCAATGCCCCTGTGAGGGGACACTCAGACCCCTGGAAGTGACAGAAGTTTCTGGTGTCAGAGCAGTTCTGACTGTACTTGGGTGTTGGTGTTGTGGAGAGGCCTTGGGTGACCTTCATGTGGGCCTGGGTTGGAATCCTGGCTCCATCACTTGCCAGCTCTGTGACCTTGACCAACGTCTCCTCACTGAGCTTGCATTTTTTTCACTTGTAAAATAGGAATGAATGTGGTCTTTCCTTCATAGTTGGAAGAGATGAGGATAACACAGTGCATGGTTCATGGCAGTGAATTCTAGTAATTTGTTAACTATTTACTATCATTTTGAAATACTTGTGTTCTGAGTAAATATGGTAAGCTCTGCGCTGAGTGATTTGCTAAGTATTGGGGAGTATGTGCGTATTGTGGCAAAGGTTCTTGCTCTTAGGAAAGAGCTTGGTAGCAGTTTTCTTGGTCTGAGTTGCCTGGTGCTGGTATAAACCAGATGCTGATGTGAATGCGTGGATGTATGTTACACATACGGCTTTCTTCCTCTAGAATGTTCTGTTGACATTGTTACTGCTTTGAGATGAGGGTGAGTTAAAAAGATGGCATCAGGATGAGGTTTGGTCTGACCTTGCTGCATCCAGAAATAATCACAGATGCGAAAGAGGTCACCATCATTACAGTAAAAAACACTCCCCACCAGGTGTGTTTCCCCCTCCCTATGGAGACTTGGTCTCGCTCCCTGAAGCAGGCACTGTTGCCCTATTGCACACATGGGGAACCGGGGTCCCACCAAGGTTACCGACATAGCTGAGAGCGTGAGATCAATGAGAGGTGATGGTGGGACTGTAACAAGGTCTCCTCCATCCCTAATTGAGTCCTCTCCTGAGCACGGCCCCTGGAAACTCAGAAGCAGGAGCTAGCCTTGCTACCCACCTGCGTGGCGTGACTCGGGGGCGTCCGTTTCCTGTTCAGTATCATGAGAGATAAGGACCCGCGTGACAGGTTTGGTGGAGAGGAAACGAGAGAATGTGATGGAGGTGTGCAGAGCTCGGCTCGTAGACTCTGCACCAGAGCCGTGGGTAGTATGGGTGTTACGGCTGTTGTCTGGAGACTCTCGGGGGCTGCCTGAGTGTAAAGCCTGTGTCTGCAACTTGTTGTGTGCCCGCCGGTTAGCTACCCATCCTGGCTAAGCCTCCGTATCCTCCTGAGGAAAATGGGGACAGTCATCGTGAATGCACACGGTCCCAAGTAGCAGGTGCTCGTGGAGCTTAGTTATGACTCTGACAGCAACGTCTGATGATTTGGGACTTCGCCTCTCTCCCCTCATCAGAAATGAACCCCGTGACTGTGTGCCTCAGACTAGCACATTTTATGTTCTCTGACCATTGCGTTAGCTGGCTCCTGCCTGACCCTGACAGGACCATGAGGTGCAGGTGCAGAGGCCGTCGCAGGGCCTTGAAACTAGGATTCATTGCCTGACCTCCCCCTGACTCTGGGGAGGGTCTGCGCTCGCCTCCCATATGGCAACAGCTAGAGTCTGGAAGGTCAAAGGCAGAGCCTGGGGCTGTGGAGGTCTCCATCCTCCCTGAGCTTTCCTCCTTCAACAGACAGTGTCATGTCCTTGGGCCAGCCACCACATGGAGCTATTACCCACATGCAAGATGCCGGGCCTCTGACCTTGCCCACCTCAGGGAAGCTCAGCTGCTGGGGGAGAAAATCAAGCAACACACGTATTATGAGTTGGGGGGATGGGAGCAGTGTAGTCCTAAAGGGCTGAGACTCCATGCCCCCAGCTCAGGGCTTCTGTGTTAGTCATGGACCGAACAGGTGACTACATGGGACCTTTGCCTGAGCATGAGGCGATGGTTCACTAGGTGCCAGCCTAGCCATTCAGGCCAGGGTTGACCATACAGTCCTGTCGCCTCCTCGCTGAATCTGCCCAGGGCCAGGCCCCGAGTGTCTGTTCAGCATATCATTGTTGTGTGGAAGGAAATGAATTCTGAAAGCATTGCCCTTTGGCGGGATGTGAGGAAATGACATCATCATCACTATGTTTGCCGCGGTTTACTGCATTCTCACTCCATGCCAGGTACCGTGCTGAACACTTCCTGTGAGCTCTCACAGCTTCGTAGCAATACCCCTGCTGAGGAGAGTGCACCCCCACACTCGTCCCCTCACCCACACTTGGGGGATGTGGTCTCAGGTGCTGAGAGACTTGTCTGAGGTCACGCAGCTCAGGGGTAGCTGAGCTGGAAATTGGAGATATATTTAACTTGGAAGACCTTGCTCTTAACGATTGGGCTGGGATGGGACCTGGGGGAGTGGGCGCTCACGTGTGGGGTGATAGTCCCTTATGTCTCTAGGCCTTGCTTCCCGTATCTTTGGAGAAGTAGTGGAGAGCTGGGGCTCAGAAGGTCCCTTCCAGAGCTGTCATGCTGGGTCTGCTCTCCCTCTGGGCTTCTGTGATGTTCAGGATGGGGCTGGGCTCACATCGCTGCTGCTGAGGCTCTGATGGGGAGACAGCTGCGCTCCATGTGGCTTTGGCTCGCTGGTGAGGACCTAGCAAGTGGGCTTGGGAACAGAGTCCTCAGGGAAAGAGAAGGTAGAATGAGCCCACCTCTCCAGGCAAACCACACATGCCAAGCTTATCAGCTTCTCTGGATCTAGATATCTCCATTTCTTAAGTGCCTGAAATGGGACTGGGGGAGTACAGACAAGGCCATAGGGCGATGAGAGTGCTAACATGAGCCCTGGGCACCCATCCCTCACCTCCTCTCCCAGCTGCTTCTGTGCTTCTGTGCTTCTGGTGGCTGACTCATCCAGAAGAGCAAAGCTCAGGGTGCCTGGTTGGCTCAGTGGGTTAAAGCCTCTGCTTTCAGCTCAGGTCATGATCCCAGGGTCCTGGGATCAAACCCTGCATTGGGGTCTCTGCTCAGCAGGGGCCTGCTTCCTCCTCTCTCTCTCTGCCTGCCTCTCTGCCTGCTCGTGACCTCCATCTGTCAAATAAATAAATAAAATCTTAAAAAAAAAAAAAAAAAGAGCAATGCTCTGGGACTTCCAGTGAGGACTTGCCAGCTAAATTCTGGCTTTACCTTCTCAGATGTCCCCTCCTCCCAGACTGGGTGCCCTTAGATCCGTTCTTCTCTCTTGCACCTCCCTGAGCTGCTAAACAGGGCTGCTGGGAGGCTCCAAAGAAGAGAATGACACAACTCTTAAAACCGATCATTTGAAGGTGTTTCAGAAAGAAGTACAAAGGGCTCAGTGTCAATTCTCCAAAAATTAAGATGGGATAATGCTGCCAGAATCCTCCAGTGAATTCATGTCCTCAGCCTTGAAAGTAATGGGAAAGCTGGGGACTGTTTCTTTAGCTCATCCCATTTGCAGTGTTTCTTTGAGATGGAGTCATAGAAAACTTGGCTCAGTTGCTTTTGCCTGTGTGTGTGTGTGTGTGTGTGTGTGTGTGTGTGAAAGAAGAAGGGAATTATACAGAACATGGAATGAAATTGGAACTCACTTAACTGATATTATACACCTGGCATCTCCCATCACTCTGCTTAATTGTCCTATGTATAACAAGGTGGAATGTCACCCGACAATTCTATGGAATTGGAAACACGTGGAGGAAACCTGGCTCCCCCGGATCATAGATTGGGTTCTCAGCTCTTTTCAGTCTCTGGCTTTGTAACAAAAAATCAGTATCAAATCTAGTTGGGTTGGCAAATACACAGGTTTGAAAAGGCTACAGTGGAACATTTGAAATCACTAAAAATGCTTGAGTCTTAATGCCCAAGAACATAAAATATGGATTTATGGCATTTAGCATTTGGGATAGTTCACCTCTCCCTGCATTGCTTGCAGTTCCGTATTTGTGTACAAAGCGCATCACATGCCATCCCACTGATTGTGTGCTCATTGGCCACACGGATTGATTTTTCACCTTCTGATAGGACTTCCCTGGACATTCTCAGGCTGGAAGGTTGGCTTCTTGTTGTGTCTCTCATGACCAACACTGGCTTGAACTCTCAGGGGGCCCATCATGGAAGCAAAGCACAGTCCAGCAGTCTGTGGTTTGTCTGATTCAATCAAGCCAGGCGCTTTCTCAGCGGTCACGCAAGCCACTCCCGCGGTTCTGGGCTCCCCAGATGATTATGAAAATGGTTTCACATTTGCCGCAGACAGCAATGTTGTCTGCTTCCAACTTTGGGGAGGATATTTACAATGTTTCTATCAGAGTCATATGGGAGCAAAATCAAAGTACCTCCATATCTACTTACTTTTAGAAGCAATTCATTTAGAGTGTGTGGGTCATGCAGTGCCGGCTGTGATGTGGCCTGGTTATTTAGGGCCTTGGCAGCCTTAATAGCTTTGAATTACCTAATGGAAAATATATTTTGGAAATAGGAACTAGTAAGCGCTCTTTTCAAGTAATTCTTTCCATGGTGTGGGATTTGAATGAATGGGAGAAAAAGTTGTTACTTCCACATTCGGGAGACAACATACAGATTTTTTTTTTTTTTAAATTGGCTCATCAGGGCGAAGGGAGGAAATGCTGTACTCTGGATTCTCACAACAACCTTATGAAATCAATATTATCATCCCCGGATTATGAATGAGGGAGTGGAGGTGGAAGGGTCAGGGAGGCTGGGCCTCTCGTGGGGCCAGAACCACCTCCACCAGTGGAATTCTGTGTGGCTTTATTTCACATAGAGAAAAGGCATTCTGGATGGCATAGTTCTGTTGGGGGAGCCAAACGGAGTCTCTTGTACTTTTGCGTGTGTGGCCTGGAAGTTGTCTATACCCCTCTTGAGCTTCCTCTCTGTCTCTCGTGAAAATGGGGACAGTCTCCCCAAATGATGTGGTTGTCCATATTAATGACACTAGGATAGGACAAAATAATTAATAGGGCCATGTCCATAGAGCTCCGTGCTCTCCCAGCTATCAGAGAGAACACTGTAATTGCTGACCCCATTTTTTTCTCCATGCCCCTTTCTTTGTAAATAGGGAGGAGATGTTTTCCTGGTGGGAGGAGACGCTAAGCCCCTCAAAGTAATTAGGGGCAAAGAAATAGAGACATTCAGATGGAGAGTGAATGAGGGATTTGGAAGGCATGCACCTAATGAGGCCAGCAGTCTTTGGGAACAGGAATCAGTGGGACAGGAAGGGGTTTTGATCAAAGTTGCAGGGACTGTATATTTAGATCCTTGCGAATGCCTTTTGGAGACATTTGAGGATGCATTTTCTTTCTTAAGGTTAAATGAGTGAGCTGTGCTCCAATTTTGAACCATGCAGGATTTCAGATTCATCGAGTATGGTAACAGCTAAAAATAATAATTGCAGGAGTAAATCACAGCAACCACAGTCAGCGTTTCTGGAGCCTGTGCTGGGCAGGCCCGGGGCTGAGCCCTTCAGGTGTCATCTCGTTGGATCCCCCAGCAGCCCCAGGAAGCATCTAGCACTGGGCCCAGCCCTGCTCTTGTGCTCAGTATATACTGATGGCTGCCCCCCGCCCCCCACCCCCTGCCCATTCCTTTGCCCGGCTGGGGTCACAGCCAGGTTAGCAGCTGCCTCCCCTTCCCTGACCCTGCCATGGGCTGCCCGTCACCCAGCCTGCAAGTGAGGCCTCCTCTGACTGTCTCATATGGGGCCAGTAGGAACCCAGGTGACTGGTTGGGATGTGCGGGAGAACCCAGGGCCAGCCTGTAACACAGTGCTGCAGCGAAGGCCTAGATCTCTTCCCTGACAGGTAAAAAATTTCGATGGAAAAGACTATGAAGGAAATGGAGGCATGCCTGTAAATCATTTACTTACCATCCCTTATACTTGTAAATCGAGAGAATGCTGGAGCTGGTATTGGGGTTCCACTTCAGAATAGCCCCCATTAGAAGAGCTCTGTGCTCACAGGCCTGCCCCCCGGCCTGCAGGGTCCGTTCCTGGGGAGTGTAGGATGACAGCGGCCTGGGCAGAAGGACAACCATGCTGGCCTGTGACAGGCATGGATGGGGCTCACCAGGAGGCCCCTCCGCGTTCCCAAGCTGGATACCATAGAACCTGGATGAGAGGGGACTGAATTAGAGGAGATCCGTGTCACTTAGGACGAAGGACTATGCTTATGAAAATACATACGTTGAGGGACACTGTGCCCTATTCTCCTGTTCCTGACAGGCTGGTAAGTTACGGCTCAGCCTGTGGCCTCTGCTGTCCCCTCGCTGGGTTCCTACCTGGGCTCTGACAATTACTGGGCATTGTGTCCCTTGGCCAAGTTCTTTAATTCCTTGTTCTCAGTTTCCTTGATTGTGAAATTGGGTTAGTTGCCCTATCTTGAAGGGGGAATTGGAGAATGAAGTACAACAACCCAAGTATATTTCATAAGACATTGCCTGGCATATAGTTAATGCTTAATAAATGTCAGCTAGGATGGTATTTATGTGAAGTTTCTCCTACTTATATTAATTATACTGTTTGTAACATAGTAAAAGCAATTATAATTTACTGGATTATATCAGCAGTTCCTGATCGTGTCTGTTAATTTACATATCACCACGGCTCAGGATGCCATTGTGTTAGACAGGTAAGCAGAGACCCAGAAGGGCAAGTCATTTGCCTCATGTGTCCCGGCTGGGAAACTGTAGGGCCCCAGAATCCAACTGAGTGCTCCTTGGGTTTTGCCTTTGACTCTGTGTGCATCCCTAAAATAATGTCCCCCTGTTGGGCTTTTCCAGGTAGCAGGGACTCTTGGAAGTGCTTTGCTGTGTTTGACAGGCCTGTGCAGTTTGAAGGCCTTTTGGGGATACATGGGGGAGCTCACTGTGGGCCTTCTGGGGTGAGCTGGTAGAGCCCCTGTGCAAGAAGCTCTGGGGGCTGGACCGGGTTTCTCAGAATCTTCTGGGACTTTGTGTTTGCCTTCTCAGGAAACCCCTCCTTGAACCTCACCCGACTTAAGGTTATTAATTCGCTCCTTGGAATCTGTTGCCATCTGGCATCCTTAACAAGGATGTCCAGTGGGTTTTTGACACCACCTGTGGTTTCCCCTAGAGGAACTGAGAAAGATGGTACATACTGAATTTTCCGTCCTGTTGCCGTGCTGCAGATAGTGGTAGGGTTGAGTGTGTGTTTTCTGCCTGCCTGCCTGGGGCCTCATCCCGCCTTCACTTGTAGAATATTTGACCTTGGGCGCTGTGCAAGCTGCCTGGTGATGGCTCTGTTGGTGCCGGTGTTCTGGGGCTGCGGGGGAGGCCTGGATGAGCAAGACCCACATCAGACACACATGAGCACGACGCAGAGCTTACGTATGGGTGATCTGCTTCCTCTGACTTCACTGTGTGTCTTTCCAGAGACAAGCTGGGCTAACGGGGCAGAGATGGTACTCACTGTGTGTCTGGCGAGCCTGTGAGGAATAATGGTTGGCCTTCAGCAGTGGCTCTGACTGGACAAACGTCTTCTCCAAAACTGAGGTCATGAAGCTGGGGGCATGTCCAGCTGCCCTTCCCCCATTCCTGCCCTCCCTCCCCCGTCCTGCCCCGGAGGGTTCATCGTGGCCAAGGGCTAAGCTCCTTTGTGTCATGGAGTCCTAGACATGAAAGCCCCTGCCAGCTTGGGCAGTCTAGTCGCTTGTTTCCTGTGAACTGTTGACTAGTCCCTGCTTTTGAATGCTTTCAGGGCTGGGGACCTTACCACTCACAAGGCAGGCAGCTCTCTGAGACAAGGGTAGCTTCCCCTCCCTAGGATGAAAAGGCTGCCCCCCAGCCTCACATGGGTTTGCCCTTGTCCCTGACCATCCAGAATAAAGCCCAGAGCTCACCCTAGCCCATCACAAGCCTCGAAGAATTCAGATCAGGCCCAGTAAGTGCTTGTACGGAGTATGGTGCTACGTATAGGCAGGCTGGTGGCGAAGGAAGGACACCCCAGTCGTTCTTGGGAAGCCTGCAGCAGAGCGGAGAGACCCAGGGAAAAAAGCCACAATGGTGTTAAAATGGAGAACTGTTGTAAAAAACCACCACCACCACCAAACAAGTGGGGGTGCTGTGAGAGGAAGAGATCATCTTCTTCTGAGTGTTGGATTCTCTCTTCCGAGGAGCCATGAGAGGGTGTTAAGCCGCCTCTGGCTATAGGATGGAGACTGGCTTTGGGGAGACCGGGTAGAGACAGAAGGTGAGGTGTGGGAGGCCAGCTACAGGGTTCACTGCTGTTTTGCTTGTGCGGAGACAGATGATGGCCTGGGGCGGAGTCCTGGGTGTGCAGGAGGAGAGGGGGCAGAATGTGGGATATGTTTGAAAGATAGAATCTATGGTACAGCATGATGGGCTGAGAGATGAGAGAAAAGCGGTGAAATCAAGGGTGGCTCCTAGATTTCTGCCTTGACGGTGACTTGGGGGATGGTGCCATTTATTGATGACTCTTGGAAGCCGATCAGTATGTTTTGTCAGTCTGCTGCCTTGCTTCTCTGGGAGAAAAAGCAGACACAGTGTAGGGAAGCATGAAGGTCTGTAGGTCTTGTTGGATCAGGTTTACAAAAATCTCTGCTCTTTTCAAGATTGCTGTGCTACTGGCATAGCATCCTATGGACATTACTAACATAACATTACTAATAATATTACAGATAAAATAAAAAATAATATTAGCATCTAATGTTTATCAAGCCAGTGCTATAGACTTGGTAGGCATATTAATTGGTGCCTCATCAGAAGCCAAGAGAAGAGGGTAATTATTCCCATTTTACAGAGGAGCAAACCAAGGCTTGGGTTGGCTCATTAACCAGCTGGGGCCACCAAGAAAACATGTATTACAGGATTACAATCCAAATCTGTCAGTGTCCAGAGCCTAGGCTCTTGCCTGGTAGGCAGACTTATTTCCCGTGTTGCCTGAGTTTGAGGTTTTGGAAGAATTCGACATCTCCCCTCTTGTGGGAAGGGGCGGCACATCAGTAATCCACATTACTTAGGGGAGATTTTCTGTAACGTCCCTCCAGTCAGCCTGATTAATTTCTGAAGGAAAGACAGTTGAGCAAGAATGAGCAAGAAAGAAAGGTGTAGTTTCTTGTTTACACATGCAATGTTAGAAAGCACCCTGTAAATCAAAAAGTTGTGAGCCAGGTAGAGTAAGTAATTTTTGTTGACGACTTGGTGAGATATTTTAAATTCATTTAAGCAGCATCGTATGCAAAATTCTGAAGGATTAGAGCAGAGAGAATGATTTTCTCATTTAGCTAAAGCATGCATTACCCTTCAGGTAAACATGGTAATGCCATCCTAAGGAAAAAAGGGTAAATAGCAGTAATGATAAGGAAATCATACGCTGAACATCAGTAATTAGCAGCAGCTCCCGGGACTTCCCCAGGGAGGGAACCAGAAGATGCTCAGGCCCGGGATCCTCTCATCGTTCTTTTTACTTCAAGAGTAAGTCTCCTGCAGTTTGCCTCGCCACCTCGATTTTGGGAAGTGTTCCCCTCCGACACAGGGGAGGCATAGCGAAGTTGTCATTTCCCACACCAGATTAGCCTCCACGAGGCCAAGCAGTGACCCCGGGGGGGTCTCCGGGTCATTCCTGGACACTCGGTGGTCAAGACCGGAAAAGCGTTCCGAGTTTATCAGTCGTGTCCACAGTGTCCATTACAGACTTGGGGGAATAAAGACCAGGATGTCATCCATTAGTTATTGGTTAAACCAAGGTAATCATTAGCCTCAATGGAGTTTCATTAAGGGTAATGTACTCAGGAGGCATAAAAGGGCTCGGAAAAGCTTAACTATCATCATTTCTTAGAATAACTCAAACCTTGGCTAAGATGGTTGACTTTCACCCTTGTGCAACAAGCAATCAGCATTTAATTAGTCGAGCACTTTGATTCGTTGATTAGGGCGTATTCAGGACGTGAATATGGATGACATTCTTTGAGCAGGATCAGACTCCGCTTTTCCGAAACTACTTGTCCAGCCAGTTTCAAAGGCTCACCATGAATATGGATGCTTGTGATTATTTATAGAACAACCGTTCTGTTCTTTAGCCTTTACAAAGTTATTTTTGAGTTTACTGTGACCTGATTTTTTCATTCAGGGAAAAAAATGCTTTGTTGTTCTTTCCCTTGGCTGGGGCTGAGCTCCTCATGTGAAGGCGACGTCTCAGCCTGTGAGCGTCTGACTTATTTACAAATGCAGGAGAGTCTTTTTGAGCTCCGTCCGGTCAAGCCTCGGAGCGTTGTTCAACACAGTGGTTACTCACTGCTTCTCCTGGAGACATTTGAATATGCCAGGCACGCCCGGAGATTGATAAGTCGTGTGCATTTGTGTGTGTGTGCTCTTGTCCGCCTCGGTATCCGGAGGCATAAGATCAGGTCTTGAGTGGAGCCGAGTCCCAGCTTGGCCTGAACTTGAGTCTGGCTTCTCTGGTTTGTCACATTGTCACACCGCATGCTGCCTTCTCGTTTTCTCTGGGATTCCCAGCACCAGGACAGCAGCGAAACAGAAGCGTCTGTTAGCAGTCTGCTCCCCTGAGAGCTCCTTTGTCCAGATGACGCACAAGTGGACAGCTCTACCTTCCTTCCCTGCTCCCTTCTTCACTTCCCTTTGTCCTCTTCACTCTTCTGTGACTCGCTTTTCCTGTGCTGTGATGGGGGAGTCCTGCAGGTTGGCTGCTGCCCCAAGGGTCCTGGCTGTCATTAGAGGCTGAGTCCTAAGAACGGGATCAGGATTATTTGGAAACGCTTGCATCTGGCGACACGCAGCCTTGTTCTGCTCACGTGACTGACGGCATATTGTGTCTGGAAGCCTTGAGTGCCCCGGAGTGATGAGGTGTTCAGGCAGTGATGGAGAAGCTGCGGGTGTGGGGCTGAGGTCTGGGACCCATGGGCCAAGGCCTCAGTTGTGTTGATAGGTCTGTGTCCTCTAGTGATGCAGTTTCGGTTTTTTTTTGTTTTTGTTTTTGTTTTTTTAGGTAGAGAGAAAGGAAGGGGGGAGGGGCAGAGGGAGAGGGAGAGAGAATCTCATGCCAACTCCACACCCAGCACCGAGCCCGACCCCAGGACTCCATCTCATGACCCTGAGACCATGACCTGAGCTGAAATCAGGAGTCAGATGCTTAACCCACTGAGTCACCCAGGCGCCCCTCCTGTGATACAGTTTCAATCTGTATGAGAGTCTCATGGGTTTTCTCTGCTTTCCCATCTATTGAATGGGCCCGGCTTTATTTATAATACAGCTCCTTTAGAGCTGAGAGAAAAAGATGAGAAAAAGGAGAGAGAAGAAGAAAGAGAGAGAGAAAGAGATAGTATGTACCATTTACCACTATAGTCTTTATCCAAACTGGGATTAAGCAGCCTTTCTCAAGGGGGTACAGAGCTACCTTTTTTCTCCCTTTCCCATTTTTCTAGGGAAAAGCTAATGTTGCCGTACTTGTCCAAATGAAGTGTGCACAGGAGGTATTTTCAAATGTTAACATTGTGCTTGGCACCAGGGCCTGGATTATATCCCAACTGTGGCATCTCTGGGACTTAGTTAATAAGGTTCTGTTTATATCAGCAGGGAGAATATTAAAATTCTCCCAAAACAGCTTGAAATGTTACAGTGGCTTTGTTTCTGAGGCATAACAGAAATGAAGCACATTATTAATTTAGAAACAGCTAGGTGGGGCTGCTTTCTGCCCCCCTTAGAGTTAAGTGATGAGAATGGGCATTTGTGAAATTGACGGAGTGCTCTTTGGGGGATGCTTACTAAAATCCTAACATCGTTCCAGAGTTTTGTAGCCGATTCATTATCGGCTGTAATCTTATTAGGGCTGTTTTGTTTTGGAATCACCTTTTCATCCGTGGGGCCCCTACGAGAGCCCCCTGTTTCTCCGCTGGCCCAGCCTTCCTGGTCTCTTTTGTTCTGATGAATTAATACCTCTTCTCTCTGTCAGTCAGATCCCTCACTGGCTTTCTCGCTCTGTGCCGGGCTTTGTCTTGCTGATGCCTTTTTCCCTTCCTGGGCCAACTCAAGAAGACAGTTGCCTTGAGATTCACATTGTCCTCCCTTTAATTTTTTTTTTCCCAGAAAAACTACATTCGAAGGATGCCAGTAGACAAGGGGGCCTGCTGCATTGTAAAGCAGAGACGGGCTTGGCAAATAGATCTAGTTTTGATCCGTAGTGTTACCGACTTAACCCCTCACTTCCTCTTCCCAGTGTTGTAAACAGAGACCCCCTGACACAGTCAGTTCTGGGTCGAAGTTTGGAGCCGGGGAGGCTTTCTGACTACTCTGCTTCCTTGTTCATCAAAGAGGGATTTCTTGATCCATCCAAGTATTTGTCCATACTGTGTGCCGAACACTGTTCTGGTTCCGTAGGTATAGCAGTGAACAGACGGAAATACTTGTCTCTGTGTGGCTTAGTTTCTGGTGAGGGGGGAGAGGGCAAGAGTCAAGCTAAGTAAGTAAAATGTAGACTCTGTTCAGTGTCAGTGCCAGAAAGAAACAAGTAAGGCAGGAAAAGGGAGCATGAAGCGGAGAGTTGCTGTTTTATTTCAGGAGAATCGGCATTCCGTTAGGACCAGGGAGGGCCTCCTGGAGAAGGTGACGATGAGGAAAGAGGCAATGGAGCAGGAGTCCTGCGCGACGACCACTGGGGAGAAGGGGGTAGGCAGCAGGTACGAAGGCCCAGAAGAGGGGTGTGCCCATCTTGTCTGGGGACTCTCAAGGGCACCAGGAAGAACATGAACAGGGGGCAGAGTGCCAGGAAATAAGAACAGAGAGGTGACATGGTGAGGACTTTGACTTTCCTCTGCAGAGGGCTCAGGGCAGAGCCAGGGAGACTGGGAGACGGTGGGTGACGGCTCGTTCCAGCATGGTCATAGTGTGGGCAGAAAGATGGAGTCAGATTCTAACTCTATTTTGGGGGATTGCTGAAGGGCTTTGATGGGGAAGACCATGGGAGGAGCTAGTTTGCTGGGGAAGGTCAGTTCACTTTGGGACACGTTCGAAGTCTGGCTGTTGATTGTTGAATACACCAACCTGAATATCTGGGAAACGCCATCAGCCTGTACTTGGTGTTTAAAATCCTGAGACTGGTTGAGATCTCGGTAGGAGGGAGTAGAAGCAGAAGGGCACAGAGGTCTGAGAACTAGGACTAATGCCTCAGACCTCCAGCATGCAGAAGAAGCTGGGGCAATGAGCAGGAAGTACTGAAAGGCTAGGAGGGAATTTCCAGATGCAAGGTGGAGAACCAGGACAGTGTGTTGTCCTGCACCCAGGTTAAGCAAGTATGGAGGGAGATGGAGACATCAGTGGGCTTACTTGAAGCTGAAGGAGCAAGTCAAGTAAGGACTGAGAGTCAGTGAGATTTAGGGAATAACCACAGATAGCTGAGAACTATCCTTGACACTTGAACTTCTTGCTCAAAAAATTAGCCGTGTGGTAACTGAGCCCTACAGGCTCTTTTCTGACCAGGCTGGACTTCAGACAATATACACAGGGAACAGCCAGAAACCATGGCTTGGACAAGAACTCATAAGGTGAGGGTTCTGGGTCTGAATGGTATGAACAACACCAAAGACATATGTTGCACTGACACCATGTTCGTCTCCTGCAGTGGGGTCTTAGTGTTAATGCACAGGCTGATGCTGTCACAGGTGGCTGTCATCTGAGGGAAGACACCAGTACTGATGTCCTTGGGGTCACAGTATGACAGGATCCACTGACTCACGCTCTGGGGAAGATGAGTTTTCCCCATGAAGAGCTGATGTAAAATTCAGCAGATGTAACCATGGGCTAGAATCCACGAGTCAAAAACAAATCCTGGTAGTCAGTGGTAGGTCTTTGGCTCATGGTTATAGCAGCACCAAAAGAATTATTCTATTCACATGGTGCTGGGAAATTCTGCACAATACTTTAAGGTACATAGGTGTCTCCCAACAACCAGTGAGGCACATTTATTTAGGAAGAGTTATGTATGAAAAATGAGAACACAAAAAAGACAAGGTCACAGTTGAATTTTCACCCAACCCTAAGAATAGGAGATCTTGTAACTAAAATCAGACCATTTGACTACATTAAAATTAAAATACAATTTGTGTCAAAAGTAAAACAAAGTAAATTAAGAAAAGTACTGTCACAAGGAAGTGAAGGAGGTGATAGCTTTAATATATAAAAAACATTTATAAATTAATAAAAGTACTGAAATTTTACTAAAGGCATGAGTACAAAATTGCATGAAAGAATAATTAACATGAAAAAATAATGAACATAAAAATAATGAGTGTGAAAAAATGTTCAACTCCATGGGCATTCAAAGAAATATAAAAGATAAAATCTTTCTTCTATTCAGTAAGCCTGTATTTTTTTTTAAAAAGACAGGGCTTACTCTGTTTTCTTCCTATGACAATTCTTTATCCAGTCCCTCAGCATGTTAAGTACTGTGGTGGGCACCATACAAATTGAGGAAAGCACTTGGTTGTATGTTAAGAATAAAAAAAAAAAAAAAGAAAGAAAAAGAAAATCCATGTGCTCTGTTATACAGGAGTTCATTGTTTAGAAGTCTGTCCTAAAGAAATAATTAGAAATGAGGACCAAGGCCTATGCAGAAATATGTTCATTGCAGCATTATTTATAAGGCCAACATCTGGTAAAAATTATTATGGTGAGTTAATTTTAATACAACCGTATGATGGAGCGTTATAGAAGTCTGACATTATGTTCTTAATAATGATGGCATAAAAACTGAAAATACCAGGGTACGACCAAGTTCACAGTGTAGGACCTCAATTTTGTATACGTATTGATTGATTATTAGAAAAAAAAATCCTGGAATTTTTTTATTGGTGGCAGCATTGTGAATTTCATTTCCTATGTTTCTGGCTTTAAAATATGTCACTGGGAGTGACAGTGAGAAGGGTGACAACTGAAATAATGTTTACCAAATCCTCGCAAGGTGTTGTGTGCTGTATCAAGAACCTGACACGAATTATCTCATTTAATTTCTGCGGCGAGGCTATAAACTGGGAAATGCTAGCGTCTTCATTCTATGGATGCAGACCCTGGAGGCTGCGGGCTGAACTAGCTCCCCCTGGGCTCTGCAGCTGGTAGGAAGTGGTACAGATTTGAATCCGTTCAGTGGGTCCTTATCTCCTACCCCCTATTGCCTCTCAGTGAAAAAGTATTACTGTGGTAATCAGGAAAGAAGAACCTTAATTTTTTTAAAGAAGTACAACGTGTCCCCCAATTTGATTTTTAAGCTTATCTATTTTTGTAGAAAAGCAGAATTGGGATTTTTCTCTTAAAATGGAAAGCAGAATTAGCGGCCTCTGTGCCAGCGCGCGATCCACATTATTTCTCTTATCTTTGCAACCACTTCAGAAGGTAGGGATTATGATTCTTATCCTGATTTGATACGTGACAAAACGGACCCGTGGCAGAGTGACTTAGTGGTGGTCACCTAGCCTAGTGCCCAGTAGAGCTGAGGTCGGAAGGAACTGTGCTTTCATTCTAGGCAGGTTCTCTCCTACTTCTTTTCTTGGAGAATCATGATCTTTCTGGGAGTTTCTGGAGTGACATCTCTGCTTTAGTGGAGCAACATCTAACAGGCACCAGCAGCTTGCTCAGGACAGTCGCTCAATTTGGATGCCCAGCACTCCCAGAACTCCTGCACGGGCAGGGTACCGAGTAGGGTTGGGTTGTGCTGTGGGGAGAGACCCATGTCTAAGTGCATTCTCGAGGCTTTATGGACTCCGTGAGCTTCCCACAGTTGCGCACAGGGCTCAGGATCCCAACTGTGCTGTCGAGATGAAGGCGATGGGTATCTTCTAACAGGTGTCCTGTGGTGGAGATTCTCCTAGGTCACAGGGCAGGTGGAGTCCTCCTCATCACCCAGGGGTTCCTCTAGCTGCTTTGGGGAGCTCTTTTATTTCCCTTTCTGGATGTCGGTTTTTTTGAACCTAGATGTGAACCATCATGAACTAGACTATCTCTTGCAACCCCCTGGAGGTCAAGATTCTTGACTCAGCAAACATACACTGAGTTCAAGGTGTGTGCTGGGCACCCTGTGGAGTGTTGATCACACAGTGACAACAGAAAGCAGCCCAGCTCTTGTTGTCCTAGAGCTCACAGGTTTAGGGGGGAGACCTATTAGTCAAATGATTGCATAAATAAACAGCTTATAGACAGTGATAAAGTGCTGAGTAGGCTCACAGTGTTCCAGATGGTTATAAAAGGAAGACTTGACATAGAGATGATTTGGGAAGGCTTTCCTGGGGGAAATTCCAGCTGAGATTGGAGGGAGTTGAATAGTGGAAACAGAGAAGGAAGAGCATTGCAGCCAGAGGGAATAACAAGTTGAAATGCCCTCTTCTGGAAAGTAGTGGGGGTAATTAAGAGGGATTGAAAGAAGGCCAGAATGCAGAAGAATCGGCTGAGGCCAGACCATAGGGCTGAGCATAACACTTGAAGGAATATTGTCGTCATCTTAGCAACAGTGGGAGACCACTGAAAGGCTCTCAGGTGGGTGTGCAAGCTCTGATGACAGATTCGCATTTTGAAAAGCTCCCACTGGGTGCTGCGTGATGGATGGGCTGCATTGGGAGGGCTGGGTTTGGGGTCTGCAGTGAAGATACTGTTGTTGTAGATGAATCTTGGGTAGGACTGGAAGGTAGTGCTGGGGATGTCAGCAGGTAGATGGACTCAGTGTGGGCGAGGGAACAGGAGGGACTGAGATGATGATCGATGAGATACCGAGCATCAAAGGAGAGTTTGCAAGGCTCCTATTTCTTAGGGCACTTAGCTATGTTTGGAGCACACAGTAAATGTTCATCTGATGGACCAAGGAGCATTTGAGTGGCCGAGAAGAGTAACCACTTTCCTCAGTAACTTTTTCCACCCTCCTGTACCCAGGGTGAAGCATCTGTTACATTAGTCCCCTTCCCGCACCACTTCGGATGCCAACTGACTGTCTCTAGATGGGGGTTCCAACAACCCCTACCCTTGGGTATGATGAATTTGCTTTAGTGACTGACAACTCAGAGAAACATCGTACTGATGAAATTAATGGTCTTTTATAAAAACTGTCGGGGGTCCCTGGGTGGCTCATTGGGTTAAGCCTCTGCCTTTGGCTCAGGTCATGATCTCAGGTCCTGGGATCGAACCCCACATGGGGGTGGAGGCAGTCTCTGCTCAGCAGGGAGCCTGCTTCCCCCTTTCTCTCTCTGCCCGCCTCTCTGCCTGCTTGTGATCTTTGTCTGTCAAATAAATAAAATCTTTAAAAAAACCAACAACGTGTAACTTAGGAACAGCGAGATCAAGGATATGCACAGGGCAAGGTGTGGGGAAAGTGTGAAGCTTCCATGTCCTCTCCCACCACATTACTCTCCCTGAATCTCCATGTGTTCACTAACTGGGAAGCCCTCCAAACCCAGTCCTTTAGGATTTTTATGGAGGCTCCATTCCATAGGCACAATTGATTCAATTGTTGGCCATTGGTGATTGAACTCATTTTTCAGTCCTTCTCCCTTTCCTGGAGGTCGGGGTGTGGGACTGCAAGTTCCAACTGTCTGTTCACGTGGTTGGTTCTCAAGTTGACCAGCCCCATCCTTAAGTGCTTTCCCAAAGGAACTTTCCTCATTAATGTAACAAAAGCCACCTTTGTCACGCTCATCACTTAGGAAATTTCAGGGGTTTTAGGTGTTCTGTGTCAGGAGCAGGGTTGAAGACCAAATAGGCATTTCCTATTTGTGACTTATTCCTATAAGTCACAGTATCTCAAAGGGGTCCCCATTATTTGGCATCCTTACTGCCACCTAGAGTGCTAACATCTGTGTTTCTGCCATGGAGGAAGGAGTCTATACCAGCTGTCTCCGGAGGGAGGTCCACCCTGGTGGTTCAGTGTGATGAGCATGCAGTCATAACTGTCTTCTCATTTCCAACTCTAGGGGGCAGTGAACTTGGTGACAGTCCAGGTGAGGACTGACCTAAAGTTCACACATCTGGAACTGTGGGTCACCCCCCCCCTCCCCTCGTCATGCCATGCTACTGGGAGCTGTTCAAGCTCAAGGCTGACCTGCTATAGTCATCCTCCTCAGCCCTGTCCTTCACCCACTGTACCGGCTCCCATATCTTCTGCCTCCTACCTAGTAGGGATGATACTGATGTTTGGGCTGGATCCCAGCTAAGGTCATAGCCACCCATTTGGTTTGTTAAGAGGTCTTTGCCAAAAAAGTTCACATTAGGCAAAACCAGAGCACTGGATCTTGACCTTTTAAAATGTCTGTGAGATTCAGGTCACTCATTGCTCACTTCTGTCCATCAACCTGTGTGATGGAGCTTTCCCTGGAATCCAAAGGACTTAGCTGGGCAGAGAATCATTAAAGTTGGAAAGATTGATGGTTACAACTGGAGGGAGGGGTGTTGGAACCCTTGCATGTGTGGTGGGTCCACTCACTGCGGAGGGGAATTAAAGGGAGAGGCCAGATCACCTTATTTACTTGGGATTTTAAGAGGGTCATTTTACATTGTTAGAGGGCAAAGAAAAGGCAAGCAGTGATGGATGAGCCCTTTGCTGCGTGGTGGGTTTAATCACGGACTGCGGCCAGGCCCTTCTGTCTCTCTGGCTCACGTGTTCATGGACGGGGACTGAACAGCATTAGGGAGAGAGGGGCTGCTCTTGGCATTTTGTTGTCCTTCTGGTGAAGCTTGTTGACCCTGTGCACATGGGCTGGGGTCCCTTGTGCTGCCATACGCTCTGTCAGTATGCATCTTCAGGAAACTCTGACCAGAAATGGGGAGTCTTCTGTGGACGGACCAGGTAGGACCTTCCTCCGGACCCCGAAGGATCATCGTCAGCAAGGGCTCTCAGAAAGCAGCAGGAGCTGCCTTCCCGGAGGGAAATCCAGCAGGGTCTGGCATCAGGAGCGGGCCTGTCAGGGAAGTGGGGGCTGTGGAGGATGAAGTGGGGAGACCTTGGCTCTGTCTGTGAGCTCCTAGAGGGCAGGGCTATCCACATCTCTCTGTCTTCCAGGGTGGGGCGGCATAGGACTGAGTCCTGAGAAAGAGACCCAGGTGCCCTTGTTGATCCTGCCCTCAGCTCTGCACACTCCATATGCCCCTCTGTGCTTCAGCAGACCTGAATTGCTATGGATGCAGGGCCAGCCCATGTGGTCTCTTACCCCTGTGCCTTTGCACATACTGTTCCCTCTGCCTGACACACCCTTCCACACCCAAGCCCAGCTAATGCCCTCTCGCCCTTCGGGTCTCAGCTTGCCCTGGGAAGAATTGCCAGCTGTGAAGTGGTCTACCCTAGACATCACCTGTCTCCCCCGCCCACCGGAGCTGCAGAGTTTTTCCCACAGTTCTCGTGTCTGTCCACTTGTCTGTCTGTCTTCTGTACAGTGGGCACATCAAGAGCCAGGCTTCTGCCCTTCGTGGTCAATACTTAACACCTCGTTAGTGAATGTGAATGACAAGACCCCTGCAGCTTCTCTCCCTTTGGTGATGAAAAGGGGTTATCGATTCGAAAGCGCGAAGGAAAGGAAGTTCTGTGGCATCCATCTCTTTGCACATCTGTCAGTGATACTGTGTGGTGTGGCGGGCCCAGACTGACCCTGCCTTCTGGGAGTGTTCTGTCTGGAACAGGCATGTTGCCATTACCAGGTACCCTGAAAACCAAGACCCCGGGCAGCCTGTGAATGAGATGAGCAGTTGTGCACTTGCCCAACCCGCGTGTCTCGGCACGTGTGTGGGAGAAGCAGCCTCCGTGCTGGGTCTGGGAGAGGACGGAGCTCAGGCCCAAGGCCGTTTGGGGGCCGGGGGAGCCTGACTCATTAGCTGCACGGTGGCGCTGTTCTGTCTCCCCCAGCCTCATTTCTACACTATTCAATCTGCCTTTCCCAGTGTATCCTTGAAGGGGAAATAAATCAGCAGCACTCTGTACCTACAGCCCACCATTATTACCACTGATGTGGTTTCTCAGGGGCTGCCAGGCGCTGCTCACATTTCACGGTCGTCTGGGTCCCCAAAGCCATATCGAGCCATCAACTATTCATGGGCACCATCTCGACTGCCCATTTTTCTCTGCTGGTCGTACCCAAAGGTTTGCAGGCAGAATTAAGTGTGGGCTGCCTTCCTACCCGGGCCTTCAGCTCTGTCCTTTCCTTCCCTTTCTTAATTGGGTTATTTTATCAAAAGCAGGCACCAGGTGTGACCCATAAAGGGAATCCTCCTGATAATCTGTGGTGACAGCCCATGATGGGTCTGGGGAGATGTCTGTGTCCCTCTTCATTTGCTAGAGAGTGGTGCCACGGGTGGTGGCTTCTGGATGTCCTGGTTGACCAGTTGGCTCTCTTCCACTGCCTTCAGCCTACTTCCGTGCTTCCCCTGCCCCCCACCACCCCCGCCACACGTCACTGTGATCAGGAAACAGGCCATCAAAGTGCCTCCTCTCCATCCATCTACTCCCACCTGACCTGAATATCCCATCAATATCTCAGGCCTGCTGGGTCTTCTCCAAGACACACAAGGACTCTGTCCTCATCTCATTATCTCTAGTGCCATCCTCTCTCTCCTCCTGTCTCTTATCTGAACTATCACTGTCACCTCCACCATCAGTCCACCGGCCTCCCATCGGGCCCCCTCCCATCCACTTGCCCCACAGCCACCCCAGTGACGCGTCCTTCTTCATAAGTGATATATTTCTAAATACACCTCTGTAGCTGCCTACCAGTTTTAACACAGTCTTCTCGGCTCTGGATCATTGACTTAAAGAAACAAAACAACATAGATTGGTCAGTGAGGACCCCAGTGTGTCCTCCCTGGATCTCATTCCCTTCTTCCCTCCCCAGAGGTACTCGAGTCCTGAGTGTTTTCACTCTGTGTGTATCTAAGTAAAGAACGTGTGCTAGGTTTTACATGTTCTAACCCTCATACAGATGGGTTGTTTTTGTTGCTGTTTTTTTAAATCTCAAGTATCTTGAAGGTTTACCCATCTTGACTGATGTAGTTCCAGCTCATTTACTTTAGTGGCTGGTAGTCTTTTGCATGCATGATTCCTCTGTCCATCCTTATATTGAAGGATAACTCAGTCAGATTTTTAAAGTGTAGCTCAGATTGTGTTTCTCCCTTGCTTATAGCCCTTCAGCACCTGTAGGGGAGACAGTCCCAGGCCATATGGCCTCGTTTGGCTGTGCCCCTGCTGGTAACTGCCTAGCCCAACACTGGCAGGCGCCAGGAGGGTGGTAGCCTAAGGAGTGATGATTTCTCCCACTAGTTCCACTTAGACTAGTCGTACGGTTGTCTTTATTCCAACCCAAGTGGCTGCACTTGCTGGGTCACTAACAAGTAACCTTGGGCTCCGTTGCTGTGGGCTTCATGCCTGTAGAGGTGGCTTTATGCACCATTGCCAGGTTGTCACGTATGCTGGTCTCTGCTGCAGGACTCCTTCCCTCTCAGTCCTGGGAAGGAGTCTCTCTGAGCTGGTTTTGCATATCACTCTCTTTTTCATCACTCCCTTTCTGTATCTCTTCCATAAGGGCAGATGGTAAGTTAGTTACAATGCAGATACTGGGAACATTCTGGAGATAAGCACTTCACCTTTAAGACCCATGGACTTTAGGGACCGCTCCCCCCAAATGTATCTACCCCTCAGTGTCTCCACTGACCTTGTCTAAAGGCAGTGAGACCCCGTCAGTGGAGTGGCTGGCTCTTGACAAACTCATTTTCCATGAGAAAGAAGCAGCTCAAAGCAACTCTGTCTGAGAGCCCATTGATACTGTGTGGTTATTGGAAGGGTATGAGTGACATATTCATACTACAGGTCAGGTTCTACAGTCCTCAAAAAGGAAAATTGTGATTGATGCAAAGGTTTTGAACCACTAGATGAAACCTCTCTTATTTTAAACAAAGGCTTCTCTGTTCGAAACCTGAGGACTTTGAACTTCCCAGCTTAGCCCCTGAATACATGCTAAGCTGTGGAGTCCACTAGCTTACAGCACAGAGCAGGCTCCCAGCACAGAGCAGGCCTCCTTCGGACATAGGTGGGTGTGAGGTGCTCTGCTTAGTGAGACTTGCCGCAGTGGGGGGTGGAGGGAAGGGAATAGGACGTTAACTGAGGACTTACTGTGTGCCCTGCAAATGACGTGTTAAATTATTTCTCATAAAACCCACATGTGGTATGTTTTGTGTTTCTGATTTAAAGAAGCAGAAACCCTCAGGGAGCCTGAGACCTTCAGTAGCCGACTCAAGCTCACGTAGGCAGGAAGAGTTGGAGTTTTTCTTCTGTGTCTGTTAGCTCCTGGCCCCCTGAAGACTCTGTGTGGAAAGAGAAGACAGAAGAACCAAGAGAGCGGAGGGGAAAAAACCCCAGCCTAGAAATTCTATCCTCAGATGAAAAGGATAGGACAGAGATATGAAGCTCATTCCAAGCTCCCTCCTCTTGTCCTGGGAAGGCTTGTTTTTCAAGGCTCTGCAGGATGTGGACCCTACAGTGCGTTCTTGATTGGCTCAGGGAATCGATATGGAGCTGTGTGCAATGCCAGGGGCTGAAATAAGCTTTGGTAGAGAGGGCAGGATCAGACAGCCGCCCTGCCCAGCCCTGTCCTGGATCTCGTGGAGGGGTAGGGGGAGAAGACCACACACACATCACAACATGAAAGTTTGGAGGAGGAAAGAGGTTGGTTGAGCTTTCCTGGGCTGTAACATGTGGCTTGAAGGATGGTACATAGTGTGGAAAAAGCATTCCAGGCTGGGGATGTCAGCTTGAGAAAGATCCCCAGGTCTCGGGACTATAGTCAGAAAGTGGTGGTCAGGTGGGCTGGAGCAAGGTGCACACTGGAGACAGGTATGAGATGCAGTAAGCTGTATTAAAAGAGCCTTAGCCGCTATAATGAGAATGTCTGAAAGGCCAGCAGCTTCCACCCTCTGTTCTGTGGTGACTCCCTGACCCAGGATGTCTTGTGGACTCTCCTGGACTCGTGCTCACCGTGTAGGGTAGTGACTCCTACCCTTCAGGCTGCAAAGAAGTGAGAGGGCTATTACTACCCCATGGCCTGGTGTCTGCTCTAATGTATGGCAAGGTAATGATCTGAAAACAAATGTTCTTGGGCCATTACTCCTTTCACTGCTTTACGCTTCCTAATTACTTGGGATCCCTCTTAATGGATCACACCCTCCTGGGTATCATGGTAGCACTACCAGTGGCTATGTTGATGGCATCCCCTAGGGAGGAGGCCCTGAGGTTATTGCTAAGTGACTTGAATGGCTTTCTCCATCTCTCTCAGGCTCCTGTGGAAATCCTTATAGATCCTCATTTTTAATAAACTGAATCTGAACAGCTTGCTTATGTCTTGTTTGGAATTCAGAGCCACTGGGAACATGCCCAGAGTGAGAGGTGCTTTCTGTCCATGCTGCCCAGTCCACTTTGGGTGCTCGGTGCATACACGGGCTCTAGCCAGATAAGGACGCTGGGTGGAAGGTAGATTATGGGGAGATCTTGATAAGGACATCTGTAGATCAGATGGGAAATGGTGACAGGCTGGTGGGGAGGGCCTGGGGTGCTAATGGGAGGCTGGAGTGAAGGGTGTGAGGCTGGCGAAGGGAAGGGGTTACAGGTGACTATCTTCCTCGTTAGGATGCCTCGACAGGAGGCCAGAAGGAAGAGGTGGCTTGGGGAGAGGAAGGCTGAGGTCAGCTAGGGCCCTGGGGGCTGTCCTACAGCCTGTGGATTGTCCTCGGGATGAGGAGCAACAGGCATCTGGACAGGTGGGCCGCAGAAGTGTCTGGGAGCGTCCCTGTGAAAGCTGTTTGAAGCCATGGAGCAGGGCGGAGGGTGGTTGTGCCCTTTCTGGAAGAGCAGACTGAGAGAGAGTTAGGAGGGTACCCCAAGGAGCAGCGGCAGGGAAGAGATAAAGAGGGAGAGGAGCGTTCACAGGTCGAGAATTTTCCAGAGAGGCCAGAAGTTGACTGGGGTGGGCTGAGACACATGGTGAAGGAAGAAGGCTGTGGTCAGGCAGGGCCAGGGAAGCTGAGAGCCAAGCCAGGGGAGGACTGGGATGTGGCCTTTGGAGTGACCTGGAGGTCGTGGGCCTCTTGGTCAGGACAGTTTCTGTGGAGCCAAATGACCGAGGATGCAGCCACATCGGAGGTGACCTCGTCCCTCCCCCAGCCAATGCTAAGGACTTGGAGATGGACAGCTGTGTGGAGACATGTGGATCACGACTGGGGATATGGTGGGTCCCGCCTGTGTCAGACGCGCCCTTGTTTAAGCCTGACACGAACAGTGAGACTCCGTGAAGTTGCAGTAACTGCTGTGTCCTAACCCCCCTACCTCCACCCGCCCCCCAACACCTGCCCTGGGCTCTGTCCCTTTCTCATTGTCACCAGTGTGAAGCCCGGTGCAAGGCTTTGGAGGTGTTTTCCTGGTGTGGAACTGAGTCCTTCTTGGATGCTGCCGGTGAAGAAAGTCAACAAATTAGAACAGTTGCCAAGACTCCCCCAGTGCCAGAGCCAGTGCCGTGGGCTGGAGCAATCGATTCCGGGGTCCTGCCACGGCCCAGGCCCTGTGGGATGGGGGCCGACGTCTGGGGGCAGCAGCTTCAGGGAGGGTGGCCTCAGCCCTAGAGCAGGTCCATTCGAGCTGTGGAAGCTGTGTAGTGCCTTTGTGGCCTCCGAGACATTGAGAACAAGAGATAAAAATATCCCTGACCACCCAGGGTAGAAGAAAGTCTCTCTTCTCTTCTGTTCGGTTTTGTTCCAGCCTCTCTCTGTCTCCTCTCCCTCTCCCAACTGAATCTGTTTCCTCTTCTCTGTGCCTCGACTTCACCCCTGCCCCTTCCCTTTGTTTGTCCTTCCCTGCCCTGCCCTGTGTGCCGCCTGCTCTGTGGGTGCCGGGCATCCAGCGGTCGGCACGGCAGATGAGAGAACAGACGGGATCTTCACCACGGCTTCGGTTCCGTGAAGGGGATGCACAGGTTCCAGCGACAGAGAAGCGAAGGGAAGGGTGGTCAGGGGTGGGCTCTCCAAGCTGGACATATTTCGGAAGAGGCCTGGAGGGTGAGGCAGAGGCCAACGTGGGGCACTTTCCAGGGACCGAGCTGTAAGAGGATGCAGCGGGGCCAAGGCCTCTGAACAGCACAGGTGTGGGGATCCTCTCAGATCTCCAAGGCAGGGAGGGTGAAGGCGATGAGGGAGGAGAGGGGCAGGGGAGGAGGCGGGAGATGAAGATTCTCAGGAGGGGGCTGTCCCTTGTCTCAGTGTTGTTTGCTCTCTGTATTCCTCTCTCGAGCTGGGAGCTGGGTTTTGGTGTTGCTGCCCAAACACTCCCTCCCCTGGGCTGTGGCCTCTCATTTGATTTTTTCAGCTTCTGAACGGGATTGTTGATTTTGTTTGAAGCCTGGCAGAGCTGCAGCCAGAAGCTTAGGCAGGGAGTTCTTGACCTTCTCCCAGACTTGACAGGGGTGTGAGCCATGTTGGGCGGCAGGTGCCGGGACCTACTGGGACATCCTGGGGCAGGGAGGAGGGCAGAAGTCACATGTCTGGGGTGGGAGCGAGAAGGGCTTCTTTTGGCTGGATGCTAGGACCAGTTGAGGAGAGTGGCTTGAATGTTTTGCACCCAGCTTGTGCCTGCTTCCACAGCTTTCTTTGACTCCCGATCTCTGAATTAAATCTATTCATGAGCTTACTTCGCTGGTCTCCTAAACACAGCTGTGTACCCTTGGGAGAAAGCAAAACCCCTGGTGCTCGCTGGAGCATAGCTACTTTACATAGTCATTAAAGAAAGCAAAGCTCTGTTTTAAACCTTGAATAAGGTTGGTTCCAGTCCTGGGGAACCCTTCCATTGGTGGCCACTGGACTCCATCTTAAGGCCACACTGCCCTCCCATGGTGACGATGATGATCATGATAGTTGGTAAGTGTCCAGGGAGTGTCAGGTGTCGGCTGCTGTGCTAAGGGTGCTAGATGGATTCTCCTCCAAGGTAGATGGTATTTACAGCTCCATGCTAGAAGGAAGGAAAGGTAATGTGCTGAGATGGGATGGGTGATTTGCTCAGAGTCACCCAGCTTAGCAGCAGAGCTGGGATTTTTATCTGGGCAGTCTGACCTCAGCCGTTGTGCCTCGTGGCCGCTGGAAATGAAAGGGTGTAAGAAGTTCAATGACTTGTCCCTGTCTACACAGCCAGCAAGAACACGAGACTGGACTTTAGTGCGAGTCTTTTGGCTCAGTCTGGGGCTCTTCCAGCCTTCTGTCATCCTCCTTGGTGTTCTCTGGGTTCTCTTCCAGTCCAAGAACTGTTGCTCCCACATCTCGAGCCCAAACCAGTGCCAAACAGAATGCAGAAGAGTCAGCTTAAAAGCACGGCACTTTGGGCCTCGCTACCCGGATTCTGGTTTTAGGAAGTGAGATAGAAGAATCTCTATTTTGCTGTGCCGTGGGGTTTGAGAACATGGACCTTACACTGTGAATAATGGTTTGCAGGCCGAGATGTCTTCTGGGGCCCTTTTCCTGACTTCGATCTTTGTAGAGCTGGCTTCCTCCTTTGGTAACCCCATATAGGTTGTCATTTCACCCCGTGTAGACTTTTTTTTTTTTTTTTAGTTTTTTTTGGGGGGGGGATTTTTTTTTTATATATATATATATTTTTTTTTTTAACTTATTTTCAGCATAACAGTATTCATTGTTTTTGCACCATACCCACCGTGTAGACTTTTGACGTGTGTTTACCCCCTCAGCCAGGTGCTCACGAGGTGGGTACTGCGTCTTTCTCTTGTTTATCCACAGTCCCTGCCCCACAGCGAGTCCTCCATACATATTGTTGGCAGTAAGGGATGTTTGAAAGGATGTATTGACACAAAATGAAATGTCCTGTTTACATAGAAGGCTCCCTGTTCGTTCCTGGTAGAGACTTGGTGGGGATGCACGCACTGGTGTTCCCAGGTCGTTCATACCAAGAACACACGTGCTGGGGCTTGTACCTCCCAAATTCACGAGAAGTTGTTGCCCAGTCGTGGGAGTGGCTCTCTGCTAAGATATTCTCATTCCTTCACTACGTCTCCATGCACATTGAAGACGAGCTGCGCTGGCCTGTGACTGAGACCTTCACCTCTGGAACTCTCGACAGTCCTTGGAGCAGGCCAGTATCCCCACTCTGGATACCCAAGGGAAGGGTTTGCACCATCTCTGCCCTCAGGGACTAGATGGTCTGGTGGGAAAGACGGATCCAGAGAAACGTTGACCTAGAGCTTCAGTGTGAACAGGGAGGTCATTCAGACAAGGGCTCTGAAACCAGGGCTGGAGTGTGGGGTGAATCTGGGCTGTGTCTCTGTGCCCTCTGGCGTCTCAACCTCTCTGGAATCCCTCCTTGCTAAGTAGGGGTCATAATGGTGCTGTCCTATGCATATAGTAAACACTGTCAAGTATTTGTCACGTAACTGAGGGCCGAGACACTGTTCAAGAAAAGCTTCCCATTGAAGGAGATATCTGAGTGGTGTTTGGAACAAAACTAGGATTTAGCCAGTGGAAAAGGGGCACTTGGGTGGAGAAAACTGTATGCAAAGGTGTGGAGGGGTACGTAGTATATGAGGGAAGGTTCTGACAGCTCATTTATCACCGAGACATGAGCTTTTAGGTGGTAGGGAGCCATGGAGTGTGAAGGCTGGAGAGGTGTGCCTTCCGGAACATTTTAAACATTGTTTCAGAATTGATGGTAACTATCAGAAGATGTTAAGCCCACAAGTGGCACAATCCAGCTCCTGCTTTCCATATGGTCTTTTTTTTTTTTTTAAGATTTTATTTATTTATTCAACAGACAGAGATCACAAGTAGGCAGAGAGGCAGGCAGAGAGAGAGGGGGAAGCAGGCTCCCTGCTGAGCAGAGAGCCAGATGCGGGACTCAATCCCAGGACCCTGAGATCATGACCTGAGCCGAAGACAGAGGCTTTAACCAACTGAGCCATCCAGGCGCCCCTCCATATGGTCTTTATACAGAGAAAGACTCTGAACGCTTTGGCTCTGTGAGTCTCTTCCCATGAACCCACCGCTAAAACATTTTTGGCACGAGATTGTCCTCATGTCCCTTTTAGCCAACAGTGGAAGGTCGGCAGATGAGTGCCATAGGTATTGGAGCACTGGGAGCATGTCAGCTTCCTGACCGGGTCTGGTCTGCCATGTCCTGCATGGTCCTGGAGGATGACAAGTGATCGTCAAGCAAATCCTAATCGGATTTCCCAGGCAGACATCTGCCCAGCCTGATTTAGATGATCATCCATTATCCTTAGTCCAGAGCACGGGTGATGGTGGCAAGATTAGCTCCCACTTTGCATTGGCCCTGGGAGTTTGCATAGCAGCAAGCCTGTTTGAGAGCTAATGCTCCAAAGTTTGCAGCCTTGACGGGGACCACAGTTCCAGCTCTGTTTTATGCTTGATTCAAATGCAGCAAAAGAGAGGTACAAGGCTGATGGCAAGCTTCTCGGATTGGGAAGCCAGCAGCCAGGTCCCTCCAAGGTTTGCCTTTTGACCATCCCTCTCGTTCTATGAATCCAGCCTGGAGTTTTCATTTCTAAGGCTGGAATTTGAGAAAGCACCATTTTGTGAGCAGAATGATAGTCCCTATTTGACCGGTGCTTCTAGTCCACTCCAGCCCTCACGGCTGATGGAACAAAGGATCCTAAAGCAGATCCCTATGTGTCAGTCCCCTCCCCAGAAACCGAGAGTGGCTCTCACTGACTATGGAATAACGTCCGAACCAGAGCTTGTGCTCTCATACACATGCAGACTAGAGCTTTCTGCATCACATCTTCAATTTCTTCTTTCTGTGTTTGCTTTTGGGGCTGCTTCTACCCAGAATACCTCATTTCCACATGCTGGAAACTGTATGTATTCTTCTTTGCCCAACATAATACTGTTTGCTCCACAGAGCCTTTCTGGTGCTCAGTGGTTGTTCCTGTGTTCCATTCAACGTTTCTGGACTTGGCTTGAATCTTGGGCACTCTAAGGTGGAAGATCCTTAAGTTTAGGATCTGGAGATGACCTTTATTCTCCGTCTCTTCCTCCCGGGCTCAGCCCAAGATTTCAAATGCATATAGGCTTGGATTCTGGATTCTGTTCCAAGCCATCTACTTGAACACATAGTATTTCTGTTTTTTTGTTTTTTGGTTTTGTTTTGTTTTATTTTTGAGGACAAAGGTAGTGAATGGCTTATTCATGCCTTTTGTGTTTTTCCATTCTCCCAGTGTCTGAACTCAGGGGCTTTCTGTTCCGAGTCTGTGCTCATCAGTGTGTGGGAAGGAGGCAAGCTGGAGTGGGGAAATGAGCCCTTACAGCCCTGACTTGAATATTCTGGAGCCCCTGGCTCTCCTGGGTTTCTTTTAGCGCAAGGATATCAGTGTATGGGGAGGGGGTGTCTTGACCACAATTGGAGGTGTCCATTGAGTGGCCCAGGGAGTGGTGCCCGGGAATCGGGCCAATCCTCAGAGCAGCGACTCATCCCTGAGAGTCATACAGCAGGGTCTCTGGGAAAGAAAACCCACTGGCTTCAGGCTTAGGAAGCTAGAGGTTTCTTTGAGTTTGATTTTCTTTTCTATAAAATGATCATAACATCTAGCCCAGTGTGTTTGAGGAATAAGATGTGATAATTTAGGTAAGACACCTGGTGCTTCCAAGAGTCAGGTCTCCCTTCTCCTGTCCCACCTCACCTCCTTATTTAAAATTGGCTCAGGGCAGGCTTACAAACATTATCATTACAAAAGGTAATTAATAATAATCAATTAATAGCTTATCGTCAAGTCGTGCTTGCTTGCTTGCTTTACAGAGTAGGTGATAGGTGACCCCCCGTCAGTGCTCATGGGTGACGGGTTTCTGGGCCCACTGTGGGGCAGGGGGGCAGGCGGTAAAGCTCGGTTGTGGTGTGATCTTGGGCAAGTGATACAACCTTTCTGTTGCTCGATTTCTTCCCTTAAAATCATGACTCAGGTTTTCATTCAGTGGCATTCTGAAGAGGATTGTTGTGAGCTCTTGTCAAGCTCTGGTGCCTGGCATCTACTGAAGACACAATGGATGTCGGTGAGGGACCCTGTAGGAGGGAAGCTGAGCCTTAGGCCTCAAGGTATGCATGGTCCAAGGCTGGGAGGGATGGCTTCTTTTAGCTTCCGTCCTCATAGAAGGTCATTGAAGTAGACGGAGCTGTCCTGTACATCTGTCCCTCTCAACAAAGCCAGGGGCCTTCCCTAAATCTCACAGCTGGCAGAAGCCTGAGCTGGGGCTTGGAGTGGGTCTGGTGTCTCGCCCCCTTGAGGAGGGAACCTCATTCCGTCTCTGCTGTGGAAAGAACAGAACAGGGCAGACAATGTGTTAGTGCTTTGCAGTGCTTAGACCACTGTCGGAGAATTTTTGGCTATAGAACTGGTTAGAAAAATAGGTGTCCAGAGAAGGTGTCCTTCTCTTAAAAACAGGCATGCTTCCCAGGCCTCCAGGATCCCCCAGGAAGGCACAGAGGAAACAGCATGAGCCCTGTTGGTCTGCCAGCCCTGGGAGGCTATAATCTAACCCGTGTGATAACTTCAACGTGTAAGTTAACTAATTGGTGGCATCGTGTCCTATTAAGGGGAAGCAAATGGCTGTGCCTTTTCTGAGACAGAAGCAGATCTTAGATCAGATGCTCTCACAGGAACTCAGAGCCGGGCCTTTATTTTTAGATCAAATGGGGAAAAAGAAGGACAGAGAGCTTATTTTTTCACTGGGCATGGCTAGAAAACTGGTCCCTTTAATTTTCTTTCTTTCTTTCTTTCTTTCTTTTTTTCCCCCCTAACCTATGTGGGTGTGGTTCTGAGTGGAATGGGGATGGATTCTGCCTTTCCTGCAAAGTCCCATTTATGTCATCAAAACCTACTTTCCGTGTCTGAGAAAAAATAATACCAGAGTTTAAATAGCCTGAGTGACCTTAGAAGTGCTCCACAAACCAGCGCGGAGTAGAAGCCACTGGTCACGACCCACCATGTCGTGAGTTTCCGGTGTACCTTCTCTTACATGGTAGCGGCTGTGCCAGTCCCTGGGGATGCTAAGGAGCACTGAGCTCTTTGCTGAGGTTGTGCCGAGCTCTTGCCATGTTCCAGGCACTTTCCTTGGCCCAGGGGCTACAGTGGTTCACACAACATAGAAGGTCACGGCTCTTTCCTGTGGGAGAACTGCTGGAAAACTTGAAGTCATGCTAAAAGAGACCGAGAAAAGCCAGGATGATACAAGGGAGGCAGCTTTAGAAAGGGTGGCCTAGGAGGGCCCTTTGGAGGCAGGCTGAATGTGAGTGACAAGGGGCCTTGCGGAGGTCTCAGGAGGAGAATTCTAGGTGCAGCAAAGGCTCTCCAGCTAGAACCAGCTTTCTTGCAAAGGGTTGGAAGGCAGGCAGGCTATGGTGGTGGCTACACCAGAGGGTGAGGGGAGGGCCAGAGATGAGGGCAGAGTGCAGATTGTGCAGGGTTTTGTGGGACATGGGAGAGGCTTTGCAAGTCACTGGAGAGATTTCAAGCTGGAAAGGATTCACATTTTTATTTATTTTTTAAAATTATGTTATGTTAGTCACCATACAGTACGTGATTAGTTTTTGATGTAGTGTTCCATGATTCATTGTTTGTGTATAACAACCAGTGCTCCATGTAATCCATGCCCTCCTTAATACCCATCATCAGGCTCACCCATCCTCCACCCCCGTCCCCTCTAAAACCCTCTGTTTCCCAGAGTCCATAGTCTCTCATGGTTCGTCTCCCACTCGATTCCCCCCTCTTAATTTTTTCCTTCCTTCTCCTAATGTCTTCTATGCTCTTCCTTATGTTCCACAGGTAAGTGAAACCATATGATAATTGACTTTCTCTGCTTGACTTATTTCACTCAGCATAATCTCCTCCAGTCCGGTCCATGCTGATGCAAAAGTTGGGTATTCATCCTTTCTGTTGGCTGAGTAATATTCCATTGTGTATGTGGACCACATTTTCTTTATCCATTCGTCTGTTGAAGGACATCTCAGCTCCTTCCACAGTTGGCTACTGTGGACATTGCTGCTATGAACTTTGGGGTGCATATGGCCCTTCTTTTCACTACATCTGTGTCTTTGGAGTAAATACCCAGTAGTGCAATTGCTGACTCTTAGGGTAGCTCTATTTTTAATTTTTTGAGGAACCTCCACACTGCTTTCCAGAGTGGCTGCACCAGCTTGCATTCCCACGGACAGTGTAAGAGGGTTCCCCTTTCTCCACAGCCTCTCCAACATACGTTGTTTCCTGACTTGTTAATTTTTGCTGTTCTAACTGGTGTAAGGTGGTATTTCAATATGGTTTTGATTTGGATTTCCCTGATGGCTTACGATGATGAACGTTTTTTATGTGTCTGTTAGCCATTTGTATGTCTTCTTTGGAGAAGTCCGGGACCTGACAGATTCCCTGGGGAATTCTACCAAACATTCAAAGAAGAAATAATACTTATTCTCCTGAAGCTGTTTCAAAAAATAGAAACAGAAAGAAAACTTCCAGACTCTTTTTATAAGGGCAGCATTACCTTGATCCCCAAACTAGGCAAAGACCCCATCAAAAAGGAGAACTTCAGACCAACATCCCTGATGAATACTGATGCCAAAATTCTTAACAAGATCCTAGCTAATAGGATCCAACAGTACATTGAAAAGATTATCTGCAGGGGCGCCTGGGTGGCTTAGTGGGTTAAGCCTCTGCCTTCGGCTCAGGTCATGATCTCAGGGTCCTGGGATTGAGTCCCACATTGGGCTCTCTGCTCAGTAGGGAGCCTGCTCCCGCCCACCCCCCTCCTGCCTCTCTGCCTACTTGTGATCTCTCTCTGTCAAATAAATAAATAAAATCTCAAAAGAAAAAAAAAAAGATTATCTCTCATGATCAGGTGGGATTATCCCTGGAATGCAAGGGTGGCTCAATATTTGCAAATCAATCAGTGTGATAGAACACATAAATAAGAGAAGAGAGAAGAACAACATGGTCCTCTCAACTGATGCAGAAAAAGCATTTGACAAAATCCAGCATCCTTTCTGGCTTCCCTTTTCTAATCGATGACTCTGCTGTCCACAGCGGGGAGATGGGAGGGCCCAGGAGGAGGAATGGGAGTCCAGCTGGGAGGCTGCTAGAGGAGGCTTGTGAGGCAGGGAGGTTGGAGAGAAGTGACCAGGTGAAGAGGACCAGAGAGACCCATGGGTGGTAGGTGGTGACAGGGAGAGAGTGATCAATGTGGCTTCAGCTTCAGGGCCTAAAGGGTGGTATATCCTTCCCTGAGATGGAAAAGACCGGAGGAACAACAGGTGTTCTAGAATAAAGAGCGTTGTTTTTGTTGTCACGTTATGTGTGAGCTTCCTGCTGGGCAAGTGATGTCGAATCGGCAGTCACCGGGGGTGGGGGGAGACTGAGCAGAGGTGAGGCTTACAGATGTGGACATCAGGTGCCACTTCTGTGAAGGAGCCCAGGTGACTCAAGAAACTCAGGGCGCCTTCTTTCCTTCCTCTAACCAAGCTAGCTCTAAAATGCTGCCCCTTTTACAGGCTTATCCTGTGACACTTGCTGTCCTCTCAGAACTGATCCCTGCCTCCACCGGGGGTGGGAATCCAGAGGCAGAGACGTGGGTCAGTGTCAGGCCAGCCCAGAGTGGGTCACTGCTAGTCTAGGTCTGAACACATTGCGCTACTTATTTCTTCCCTCTTGTCACCTAGAGGTCAGGGTCCCATAGTGGGGTGGCTCCAGCTTTGCGCTCTCAGGGGAAGTGAGCTGCTGCACTACTAGACTCTTATTTCCCAATCTCTGCCGAGAAGGGATGTTGGGTTTCTGAATTTGATGCCCACTCTGCTATTCAATTATGCAGACAGTCGAGTCCCTTGACCTCCCTGAGCCTTGGTCTCCTTAAATGTCACACATGCACAGCGATGCGTTCCTTGAGGATGTTCTGAAGGGCTGACTTGTGAGCAGGTGCCAGGTGCCTTGGGCAGCCACCACAGATACCCTCCCCCGCCACCCTCCAAGATGGCAGTGCCCACAGCAGTACTCCTAGGACTCACAGGAAGATTGGAGAGATTTTCTCGCTCGTTCCACTAAGTGCTGGGCTTACCAGTGTGCTAAGCATGGGGGATTGAGATGTAAACGGACAAGTCCCTCCTCTGTGAAACTCATGTTCCAGGAGGGGAATCTGTGGTAAATAAACATGGATAAGTTGATTTCTGGGCAGTTCTGTGTGAAACAGCTGTACGGTCCGAGACTTCTTGGGCAGTGAGATGGGCTGTTTCAGGGGCTGGGGATGAGGTGGATTCAGAGATTCACCTCTCCAGAGCTGCCGCCCTCTCTGCTCACCTGCCTGGAGTGTGGAGGTGATTTCCCAAAGGGAGAGCCTGAGGTGTGTTGCCCTCTCTTCCGGGGGTCTTTGAGGTCCTTCCATTTCCCAGTCAGTAGTGAGGGAAGTGGCCTTCCCTCACTACTGACTCCAGGTTAGAGAGGAGTCTAGGGGGCTCACCTGGTTTTCTTCTTTCAACCCTCGTTTTGAAGGCTTTGGGTTGACTCCCTCCCCCACCACCCCGTTCCTCCCTCACACGTGAAGTCAGAGAACTCCATTCCCTCCCACTCCTCATTTCTCTCTCAACTGGCTGACACCAAAGACAGTTCTTAAAAAGACTCTTCAAAGTGAATGCTTGGGGCTCCCCTTCCTCTTATCTTTGAGTCCGACAACATTTTGTGGAAGTTTTTTTTTTTTTTTTTCAATGTGCGTTAATGTGACAGGGAGTTTTAAACTTTGTTATCTTACAAGCTCTCCATTTTCATTCCCCCCCTTCCTGAACCCCTACATCTCTCCCCTCCCTGACCTCCTTAAGCCTGTTTTCCTGGAGTACCTTTGTCTGCTTTTCCCTTATCTGTTTCTCCCCTCTCTTCTTTGTCACTCCCTCTGGACTCCCAACTCTTCCCCTTATGCATTCCTCCCTGGTTCTCTCTTCACTTTATTTTCTCCCCATGCTGGGCGCCCGGAGCTCCTTAACCCAGCTGCTGCTGGGGGCTGTTTCTCAGTGAAGCGGCCTCTGGACTCCCTCTGTGCATTATTTATCCCGCTCTGGGATTCCTTTGAAGATGCCTTTGATAACGTGGATAGCCCATGGCACACCTGTGCCATAGGACACCTGCTTTGCCTACTGGCTGAAGTTGCCGTGATTTCAAAGAAAGCAAATGTTGTCTTTAACTCCATATGGTGGGTTTTCTCTGGCAGGAATTTCTGCAGATACCAGAAATAATGCACACCCCACATTCAGTTGTCCGGGGATAGATGCTGCTCTGCCAGGCCTTTCCTTCACCTCCTTTCTCCGAGCACACTGTATCTAGCCTTACAGTAAAGGTAATCGATTAATTCCTCTTGTCTCTGGGGTTTTACTCCTTTCTGAAAGTTGTCCTTCCAGTTTTTAGGTGCTACCCAATAATATATGGCAGAGGACATGATCTGAACGTGGAGAAAAGGAAATCAAAGGGAATTGGGGTTAGGCCATTAGGTTGGCATGCCTGATCATCCCACCACTGACTCCACCACGGGGAACGCCTGTTAGGAGAGTGTTGCGAGAAGGGGACACAGGGTCCTTAGGATTTTGTTAGCGTTGCATCAGCTGTCGTTGCAGCTGGTGAGCCATACTCTGTTTATTAGCTCCATGTGCAGGTTATTAGCATCATGTTTCTTTTCTGTCCTCACCAGCCTTGAGCCTGCCCTGCTCCCATGGCCGATTTGTATTGATGAGAACATCATTTTGGCTTCTTGCCTTTTCTGATGGAGTAATCATCTTTCTGAGGACTTAACAGGTGATTAGTTCTTTTTTTTTTTTTAAAGATTTTATTTATTTATTTGACAGGGAGACAGCAAGAGAGGAAACCCAAGCAAGGGAATTGGGAGAGGGAGAAGCAGGCTTCTTGCCAGGCAGGGAGTCTGGCGCAGGGCTGGATGCCAGGACCCTGAGATCATGACCTGAGTTGGAGGCAGACACTTAACGACTGAGCCACCCAGGGTCCCCTAATGGGTTTTTAGAGTCAAGTTTAATTACTGATGAAACAAGTATTTATATGTGCATGGGCACATATGTGTGTGTCCGTGTATACACGCATGCACACACATACACACGCAAACCCAGTGCATTGTGGTGAGGGAGATGTTTGTCATCTCTGGGAAACCTTGGGATTCTGAGCCTTTCAATGACAGCATTTGAAGTTTGCTTTACCCACGTCTGAATGTTGACAGTGACACTGAAGGATCTTCTCAGCTTCTAGGGCATGCGCAAGGTCAGGTCAGTGCCCGGCTTGTTGCTGTGCCCCCTTCAAGGAGGGAGTGGGTTCTTTCCTCTAGGAAGTAGTTTAGGGCCTCGAGAGAGCCCTCCCCCTGAGCCAGTTCAAGATGACCTTGCTGGCAAACATGGAAGAGAATCGAAGGCATCTTGGCCATTTATGTGATTAAGGGACAGGATCTTCCTCCCTTCAAGACAAGTAGAACATTGTTTTGGGATTTGCGCGGTGCTTCTCATTTTAGGAGCTTATAAAGCAAGATGGGCTGGTGATTTTAATGGTTGTTGCCTAAGATTAATTCAGTCATTAGGAAGAATGGGTAAAAATTTAGTGCCATTGGCATTCTCCTGGGGTTGATAGCCTGGTCTAGAAGCCTCTTTCTGTAGCATTAAAGTTAGCATCAATGGACACAGAAAATAGACCTGGGCAATGTCAGCCTCCTGCCTTGACTTTTTTTTTTCTCTTTCTTTTTCTTTTTTCTTTTTTAAGTAGGCTCCACATGGGGCTTGAACTCATGATCTGAGCTCGAGACCCAAGCTGAGATCAAGAACTGTATGCCCATGGGCACCTGGGTGGCTCAGTTGGTTAAGCGACTGCCTTCAGCTCAGGTCATGATCCCAGAGTCCTGGGATCGACCCCCTGCTCAGCAGAGAGTCTGCTTCTCCCTCTCCCACTCCCCCTGCTTGTGTTCCCTCTCTCACTGTCTCTCTCTCTGTCAAAAAAATAAATAAAATCTTAAAAAAAAAAAAGAATTGGATGCCCAACCGACTGAGCCACCCAGACCTCCCCATCTCCCTTTAACTTTTGTTGTAGATGCATTTTATTTATTTATTTTTAAAGTATTTTATTTATTTATTGGACAGACAGAGATCACAAGTAGGCAGAGAGGCAGGCGGAGAGAGAGAAGGAAGCAGGCTCCCTGCTGAGCAGAGAGCCCAATGTGGGGCTCGGTCCCAGGACCTTGGGATCATACCTGAGCCAAAGGCAGAAGCTTTAACCCACTGAGCCACCCAGGCACCCCATAGACGCATTTTAATTTTTGACCAATTATACATTTTCCCCCGAAAGAGTCATTGCTTAGTGTTTGTCATAAACAAGTGTGTATGCACACGTGTGTGTTGAAGTATATCCATGTACACAGATCTAAATCATGCTCATCTCCATGGATGTCACGGGGGTGGGTACTGGCATGACTGGAAGGGATGGTTTAGGAGCTTTGGGGAACTGTATGCCAGGTACTCTGCCAAGCACTTTATAAGAATTGCATACTTTATTATTTGACAACCCTATGACATAGGTATAGCTGTTTTTTTCCTTTTCAAAAGCAAGAAATTGAGGTAAAGGAAAGTTCAGCAACTTCTCCAAGATGACACAGCTAGTCAGTGGTGAGCCTGAGATTAGAGCCTGGAGCTCCTGGAACTGTGCTCTGTTGACTGACAGTAACACTTGAGGGAGCAATCCACCTGTTCCCAACCCAATCTCTTACTCTACTTTTCCTGGCCCAGCTGTACTCTGCCACCGACCAGCTTCAGTGGGCCTTAGAGAGATTGAACGTTTGCATGTTTGCTTGTAAAGATGTTATTTTCAGTTTACTTGTCAATCATGTACAGCTCTGGTCATATCAGGATTTTACTCAAAGACCTCAGTTTCCCCCTACCTGGCCAAACCACTGGGGCTTTTACTGTCACCCCTGGTCAGGTGGTTTCCCCACCCATGGTTTCCCTGTGTCTTGTACTAGCACCAATTGTTCAGTGCCCACTCCCATCGTCCCCACGTCCCTTGCCCCTATTTCTGTAGGCCCCCTTCATGCCTGCAGGTAGTGATTTTTCTCTCTTCAGCACATTCATTCCCATAGTAATTTGTCATTTTTGCCTCATGACACCTGTTGCCTTTTTTGTTGTTTGTTTTTGTTTTTTGTTTTTTTTTTTTTAAATAATCTTGTAAGGTCTTAGATGGCAAGGACCAAATGAGTCATAGGTATCTGTAGAAGGAATAGGAATTAGATCTGCATGGCTGTGTGTATGTGTGTGTGTGTGTGTGTACACACCCACACAGTACGATAAAAGGTGGTGGCTGCCTTTTCCCTGGTGGTGCACCATTCCTTAAGTGATGCCTTCTCCTTGGGGCACGTCATATCCCTTTCCCTTCACTCCTTTCTGTGGATATGTGCTTAAACCCCTCTTTTCTGGCTTTCTCTGTCATTCCTTAGAGGATAGCCAGGGCTGGTGATGGGCCAGCCGTTCCTGATACCAAGTCAGGATGGTCTTTCTTCTCTTTCTTCTGCCAACTTCTGGGTGCTTGGACCTGCCAGTGAACCAGTTGGGGAGCAGAATCAAGGCAGTTCCCTTTTAGAGTGGGGGCCATCAGCCACCTTCTGGAATGGGCCTTTTAACCTCTGCCCCTGTAATGGAGGAACCTGAGTCAGGCCTAAGAGGACAGATGAGACTGGGAAGCAGCGCCTTGATGCCCACATGTCAGGATTGCTAACTGCAGAGGACAGCTAGGACATGGTTCAAAGGAGAGCAACAGATTTGATTGTGGAGTTAGACATGAGGGCATGTATGAAAAATAATTAGGAATTGTAGCCTCAGGAAAAGAAGCCTACAGGGAGACGTCGTAATTGTCTTGAAGCATATGAAAGCCAATTATGCCACCGAGTTAGGTCAGCTTGTCTCCTCCCCGTGGAGAGGAGAGATGTATGCTTGAACTTGAAGAGGAAGGGTTTTTGCTAACCGTGGGACTGTTACTGGCTGGCATGAGCTGCCACAGAGTGCTCACATCAGAGGAGGAGAAGGTGTCCCCCTGTCCAGAGGGAAAGCTTAGGCAGAAACCAGAGGCTGGCTTCAGGAAGCTCAAGTTTCTTTTAGCCCCCAGGACTTGGTCCTTGGATTTTGCTGTGGAAGATACCAGAATATGTGCCTGAGAGTAATCATTAAGGGCATGACTTGGTTACTAGGTTAGATCCAGAAGCTCTTGAATCCCCTTAGAGTAAGTTTTGGTGTCGGCTCCACCTTTTACCAAGATAGGTAAATCAGGGCCAGTTCCCTGGCTTCTCTGGCCTCTGTCTTTTACTATGAAATGCTCATAATGGTATGGTACACTTTGTGGCATTGTTGTTGGGATTAAGTGGTACCAGACGTGCATGGGATTTAGTAACTACCTAACACATAGAGGGTGCTGCGTACATGGTCTTTAGACATTTAGGACCAGAAATGTCCCGCCTTTACACTATAGGAGTCACTACCCTGGTTAAGAAGATGGGATAAATGCAGAGATAAGGGTTCACCAAGTAGAGAGACAGGCTAGAATTTTTCAGATTCCTGAGCTCTGACGCCCACAGGCAATTCAAAATAAAAACAATGCTAAACTCCAAAATACAGGCAAGGCAGACGCATACAATTCTCTCCCATGATTCTAGTCCACAGCTTGGTGGTATTTAAACTTTTGCTTTTGAAATATCAGACTTTTTTTTTTTTTTTAAAGAAGAGGCACATGCACCACAATGATCATAGCAGCAATGTCCATGATAGCCAAACTGTGGAAGAGCCGAGATGCCCTTCAACAGACGAATAGATAAAGAAGATGTGGTCCATGTATACAATGGAGTATCATTCAGCCAAGACAAAGGATGAATACCCACCTCCCCCCTCCCCTTCTCCACCTTCCCTTCTCTCCCTCTTCATTTCCTGCTGTCTCCCCCCACCCCAAGAAAGTTTTTGAAGAGGCAGCTTCTTGGTTGAAAAAAGCAGAAGCTAGCTCTCTTGGTTTGAGAAAGCTTAAGAAGCAGGTGATTGACTAGAAGGATGGCAGGAGCTCAAAGACCTACTGGGAGTGGGGGCTCGGACTGTTGGTAGAAATGGAGTCTGAAGTCCTACTGAAGTACAGATGTTGAAAATGGACAGGTCCAAGTGGTTTCACCTGCACTGTGGTGAGCTGGGTTTTTGGAGTTTCCCTGAGTCACTCCTTAAAGACCCCTAAGGACGTTTGGAGCTGGGCTCAGACCATGTACCTGATGCCCCTCTGTGCCAGGTCTCAGGAAGAACACATTTCTGGCCCCTGCCCCCACAGGGTGAAAGGCAGGAGTCAATGGGAACTTCATTCCCATGAGCACTACACACAGAGGGAAGTCTGGTGCCCGAGGGAGGGGAGTTAAAGATGGCATTGGAAGAAGGACGCAGATCTGCACCGTGCCTTTGGCATGCCGGACTCTGTGGGCCACCAGTAGTCATGTGCTCTGATGGTTTGCAGGCTCCATTGTCTACCTATCTGTGTATTTCCCATTGTCTCTACGAAAACCCTTGAGGTTCCACGAGGACAGGGATCCAGATTCCTAAGCTTTGTATTCCCCAGCATGACACTCAATACACATCTGGTGATCTGGTGACTGATTGCATCACTGCTGATTGGATTCTGAGGTGCATTCCCTTCCATCAGCAGGAACAGACAGTGACTGGGTGTTCCTGGGGTAGGGAGTGTGTATTAGACACTGGGAGTGTGCAGTCAAGACTAGAAACAGCCCCCTTGCCTCAAAAAAAAAAAAAAAAAATCGGCAAATACATATCTCTGCTTGCCAGCTGAGTTCCAGCCTTGTGTACTGGAGCCTGGGTCTCTGGTGGAGAGGTTGAAAAATAAAATAAACTCATCCCTCAATTGCTTTATTAAATAATGCACAGATGACAGTGCATGAAATATTGATGCGCAGAGGGCTTGTCCTCCTGCAGGGGAGAAGGGCCTCTGGATAATTGGTTTTTCTACCCGGCAACTTGAATTGCTTGCAGTACTGTTACCATTCCCCTCGCCGTATCACGCCCTATCTATTAATGGAGTCTTGTTTTCCAAATCCTCATTATCCTGCCATCACGAGGCCTCACAACGAATGGAGGGCGCCGCGGAGTAATGGTGTAAGTCACATAAATCAGCTTTGCAGGATCGGGCACTCTCTCTGGGCTACGCTGGAGGGCCAGTCCGACCATCTTTTTAGAAATTGGTGGATTGTTGTGTTTTTCTTATCCATCTGAAAAACTGAGGAATGCTGCGGGTTCCTGTTGAAGGCTGGGGCTGCCTCCTGAAAGGAGGAAAGGTGGAAAGGGTTTGAGTGCCTTCGCCACTGAATTCCTTGGGAAAGCCCTTTTTCTGTTTTGTTTTGTTTGTTTTAGGAAGTAAAATAGAGAACTTGCAGTTCGAAGGCCAGATGCTCAGTCCACTTGCTGGCCAGGGAGCCAGATTGTCTGTGGTGGGTTAATAAATGAGACACACGCAGGGCCCCAGAGCAGCTCCCCTGCTCCTCCTAATGGAATTTTAAGTCACGATAACCTTTCTAATTGGAGGCAAACAGATAACATATTTTCACTAGAAAGGTACGGTGCTTGTCATGTTGTCCTCTCACATATGAATGGCACCCCAAACTCTAGCACGAGTTTCTCTTCACAGGAATTGGTTGCCGATGAGTTTGGCATGTCAGGGAGTGTTCCAGAATGCCTCCTGTGTGCCAGCCTGGGATTTCCCTCTCTTGTCTTCATTTGCTTTCCTTGTGTCATTTGTAAGTTTTTATGATGACCATTTGGAGCCAAGAGTAATTCGACACTGTCTAAATGTGAACCCAGGTCTCTGTCCATGGCTTAGAACTGATGAGGACAGTGTCCTTTATTCAGCCCATGTTTGCAGAGCACCCTTCAAAGGCCTGAGTCTGCCCCTTCCCGTCTCTCAGCGCTACAGTGTGGCCCACCTTCTGTGTGGTGGTTGCAAGAAACTTTCCTCCCAGTTCAGTTCAGCAAAGCATTTCTGGAGCAGGTACAGTGGCAGCCAAGGGGAGCACAAAGACAGGTAAGAGTCATTCTCTGCCCTGGAGGAGCTCACGGTCAAGGAGAAGGACGAACCAGAATGGTCAGTAAGTGGCCATGTGACTTGCCAGGCTCGTGGGATTGAGTGTGAGCCCCTGGGGATGCTGCGCAGAGACCAGAATGAATTCAGAAACGGGACAGTCCAGGGGAGAAGCAGAGCACGTGTGCTGGTTCTCTGCGCACGTGGGGGCAGGAGAGGCCGTGGGGAGTAGTTTGGGCTTTGGGGCCACCTGCAGGAGAGCCCCAATCACAGCTGCCTCCTCTGTGCACTTAGGGGACCATCACAGGCTCTCTGAACTTCAAGTGTTATAGCTTCCAATGCTAATGGTAGGAGCGCCCGTGGTAGTCTGCCCACTTCCTAATAAACTGCCCTGCCCTGGGGGGCTTGGATGACAGAATCTGCTTTCAGCACAGTTCTGGAGTCCGCAAGTCAGAGACCAGGCCAGCACGGTTGGCTGTCTTCGTGCCTTACAGGTGCCCACTTATAACTCTGCACTCACCCGGTCTTGCCTCCGTGCACACAGGGAGCAAGCAAGTGAGCGCCCTTTCTTAAAGAGGACGAATCTCATCAGGAGCCCCCCACTCTCAAAGCCTCCTATAATGCTACCTCCCCAAGAGCTGATCTCCAAACACAATCATACTGTGTGCGCATTAGGGCTTCAGCCCGTGTGACTTTGGAGGGGAACACAAACCAGTCCACAGAAGCACCTCCTTTACTTGGTTGCTGTTGGCTGATGTTTGCAGAGAGTCTAGTCCAGTGCCTGGCATGTGGTAGGTATTCTGGAAATGGGAACTTCTGGAGTTGTATGGGTGCCTCTCAACTGGAAAGGGCTGTATTGTCTTTGTGGCTGCCTCTCTTACGTGATCAGTATAATGGGGACACCAGCCAAAGGAGAGAAAGATAAAGAACTTGGATTTGGAGTAATAGGTTTGCATCTTGGCCTGGCCAGGTCCTAGCTGCTTGTCCTGGGGTGGCGGCTAAACCTTTCAGAGCCTTACTTTTTTGGGCTTAGTGAGATGGGAGAAGTGACTCCTATTTCCCAGACATCTGGAGAGGTTTAAATAAGATAACTTGGGTGACAGCTCCCATGTTTTTAGATATACAGTGGGTGTTGTCTAAATGGTGGCTGAATGAGATTCTTGTGCATTTATATATGAAGTGTTCACAGGCCCAGCAGACTTGGTCTGCTTGTGGTCTTAAGTCCCATGTTGCCCTGACTTGCTGCTCTGTATATGGACCTCCTGTCCACAGTGGTTAAGTGGCTGGGCCTAGAGCCGTTGGATGAGCCATCTCATCAAGATGACATTCTTGATAAGATTAAAAAAAAACTTAATCTGGTAGAGAACTAATGACTTGGATCTAATATTCACATAGAAAAATGGGTTATTTTGGATGTTCTTAGTCCCATTAACAAAATTTAATCTAGTGGCGAAAATTTATGGAGCAGCAACAAATCTGTTTTGCCTGATGGTGTTGAAAAGTGCATATGAAGACTTCATATAACCTCCCTGCTTTTCAGAGTTAAATAGTGTACGAACATTTATATTTCAGACAGGATGGTCCTCGGGCCACGGTGGCTTTTTATGGTCTGTGTGAGCTACATGAATTTGAAATAGATGTTCTGATGACAGTCGAAATTTTCTGAGAAGCTACATTCAACAGAAAGAAATACAATATGTGTTAATGAAAGTAGTTGTGTGTTTGCTCTGTGACCCTATGGGCAGACTATGGGCCTGCCTTTATGGCTGTGGAAGAGGAACAGGAAGTTGAGAGTCCCACCTCGGCCATGCTGACTGGCAGGTCTAAGTGCGAAAAGCTTAGGAAGTCTCGATGCCCTCCAGCCTAGTTGTTAAGAGCTTACATCTTGGTGGCATACAGACCTGTGTGTGAGTTGCTCTAGTTCCGTGACCTTGGACTAATTATTTTGCATCATTGAACCCTAGTTTCTGCGTCTGTAAATTGGGGTAATGATACCTACATCCCAGGGTTGTTAGGAGGATTTAATGAAATGGTTTGTGTGAGTGCATGCTGTGGTAGCCAACATACAGACCCGTGTCGGGGAAATATGGGCTGTGACGATTAGTGCTACTGTTGCATTACCTAGGAATGCATTACTAGGTAATGAGGAGGTAATGCGATGCCCAGTGATCTATGAAAGGTTTAGAGCCTGAAGCAAAGTGTTGCATCATCCTTTTTAGAGGTACTTAGGGAGTTGGCCTTTTTGTAGCTCTTGGAGCCCTGGAGGGGATATTAGGGTACTAGGCTTATTACATTTGGGTCTAGTGTTGGTCTTAGCTTTTCTCCCTTTCCCTAGTGGCCATGACGGCCGCTCTTGCCAAGTATTACCAGAGGCGAAGTCACATGACGGCAGGCACTGTCTCTCCCATTCACTTTTGTATTTCCGGCATCTAAACCAGTGCCTGGCATATAGTAGGTCCTAAATGCTTATCTGTTGCCGAATAAATCCCTTGCCTTCTAGTCTCTAGAATGTGCATTTGATTCCATCCTGGATCAGGAAAGTGCCCCCCCCCCGACTTTTTTTTAAGATTTTATTTATTTGAGAGAGAATAAGAGAGTGAAAGAGAGCAGGGGCAAGGGAAGGGAGAATCCGGCTCCCTGCTGAGCAGGGAACTCGATGCAGATCTCCATCCCAGGACGCCGGGATCGTGACCTGAGCCAAAGGCAGATGCTTAATGACTGAGCCATCCAGGTGCCCCTAGAAGGGTCTCTTCTTACTTCTGATCTCTCTTAATGAATTTAAAGGCTGATGGTGGTTTTGGAGATGTCTCCACTTTTCTCCTCTCCTGGGGATCCGTGTGATGGAGCAGATAGAACTCTGGGCTGGAGGCATGAGACCCAGGTTCTCATGTCAGCTCTGCAGCTAGCTTGCCTGGGAGTCTTGGATACGTTGGGACTTCAGTTCCTTTGTAGTATCATGAGGACATTGGTTTATGTGGTTTCTGGAGGCCCTTCCAATGCTGACATGGGATAGATGTGTTCTCTAGGGACAAACCCCTGCCCTCCCTTTTTCTTTGGCCCCTATTTCCATGTAGGCTCACTTACTTTTCATCCCTCTTATATAAATGAACCTGGCCCCGAAGACTGTTTTAAACAGTAGCTGTTACCAACGCACCTTGTATACCTAAGCTTGGGCGTCTGCACCTTGGAACTCTTGACATTTGGGGGCAAGATAATTGATTGTTGTGAGGGGCAGTCCTGTGGATTGTAAAAACGTTTAGCACTGCATCTGCCCCCTGCCTACTAAATGCCAATGGTATTGTTGCCTCCCGTCCCTCCCCCCAAGTTGTAACAAGCACATTGCCTCCAGACATTGCCAGGTGTCTCCTGAAAGGGTGGGTGCGTACATGTATGTATGTGCAGATAATCCCCAATCTAAACACAGATTGTTCCGTAGCATTACTTCAGATGACTTTGTAAACAGAAGATTTTCTTGGGAGACTAAAGCAGATGGGAATAGTCTATCGATCAAAAGCTTCTTTTTCCCTATGGATGGGGTAAAGAAAAGGAAAACCACTACCTTACCAGCTTGAAAGTAAAGATACAAAACTAGCCCAAATAGTGTGCAGGGGTCCTGGAGTCACACTGTGATCATTCCATGTATCGGTACCCCCGAAGATGCAAATAGGCAATGACAACACTTCGATCTTACTCAGACTGTGATGGCTGTTGGGTCTTTTCCTGACATCATGGAAAATGGGTAGAAGTGGCTGTGGATACTTGATGAAAAAAGATAGTTTTTAAAATCCTCCGTCTTGCTCTCCTCTTAGATGTAGGTACATCATAGGGATTTTTGAATACGAAAGCAGTTTGGAAGGGAAAAAAAATTCAGTGGTGCCAGGATGTTATCAATAATGTGTTTATTATAAACTTGTTGGTAATGTTTTGTCAACAGAAGTAGGATACTGGATGCTCCGAGAGAGGTAGAAAATATTTGTAAGACACGGCTCACAGTCTGGTGGGCGACACAAGGAAAAATCCGTAGAAAGATAAATCATGACTAAATTTGTGGATGAAAGCAGTAATGCTTTTACAGCCTAAGAAGTGATTGCCAGTTGGAGCCCAAAGCACTAGAAGCGTGAGCTCAGAGTAACAGGACAGGAAGTCAGCTGTCCTTGGGGAGAGGGTTTCGAGGCTCTGGAGGAACATGGGATACTCGGATGCGTTTTGTCTGAGGCATCTGGAGGTCGTTTAGGATCCTGATTTGCTGCATTTGGAAATTGGTGAGTAGCATACTCTTGACATCAAGTGTCGCCTCTATTTATTCCAGTGGCTTGAGCTCTTCAAAACAGAGGTGATCCCATTTTTGAAGGTTTTTTTTTCCCCCTCCACATGTAATTCCTGAGGTTGGTATTCTTGGAGGTATCTTCCCAACTCAGAACTATCCATTCTCTAGGAATATTTGTTTCCATCTAAAAAAAAGGAGAAGAAGAAAGTCCCATGGGTAGGCTCCTGGTGGCCGCACTTGCTTTCTGAGACTGGAAACTTTACCTCAGGCCATAGTTGACTGGGTCCAGGTGGATGCCTAATTCTAGTCAGATCTGATTCTGGGTGGAGAATTTGATCCTAGGACCAAGAGGCACACCAGACTCTTCATGTGCCTGGCACTGTGCCTGTTAATCTGGGAGATGATATAGCCATCTTGCCCCCATCACGCCCCCATCACCATGATAAGGTGGTAATTTTCCTCCTCTGACTGAGACCCTTGGTGTTCTGGTCACTGATATCCCTGGACCAGGTTATCCCACACACAGCCATCCTGAGAAGGATGAAGTTTGCCTGGGGGTCTTCTCATGTCCTTTTTCCATTGGCCCTCCCTTGTCACAGTGCCCTCAAGACTCCTGCCCTGTGGCACAGCTGATCTCCCCTCTCCACTGACCTTCACAGCAGTGTTCTGTGTAAATCTCAGTACCACATTCCAGGGCTAGGCACAGTGTTATGTTGAGGGAGCAGCTTTCTACGTACAGGCAGTGATGTTGAGGAGAGTCGATTGGCCCCTGTCACTCTGAGCCTTCAGAGCAGTGACGGCTCAGTGTTCACTGGCTTAATTCGGGACTGTTCACTGCCTTGAAAGTGTGGTTTCCAGCTACAGACCCCAGTGACATTTTCTAGATGCCGTGACCTTGCTCAAGAGTTCTCTGGTAATAGAGCCTGACTCTCACATACCATGGGCAGGGTATGCTAGGCTCATAGAAGCTTTGGAAGCTGGAGTAGAAGACCTGGTTTGGAGCTGGGATGAAGGGAGCACCAGGCAGCTAGGCAGCAGCACACACAGACTAACAATGCCCTCTGCCCTCTCTGCCCTAGGGCCTCTCTTTCATGGTTTAGTCTCAGGAAGGTCAGTGGCATTGAATGCACAAGGGCAGGAAGAGGAAGGATCACCGGGCACCCAAATCCCATGTCTTTTTAGTGGGAAGGGGCATTCTGAACCACTGGCCCACCTAGCCTTTGCACAGATTCTTTGTAGGGAAATGGGATGCTGCTAGGAAGGGGGACTGAAGGATTCAAGGTAAACATTCATTCTGGGTCCTTGACATCACAAAAAAGCACATAAAAATTTGGATGCAGGTTTTAGACCTCTGAAGCATGTCCACAGACCCCTGTTTAACAACCTTTCATCCAAAGGAATTTGTTCATTCCTATCATTTCTAATATGAGTGCCCAGGGAATGGAATTTCTATGGGCTGGGATGTTGAGAAGATGTTGGTTGCAGACCAAGTGATTAGCAGAAACCTCTGAAGATCAGGAAGCCATGTAGGAGACATCTTTTTCTGCCACTTTGGCATACATGAAGGGGACAGCCCAACCCTGGGGAACTACTAGGGAAAGCGGTCCCCTTATTGTCCCTCCACCTGCCCCTACCAGAGTCACCTCTGAGATCTGACCACACTAAGACTGATGTTCAGCACAGTCAAGACTCTTTAAGAAAGAAAAAAAAAAAAAAAAGGCAGAATAAAGCCTGTTAAGAGGGGAAAATTCTCCAGGGCAGAGGATTTCTAAATTAATTATGCAGATGTGAAAATTCAAAGGAAGAATAATTAGACAGGCTGTTAAAGCTAAAAAAAAAAAAAAGTTATCATGTTGTTTGCCAAACACTGAAATACTGTGGACTCAGGAACTGCTTTTAAACTCCAGAAAACTAAACCTTCTGGAACATTCTATCCCAATTGTCTTGGGAGTCTTTGCTAAGTGAAAGAAATATGGAATGTGAATGGTGCAGTTGTTTATTTTGTGAAGAAAAGATAAATTCTTAGGAGCTCTGTGGGTGGTACGAATGCCAGTGCCTTCAGGCCCAGCAGGCAGTGAACATAGGAGAGAAAGAGATAGGGAGAGAAGAAGGCAAAACACAGTGCATGGGGGGACAAGGGAGATGCTGGGGTAAAGCAGGGAGCCAGCCAGGTATGAATACAAGCCCAAGTGTGGCCAATCTTCCATTTAAAAATAATCCAGAAATGTATACTGGATTTTATGTAATATTTTCTCATTTTTTGCTGCTAGCAAGTTGCAACCATATGGACTGGTCAGAGCACACCTGTAGGGTCATCGGGTTATGTTGACCATAAAAGGAGCATGATGGAAACACCAGTCATGTAGGGTTGTTTCTGGATTCCATGAGATCTGATGGGGTGGGTACTTCCTGGCTCTCAAGGGTCCGTCACTGCCACAAGCATAGGGATTGGCCTGTTTGAGTTAGCACCCAGAATGATGCCTGCCACTGAGTAGGACTCAATGAGGGTCTGTGCTTCATGAATAAATGAATTACTGAATCTTTGACTACTGTAGAGTCAACCCTATTCTCCTATTGATTCCTTTTATTATTGAGGAATAGTTGACATGCAATGTTATATTCGTTTCAGGTATACAACAGAGTGAATCAACAATTCTTTATGTTCCTCAGTGCTCACCATGCAAGTGTAGTCACCCTCTGTCACCGTGCAGTGTCACTGAATTATTATTGATTATCTTCCCTGTGCTGGACTTTGATCTCTGTGACTTATCCCTTCTCATCTCCATGACCTATTGATTCCATTTTGAAATCCACAGGGGAGGGGATTGGTTGCAAAGGAGGAGTGTTCTCTTAAGGATTTGTCCCCTAGGAGATGACTGGGCCACTCTTGGTGGGGATGGGGGTGGGCTGAGATAGTATTCATGGCCTTAGAAGTGCAGAGTAACAGATGCCCTCTATGCACCTCGGACCACAGCCAACCTGTCACTTCATTTTTGCAGCCACACTTGACATTGTTCTGCCATGGCCCCTCCCCACGTCTCAGGACACAGGGGTACTTCTGCACCCCTGAATGCTCTCCTGATGTCCCCTACTTTGTAGTCCTGGGAATTTCTACCCTCTCTCTGAAACTTTGTCACTGTCCATTCAGGCCATTGCCAGAAGCCATAGTGAACTTCATCTGAAATGTTGGTAACTTCCAATTCAGAAACGAGTTAAAAATCAGAGGGCTGCTTCATCAGTCTGTACTCACAGTCCTGGGTTTGGGCATGGCATCCAGTGCAGGAAGTGTTCAGGAGGAAGAGAGATGCCCCACGGGTCTGCCTTTATGCTGGTGGCTTGTGGCTCTTAGTCAGCCTCAGGGGCCTCTCTTCCTTGTTGATTGGACAGTCCCGCAAGGAGACCAGACAGTTTCTGTTTATCAGAGGAAGGGAGATTTGTTGCCCATTTAAAAAACGATTGGGCAGGAAATGGATACTCTTTGGATTACATGGAAACACATCCCCTCATTAGCTATTTCAGGATCACAGAAGGCCTGATGGCTGCTCCGGTCCCAGCCAGTGGGGTGATCTGGGACCAACAATCTAGGTTACACATTTGCATCCAGAAGGAGTATTGGCAGAAGAGGGACCCTCCTTTAGTTCATTGTTTTCTCCTCCTTCTACCCTGTGGTGTGCATTTCCAGGGCACTGGGTATATCAGTTTGCAACTCAACCTCACCAAAGGGGATGGGGATGAGGGGAGCATCCTGGGCAGGGTTGCTGCCAGCCAACTCCCTGGAGGGCCTACAGTAGTGCGCAGGGCCAAGCTGGCAATGGAGGGGGTGCACTGGAGTCTCCAGGGAAATCGGTATTAGCAGCAAGGTGGTCTCAAGGCCGCATTTTGGGATAGAGTTGACCTGGCAGAGAATTCTGCAGAAGAAGAGAGGTTTGGTTTGGACTGGTGGGTCTCACCAGGCCAGTGGCTGGTTCCTCTGCTGCTCCATTAGATCTCCACGGGTCTCTGGTGTCTCGGGACTTCTCTAAGGACACACAGCTGAGACTTGGCCTTTCTTAAGTCACGTACTGGTCCTGTCCTAGCCGCGTGTCCTTGAAAAGTCCATGTGACCTCTCAAGACCTGTCTCTTTACCCAACACTCCAGGATCTCTTCCTACCTTGGGGCCTTGGCAGGCCTTCTTCTGCAGTGTTCCTCACCTGATCTGAAGTCTGGCTCCTTCTTGTCAGATCGTAGTTTAATGTCACCTCCTCTAAGGTCTTGCCTGACTACTTCATCCAGTGTGGCTACTCAGGAGCTCTCTACTCCATCACTCTTTTTAAAATTACCTGCTTAGCTCTTATTATTATCCATCACTTCCTCCTCACCTCCCTTCCTTCTTCATTTCCTCTTGCCCTACCTTCCCTACCGCTTCCCCTCCCCCTTCCCCTCCCCCTTCCCCTCCCCTCCCCTCCTCCCTTTCCCCTTCTCTCCCCTCTCCTCCCCTCCCCTTCTTGTTATCCCTCTACCAGAATGTCAGTTCCTTTAAGGACTTGTGTTTTACCTGTCTCTGAATGCCCAGCTTGGCACATAAATGTAGTTTCATAAATGATTGCTCAATTGATGGGTTAAATTCTTCCCTTTATTAAACATGAACTAGTTGGTCTGGAGGCAAGTGCTTCAGGGACTCTTCTAGTTCTGAATCTTTGTGACCTAAAAATTCCCAGCTTATAAGATTCGTCTGGAGATAGTATTTGCATAGGGAGTTTAGCTGGGGAACTTGGGGTTCAGAAATGATGAGCCAGACTTGATTCCTATCCTCACAGTGCAAGAGAAGATATAGTGAGTAGGTCCATTAGCTGGGGGCCATTCGTGCAGGCACTCATTCAACGTCTCTTCCTGAGCCCTGTAATACTATAGAGGCTGCTTAGGTGAGGGGCTTGCAGTAGTGAAGACAGACCCTCTCTGTGGTCTCCTGAAATTTTAATTGGATTACAACAGACTTAAAGTCACAACACATCTGTGTCACATACTAGTTACCTGATCTTTGCCTAGTTCTAAATTTTTTTCTTATCTCTCAAGTGGAGATTATTGGTCTCATAAGGCATTTGTAAGAATGGGGTGGTTCATGGGGCACCTGGGTGGCTCAGTCAATTAAGTGTCTGCCTTTGACTCAGGTCATGATCTGAGTCAGAGTGTGATCGAGTGTGATCGAGCCCAGAGTCAGGCTCCCTGCTCAGCGGGGAGTCTGCTTCTCCCTCTCCTTCTGCCCCTTCCCCCTTCTTGTGATTGCTTTCTCTCAAATAAATAAAATCTTAAAAAAAAATAAAAGAATGGGATGGTTCATTGTATTGGACACAGCAGTCTAGGCTCTAGAGGCATGAAAGCAAATTACGACTTTGAGAGTTTGTGAGTCATCCAGTGTAACTGAAGGTAGGGTAAATCTTGGAGGATGAGGAGGAGACAGGCTGAGAATATGAGCCAAATTCTGGAAAGGAAGGCTAAGGCCCGACTATGGAAGACTGAGTCATGAAGCTCTTTTTTAAATTGAGTTATAACTGACATGCAATATTATGTTAGTTTCAGGTATATAATATAATTCAATATTTTTATACATTATGAAATACCTCATAGATCTAGTTAACATTTGTCACTACACAAAGTTATTACATTATTGACTATATTCCTTGTGCTGTAATTTTCATCCTCATGGCTTATTTAATAAGTGGAGGTTTGTACTCTTAATCCTCTTCACTTGTTTGTCCTGTCCCCTCACCTACCTCCCTTCTGGCAACCACCAATCTGTCCTCTATATTTGTGAGACTCTTTCTGTTTTTTGTTTTTTTTAATTTGTTTTGCTTTTTATATTTCACATGTAAGTAAAATCACGTGGTAGTTGTCTTTCCCTGACTTAATTCACTTAGCATATGCTGTCTGGGTCTGTGTTGATACAACTGGCAAGATTTACTTCCTTTCTATGGTTGAGTAATATTCCTCTGTGTGTGTGTATCTGTGTGTGTGTCTGTGTGTACACCATCTTTATCCATTCATCCATAGATGACCACTTAAATTATTTCCATATTTTGACTCTTGGAGATAACGCTGCAGTGAACATGAGGTTGCATATGTCTTTAAAATTACTTTTTTATTTTCTTTGGATAATTATCCAGGCATGGAATTGCTGATTCATATAATAGTTCTGTTTTTAATTTTTTGGGAGGAGCCTCCATACCGTTTTCCACAGCAGATGAACAGTTTGCATTCCCACCAATAGTACATGAGGGTTTCCTTTTCTCCACATCCTTGCCAACACCTGTTTCTCTTTGTTTGCTTTGATAATAGCTATTATGACAAGTGTAAGGTTATATCTCATTGTGGTTTTGAGTCGTATTTCCCTGAGCCTCTTTGCATGTACCTATTGGCCATCTGTATGTCATCTTCAGAAAAATGTCTTTTCATGTCCTCTGCCTGTTTTTTTTTAATTGAGTTGTTTGAGTTATTTGTTGTTGTTGTTATTGAGTTTTATGAGTTCTTCATGTATTTAAGATATCAACCCCTCATAAGATGTTTCATTTGCAACTATCTTCCCCCAATCAGTAGGTTTCCTTTAACAGTCTCATCTCCCATTCAGGCAGCCTACTGAATGGGAGATAAAACTCGTCTTAAAAATATATATGAAATTTACAACCCATAAATTTCATGAAAACAAGGACATTATTCTCACTCCTTTAGTGAAAGAAACGTTGCAGCCATTCTAGTATCCAAAGATGATTATCTCTCTGCTCTGTTTTACCTGCTGGGTACTCAGCATTTATTGCTAAAGAATGAAAATGAAAGATTTTACTCCTTGTGTTTATTCCATGTTTGTCTTAGGAAACCTCATAGGTGCTTTTTCATTATTTATTGTTGAATCTGTCTTCCATGTGCAGTTAAGACCTGATTTATGTTTTATATTAGCAGTATAGTCTTTATCTTAGAGTAATGGAAGGGAGGTAATTGGCCATTGAGGGACACACTGGTGAAGAGAAAGGCAGACAAGAGAGCTGGTTGTAGGCCAGGTTGAAACTAACTTGCTTAGCTGATTTGGATGTGCATGGAAAGTATTTTAGCAATGATTGAATAAGGTGGGACACAAAAACAAAGGAACAAGAATACGCAAGACTTAAATGATACAGATTTACTGAATCCTGCATTGGGAGATACTGCCATTCTTCTCTCAGTTTGAAGTGCTCTCTAATAGCTTAGAAGGTGCTCAAAGAAATCCCTGTTCCAATCAGCACTAACTTTGCCATGACTGCTTCAATGTTATCAGTTAAGGAATGGAATTTAATAGCCTTGGGAACCATCCCACAGAAGCAGAAATGAATCTGCCCTAATTGGAGAAAGAAAGGACTTGGAAATGTGTAGTCTCTGATTACCCATTTATAAAGCCGGAGCCAAGTGTTTCTAAAAAATTAACAGTGGGAGGGATGAAAGTCGTAAAAGCTTTAATTTTGATATTCATACCTAGGGAGCCACAAATGCTTTGTAACTCTTTTGTAAACCTCACCCAGTGCTTGGCACATTGAAGGCTCTCAGAAAAGCTTTGGATTATGCAGGATCGGTTCTCTGAAAAATCCTGGGGCCTTTCACCGGTGGGACTGAGATCCCTGGGAACAGATGCCTGGGGAGTCTTTTCCTGGGTGGGATACAGTTTTGATTCACTAGCTTCAGCTGGTCCTGCAATAGTGAAGAATTTACTTATGAAAGTTCTTTGAATGTACTTTTCCTGCTATTGATTTCCCATCGTAGATCTCAGTACCCTGGAGAGATCTCCGCTTCATTCTTAGGACCTTTTAAACTTGGTGAACACTTTCAACACTTCTGAAACTTTTCTACCAGAGAGCCTCTGAGGACAGGCTAGAACAAGCATCTATCATGAAGTTCAGGGGACAGAACCTACTGAGAGCACATACAATTCTGGAGTCTCTTTATACAAACTTAAATGAAGTTTGTATTGTGTTCTCTAGTAGACCGGTGATTGCCTTAATACTTTAAAAAAAGTTTTAGGGGCGCCTGGGTGGCTCAGTGGGTTAAGCCTCTGCCTTCGGCTCAGATCATGATCTCAGGGTCCTGGGATTGAACCCCACATCGGGCTCTCTGCTCAGAGGGGAGCCTTCTTCCCCCTCTCTCTCTGCCTGCTGCTCTGCTTACCTGTGATCTCTCTCTGTGTGTCAAATAAATAAATAAAAATCTAAAAAAAAAAAAAAAGAAGAAGAAGTTTTAAATTGCTTACCCCCCTAGGAAAATAGATGCTGCAGGGATATTCACTATAGATTTTCATTCTCCTTGGCTTACTCCAGTCTGAGAAGCAAGAACTAGGTTAGATTTTGGAAAACAGGAAAAGGAGATGGGGCTGTAGTAGACACATGGGGCGTGGGACTGTTTGGCCTTCTCGTACTGATTTTTGGACTTGAAAGGGAGGTGGCCGGTGAGTGAGCGTCACACTGCCTCACTAGAGCTCTGGGCTGAGGTTCTGCTTCTCACAATGCCACATTACAGAAGTGACTGCCTCATCTCAGGCTTCTAGAGGTCCTTTGAACGTCCCTCTGTCTAATTTGGGGCAGTATTTCCCTGCAGACTTTATTGTTCTGGTTTCAGTTAACATCTGTCCATGACAAGTTTTATAAGACAGGGCAGAAGCAGTCAGATGGACAGCCTCTGGCTAAGGATTGGAAGGCACAAAACTTGGGCACAAAGCCTTCCTTGCTAAACCTTGCTGCCCATTTGTACCCAGCACACCTCATGTTCTCTGCACTCATGCCCTTGTCTGCTTGGATCAACAGTGTTTGCCAGATTTTTCATCCTTAGTTGTTGTGCCCCCTGCCAACATTTAATTGGTGGTACCTGAATGTAGGCCTCAGAATACCTTAAGACTCAAATTCCATGACTTTCCAATAGAGACTTTTCAAAGCCCAAAATACCTTCTCTCAAAACAAACAGTACAAAGACTGTGACCATGTTGGTTTGTTGACAAGGCTTTGTTTGTACTTACTGCATGTAATTTTGAGCAAAAAAAAAAAAAAAAAAAAAAAAAAGGTTTTTGTTCTTCAGTCCGAGACCTAATCATCTCCGAGATGAGACAAGGCAGAACACAGCTCTGCTAGAGATGCACGAACTCCTTAATTGTCATATGGTGGGTCCAGCAGTGGTATGGGTCTGGTTCCTCAGCACACGTTTTCTGGATAAAGGAGACCCCGAGCCTGATGATCAACGAGAAATGTTGAAGTTTCTCTTTGTACAAGGAGGTCTTTCATTTGAAATTGGAAGGACTGAAAAGCACTGTAGCTCCAGGATCTTTTTAAAATTAAATTAAATTTAATTAAATTTAGCTTAATTTATTTCTCATCACGATAAGTGTACTCTTTAATCCTCATCACCCATTTTACCCATCCTGCCTCCCACTTCCCCTCTGGTAAACATCTGTCTGTTCTCTATAGTTAAGACTCTTATTTCTTAGTTTCACTCTCTCTTTTATTTTTTCTCTGTTCCTTTGTTTTGTCTCTTGAATTCCACGTGTGGATGAGATCGTATGGTATTTGTCTTTCTCTGACCTCTACTGTCTCTTCTCTAGCTCCATCCATGTTTTTGCAAATGGCAACTCTTTATTATTTCCTATGACTGAATAATATTTCATTGTATGTGCATACCGCATCTTTATCCATTCATCTCTCAGTGGACACTTGGGCCGCTTCCATGGTTTGGCTATTGTAAATAATGCTGCAATAAACATAGGGCTGGATGTATACCTTTGAATTAGTGTTTTTGTATTTTGGGATAAATATCTAATAGTGTGCTTATTGAATGATAGGGTAGTTCTATTTTTAATTTTTTGAGGAAGCTCCATACTGTTTTCCGGAGTTGCTGTACCAGCTTGCATTCCCACCGACAGTGCAAGAAGGTTCATTTTTCTCCACATCCTCGCCAGCATTTTTCTCTTGTGTTTTTTATTTTAGCCATCTCACAGGGGTGAGTTGGTATCTCACTGTGGTTTTGATTTGCATTTCCCTGATGCCGAGTGAGGTTGAGCATCTTTTCCTGTGTCTGTTGGCCATCTGGATGTCTTCTTTGGAGAAATGTCTCTTCATGTCTTCTGCCCAGTTTTTGACTGCCCTGGTATCTTGTGTCTCTGAAGTGTGTAGGGTTCCTTGCTCTCCATGTATATCCACTTTCCATATTTGAAGAGCGAGCTAAAAGAGCAGTGAGGGTAACTGAACACGCGCCATGTGGCGGGCCTTGTGGTGGACAACCTTCAGGCATCCGATCCTCACAATACCCAAGTGAAGTAGATCGCTTCATCTGCATTTGAATCCCAAAGAGTGACCCATTTGGACCACATAGGCAGGAAGTGGCATAGTTGTGCCTCTCCTCTTAAACCCCTCACCTCTTTGATCCAAATCTGTAGGTGCTCTTCTTCTGGAAGGAACTTTTTTTTTTTTTTTTTTTTTTAATTTGTGGAGTTTATTTCCCTATTCTTACATGGTCAACTGTTAGGACTGCTGAATCATGACAGAGCCATGTTCACCAGCACAAAGGAGTTCATTCTTTGTGAAAACCTTCATGTTTTATAGGAATTTTAATGGTATTAAAAAGTAGAGGTACAGGGGCGCCTGGGTGGCTCAGTGGGTTAAAGCCTCTGCCTTCAGCTCAGGTCATGATCCCAGGGTCCTGGGATCGAGCCCCACATCGGGTTCTCTGCTCATCAGGGAGCCTGCTTCCTCCTCTCTCTCTGCCTGCCTCTCTGCCTACTTGTGATCTCTGTCAAATAAATAAATAAAATCTTAAAAAAAATATAAACATAGACTTAATGAGCTACAAGACTCTTTTAAGTATACCCTTTTCTTGGTAATACTTTTTATTGTGCTTTTTCTGTATTCTTATTTTCCTAGGTTATAGAACTGGTCTTGGATATTTTCAATAATTCTCTCTCCTTTCTTCATAAATGTTCTCTGAACAATTTCTGCCAATTACCATGAAGTAATACCCGAGGACCTTTACCGTTAAAACATGTTAATGCATTCTGGCCATTCTGATGGATGGGAAGGTTAAGACTTCTCTGTAGATGGTGTCTTGTCCCTCCACAGAGAACTGAGGTCGTGTGCAGGTCCTGTTGCTTGAGCTGGTCATCCCAAACCATGTTGCTCAAGGGGTCGTGCATCTCCTCATCAGTGATGTGGGCCATAGATTGGCTTCATAGAATACCTCACAGAAGGAACCATAAGGCTCACCTGGTCCGTATTGTTTTTTAAGCCAGAAAGAATGTTAAGTTCTCTGGGCATGAGCATCACCTTGAAAAGAAACTTTGACTCTCATATTCATTGTCAAAGTGCTGTCAGCTTACTCAAATGTCCAACAGTCTTTCTTTGCCTTCTGATAGTACAATGTTTTCTTCATAGTAAGAAATTCTTAGTGAGAGATCCCAGGGACGAATGATTTTTGGGCGAGGGGGACAGAGGGATTCAACATACTGCTGCTTGGTACTGTAGTTGTCACCTTTATCCCTGACACATGAGTGGCCTAGTGGCTCTGGGCATCAGCCTTGGCGTGAGACTCCTGTAGTTTCAAGCCCAGATGTAACCAGCTGTGTGACCAGAGACAGGTTACTTACCATTTGGTGTCAGTTTCCTCGTTGGTAAAGAGATATGAACTAATCTCTGCCTCCACGTCTTCATTGGTTACATAAGTTGGTAGATGTCGCTGTTACCATTGTCAGTCCCCTAAATGGATGCTGCATTATGTCATAAAATGCTCTCTCTTTCCCTTTCTTTCCACTTAGTTCTCCCATCTGCTCCCCTTTATCCTCCTTTTCCCCATCCCATTTCATAGGGAGATCAGTTTTTTGGCAGGAACAGAGTGAGGGTCCTTGTCTTTACCATCCCAGAGCAGCTGGGTAGCAGAGGAAGGTATAGGATGATAGCTTTGAGAAGGGGGGATTGGCTGGCCAGGCTCCTAGAATTCTGTGGCTTGTGATTCTCTGGAGCCTATTTCCACTGCTGCTCTAGTAGACTTCTCTTAATGCATTCTTTTCTAGTGATCAGAACTTGTAAAACAGCCCTGTCGCACTTATCAGTGGTTGCTTATAATGTCTCGTTTTGCACATGACCTGAAAGGTGGAGAAAGCCCTTTTTAGCCAGTCATGGGGGCATCCTTAACTTTTACACCTGGGAGGCAATTGCAAATTCTCATAGGGCTGGACACTTGTTCTTGCTCCCAGCGATGGTCCTGACTTCATTGTTGCCTTGCTGCCAGCACAATTCTCCGAGAAGCAGGAGACTGCTTTTTTTGCAGGTGGTGTTTATAAACCCATCATTGGCAGGCTACAGCAGTGGTGTTGGCCCCAGGGCATAGGGAGTCTAAATTCATTCACAGATTATTATAGGGATAGCCCCAGGAGGGAGAGGCCAGGGAGAAATGGAGAGTTCTGCTCTGTGAGTGGGTGGAGGCTAGGACTTCATGCGCAGAGGGACTTCTTAGGCAGGAGAGCAGAGGGAAAGAGATCTCCCTTAGAAGCAGACAGAACTGGTTTTTGAGTACTGGCTTTGCTATTTATTAGCCACACAACGTTGGGAAATTACTCCTCCATTTCAAATATTTTAACATGCTTTTTCACTTAATTTGTTGTAAACATCTACCTGTATTAGTATGTACTGATCTACTTCTTCTTTTATAATATCTGGGCAAGATTTCATGAAGGCATGTCTTGTAATTGAGGTAGCTGTAGATGGTGATATGGACTGAATGTTTTGTATGTTGAAGCCTTAACCCTCTGACGGCTGTATTTGGAGGGGAGGATCCTCTAAAGACCTAAAGAAGGTTAAATAAGATCATCAGGGTAGGGCCCAGGTCCTCTATCATAGGTGTCTTTGACTTGCTCTCTGTGTGCCCTGAGAAAAGGCCATAAAGACAGAATGAAAAGGTGCCCATCTATCCGGAAGACAGGAAGAGAGCTCTCACAAGAGCCTGACCCTGATGGCAGCTTGATCTCAGATTCTCCTGCCTCCAGAACTGTGAGAAATCAAAGTCTGTTGTCCAAGTCACCCAGGCTGTGGTATTTTGTTAAGGTACCCGAGCCGGGTAAAGGAGATGGACATTCAGGTTGTTGATGAGTTTCCCTTACCGTAGACCGTTAAGATGTACATGTTTGCCTAACATGCTGACTTGCTGGCTCATAGGATATTTCTTTTTCTCTCTCCTTTCCTTTAAATTCTAGAATTTTCATATGTACCAAAAAGTTGAGGGAGTAATATACTGCCCATCCACCTGTATTTAACAATTGTTAGCATTTAGGGACATGGCAGATTAATTGCCAATCCCTCCAAAAAAGGCTGTTACCAGCTTATATCACCCTAGCCCCTACCACCCACCACACACACACACACACACACGCACACACACACACAGTGTAAGAGAGAGGATGCTTTTAGTTTTAACACAAAGAAGAGTGTTCTTGGCTTCTTGGTTTGGAGGGGAAAGAAAATCTCTCTTCTCTGGAGGGGTGCTTTTGGTCAGATGCAGCTTTTTATCTTCTGCCCCTTTGTCCTAATCCATCCCTGTCCCCATCCACTGCCATTCCACCATCTTGGGCACGCAGGGTCACCCGTCTCTACCACTCAGCTGCCTGACTGACTTAGCCGCATAGCCCGTGGGCCCCTTGGTTCAGCCTCTGATGAACATGGCCGGTGCCTTGCAGGGAAAACTGAAACCGGTGACAGAGGTCTTCCCAACGGCCATTCTTGTCTGGTTCCAGCACAGTTCCGTGGGCAGAATTTTCTCTTTTGTATTCTGTGAGGCTCTGCCGTCAGCCAGTGAACAAGCCCCTCTGTAGAGGAGAGGGGAAGCGAGACGCAGGCACAGGTTACCATGGGGACAGACAAGCTGTAATAAATGTTTGGCATCTTAGCTTGACGAGGTTTTCGCAGTTTGGAGTCATTTCTTTGTCATCCATCCATTAAGTCACTCCTAATGAATCACTGGGAGCGTCTGCTCTTCAGATGAACCGCGGTTGAGCATGATTCAGGCAGAGAGCAGCCTTAAAAGCAACGAGGAGACAACAAACATTCATTAATTTGTCAACTTTTTGTAAATTGAGTGGCCTCTTGTCTGTGGAAGTTTCCAGGAGTTACCGACATGGACCACAAGTTCATATGGCTGTTTGAGATGATGTCTTGGCTCGTTTGACTCAGCGGGTAGGCTTGTTGCCTCCCAGGATCTTGTGTGGCTTCGAGTCCCCGGAGGTTCCTCACAGGAGGAAAGAGGGCTCTGAGAGGTGGCCACAGAGACCTCCACCCTGAGACCCCTTCTTCTTTGGAGGCCCAAAGTATGCAGCTTGTCTCTTCTTGACAAAGTGCTACTTGGGCTGAAACGGGTGTACCCCCTCTCCACTCACGTCAGTGTGGGAGGCTGGGTTCTGCCATGTTCTTCTCCCTGCAGCACTTGTAGGGCCGCGGTCCTCGGGAGTCCTCCTTGTGCTCTCAAGGCCCTTCATGGTGATGCTGCTGCTCTCTCCTGTTGTGTCATCTACCAGCCCTGCTCCAGCCTGTCAGGAGCCCAACGAAACACTTCCGTTCCCCAGACTCACCTTGATCTCTCTGGCGAAGAAAGGCGCCTCCTACCTAGAATGTTCTTTTTTCATCCTATCGCCGGGCTTGAACCCATTTTCCATAGATGGCTGTCTGTCAAGGAAGTCTCACTCGCCGAAGGTCCAGGTGAGGTCCTGCACCTCTCCCCTACCACACTGACCTTTGCCTCCTGTTGCTGGCCTCCCTGAGAGCTGCGAAGCCCTGGCGGCAGGAATGTGGTCCTGCTCCCTCTGGAGGTGCCAGCCTCCAGCCCGCACAGAGCAGAGACTCTGCGGGTGTTAATGGAATAGATCCACGTGTGTGTCAGTGCCCCAGGTACCTCTCAGGGATTCTGTGGCCAATGAACAAAATGGAACATGCCCTCCTTTCCACAGCTCTGAGGGGGTCTCCCGCTCCACTTTCACAGGGGTTCTGGGCCTCTGTCTGTGAGCTTATGGGATATGCCCTCAGACAGCAAAAAGGCTTGGTTCTGGATTTTCAAAATCAATGTAGCTAATTAAAAAGTAACTCGAACTGGAAAACAAGTTTAGAAACAATTAAGATAATTAAAATATCACAACCTTAATTGAGACCAAGCCCTAAGCTTAAAAATGAAAATGAATTAAAAAAAAAAAAAGACACGAAGCCTATAATGAACTTGCTTTCAAATTCAGTGTTTTCCAGCTTACTACATCTCTCTTGAAATTAATTTGTTCCTCTTTTCTTCTTAGAAAACAATTTCTGTAAAAATTATGAAACAAATTAATCGGGCATGTGTTCTGTGCCAGCTGACCTTTGATTGGTGTTGGGGAATGGGCAGGAGAGAGGACACGCAGCACTCGTAGGGGAGCGCTCTGGGTCAGGGACACTGGCCTCGTGTGGGCCACAGAAGTCCCGTGGGCCTCAGAAGTCCTGAGGGGAGTGGGACTGGGGCAGGCGATCCAGGACTCTGCCATCCTGTGGGCAGTGCTACGTCCTGTTGTCAAGCCTGTGGTGGGAGAGGGAGAAACTTGGAACACAGGCTCCTGAAATCATTAGCCCCTTGACAAGGAAGTTTCTAGGCCTGTTCCCGGTTATCACTAACACTCAGCTCTCTCTCCCTGCCTCTTTCCCTGAGCAATTTCCCTGCCCCTTATTAAAGGGCCTCTCAAATGCCACTTACTATTCTGATCTGTTATCATTCCCTTTACAAAGTGGAGCCACATAGCCCTGTCCACTGCGGCTGTCGGCTGCTCTCCGGTGTCACCGCGGACGCTGGGGTTCCTCAGAAAAGCACAGCTGTGAGGCCGCGTTTAAAGGCAGATGACACACTCCCTTCATCATCCTCATCTCCTCTTAATCTCAGCGTTGCTGTTTTTCAGACACAAAATGCACCGTGGTGATTAAAATGAACACCGACAGCTTGATTTATTACTGTTTTGTTGTTCTGCAAAGTTCATTTACTCAAAATAATTCGCATACATGTTTGAAGTATTCAGACCCTGGTAATTAATTTTTAGCAGACTTTATTTCTGTATGCAAATTGTTAAGTATGTGTATGGAGTTAAGGGACTGGTTTTCATTGAGTAGTCTTTATGGTTGGATTTTGGGTTGCTTGTTTTGAAGAAGTGTCGGCTTCGTGAATTAGAGGAGTGGTGATTTATAGTTGTTCGCCATGTGCCAAGGCTGCAGAAAGAAAACTGGCCAAATCAGTGGTCTGTGCTGTTAGCTAGACGGTTGCCGCCTTCAGAGGCAGCAGACAGAGAGTGCAGTTGCCCAGGGCTGGATACCTCACCTTCCCCGGGAAGCCCTGGTTCCAGCCTGGGCACACCAGATTCCCTAGCTGTCCTTGAGTTAGACCCTTGAGCCTCTTTCTGCCCTGAGGGCCTCCCAAGAAGCTGGTGCACTCGGGCTCTCTACTTGGTGTGAGGTGTGGCCCCACGGTTAAGTCCTCACGGGAGATCCTAGGTGATTCTCACCCTGCTGGCCTCTGAAGGTGAGATGTTTGTGTTCTGAAGTCAGCTGGTCGGGTGTGACATTCCCTCACACCGCTCATCGGTGACTCCTCTTTAAGACCTTCCTTTATAAAATGGGCACATTACCAGCAGCCGCCTCTTTGGGTGGTTTCGAGAACTACACATGGTAATCCAGTTAGAGGGCTTGGTTCGTGGCCCACATGTCTGAAGCTGTGGGTAAGTGTCAAGCTATCCTTGTTAGTACGAAGTCGTCTTACTCATTCTGCGGACACAATGCTCAAAAAAGGAGCAGACACCTACAAGTGGTGTAACCTAGACAAGGTCCGTTTTACACACTCGCAAATATGAACTCGTGGACTCCTCCTGACAACCCAAACAACAGCAGACGGCATTATCCACCCTGTGTAGAAGGGGAAACTGAGGCACGGGGAAGCCGCAGAGCTGGCATTCAGACTCGGAAATACGGGGCCTGGAGCCTGCTCTTCCGTACTCCGTGCAGCTCACCCAGTCGCTCTGAGATGGCACCATCCGTGGAGGTCATCTGGGCCGCAGTGTGGACGTGGATGTTTGTGGAGTTGCCTGCAGAGAGAAAGAGAACCCCGGGTCTGGCCCTGAAGTGGGTCCTACAGCACTCCAGATTTTGCTATGCATCGCCCTGTCGGTTTCCACCTTGGCCTCACACTCCAGTGAAAATCCCCGGGGTTCTGCAGCACTGAGCCCCTGTCAGGGAAATGCTGAAGCTGGTACCTCAGCGGGGGCTGCCTGTGGTCCCGTCCCTGAGTTCCTGGAGCTCCCTAATGTCTGACTTTCTCCTGTGGTGAGGAGGGCCCCGCAAAGGATTGGCATGGTGGTCATCAGTGCTTGTCCCGTAGTCATTCTGCAGGTGGGCTTAATTTTGAGTGAGTCTTGGAAAGCAGGTCAGAGTTGGTGGGGCGGCCACTCTAGGGTTGGGGGTGCGAGACATTGCCCAAGGAGGAGGCCAGTGGCCTGAGGTCATGCCAGCCTCCTGGCTTCTCAGGTGGACATCCTGAGGACGAGGAGCATTCCACCTAGGACTGGGAAGACTTTGCTGTGAGTTTCCAGAAGGCCCAGCCTCGGGGGACTCTGCGAGCAGACACAGGCTCCCCCCACCCGCTCCCGCCCTGTCGTTTGCCTGCCAGATGCAGCCCTTAGCTGAAGAGTTCAAAGCGAACACCCTGTCCCTGGGGCTTGAATTAGCCTCTTTTATCGTCCTGCAGCTCATTTCCCTCTGCTAAGCTTCAGGCAGGCAGACAGTCCCTTGGGGAGTAGGCTGTGCCGATGACTCCCTGGGGACCAGGACCCGGGTCTTGTTGCTGACTTGACTGGCCAAACCAATGTACCCTGCCGGTGTGGACGGCAGCCGAGGCTGCTGCAGTGGAGCGAGCTTCCCCAAGCTGTTCACGCAGCACAAAGGCCTCTGAGTCTTGTGGGTTCCCATCCCCTGAGACATACCCCGCAGCCGTGGCCTTTGGAGGGAGGTGGTCTTGAGACTGGGAGTCTGTGCAGGCTGAGAGGAAACAGGACTTCTCTAAGCGCAAGGGTTTCATGGTCACCAAGGGACCCAGCCTGTGGAGGGGACGATGGCACTTCTCTGGGCAGGTGTTCTGTCCCTGCTTGGGATGCCCATTGGTGTAACCGCCTATCTGTGTGGGGAGGACATGGGGCAATGTCCCCTCCTCTGGCTGCGGAGAGAAGTTATGAAAGATTTACTGCCTAAATAGGCTTTTGGCCTGGAGCTGGGAGATGGTATGATTGCTTTTATTTTGCGGAGAATTCCCTACGGCCTCTTCTCTGCTCTGAGCATCTGAGGAACGTGGGTTCCTCAGCTTGCTGAGCACAGATGAGTCTGGGGCCGGCTGCTCAGCCGGTTCTGGGAGACTTTGCGGTCGAGGAACTGCTGCTGTGGGAGACCCTCTTTCCTTCTCTCCACTGCCTGGGTTGAAGCGACATCCCCTCCCTTCCCCCTGTCATCCCCACATGCAGGCCACACTTACTCTTCAGGGGAGGGGGGGCAGTGTCTTGCCGGTGGCCCAGATGTGCCTCCCTGTGCTGGCGTGTGCTGGTCTTCATGCCTTGACTGCCGCCCCACTCTGCTCTTCCGTCAATATCCAGTTCACATACTAATGCTTCATTAATCTGTGTCCCAGAAATTGATCTCTATTTTTCTCTCGAGCTCTGTTATCATTTTATATGCCTGGCAGGGCCCTTATCTCCTCCCGCCTTGCACGATAAATATTTATGTGTCAGTTTGTCCCCCTCCTTATTATACCAGAACTTTGTGTGGCACAGAACGGTCTTGCACATCCCGAAGTTCTCCCCAAATTTAAAATAAGCTCATGGATGCACACAGTCCATGTTGATGGAACCGGGGCCAAAAAACTCTGTCCTCAAGGACTTTTGTAGTTGCAGGGAATAAGTAAAGGTAGGCGTGGGTGAAGTCATAAAAAGCAATTGCAGACAAATAACGAGAGAAGGAAAAGTAGCTCTTGGTCCTTGGAGCATGTAAGCTTCTAGGATTTTTAAAGTAATTCCTGCCTGAGATGGAGATGCTGAAACTCCCCAAAGCACAAAGGAATCACTACCCTGATGTTGAAGAAGCGCATGTTCACAGATAGAGAATTCCCCCTGGTTTGGGGATTCATTCCGATCCCCATCAGCCGAAGAAAATAGCATGGAGTGCAAACACATGGTCTGTTTATTTCCCACTTGTTTATTTGAGTAAAAAGAAAAATTAAACTTCCCTGGAGGTCCTAACCCCCTCCTCTTCTTGTTCTTTCTGCCTTAGCCCTGGACCCGTCCAAAGACCCCTGCCTGAAGGTGAAATGCAGCCCTCACAAAGTATGCGTGACCCAGGACTACCAGACGGCCCTGTGTGTCAGCCGCAAGCACCTGTTCCCCAGGTAAGGCAGGGGGCTGGGAGGCCCACTCCAGCTGACAGATCTGGGGGTACCCAGTGTCTGACTGGGGGACAGTGGTGGTGGGGGGAGGAGAGAACATGTTTCTGTCGCTATTTCTTTTTAAAAAGATTTTGTTTATTAGAGAGAGAGAGCACAAGTTGGGGAGAGGGAGAGGGAGAAGCAGATTTCCCACGGAGCAGGGAGCCCAAGGCGGGGCTTGATCCCAAGACCCCAGGATTATGACCTGAGCCAAAGGCAGACACTTAGCCATCTGAGCCACACGGGTATCCCTTGTCGTCCTTTAATATGGTGTATGGTGCCTGCAGTCCTGCTGGGTATGAATCTCAATTCTCAAACACAGATTTGCAAAGAATTTCAATATCTGTATTTGCTTTAAATCAACTTTATATGTCTCTGAGCCCATATCTGAGCAGATGAACAGAAAATCCCTTCTTGGTCATTGTGAGAACCATTCCTCCTTCCAGAATGACCCCAGAGATCCAGGAAGCTTATAGCCAAGGAAACAGGGTCTGAGCCTTTTATCTTTTGGTGACCACGGACCTGCTTCCTGTGGTAACCCTTTCAGGTTTCTCGAGGTCTGCGGGCTGTCGGCTTTCATGCCCGTATAGATGTGGGCATCTTTGTCAGGCTGGGGTTTGGGTCTTTCCTCCTCAGGCGCACTGCACCACCATTCCTCCTGAGAACATGTCTTACTATTTTCTCAGTCTGCAGTACCCGGTCTCCCTTCTTCCCCAGCCCGGGGGAGGTAGACCTCACTCTCCTTTAGGATCCTTAAAGCCTTTGCCTCTTGCCTTCTCCCAGCTTTGTCCATCTAGTGGGCTTAGGCTTTTGTAGATGACAGAGAGAACCTTTGAATTTGGCCTACTTGTGCATTCAGTCCTACAGAAATATTCGAAGCAAGAACCAGCACATGCACGCGCGCATGCACACACACGCGCATGTGTGCAAGGCTTCCTTTACCAGTGGGGTTGGGTGGGTAGAGGTGGGGGAAAGGTGATTTCAGTGCCTCATCTCCCTTCTTCCTGTACTGCTATACAGTGGAGAAGTATAGCGATGGGCCTCGGAGTCATCCCACCGGTTTTGGATATGACTGTGTGCTCTGCCATGACCTCAGGCGGGGAAACACAGCCTTCCTGGGACTTGATTCCCACCGAAATGCACCTCCTATCACTTTTGCTCGTTAATTCCACTTTGCCAATGGGACCATGTAGGCTGTCCTGTCCCTTCCTGTACTTCTTGAAGTCTAAGCAGTGCTGGTCCCTTTGGCTGCTCCTCTTGGGACAGGTTCTAATTTCCTTCCTTCAGTTCTCTAAGTGGCTTTCTCTGAACTGCCCAGGAAGCCCCATCACAGTCCAGCACAGAGACCACCGGGAACTGAGCCCTCATCCTTTCTGTCTCTGTAGAGCTCGTCCCCGCAGCTCCTCACCCCACCTCCATGATCACCTAAAAACAGTCATCCTTTGTCTCTGTAAGACTGAGATGCGAGGTATAATGGGTTCTGCTCTTCCCTGCAGACTGGAGCATTCTCCCTAGAAGTAAAGGCAAATCTCATCCCCAAACCCCTACCCTGTGTCAGGCGTGGTGCTCAGAAGAACTTTGAGTTCTTCTATCCATTTTGTCAAGTTGGTATTTGTTGTTGTCTCCACTCTGAAGACGAGAGAAGTGAGACAGAGAGAGGCAGTAGCAATTGGCTTAGGTACCCAGAAAGTGGCAGCCGTGATTCAAACCCAGGACCGTCCAACCCCAAAGCTCATGTTTCCCATGACTGCCATACGTTGGCCTCTCCGTTTTTCCTGTCCTTGTCTGTTTGTTCATTTTCTGTCATTTAACCGAAAGGTATCAAGTACCTACCATGTGCTGGACTCGCGTTACCCACTGAAGCTACGTGCTACGTTACTCTCAAGGAAAATCAAGTTAATTGTGGAGTGGGATGTACAAAAAGTTGGTTGTTGTTATTACTAGAAAATGTTCATAAAGCATATGAACTCTGAGAAAACTAGACTAGATTCTCCAGCTGCACGTGATTTCTTCCTTCTCTGCCGGTGGTGAGATGAAGACTCTTTTGCCACAAATACCCAAATGCCCTTTTTGGGATAGTGCTCCAGATTTCAGCCGTCGGGTTGTGTATGTGTGTGTGTGGATGTATAACATGAATAGTCTCTTGCCTGTTTCCTCCTGGAATGTAGCCCCTCTGGGAGTGCCATGTAATCGTCAGCATTACGGTCCAGTCTGTGCAAGGGGGAGGCAGAAACTGGGCATGGCTAGGGGGTGAGTGGTGTGTGCCCGCGTGGTAAGCACCACCACTTGTTTGCTTGGGTTCCAAGTGTAACCCTCATCTCCCACCTCTCCTGATGGCCACACAGTTATAGTGACTAAGAGCAAGGATTTGAGAACGAGCCCAATCTGGGCTCTGTTCCTAGGCTGACTGCTTCCTTCCTCTGTGACCTTGGCAAGTCACTGTACCTTTCTGAATTTGTGCATTTTCATCTGCAAAGTAGATTTAATGAAAGCACTCACCCATCCCTCTTTCCTTTTCCTTGGGATACATCCTCTAGGGACTCTTCAAGAGAGAGTTTCCAGGTAGTAAGTGTCGCTAGTCCCTGCACGGGGTATTTTGTGCACGCACGTCCTTGTGTGAGAGTTCAGTGGGATGCACGTGCGTCAGGAACACAGTGTAGACTCACTTTGTGACGGCTCGTCTTCCAGTTGCTAAAACAATGATGATCATCGTTATTGCTACTGTCTCGTTCATTCTGGAAGGTCAGCCAGGAAAGCCCACAGTAGCATGCTCCTGAGAAGAAGGTAGCCTCCTCCAGGTGCCCTCCCACCTTCCCAGACTGACTGTGCCTGCTTCTCCTTCCTTTTGGAGGAAGCTGTGAGGTTCAGCCTGAGGATTACAGTGTCGTTTCTGCTGCCCTCTTTGTGATTCACAGCAGGTAAGGACTAAGAAGATGACTGCATTTCTCATGATAGGGACCTTTTGTTCATTGGAAAAACAGCCCCAAGGGGAGGCTGTGATTGAGACAGCATGCCTACTCCCTTAGCAGGATTTGGGAGGTGGTCTGAGCCGGGGAAGGTTGGCAGTGGTGTTGGCTCCGGCTGTGGGCCCACCCTCCCCCGCTCCCTCTCGGAGGCTGAATTGGTCGGCCCGCCATATCAGCCGAGCACACACCTCTTCCTAGGGTCTTGGACACCTTCCCAGATGAAACATCTGTCCTGCCACATTCTACTTCAGGGGTCCTCTCTGACCAGGGAGACAGTGTTGACAACTATTTATTCATCCATCAGGGAAGTAATCTTTCCCTCCGTGAAACATCTGTAGACAATCCCATCAGCCAGTCTGGCCTCTGCAGCAGCTCAAGAGGCAAACCCCGGGTGCCAGATTGGCAGCAGTGCACACACATGGAGAGGCGGCTGGGCCAGCCGTGGGCTGATTACGAGTGAGGCTCCAGACTTCAGCAGTCTTGTCAAGTGTATTGAGACAGAGGACAGTGAGCACGTCAGCAAGAAAATTTCATTAGCTTTCCTTGCCCGTGGAGAGGGAGTGAATGGAGAAGCTATTTGACATTCACGTCTGTGAGCACCAAGTGTCTGGGAGGACAGGCCGCCATTTTGGTGGGTGGCCAAGTGGGGCAACCAGCCTCCTTCGGCTGGAGTTCACCTCTTTAGAGTGGTGTTTGGATTCTGGTTTGCATCTGGTCTCATCCAGAGGCTTCAACTACTCCCATGTTCTCTTTGGAGAATTCTCCTTGGAAAATCTTTGTTTCGTCTCTTCTGCTGTTGAGCCACACTGAGCAGTCTAGGGAGAAGGTGAATTCTTGGTAGTGTGTTCACCTTTTAGGTTCTACAAAGGGGCCATTTATGCATTTCAGAGCCCTGTGAAGGCTGCCCAGAGCTGGAAAGCCTTCTCTGAGATGAATTTTTAAAAATATCTGAATTGATTTTTGATATAGCAATCTTTGATGCTTATTACGACAAACACTAAAGATACAGAAAAGTAAAAAGAAATGGGAAATAGGCAATGGTTGCACAAGCAAAAAACAGTAATTAAACATTCCTCCCATTCTTTTTTCTAGTCAATGGGTTTTATCCATTGGTTTGTTTCTGGTAAAACTTGATCATCGAGTGATGCCTATCTTATAAATAAAGATTTGTATTGGGTTCTCGTCAGTTAATTTTTATAAATCAGTGTCTTTGTGATACTATAACTCTTTGTAGATACAAATTTTATAGACTGTCATAATGTAGTATACAGAAGATTAACTTGAAATGGATCATAGACCTAAATATGAGTTAAGAATATAAAACTTCTGATAGAAAGCAGGAGTAGTAACCTTGGGTTTGACAGAGATTTCTTAATTAGGGCACAGAAACATCATGAACTATAAAAGGAAGAGATAATAAAAAATAAAAACAAATTGGATTTCATCAAAACTGATCTTCAGAACACATAGTAACAAAAGGATAAGCCATACTAAGGGAAGATATTTATGAAACACAGGTCTGAGAAGAGGTTTGTATCTGGATTATGCAATGAAAACATCTGTCCCTACACTCACTCACTCATGAATATTTGTAGCAGTTTTACTCGTAATAGCCAATAGCTAGAAGCAACCTCAAATGTCCATCAGCAGGTGAAGGGTTAAACAAATTGTGGTACATCCATACAGTGGATTACCACTCAGCAATAAAAAGAGATAGGCTATTGATGCATTCAGTAGCATGGATAAGTTTGCTAATAACTCTGCTGAGTGAAAGGGCATCGTCCAGAAAAGAGTATATATGCCATGAGTTCTGTTTACCTGAAATCCTAGAGAACGCAGGCTAATCTGTGGTAGCAGAACACAGAGCGTTGGTTGTCTGGGAGAACAGGTCAGTGGGGTGTCTGAGCAGTCTTTAAAACTAGATAATGCAGAATGGATCTGTTGGGAAATAGTCACACTCTGGGTTTTGATGCCAAAAATGCCATTGGCAAAAGAACTCTTTGGGGGAAGAAGAGTTTTTAAGGCAACAATGTGTCATTCTCCCTGACTTAGATTTTGGGCTTTCTTAAAGAAAATGCCCTCTCAGGAAACAGGGGTGGGGACAGAAAGCCATACAACCCACAGAGGGCTCTGCTCATAGGGATTCTCTGCCCATCAAGATGGCTGGTTCTGATTTATTGCTCTGGGTGGGCGGGGGCTAAGGGTGGGATTCTCCCTACAGAGCGATGAACATTGATTTTACCTCTCTGTTGCCATTGATTTTCATTTGGAGAATGGAAAATTGAAGCATTTGTTGTAAGCCTTGCAGAGAAGCAACATTCTCGAATTCAGCCAGTGCATTGTGAGCGGGAGGAAAGGGTGTCAGGATGGGACTTAGAACATCTGAGCGTACCCTTGGAAGCCTTCTGGGAGCAGTGGGAACTAATCTGTTTTTAAATAAGGAGCCGACGGCCAGTCTTCCCAGTGGGGCTAGGCCTCTCTAACGTAATGGCCCTTTATCTCTGCTTCCTAATTATCTGGAATAACAACGAATTCTCTGCACCGGCAAAGAATTCAGATTGAGTCCAGGCTCGTGGTGCTGTAGACCAATCTGAGAGCTTTCTGTCTTTTATGTGAACTTGGAAAAAAAAGAATCAAAGTGTTTGAGGTCAGAGAGAAGTACATGACAGAATGTGCCTCAAATACCAAACTCTCTGAGGATATTTGAAAGGATGATGGTTATTTCATCTCAGTTTTGTTTTACAACAAAGCGCTGCCTCCTGCTACAGGGGCTTTGAATGGGTTGATTATACACACACATATCTGGCTTGGTTTGGAAGATGCACGGCCACGTGCAAAGTGGGTGATTCCTCGGTGTCTGCATGGCAATCTCATACTTTCTCCAACTCCAGGCCTTGCCTGTGACCGAAGTGTGATCATGCTTGCATTCCTTGTTTATGTTTCCATCTTGATAAAGCTCACGTTTCTTCTCCCAGGGGCCCAAGCGTTGCCTTGTGTTCTGTTTTAACCTCATGGGATCTTCCCTTTCCCTGCTCTGGGCCCAGGTAGAGTGCTGATGAGAGCTTGTTGCTGTTTATAGGCTGGTGGTGGAAATTATGGAGCTGAGTTTTGGGTTTGAGCCCACTTCTAAATCAGCCACCTTATTAAACAGGAAAACCGTCACTGGGATCTCTTGACTTGGGGTCACTGAGGCAAACAAAAGGAGAGTGGTTGATTCAAGAGATGCCATTTCTTGACCACCTGCCATGTTAGGCACACTCGGTGGAACAGAGCTTGCTGACTTCTCACAGCAGTCGGAGAGGTCTGCGTTATGATCCCCGTTGTATGGGTGGGATTACTGACGTCCTGTCAGTAACTCCTTTCCTGGCCAAGGGCCCGCAAGGGATGGATTTGAACCAGAATGGAGGAATACCACAGGGCCCCTCTGCTGCATGAGTCACAGGTATGAGCTCTCGCTGTCTAGTTTGCCTTTTCCGTCAGAGCTGAAGCCCACCTGTCACCCAGCCAACCTGCCGACCTACTCCTGGCCCGAGGGGTCCTGTGCTTGAGCTGGTGCCCTTCTGTCCTAACTTGTGTCACCAACAGAGCCATCAGTGGGGGCATGGCAGACACCCATTTCCGCCTTTTCTATGCCCACAGTGGTCATTCTGGGTTCATTTTTCCCCTCGCTGGTTTATCCAAAGGTTGTCATTGAAACCACATGTCACTTAAACATAAGAGATACTTATTTACTTTCAACTGCAGCCTTTTTTTCCTTTTCCTTCTTTTTTTTTTTTTTTTTCCCCCAATGGAAGTATTGTATGCCTCTGCCTGGAAGGACCTAGCTGCTCCTGGGGACTTCAGTGAGCAAGATTTCATAACTCAAGCAAGCCAGTTACCTTCTCTGTTCCTTTGTTTTTCTCTCTGAAATTGAGAGTATTGATTACACGAGCTTGACAAGAGCAGCACAGAGTAAAAAGCAATTCATAATGGAGACGTGAGTAATTGCGTAGAATTTTTAGTCGCTTGGAACAAAGGGGACGGAGTGAGAGGCAGAAATTACTTTGTGAGGTGGATTCACTAGGTGAGTTTTAGGAGCACATTAAAATCATGACTGTGAGTACATTTTTCCAGACCCAAATTTGCCCCTGCCTTGTTCCCCCCACACTTTTTTTTTTTTTTAACTTTATTGCCAGTGCCCCACAGGTTAGACGGAGGGCAAACGAGGGCAATTACTGAGTGAGTGCTCCCAGCAGAGTCTGATGGCATCTTGCTGGCTGGACAGTTTTTTCTGAGTGTGACTTTTAAGGACAGGAGCCTCTGCTCTACCTGAGCCCTTTCCGGCCCCCGCCACCCATGGCCACATGCTCATTTCTCCCTCCCAAGTTGCACTGCTCGAGATCTTTCCAAAGAGGGTAGTTTGTGTTTCCCACTGACCCAAATGCATTGGATTGTTGTCTCTCTCTCTTTCTCTCTCTCTCTCTCTTTTTTGAGCCATATTCTCTCTATAGGAGATTGGAAAGGTTTTATCGTTGAATTCCCAAAATGTGCATGTGCCCAGATACAAAGTTGCTGGAAAGCTAGGAAACCAAGAGTGTGTGGAGCTGGGCCAGGCACAGACGTTCACGCCGCCCTCTCGACTCCTCCCTCTGTGTCTGTCAGAGATCCCGCGTGCGCTAGGCTGCTCTGTGGTCCTCCCCGGGATGACGGTCTATGGTTGCTGTGTTGATTGCTGTTCTTGCCTGTTAAGAAATGGACAGAGAGGCATGTTTCATGCATCAGATTTAAGTGGATTTAGAAAGCGGAGGTTGAGGTGGGTGTGCGGGTTTTGAAGAGGTAATCACTAGATGTGATTTCCACAGGGACTCAGGGCGTGCTGGGAGGCACACAGGTGTGAAGCATTACATTAGCACGTTCATCCCTAAATACTAGGAAACAGACAAGCTCCAGCCCCCTCAACCCCGTGACTCACTGAAGATGTTCCATTGCCCACACATTCTGGGGACCCTTTATGGTATCCAGAGAGAGGAGTATCCAGGTATCCCAGTGTGGGGAGAGGGTTGGGGGGCAAAGCCTCTGTGGCCCCTCACAGAACACATCATCTTCTTTTACAAAAGGGGTCAGACTGAATTTTCCCACTTAAACTAACTTCTGCTTTAATTTTCTGAAATCTCTTTCCTTTGCCTCTGTTATTAATAAATCTGCTGTGGCCTGCTTGCTTTTCTGCCAAAACTCATGATCCCAACTCGTAGGTTTTCAGTTTAGACATTTTATATCAGATTAATTCAACCCATGAACCATGAAAGACATTCTTGATGGGTATTGGGCACCCCAGTAGGGCCCATCTGGGGGCACTGACCATGCAGGTTATGGGGCCAGGAAATGGACTCAGGATGATTTAGATGGGCATCCGAGGCTATCTTTAGAAGTACTTTTGTTTTAAATAGAATGTTCTCAGGCTAATGTCCTGTCTTTAATGTTCCTCATGGAGAGGGTGGGAAGAGGGCGAGGCCCTCCACACACAGAGGGACAGGAGAGATGAAAGTTAATTAGTTGGGGGACTTTGCCACCTTTCCAAGGCATTCTTAAATGATGTTTTTAATGGGCTCACACTGAAACAGATGCAGGTCTGTTACAGAGCTGGGAAAGGCCCTCCTTCCAGTCTGCCTGCCTGTCCGTGATCTCGCCACAGCTGGACGTGCTGGTGTGTCCTGCTTTCCACTGAACTGGGAGTGTTAATTTCCATCACCTAGTGGGAAAGAGGAAGCCCCGCCTCCAACCTCCCCCGGCAATCAGTAATTCCCAGGTAGAGGGCAAGATGGCAGGGCTCAGGTCCAGCCTGGAATTTGAGCCTTCGTCTGCAGATGCCAGGGGAGGCCATCCATGAATGCAGCGATGCTGATAAAAGGCTTGAGGACTCGGTCTCTCCTGTCATAATTTTGGCAGGACGAGCCCTCGGGAAACAGCTCACGTACACTGGTGATGGTGAGTTAAAGGTCCTTAATTCGGAACCCTCTAATTTGGAGTCTGTGATAATTTCTTGATTTAGCAAATATTTATGGTGACTTCTATTTGCCAGACCCTGCTGCGTGTTTGGAATTCTGCGATGAAGGGGCATGATCTTGCCTTATGGAGAGCAAAGTCTACAGGAGAAAGGAGATAAAAAGGAAATTAAGTATCTAATAAACTGTCATAAGCACTAGGTAGGGTATGAACAGGGTGTCCTAACAGAATCCCTTTAGCTGGTTGAACGTGGGCATGCTGGGGAGGTGAAAGGTGCCAGCTGGGCAAAGAGTAGGGAGAAGTGTTCTGTGTGTGTTCACGTGACGCTCCTGCACATCTCATTGAAGCTTGTGGCCTAGGCGAGGAGATGGAAGACAAAGATTGTATATAATGAAAGCTAGAAAATTAAAAACAAAACAAAACATGGAATAAAGTTAAAGTTCCAAGATACGGGCAACCATTTCCAGCTGCAGTTAGATTGGGACAAGGGTGAGGTAGAGAAGGGGCAGCATTCCCTAGTATTTCTAGTGGTATAAGAGCACATGAGCACAGTGTGGCTCACGCACGTTGGGACTTGCTTAGCAGAGATGGGAGGGCAGGGGGGCAGGGCAAGGTGGCCCTGAAGCCCATCTACTATCCAAGGGCCACTCTGCCCTCAAGACACTTGCCTACACAAAATCTCCATTTCCTTATTAAGTGCTGACTTGCACCCTATCCTGGGGCATCGTGATAAGGAAGCAGTAGGCATAGTGCTGGCACATAGTAGGTGCTCAACAAAGGTGAGTCTCCCATCTGAGTCTCTAGTTCCTCAGTGAACATCTAGGTGGAGGAATAAACCTTGCAGACCTTGCAGAGTCGCTCGGGCCTACGTGAGGTCACACATGCAAAAGCACTATTATTTGTAACATTCTGAATGGTATCAGTTTTCATGATTGGTGAGTTCCTTACTGGCAGAGCGCCCTTGCTCCTCATTAGCTCGTTCTCCTACCTGCACCACCCACACTCTCTCTGGGGCATAGGCTCAGGTCTGGGTACATGTTCGGGACGTATTGAACGAATGAATGCGTCACTTAAGTCTAGAAAGAGGCTGGAGGTGCATAGTCAGGCTGGTGTCTTTAATTAGAAGCTCTGAGAGGTCAGCGAGTGAGTCACAAAGCGGTGCTCCAGGTCATGTCAGGGCTGTTTATAGGAGGGCAGGGCGTATCCCATTTCCCCTTATAGAACCTACCATCCTCTTGACTATCCAGGAAAATGCTCAGATGGTGCCCGTGAATTCCCACAGGGAAGCCGGAGGCAGAGTGTGTGTGAAAGTGGTCTTGTTATTATGGGGAAGGAACAAACGTACTCCAGACTCCATACTCTGTCCTCACCTGGTGGCCTGCTCCTGTGGCACCCTGCCTCTTTGCCTGCCTTCGCTCTCAGCTGAAGGGCCCATGCCCCCTGGGCCACAGGCTTGGCCTTGGAGGGGATAAGGGATCATCTGTCTTACAGACCCCTCGAGTCTCTCAGAACTGGAGGTCTGTTCTTCAGAGGTGCTGCAGAAGGGCCTTTAAATCTGCCTGCAGGAAGGAGGGGACACATGCTGGGCAACCGGTCTGGCAACTCCATGAGCGGGGCCTCCCTAGATTGGCACTTCTCTCCCGCAGCTCCCCTGAGAGCAACCGGCCTCAATTCATCCTCCTCCTTCATCCAGGAGTCTTGCACGCTCCAGAATCTCTTCTCTGTGAAGTCTGACTCCTCTTTCTCTTGTCCCGTGGGACTGGCCCTTTCTGCCCTCCAGAATAAGAAGGGCTGCTTGTCGCCCATGATGCCTGCGCAGCCAGGAGGAAGCCCAGCAAGGCAGCAGGCATTGTTCTCTTGGGTCCTTCCCTGACCTAGAGAGAGGCCTGGTGCACAGAGGCTGGGCAATGAGCTCCCTACTGCCGGGAGAGCCTTGGGCCTCCAGTGTGAACTTACAGTGCCCCTGACAACCAATTGGAACACAATGAGGTGACATTTGATTTCCTGATAATCTACTCACTGTCCAACTTCACCAGTTCTCCCTGTGCCATTTTTTCATCTGGTATTATGGGCCCAAGTTGGATCATTGCTGTTCATTACTCTGTTGATGACTGTAGACCTTTGGTGGCATGTCCAAACACTTGGCATCAGATTGATAGCTGGTAGATATGTGCAGAGGAGAGGGTTGGGGTAATGGAGTGATGGTCCCGGCAGGGTCCTGTTGATAGGAGTGTGAATTGGTACATTTCTGGTGGGCGTTTTGGCCTCATTGACCCCATGATTCCACTTTGGAAAATCTATCTCATAGAACTTGAGAGAGAGGCACATTAAGATATGTCTATGAAAGTGTTCAGTGTACTTGACTACAATATCGTAGAAACGGAGACAACCTCCTCACTGTCCAGTCATAGAAGAATGTTTACGCCAATCATCGTGTGCTTTCTGGAGAATCCCCTTCCTCTAGGATACCTCTGCCTGAATTCTTGTGGTATTGGGCGCCTCCTTCCCCAGCCCTCTCAGACAGACACCCTGTCTCACTGTGTGAGGTGTCTTCCTTACAGTGACTTGAATGGTTTTCCTGTTGGTAACGTCTGTGTGTTGGTCCAGGTTCTGCTGTGGAATAGCACTGGGACCCACGGATTTATCGTTCCCTGTGCCAGTGTATTCTGGAGCATCCCATCTGTCTGTGGGAAGGGCTGGGAACCTGACTGAGGATAGCTCAGAGTGACTGGTTGTGAAGAGCTGCAGGGCACATCCAAGGGACTTGGAACAGGGGACAGACGTGCTCAGAAGAAGGGGAAGCGGTGTCTGAGGTAGCCTCGGGGGAGGTGGCATGTGAGTGGCTGCTTGCACGAGGGCGGGGGGATCGTGGCAGCGGAAGATAAGTGTTCAAGAAGACCCATGACACGTATCCACAACATTCCCCACCAGTGAAGGCCACAGAGCTTTGGCAAGGTTCCAGCTTCTTTCCCGTGACACTGTGAAGAAAGCTTCCAGATCAGAGGCAAAGTGGTGGTGCTGATGGGGCTCTTTCTGCCTCCCACAGTGCTTCTGGGGCATGGCTGGCTGTGGACAGCATGTGGATGATGGTGCTCAGCTCCTCCAGTGCCGGGTGCCTGTCAGCTTCCTGTCTCCGGCCCTGTCCTCCAAATCGCAGTGTCCCCGACGTCATACTGTCTCCCCACTTCTGCTTCATTTCACTCGCTTGTTCTTCCTAAGGTCAATCATACCGGCCACCTCAGGACACAGTGCTTTGTTGCTGGTGACTAGGAAACAAGAGTGGGCATCCTTTCTCTCATACACACACCCACAGTCATGAGTTGTCCTCCCAGGAATGCCAGCTTGCGTTCTCTAAGATGAGAGCAGAACCAATGGTGGTCTTGCGTGTGCTTGCCCGCACCCTGGTCTGCACACCTGAGCTTACAGACAGTAAGCTGGAAGCCCTGTTAGCAGAGCCTTTCATTGTTAGGGCCCCTCCTACAAACAGTCAAGATCATGAATGCTCAAGGAGGGAAGCCAAATGAAATTCTCGGCCTTGGGCTTGCTTGCTTATCATTTGATTTTTTTTTCCCAATTAGCGTTTCCATTGCTAACGATTTCCATTAAGATCTCGGAGCTGGAAAGGGACCTGTCTTTACTGGGCCAGCACACAAAGAAGAGCAGTAAAGCCAGACAGGAATGCCGAAGGTCAGTGGGTAATAGTCACAATTTCTTTGCTGCTCCCTTTTAGGAAGAAAAAGATTTTTAAAACTGAGTACTCCGCTCTCCACTGTCCTGTGGGAGTAAAGAAAGCTCAGCTGCTCACTTGTATTTCCCTAATAGCTTGCCGTGACACTGCTGGCCTGGCATTTTCCTTCAATAAGCAGAATCTTAGTTGGGCCCTGTGCGGGTACATGTGTCGTCCACGCATGCGGACGGTGGACGCGTTTAAGTCCCTGCGGCCAGGTTCCTGCACAGAGCTGAACTCTGTCTCTGCCTCTCGGAGCCCCTTGGCGCCTCTGGCCCAGCTCTGTCACTCTCTTAATGGGAGAGGACTGCAGACTGGAGTCTCCAACCCCTCAGTGGAATTTACATAATCACATCAGCCTGCTAATCTTCCTGATCTGATCCTGAAACACCGAGAGTGGGGTCTTGGCTAAAAGTAGGTTTGATGAGGATTCTGGACATAGATATTTGCTTTCAAGTACAAGGAAATGTTGATATCAAGTAATATCTAGAAATGTGAGATAGATGAGAGATCTGTGTCATCTGGCAGGTTCCTTGTGTTCCTGCCTTTTGTGCACTTTTGGCCACACACATGGCTTCTGACACTCGGAAACCAGGAACGGCTGGGTGTCGGGGGGGTGGGGAGGGTTCTGAAGTGGACAGCACCTTGCTTCTGCGTAGGGATGTTCTTGGGTAAGGTAGCAGTCTGTGAGAATCTTCAACGTCTCGAGAGTTAAGGTAACACCTACCTCACATCAGTGTCGATGTTCAGAGTAATTAAATGTGATCCTTACCCTTTAGTAAGAGGGGTGACATGTGATATATATTAGAGAAGTCTGTCAGTTACAGTGCTAGCATCATCTTTGAATTCTTTGCCCAATTTCTGACAAGTTAGCAGGTACTTACTGTTTATTGAAAAAGAACAGATTGTGTTTAGAATCCTAGCCGTGTTTAGAAGATTTATACCTTCAGTTTTGATAGCTTTTCCTTGAACAAATGCTCAGCATAACTTGAAATTTTAGTTTGGATATAGTGATCTTAAACCTTTGAGACCTGGTCACCTTTATCTAGGTGAACTAAGTCCCTTTTTTCCCCAGCAGAGAGAGAGAGAAAGAAGAGCACAAGCAGGGGGCTCTGGCAGTCAGAGGGGGATGCAGGCTCCCTGCTGAGCAGGGAGCCGAATGTGGGACTCGATCCCAGGATCCCAGGATCATGGGCTGAGCCGAAGATAGATGTTTAACTGACTCAGAGCCCCAGGCACCCTTAAACCACCCCAGCTTCTTTAAACATGACTAGAGGCATGGGCACTGGCAGTCAGGTGTGGGTTTGGCAACCTGTAGTTCTTAAAAAATTGTGAAAATCATTCCTTTTTTTTTTTTTTTTTTAAGAGTTGGAACAAATGAGACCAGCAGCACAGGGTTGTTAGAGAGTCAGGCAATAGCCGTGTAGAGTCACCAGGCAGAGCTTCCCTTTCTTAGACCCTCAGGGGGCAAATGGGACCCATCCTGGGAGCGTGGTTCTTCCCATCTCCACAGGTCTGTTCTGGTCCTGAAGTCTCCCCAGCTTACTCCCCAACACAGCTTCCCATGTTCCACCATGCCTCTTCTCCCTCTTGGGGATGAGGGGAGGGGTAAATGAGACACATTACTGTGTAAAGGGCTTAAGACAATGCCTGGAACTAGAGAGCTTAAAACATGTTAGTCCCTCTTGGTGGTAGTAATAATAATAGCATCAGGATAAGAGTAAGTCCTCACTAAATGCCTAGCTCCTGTTACTATGTGTTTGCCCTTTTAAATTTCAAACATCTGTACACAGCACGTCTTTGTACCACGTGGGTGCCCAGTAGCACTCAGGACACCCCTAGGCACACCCTGGTGACTCTGGGCATACTGAGACCTCTTCCTCTTTTCCTCTAATGGACATCTGTTCATTAGGAAGACGGGGCACTCTTGGGACAGGATCTTCCATCTGTAATCTTCTTCCTTTGGAAGAGGATGGAGACTGTTGAGCCCACAGATACCACGATGGAGAGTGTCTGACATGAGAGCTTGTCTCTGTCATCAAAACAGCTTTTGTAAATGACACAGGCCATTATGCTCTCCCTGTATAATTTTATGACTTTGTATAATGACTTGAATAACCCTAACAACGGAGGAATTATAGCACCATTTTACATGACAGATTATTTCAGTGGTTAACATGTTTTTCATTTCAATTAACATTCATTATTTTGTCCCTGGTTCAAAATAGCCACCACGTTAGCTCTCTGAGTATCTTCCATCCTTGTTTTAGAAGCAATTAGTTCGGATTTTGCCAACAAATTCAGTGTTGTTTTTGGATGGGCAGTTTGATGTTAACAAGGGAGTACATGGCTTGTGATGCTGGCTGCCAGCAGCCAAACACCGGGATTGCTGGAAAGGGGCCCTTCTTGGGTGGGTCCTTCCTGGCTCTGAGCTCACAAGTCTCCTTTAGAAAGCTGATGAGAGAAACAGACACAGGACGGAAGAAAAGGTCCTGGGATGGTGACCGGCTCTTCCATAAGTCTCAGTCTCTCCCTTCTGTAAAATGGGGTAATGACAGTAACCACTGTCAGAGGGTTGTGGGGTAGGAGGAGTCAGGGAGATGTGTTCAGGGCCCTTAGACAGGCAGGTGGCTGTCCCACAAAACCACTGAAGGCTTGCTAGCTACTGTTACTCTCTGGACTTGCTTTACTCTTTGACCCACAGTTCACACAGAGTAGAGCAGTTTTATCTTAAGTTATGCATGCCTGGTAGAATACCAGGGTGTTAGACAGTAAAGGGCCTTTCTTCAATAACCAAAAGAAAAAAAATTAACAAGGCTACATAGGCCCTTAGCAGCCCCCACCCCCAGTATATCCTTAAATTATTTTTGGACACTTAAAAAGTTTTTGAACATTGTTGAATTTCATCGTGTGGGTGGATGTCAGGAAATGTATACCTGCCCATCTCTCACCAAAAAAAATTCTTCCGTAAGTGTCTGTCCTGCACCTGTTTTGCCTTAGGCCTTGGCTCTGGTCCTCCTTTGGCCATGGCCAAGTAAAATGCTGGACCACAACTGATGTCATCATTGACCTCGTTGGTGTCAACTGTGGAGAACCGGCAGGAGAGAGGACTTGCCCTGATGGGTGAGGGTCAGGATATCTGAGTGAGGAGTGGCAGGGCCCCATGGGTAGCAGGAGTGAGTCATTCCTGGTATGTGGACTTGAAGGGTAAGGTTGACATTTCTGAGAACTAGGACTGGAATCTGTTGGAAAGAGTGGTCACAGTCTGGCAGTCTTGGTTGTCACTGCTGCCCTCTTGGAAGAGTGTGAGTTGCTCTTGTAAATAATACACCTAGGATATGTTTCTTTACATACTACGCTGGGGAGAAATCCTCTGAGCAGTGTTCCAAAGAATCGTTTCAGAACGGAGTAAATCTTGAAATTGAGACTGTCGACGTGCGACTCTATGCTGTGCTGTTCCCTTGCCAGAAGATCCAAAGGTCCCATCATTCGAGTACGACCCAGCTGTGTTTGCTGATAATTTCCATTATTTGAATTTTCATTTCAGGGTATATTTCTTTATAATTAATACTAAACTTAATATTTCCTGTATTTAAAAAAAGCATGTGAGTCCTGAGAAGAATGTAGAAAACCTTACTATTTTAGCAATTCTTGAGGATTCCTGAGAATTCTGATTTCTTATTCCTAAATCCTAAAAATTGATATCTGCTGGGAATTTGGAACCACCATATCCGAGGTCCTTATCCAGTCTGGGAGGCAGTCTGACCTCTGGACTAGGAAGAACCTTAAGCCCTGAGGAGCAGAGCAAGAGTTCCCTCCACCCACTTCTCAGTTGTCTTTAGAAAAAATTTTTTTTTTTTTAAGAAAGAATGCTGTCTATGTCTTTTTTTAAATTTTTATTTTATTTTTTCAGTGTTCCAAGATGCACCACACCCAGTGCTCCATGCAATCCATGCCCTCCTTAATACCCACGACCAGGCCCTCCCAACCCCCATCCCCTCCCCTCCAAAACCCTCAGTTTGTTTCTCAGAGTCCACAGTCTCTCATGGTTCATCTCCCCCTCTGATTTCCCCCAACTCACTCCTCCTCTCCTTCACCCAATGTCCTCCATGTTATTCCTTATGCTTTGCTAATCTTTTTTTTTTTTTTTAAATCAAGTTTGACTTAGGATTTCTGAGTCTGTTGAATTCTTGGTGTTTAAAACCACATGATAGGTTTGTCTTCTTGTTAGTGCTGATAATTTCCAGAAATAAAAGGAGGAAGTTCTAGAGGTTCAGATTAATAAATTCACCTTTTTCACTGAACAAACTCATGTGTTGAGGGTTGACCATGTTTCCAAGCCCCAGGAGCACGAAAATGGTAAGACCCAGTGACTACCCTTGAGGCGTGCACAGTGCACCGAGGATGGTAGACTCAAAAAGAACTGCTTTACACTGAGTGGATGTCACAGCTGTGTTGGAACCAGGGGTAATAATGGAACATTACTGGAACAAATGATGTCACCATCACTTCTCCTTGAGGTCAGATTCACAGGTTCAGGAGAGATACCATGAAAGGCAGTTGACTTGAAGCTGGAACGAGGGTCAGACATCTTCCAGGCAGGCAGAAAGTGTGCAGTCATGTAGACTTGGTGTTGGCATGGCTCATACAAGAAACATGGAGGAGGCTCATAGGGCCGGCTGGAGTTGGGTCAGTAGGACTGAGGGGTGGGAGAAAGTAGTGAGGGCAGAAAGGGGAGGCATCCAGGATGGGTTCTAAGGCTTTTAGCCTGAGTCTGCCCCCACATCCTATCAGAGTAATCATAGTCACTTAACTTTTGGTCAGGTTAAAGCAAGGTTCTCACTGGGAAACCAGTTGGCAGCCTGACCGGAAGCGATGGCAGGACCCTGGGGGTGGGGCATAGGCCTGTGGCCAGACTGCCTGTGGAGGGGCCCCAGGAGACTTCCTGGTGGGGAGGGGCATATTGAACTAGGGCTTGTAGATTTTGCCTTGGGAGGCAGAGAGAGATGGAGGGGGGAAGTGTGGGTAGGAAAGAAGATGTGTCAGATAGAAGGAAAACCCCATGGTGGTACGGGTGCACAGAGATAGCTGGTGGGCTCTGGGGAGCCGCAGAAGGTGGCTGGAGCAAAAACACTTGGTGGTGATGGTCCGTGTGTGTGTGTGTGTGTGTGTGTATGTGTCGGAAGGGAGTGGGAAGCAGACACCCTGTAAAGGTAGGCTCAGTCAATGTAATACCAAAACTAGGAGTTCGGCCTGTGCGCCAGGAAGGTGGGGGAAAAGAAGGAGGGAGGTTTTAATTATGGGAGTCATGTCATCGTCTATACTTAAGAATCATCACTCTGCTTTGGAAACATAAATGCTGGGAATTTTGGTAAACTTAAAAAAAAGATTAAGAATAAGCAGTTAAGCATAAGAGATAAAGAAATGCCTGTGACCTGCCAGTTGTCTTTGTGCTCTCCTTGCTGGGGTCCTTGTGGGCTAGGGTTTTCTTTGCGGGGTTTGTCAGTAGGGTGGCAGGTATGGTTGCCCCTAACACCGGGCAGGTCAGGGTGGAATTAGGGCTTCGGGGCCAGCTGAAAGGCTGGCAGGACCTGCTTCCCAATTAAATTGCTCGTGTCATGCCGGGTGATGAATGCCTGTGACTTTGGGTATAGCATTTCCATCAAGACACCTTTATAGGATTTCATTCTTTGACTTAAGAAGTGAAATACCTTATAGTCCGACCACTTAGGCCCTTGCTTTGACTGGGTTGGTTAAGTTTTAGGGTTTGGACTGGATGGTAGGGATTGAAATATACACACAGTAGCCAGGCAAGTTCTGCCTCCTTGAGGTCACACAAACTTGTCCATAACTTTATATAATTTGTACCCGGATGAAGACTATAGTTTTGGGGGCTGTGCCCAGTAGAGTCCTAGTAAGGTAAGGGTCATCTGAGTTTTCTCTGATACGACAGGTTGGCTTGTTTCACTGGAAATATGAACGTTTAGATTGGGTTAGCCTTCTTACCTTTAGTTCCCCAGGCACCCTCCAAGAGAGAGGTCAGACATGGCGGCTCCACAACCACCCAACGTTGGGTATGCTCACCTTGTTCCTTTGTAGGTGTGGAGTCAAAGGCAGTGTTTCAGAGGAGACTTACTTATAAAATTGAGCCCTGATGATGAAAATACAAATGCCAAAATAGGAATTAAAATGGTCCCCAAGCCGTGTCACCATTTCCAGGATAACTTCATTCTGACAAATGCATGTGAGGTAGCTTTGCTGTATTTCTGTGTGACACTGGCCAAGTCACTTCCCATCTGTGTATCATTCCTCATTTATAAAAATAGAGTTGTTGGACTAGATTTGTTTTTTATTTATTTATTTATTTATTTTTATAAACATATAATATATTTTTTTCCCCAGGGGTACAGGTCTGTGAATCGCCAGGTTTACACACTTCACAGCACTCACCATAGCACATACCCTACCCAATGGGACTAGATTTGTTTTAAGGCATTTTCTTGTTCTGACCGCTGCAGTGGTCAGTCCATAGAGACCCACCCACTCACCCCAGCGGTCTAGGGAACCTCCATGGTGCACCAGGCCCGCTAGCAAGCACCAGCCAGCCTCATCTCTTTGTGTCCCTGTGATGAACTCAGTTTTTGTTGTTGTTGTTGTTGTTGTTTTTAAAAATTTTATTTATTTAACAGAGATCACAAATAGGCAGAGAGGCAGGCAGAGAGAGAGGAGGAAGTAGGCTCCCTGCTGAGCAGAGAGCCTGATGCGGGGCTCAATGCCAGGACCCTGGGATCATGACCTGAGCGGAAGGCAGAGGCTTTAACCCACTGAGCCACCCAGGCACCCCTGAACTCAGTTTAATAGTGAAATTCAGGTCCAGGAGTAGGGATGGCCGTGTCATTAACCAGTCGTTAATAGGTGATTCCGTTTCTTCTTCAAAGCCATTGGCTTGGTGTTCACTTCTCCCTCCTCTCCCTTTGGTTCAGCTCCTCCTTTCCTCTGGGGCATCCTTGTATGTGGTTATGTCTGCACAAAGCTGCTCACTCTTTGGGCTTGATAGCCTCTTTCTGGGAACTCATAACAAGAATTGCTTCATCACTGGCCATGCGCACTGGGGACTGACCCAGGAGAGGGGTCGCCAGATGCCAGAGGCGCTCCCTGTATTTGTGGATTCATTATCAATGTCAGACAGCCTGCCGTGTGAATGATGATGAATGTGCAGCGTTCTGCTGAGGGAATCCGGGACTCTCGGATTCACCCCTTGCCAATAGCCCGCTCTGCCGCTGCGTGGAGTCCCATCACCCATGCTCCCATCTTCTCTAGTCCAGAACAGACCTTGAAGGAGTCAAGTATGTTTGGCAAAGGATCCTAGGAGACCTCATGTCCAGGTGATTTAAGAATGCAGACGTTTTTATTACAAACACATCAGGACAAGGTGGGCAACTCCTACAGAAGCAGAGAGGCATTGGAGAGAGGGCCACCCCCGACGAACACATAGGTGCCCCCTAGGAAGTTTCAAATTAGTAATCTAGGCGGGGCTGACAGGGGCCACAGAAGAGAGATCCATCCTTGGTCCCTGTGCAGCTGTGTCAGTATCATGAAAATCATAGGCCTGGCCACCAGTTGTCTTCATGACTTTGGCCAAGGCTCTTACCCAACTTGGGCTTCACTTCTCACCATTCGTAGACTGAGCAAGCTGAACTAGGGAGGTGATCTCATGGCATCCTTGCGGGACCTCCTTTTTCAGTTCCTTGGCTGGACAGGCCCAGCCCTCTGGCCTTGCCAGCCTGGGATCCCCCTCATGGCCCCAAAGGTTATGGTGTGGATTCATGGTCAACCTCAAAGGTAGTTTCCCAAACAGACCTTCCTCCTTGGACTGCCTCCTCCAGAGTGTCTAGGGAAGGTTGGAGGTAGGGTAAAAACCAGGTTGGGGGGGGCGGTACTCTTCCTAGATCGCTTTTCTTTCATTTGGAAGGGGGGGGTTACCTCAGACTCCAAATCCAGATCCATATGGAGCTGGAGATTTGTTCCCCAGCTAGTAGAAAAGCTTTCCTTCTGTGGCCCCATGAATTCTTCCAGAGACTTAAATGCCATTCCAAGTCTCGGGCCTTGAAATGAAATCACCTTTCTCTGGCAGTGGTAGTTTCATCCTCTATACCCCCATCTATTATTGGGGCAAATACCAATTATGTTAAATGAGCTGATGCATGTACTCAGCATAATGCCTAGACAACTCATATTTTTGTGGCCTTCTGGTGTCTAGGCATTTTACTGAGTTCATGTATCAGCTCATTTACTCCTCATGCCACCGGCTTGAAGTAGATTCTGCTTCCCCCCATTTTACAGATGAGGAAACTGAGGCTCACTTATAATTCCAGGGTGACATACCCTGCCAAGATCACACAGTGAGTAAGTGGCAGAGCTGAGATTTGTACTTGATGCTTTGTGACTCCAGAGCCCAAAGGTTAACCACCAGGCAGCACTGCCAAGGGAGAAACACTGGCAGGGCACCACAATCACCCGGTGGATGGACTGTCCAGAGATGCTCCTCTTCCCGCTGGAGCTCACGCCACAGCCGTGAGAGTCACTCCTTGCACTTCGTGGGGGAAGCAGCTGGGTGACAAGAAGAAGGGCGTAGTCGCTGCAGGCCTTTATTTCAGTGGCTCACGATTCAGGGGTGGGACATAAGCCACATTAGGGGGGACATAAGCCACATTAGGGTGGACATAAGCCACCCTAATAGCACCATTTGTCATTATGACACAGGTTAGGTTGGGGGAAACTGGAGCTGGAATGGAAGAGTAGAATTCTGGTTATTTTAGCAGTTGAAAGTGACATCACATCAGAACCTCTATAGAATGGCACATTGGAAGCTGGACCAGAATTGCTTCCAAATGTATCCAGGGATCGTTTGCTACAGCTGTGATAAAGTCGTTTGGCTGTTTGGGGAGATGCGCTTCTGTCCAAACCGCTGTCTGGGTTGTGTGTGTGTCAGCCCGCTGGGAAGGCTGCCCGTCAGCCCCGGAGGAGGGAGAGCTCCGGGGTGCTGTGCCTGGGTGGCCGGACTTGCCGCACCCTGGGCCGGGGGGGGGGTGGCTCTGGGATGCTAGGGCGGCCGCTCCCTCAATGTTTCTTTGAGTGCGCTGTGAATGTCTTTCCGTGTCACCGAGTCATGTTTTCCGTTTTTTCTCATGGTTGCATTGTTGTCTTTGGTCCCGTGGTGGGTAGATCCGGGGTTTTCAGAACAGACCCTCTTGTCCCTGTCAGCCCCTACACAAACGGGAACACTCGCAAAGGCCTCCAGGATGCACCTGGCTGTTTGACCAGCCTTGTTGTTGGTGGAGGGTTTTTCTCCAGCCAACTTGCAAGTGAGACCTGTGGGGACCAGAGCTTCAGTGAACTCACTTCCACTCTTCTCCTCTTTAGGCAAAAGAAGGGGAGCGTGGCTCACAAACACTGGGTCGGACCCTCGAATCTGGTGAAGTGCAAGCCGTGCCCCGTGGCACAGTCAGCCATGGTCTGCGGCTCCGACGGCCACACCTACACTTCCAAGGTCAGTCATCCCCATTCTTTTTTCTTGTCATCAAGAGTATCCCGTGACTGCGTGTTCTCCCTAGTCTCTGCACCAGCATGAGGGCCCATGGCTCCCGGTGGGCTTTGGGCCTCGCCCTTGAGAGGCTGCTGCACGGGGAGGCTCTCTAGTCAAAGAGACAAATGTTACCTCCTGTGGAACTGCAGTGATCCAGGGCTGTGGGGAAAGGAGGGTTCTGAGGGTGGCGTGTGATCCTGAAGTCAATCCCGGCAGGCTTCCTGGAGAAGGTGAGGTAGGAAGCGGTCCCAAAGGTTTGAGTCCTATAGCTGAGCCAATGGGTGTCTCTGGAGTTCACTGTAAGTTGTGGCCACCCGTCTCCCACAGCTCAAGCTGCAGTGCTTCTCTCTCTCCTCCTGTTGTCTCCGTGAGGCTCACTTGCACATAGATTCTGGGGCTGAAGACAGTGGCCATCAGCAGCACCCTGGCTGCCTGTGGCCACACTACCATGTGGTTGTTGGGGCAGGTCCCATCTTGGTCCTTCCCCCTTTGCACACAAAGGTGACAGCATCTGTTCCTATGAGCCCCTCACCGTCCTAACTTTTACACCATGGAGATCCCCCAGGGCTGTGGGGGAGGGCGGCTTACTGCTTGCTGTCCTCAGAGGCTTCTTTGGGTTATTTCAACACTGTGCCATGCTTTCCTGCTGATTCTCTGTTACACAGATGATATATTTTTGCTCACTGAAAGAATTGTATCCTCTCAGATTTTCACATTTTTCTAACTAAAAGGGATATGTTTAACAAAACAGGAAGCCAGAAGGTATGTCTAGCTTGTACTCAGGCCCCTGTAATCTGCTTTTAGGACCTCAATATTGTAATCACTCTTTGAGCGTTCGTTTCTTCTTTCAACACATATCCCCTGAGCCCGCATTCTTATGTGCCAAACTCTGTTCCAGGTACTGTGGAAACTTAGAGTGGAAATAAAAAAAGTTCACTCATCTTCATAGCCAGAGTTAGGAATCCCTATGTCCCCAACCTCAGACCTGCTCTGGGAACTAGAGCTTTTCTGCCCAGGGTCACAGTCAGTAAATCCTTGTGAAAGAGCCCAGGTCGGCTCAGTAGACCCACCCTGGCCCCTTCCCTTCCTTTCCCTTCCCCTGATGAAATCTGTTTGAGATATTTGTAGTAGGAGGGCTTGCTGCTGGTACCCTGCATACGTCTGGAATTGTGGGGTTTGGGGGAGGGGGTCATGACTTTGTTCTGTCCCCTATTCCACAAAGGCAGATGAAGCCAGCATTGTCTTCCACCTAAAGCCCAGCTTCTAGGGATGTGAACAGTCACCTGGAGATTCTGCTGAAATGCCCCTTGTGCTATAGCCGGTCTTGTGTGGGGACTGAGTTTCTGCATTTCTCACAAGTTCCCAGGTGGTGTTCATGCTGCCAGTGGTTGGACAACACTAGGCAGTGAGGACTTTGGTTTTTAGAGACCCCTCCAGATAGATCTCATTATCTCCCATCTGCCCTTCCCCTGCCTCCAAAGGCCATTTCTGCATGACGGAAGAGGTGGGGAGGATTCTGTAATACAGGTCTGTTTGTGTGTCTCCCCCTCTTAAAATGCTTGGGTATCTTTCCTCTTCCTGCTGAAACTAAGCCCAGACCTGTTCTCGTTACTAACAGAGCCTTCCAGAGTCAGCTGCCTTCCTACTCCGTTGTCACTCCTTACAGAAATTTCCTTCCTTTCACTGGTTCAGCACGTAGTTTGTGAACACTTCTAGCTGTTCTAGGCCCTGTGCAGAACATGGCAGTGGAGAACAGGGCAGGTACCGTCCCAGCCCACTTGCAGGTTGCAGTCTGGTTGGGCAGACAGAAATAAGTAAGTAACCAAACAGATAGATCTGTGCTTTGAAATTTGGCAAGTGTTACAATGGGGCTGAATGAGATAGAGAGAGAGAGAAAGAGGGGGGATGCTTTGTAGGGGATGGTGAAGGAAGGCCTTTCTCAGGAGGTATCCTTTAATTAAGAGTGAAGGGTAGAATGATCTAGACAGAGAATAGCTTGGGCCAAGGCTCTAAAGCAGGTTGGTGTGTGTGAAGAAGGAAGAGAATGCCTGCCTGGCTGTCATATTGGGGGACCGGGAGAGAGGGAAGGCGAGAGAACAGTCTAAGAGGAGATCTGTAGCTGAGGCTGGAAGGTGATGGTGCCGTCCGGCAGTGCCTGGCTTGGGGGACATTTGTTACTGTAGCAGCCGCCTTCTCTGTGTCTGCTTCAAGAATGTGAAGCTGCAGAGACAGAAACAGTGCCTGTCCCCACCTCCACCAGGCACAGGACGCTGTGTGTGGTGGGTGCTCAGTGAGTATCACGGACAAGAGGGGAGCCTCCAAGGACTCGGGCTGAGATGGAATGGCAACAACCCAGTCTGTGTAACCCATCTGGGCTCAGGAGTGAATGGATTGCTGAGAGCTTAGTGATGGAGAAGAATAAGCTGTCCCCTCCCTGGGCCAAGTCGCTTAGCTGAACAGCCAGCCCAGGGCTCCAGCAGAGCATCACAGGCTCCTTGCAGTGCTTTTCTCTTTCTGAAGGTCCAGTTTGCACTGTTCCAGATTATTCCCTCCAGCTCCGGAGCAAACGGTCTGATCCTCGAGCCTGAGATTGGAGGCAGGCCCCGAAATGTCAGTGGGTGACCAGGGCTGTTGGGACAAGTGGCGTGTTGCACATCAGAACCAGCCAAAACCTGCCCACTCGCCTCTGTCTCTCATTCGCGAAAGGAGCTTCAAGTGCCGGCGCCCTGTGACCCCCAAGCTACAAGGAGCGGTAGTAACCTGTCAGTCGTGGCTTGAAGTGCTGTCAGTTGCTCAGGGAATGTCTCTGGAAATGCTTGCTGGTCACAGCCCCCTGCAGTCTGGGCCGGAGAGTTGGCTTTTTGATAGAGAAGGTTGCCTCCTCACCGGTACTGATAAATAGCTTGTCTATGAGGCAGGATTGGGGTTTGGAAGATTCCTCAGAAGAAGTGTGACTTCCAGATACTGCTGGGCCCTCAAAGCCTTCATTGGCCTCAGCCCGCTGTGGCACTGGTGTCCTTGAATTCCAGCACCAACTGAAAGAGAGTCCTCAGTTTCCCAGACCTGCTCAGCTGTCTTTTCCGGAAGCAAATGAAGAGACCTAAAGCATTCTTACTAGGAGCCGTAGTTTCATTCTCCCCATTCTGCGTATGGGGTATACTGAGGCCCGCAAAGCCATGGACAGCAGCGGAGTTCGAAACCCAAGGTTGCCTGCTTCCATGTCTGTAATCAGCTGCCTCTATCTGAAGTTAAAACAAAGGGAAGGAGTCAGGGAGGGGTAGCACTGCAGTGGAAAATGGTGTGGGAATTGGTCTTTGGCATTGGACCAATAGTTTTCTACCTTATTTGAACTTCTGTAGCATTGGCATTTTCCTTGTCCTGAAGAAACAAATCAAATAGTAGTCCGTCAGTAGCCGTGTGTTGACTGCTTTAAGATCTCTGACCCTGACGATGGTTCTAAACTCCAGTGGCATTCAGCAAGGCTCCCTTCCAAGGGGGATGTTCCAGTCTGGTCTGGTTTACTACTTGAAGTATTTGAATTATCGCTCCCAATGTATGGCCACCTTTTAACGGAGATTTAGGAGGACATTTTAGTCTTATAGACAAAGCTGTTGGAGGTCCAGGAGTAGATGGTCATTTAATAAGAGTGAATGTGCATTCATGAACTCCATCCCCTAGAATTATGGCCTTTTCTGAGGTCATTGGGGTCAGGAAACAAAGGATAGATGAGACCATGAAACATGTTTAACAGGAGGGATTTGATATTTTAGGTCAAATTCACAGAAATTAATGTTGGCAAAATACATTGCTGCTTTGGTCCCCATCATCATCAGGGAAACCCATACCCCCTAGTAAACGATCACAGTACTCCATGGGGAGTGTTTGCTCTCTCCTGCATGGATCTGAAGACTATGGGATGCACTGTCAGGAGGAAGGAGGAGCCCACACGTCAGCTCTGCTATGGCTGCTGGGTGTCTGTCTTCAGGTGACATCGTGTGAGCTTTCCTTCTGCTCCTACACCCATAACGGTCAGACAGGCGTAGAACTTAGGAGCAGCCCCCATCTGTGGCAGAGCTTCCCGTGTCCCAGCGTTGGGGACACCACTCAGAGATTGATGCTGCCCTCCGGGATCAAAGATAAAGTGAACAAGAATGCACAAAGCCTAGGTGAAGGGATATGAGATGTTTCTGGCAGTAAATGTTTATTCAGACTCTGTACCCCTAAAAGAGAAGGAACAGAAAACCACTAGGGAGGATAGACACATTGAAGGCCAGCCCTACAGCTCATCTGAGCATCTGATACAGACCTCGTCCCTTGACATGGGTTTGAGACTGTATCACCCTAGTCATTTCATGGCCCTTGATGTCACGTTCTCCCTGCCAGGAAAACTGAAGTAGTCTGGAAACTCAGTCACCATTTATTTTCTTTCATGCTGTGTGTCAAGCATTGTCCTACTTGCTGTGTTATGGCAAAGGGCAAAGCAGACAAAGTTTTCATGGAATTTGAAGGTAGGTGAATGGGAAAGCAGTCACCTTCTGTTAGCAGAGATGGTCCGCTGAGGGACATCCTGGGTGCGGCAGGCCACAGAGTGAGGCCGCCTCCACTAGTCTGAAGGTGTGAATGGATCTTCATAGTGGAAGTGATGGTCCCACTGAGAGCTTAAGGCTGGAAGGAGTCAGCCAGAATAAGAGTGGTGTGGGGTCAGCTCATCCATCGGATGGGAGTGGGGGTGGGAGAGAGAGATGAAGGACAGCATGGCCCCTTGTGGAGCTGGTGACAGTGTCGGTATGACTGATCACACGTGGGCCAGGGACCGGGGCTTAGCTACAGAAATGAGGCTGGAAAGTAATCAGTGGCCATTTCTTCAGGGCCCTGAAGGCCATGTAAGGGGGCTGGAGTTTGCCCTGTCGGCCCTGGGGATCCTGCTGAGGGTTTCTGGTTTCAGATTCACTTATGCTGGCTGAAGGGTGGGAACGCTTAGGGCCAAGACTGGAAGCCTGGTGGCTGTGAGGGCCTGCTGCTGGGTGCGCAGCTTGGATGTGCGTCATCATTGCAGAAATGGGCAGAAAACCATCTATCGAGACATTCTAGTCCTAGACTCCCTAGTCCCAGCTTATCTTGGGGATGGTGTGGATTTCGAATGCAGAAAGTCATTTCAGCTCTCAACTCAGCAAGAGGTCTTCTTTGCCATCCTAGTCCTGGTGGGACTTGCAAACCCTCCTGCCAGCACCTTCATGGCCTCAGCCTGGGCCTGCTGGGAACGCCTCACCCGTGAACCCCTGTGCTTCCTCTCCTTGCCATCCACATAGGAGGATTGAAGCTTATTGGGGTCCTGGCTGCCAGCTGTTCATCCTGTCTGTGTGCAGAGGGGTTGCACAGGCACAGCCGACCCAGTCCAGCGGCCTGGGCTTCAAGTGGACAAGCTTAGCTTTCTTCCCTCTGGATGGGAGAGCTGTTTTAGAAACTGGGGTGGCCCTGGGGTCCCTGGCAGCTAGGAAGGGAGAAGGGCCCGGATGCTCCACATCCAGTTTGTGGAGGAAAGGCCTCTTTTAGCAGGACTTCATTGAGTCCCCTCTCCGTCTGGACTCAGTTGGCCAAAGCTCAGATGTCAGGGCTAGGACTGCTCACTTCCCAGTGAGAAGCCACCAGTGCTTGTCCTGACCTCGAGGAGAGGCCTCCCCAAATGGAGCTGGGAGCCCCTGAGTGCCAGCTCCGTCCTCCCACCTCAGCCTGGCTATTGGTAATTGGAAAAGAAGCAGACAGACACCCTTCTGCTATCTCCCCCCAACCCACCCCAGAACGTTTACTTCCTTAATCACTGTTAAACAATTAGCAAATGGCTCATTTATGTCTAGCCGCAAAAGAGAGGCAGAGTTAAGAACCGCTGTGGAGGAAAATGTTTCTCCTCTGTTCTGAGTGTGCACACACGAGGGAGGGGGAGAGGGGGAGCTTGCTTTACAGGCTTGCCATTTCTTTCAACATATTGTCGCTGCAGATTATATTATTTTCAGAGTCATCTTAATAGTTTCCAACAATTGCTACCAAGTAAAGGTCATGTTTGAAGTTCTTGGCAAATGGAGTCTCTGTTGGCCGGCATTTCCCGTGCACAGGCTGTTTGGAGGGTTAGAGCATTCCAGAATGTGCACTGTAAGACTCTGCATGATAGCGTTGAGCTCACTGCCTCTTCCCGATCTCCGCCAGGCTCCTGGGGCCCTGTAACCAGGACAGGCATGAGACCTTTTTAGGTACAACAACTCTTTTTTGTTTTGCAACAGAGTGGAGAGTGTGAGTATTTTGGGGGTGTTTTTGATAGCCCTGTCTCCACAGAACCTGCTGGATGAGGACTGTCTACATTGCCAATAGCTTGTTGGTGAGGGCCTTGGTTCTGGCTGAGCAGAAAGTCAGAGGATGGGCAACGAAAGATGGCAGGCTTGTGTTTACCTGTTCTGTGCCTTGAGGAACTGGAACACAGTGGCAGTAGTATTGGCCCAAGGAAAAGAGGACAATAGCAATTAGGGGAGCCATTGGATGTGCCCAATTGGTGGCCCTGTGGAGGGATAAGAATGGTTAAAAATCCCAGCCTCATCCCCGTGTGCTGTCAGGTAGCAGCAGGGGGAGAACGCAGTGGTGTGTCTGTGGACCACGTGGATGCCAGCGGTCTGTGGAGGGGTTCCTGTGGTAGGTTTTCTGTTGTTTTGATTTTCTGTTTCTCAGAGAAAGCCAGCAAAACAGATTTTATGACTTTGGACGAAGAGTCCATGGGTCTAACCAACTCTCAGGGGTTGTGTTTTACATGTTAAACAGTTTAAGATTCGGGGACACATCTCCTAGGGCAGGTGCCCCCAACTTTGCCTTTTCCATTCAGGCCTCATTCATTCTCACCCTCCTTTCCTCGGTCAGGAGCAGTCAAGTATCACTTAGAATGAGAGCTGGAATTCAACTCTCGGTTTCAGTAGAATTCTTGCTCTAGTTTTGTTATCTTCCCCACTTCTCCTTCACAGGGTTTTGGAAGAAGCAAGTATGAATAATACGTAAACTAATGATTGTGTCTATTTAGGAGACAGGGTCTGATTGCTGCAACAAAACCCCCATGAAACAGAGGCTTAAACAGGATGAGGTCTTACTTCTCTCCCGCGCAAACATTCCAAAGCTAGGCAGCCCGGGGCAGGTCGCTGACCAGGATCCTTTCAGCTTGTTGCTCTTTCTCAGCAAATGGAATTGTTGAGGGTCTGCATCTGGCATCCAAGGTGGCTGCTGTGCCCCATCCAGAAAGGAGGAAGAAAGAATGGGGGCACAATTCAGAAGTCACCAGTGTGCTGTTGGATGCAACTTCATCGCGAGGCTCCATGAGGGTGCAAAGAGGTCTGGGAAATGTAGTTTTTATTCCAAGCAGCTCTATGCCTAGCTAAAATTTGAACATTAAATAATCAAAGGAAGGATAGAGTGGATAGTGGGGTTACCGATCAGTCTCTATCCTGGTGATATTTTGAATAATCCTAATCACTACAAGAACAACAACAAAACAATAGCACTTAATTATTAAATAGGTATCAAGTACCATGACCTTGTACTAAGAGCCATAGTATTGTACTTCTCTTTCTCCATCCAGTTTCCACAACAAACCTATGAGGTCGTACTTTTATTAGTCCCAAATTAAAGATCCAATCATTGAAGCTGGAAAACTTTTCCAAGGGTGGCATAGCTCTTAAGCAGCAGGCAGATCCTTGAACTCGGGTCTAACTCTTGAGGCAGTCTTCGATGAATGGGAAGCCGTCTGAAAAGTAATGTAAAGTAGCAGCTGTATCATCAGGACCCTTTTGATTTCGAGTGACAGAACATAACTTACACTCTGCCTAATCCCCAGATGAAAATTTTCTGCCATATAAGGCTGGAAGCATACTGGGGTAGGCAGACCTCAGAGAAAGAAGAGGAAATTCAGTGTTGACAACATTGCATTTCCTTCTGTCTCTCTTTGTCTATATCTGCTTGGCTTCATTCCGCAAAGAGGCTTTCTCCCCTTGGCAGAATATAGGGGAATTTTGACAGCCCCGGATTCATTTCTTCTCCGCCTCGAAACTTGAAAGGCATTTGCCAGTGTCTCTGCTTCACCCCAGGGAAGGATTCCACCGTGGCTTTCCGAGTCCTATGTCCATCCTTTAATCAAATGCCGGGTCACGTGACCTTCTTCCTCCCTCCCGTTCACTAGGATCAAGGGTAGTATTTTTTTTTCAGAGGAGAGGGAGGGCAAGATTATTTTCTGGATTGAGGGAAATTTAAAAAGCAGTGTACTACATAATCATCTCCTAAAATGTCAAATAGAAACTCATTAAAGGCTTTGGCTAAATGACACTAGCTTGAGCCCATAAGAATATATTAAGGCCATCTAGGTTTCTGTGAATGACAGGCGGAGATGGGTGTCTAAGCCAAGTCCATACCAGACATGTTAGTTAGCCAGTTAAAGAGAAAGTTCATGCAAAATAGAGTCAATTCAGCATGATTTTAACTCCGGATTCTTTTCAACCATTTGGCCTAATGTTGTAATCCTTCCTTCTGATCTTGTGGCACATCTGTCCTCAGTTATATTAAGCATTTATTTCTTCTTGGAACATGCCAAGATAACACGGGCTTTTTGGCTCCGGAGGATAAACTTTCAGGCAAAATGGTTATTGTGACATTTTCAGGAAGCACAGATGTTCAAACACCGTCCGTGGTGAAAACGCATCCACAGAATTTACACAGACTACTTCCACATGCAGATTAGTTATGAAGTTACAGCAGAAGGAAGCAATTCAGCTAATTATTTTACTACTTATTTCTATGTTCTATATGCAAACATGCATTTAACCAAGATGGGAAGAATAGGTATTCATTTCTGCTTCTCAAATGCCCTGAATAGGATGCCATGTAATTAGTTAACGCTTTTGTTAAAAACATATTAGGAAGAATAACCTTCTTGTTGTCGGTTCTCTTGAATGCACAATTAAACCATTTGATAAAGCAATTACCTGAACACAATTATGTTCATCCTCACTCCATCAGGAGATGAAATTAAGGATTAGGTAAAATTGCAAAGCTCATGAGATCTCTGCCAACCCTTTCCTTAGAAGACAGGAAGGTCCCTGGCCAGTGTGAATCTGCACAGTGCTATAAATCTAATTAAATCATTACAAAACAACTTTAATTAACTTCACAATAGTACTGCTTTTCTTCTTCCTTAAAAGAAACAAACAAAATATTCCCTGTTGGTGTGCTGTCAGTTGGGCTTCTATACCACATGTTCCAAGAGAACAGTGGAGCCCCATACAGGGGTAATGCTCCTAGAAACTGCTCTCATTGTCTGAGTCTTAGGCTAGTACCATCTCAGGCTAGCTGGTATGTCACGTGAGGGAGTGAGGTAGGTTAGAGTTTAGCATGAAGCGATGCCATAGCCGCATGTCAAGGGAAATGGCTTTAATGACGCTATTGCTTTCACCAAAGCAAGTTGTTGGGGTTTTCCCCTTTCTGAACCCAAATGGAGCAGTCCTGCACGTTTACATACAGTTGTATGGAACAGAAATGCCTCATCCTCTTGTCAAGGATCTTTCTTGAGATGCTAGCTTTTGTTCAGTACTGTGCTTAGAACACCAGACTTCAACATCAGGGAAGACCCTATGTCCAAAAGAGCAACTTTCCTAAGTTCTTATCCAAAGGTACTGAGGACTGCTTTGAGACCCACCTCTCTGCAAAGGCTGGCTGTGTCCAGATGAGAGACTAGGGGCTACAGGAACCCGGAGACCTGGACTAGACAGGTCAGATGGAGCACATGATAAGGGCTTGTTTGCTTTCTCCTCTCCTAGTAGAGAGATCAAAAGATACTGCTGGGCGTCAGCATGGATGGGATGCCCCAAAGTTGGTACCGAGCCAGGTCTCCTACACCTGTCATGTTATGATCCGTGTTTCCTGCTGGCAGCTCTCTAGAAGAGCCGCCTTAACCCTCTGGTGAGCACACCAACATCCCACCCAATTCCCTGGCACCTAAAAAGCAAGATAGAGGTGGAATAGAGAGGATGCCTCCTTTGTTTTTGTTTGCTGGTTTGGTTGCTTGGTTTGTGTTGTGTTGTGTTTTTGGTTTTTTTCTTTTTTTGCCTTTTAACGTACATGAGAAGATAGAAGGGATTCGGCCCCCTCCTACCCACTTCTACCCCCTCCAGGAAGGGAATAACCATATTCCTGAGAGTTCGGCTGTGAGGCTCAGCCTAAACATCTCAGTGAAGCTTCTGTGAGTCCTTCATGCTACGTCCAGCCATTTCTTTCTTCTGAGCTCCAGTAGCACTGGGTCTACACTCCTGCGGGCATATTTGTTATACTGTCTTGGCATCGTTCATAGGTAAGTGTATGTCTAGCCCCTTGATGAGCTGGAAAGCCTGAAAACTCTGACACAGAGCCCCTTGATAGAATATCCTTTTAAACAGCTGAATTTATAAGATGTAAGGGAGATCCCTAGGATGTCCTCAGTGGATCCTGACCACTGCCTTGGGACTCCTGGGGCATTGGATGGTAGCTGGTTGCATCAAGAGTTTTTAGGGGTCACAGCTTACCTGCAGACTGGAAACAATGCTATAAGTTCTTACAAGGTGGGAAATTGGAGGTGAGACCCCCACACGCAAATCTAAAAGCTTACCCTGAATTGAAGGGTGGGCTTGATTTAAAAAGAAAAAAAAAATACCTACCTATTGATAAATTCAAATAGCAAGAACACATGTCAATTTCAGCCCAGATTCCGGTTTGAGAAAGAAAAGATCTCCCGTAAAACCTTGAAAGAAAGAACCCGCATTCGTTCCTATAGGCCAGGCTAGCACACCAAACATTTCATGACAAATCTAAGACACAGATGTACATCAGTCCAAGTCCTGTGGTGTACTGGGTAGATGGTGACCTGAGGATGGGGTTGCCATTTACATACCTGGTATGGGATCAAAAACCCAAAGCTAGTTAATTGACTTAAAGCAGTCTTGTGTGGGAATGCACAGAGGTTCCTGCAGGAGTAAATGGTCTCTGGGGGGCTGGGCCATCAGCTCCAGCTTCACAGGAGTCCCTCAAAATCCTGCCAGACAGGACTCATAATTCTTTAAACCTAGAGTGAAGTAAGCCACCAGGAACAAGGGGTCGCTCAGACAGTAAACTATAGAATTCGACCCCCAGGAACTTGAGAGGTGGATTTGCATGTAAAATCAATACACATGTTCAGAATGTTTAAATAAAAATAGGACAGTTTAAAACTTAAGCACTGAATTCTCTGATACCAGAAAATGTCCACTCTAAAAGGGAGGAACGGAATGATTAAAAATATATTTTAATGAAGGAAACACATGAAAACCCCTTTACCATGGGAAAGAAACCAAGGCTTCGGCTCCTTATTCTAAATTTCACAATTAAAAACAAGCAATTGGACAGATATTATTTCTGTAGAAATCATATTTCAGAGTAACCCTAAAGCTTTGCTCAATAGGGGAAAATTCTTCACAGGAGACGTGCAGGTAATAAAAGCAGGAGAAATTACAGAATTAGAAAATCACCATTTTTCAGCCTCCAGTGGTACAGGCGATGTTGGCGATGATCAGGTGTGGGTGACACCATTAAACAACAGGTAGGTAATGAGCTTCAGGCTATTAAGTCCTGAGCCTTCAGAGGGATCACAGAATCCCTGAAACTGGCAACTGGCATTGTTTGTCTTGTGACATCTTGTGGTTGGATGGGGGCCTCCCAGGTCTATGGAGTATTTTTGCCAAAAGAAGTTAAACTTACGTCTAGTGAAGTCTCCAGGGCTACCTTCTGTTTACAAGATGTGCTAGATGAAGGAATGAGTTCAAGGAGGCCCCGCAGAGTCACACAGATGAATTCAGAACCTGAGTTGTTCGGGGAGCCAGAAAATGGAGTCCTTTAGTGCCTAAGAAAAAGAAGAAGTGGGACACACAGCTGCCCAATGTTCGTCCACACTGCTTGAACCCGAAGAGAAACACGCCAGCAAAATAGTAAAGGGGAAGGGTGTTTGGGGGACTCTTAGGAAAACTGATTAGGAAGGGGGAATGGGATAGGATAGTAGCATTGCTGTTGAGTAAGAAAAACCCACAGTTTGTTTGTTTCATAAAGATTTTATCAGAGAGAGAGAGTATACAGGCAGAGTGGCAGGGAGAGGCAGAGAGAAGCAGGCTCCCTGCTGAGCAAGGAGCCGATGGAGGACTCGATCCCAGAACCCTGGGATGATGACCTGAGCGAAGGCAGAGGCTTTAACCCACTGAGCCAGCCAGGCGCCCCCAAAACCCACAGTTTTAAAAGAGATACACTGTGAAGAACCTGGAGGGTTTGCCATAAAATAATTTAGCAAGGAAGGGGGGAAAGGAGGAAGAAGAGAAGAGATGAGATCAAGGCTGTGTTGCCAAGTCTTAAAAACTGTTCAGCTGAGATTATGGAGACCCATTGCGCTAATTTCCCTACTTTGGCCTATATTGAAAATTTTTCGTAAGTTAAAAAAAAATGCAGTCTTTGAGGGGAGAAACGATCTCCTGTTAATCTTACCGCCAATGCTGAACACATGAAATTAATATTAGCAAGAGGAAGGAAGCTATGGGTGCAGAACAGTGTTAGGAAAAACCAAAGTGATAAATTTGCAAAACTATAAAAATACATACCTTCCTAGACTTAAATACGAACCTTTAAACTATAAAACTTCTAGTTTTTTTTTTTCTAGGAAACAATAGAAGAATCTTTATGGCCTTGGATTAGGAAAATATTTCTTACATACAACACCAGAGGAGTGTTGCCTAAAATATAAAAAGGATAAATATTTTTCATTTCTGCCTTCAAAAGACACTGTTAAGGGAATGAAAAAAATGCAACCACAGCCTAGTACTAAACACTCTCACATCGTGTGTCTGGGGTAGGACTTGCGTCCAGCGTATATAAAGAGCTAAATTCAATAATAAGTAATCAAACCACCTAATAAAAATGGGGAGAAGGTCTGAGCAGGCATTTCATCAGAGAAGATAGGTGGATGGTACACAAGCCCATAAAAGATGTTCAAAACTGTTGTCATCGAGGAAATGCAAATTACAACCACAGCGAGCTCCCACGACCCTGGAGTGTCTGAAATTAAAAAGACTGATCAGTTCATATGCCGGCACAGAAGTGGAGGAACCGGTACTCTCCTGTGTTGCTGGTAGGAATGCACGATGGTGTGGGAAACCATCTGCATGTTGGTCTGGAAAACATGTGGGAAGTTTCTTCAAGTGTCATGTAGTTAGATGATCTGGCTATTGTAATTGTAGGTCTCCACCCCAGAGAGGGCAAGTATATGTGCCCAGAAGTAGTTGTTCACACATGCTCATAACACCTTTATTTGTAACAGCCAGAAACCGCAAATAACCCCAACACCTGTCGAGGGTCTACGTGAGCAAATGGGGGTGCATGGCTACAACTGCATGCTAAGCAGAGATAAAAAGGAGTAAACTCCTGATACATGGAACAACATGAATAAATAATAAAATAATTGGGCCAAGTGAAAGCCAGTCCAAAACCAGTGCTTACTATTTGAGGACATTAATAGGAACCTCTGAAAATGCAAGCTAGTTTGTAATGACAGAAAGCAGATCTTTCTGTTGAGACGGGGGGCCGGGGGGGGAGGGGCAGGATTACAGAGGGGCAGAAGAACCTTCTGGGGATGATGGATGGATATGTTGACGATCCTGATTCCAGTGAAGGTTTTCTCTGTGTGTATTTATATTTATCTAAACTCATCAGATGGGACACCTTAAATATGTATGGTTGACTGTGTGCCGGCTGGGCCTCAGTAACCGCTGTCCAAAAAGTTCTTTTTTTTTTTTTTTAAGATTTTATTTATTTATATGACAGAAACCACAAGTAGGCAGAGAGAGAGGAAGGGAAGCAGGCTCCCCGCTGAGCAGAGAGCCCGATGTGGGGCTCGATCCCAGGACTCTGGGATCATGACCCGAGCCAAAGGCAGAGGCTTTAACCCACTGAGCCACCCAGGTGCCCCGGAGAGAAAGTTCTTAAGAAGACGACTGTACGTGTGGAGTAAGTCTGCGGTCTCACATGTTCATCCACTTTGCCACAGGGGTTCTGGGTGTTTGTCTTGACTGGTGCTGGTCCTCCCGCACCATCCCCCCTGACTTGGTAGCCTCAGCTAGGCTGAGTGATAATGTCAGAAGAGAGAGTTGGCTCTGTCCAGAGGTTTGCCGGTGAAGCATTGAAAGATAAAAAGACGCGAGTTACTCTAACACTCCATCACTTTGGATGCTTCTTTCCTGGAGAATTCTCTGCACTTGAAGTGTGCCCTGGATGGTCACATCCCTGGGGATACAGAGCCCGGGGCTCATTTGCTGCGTTGCCTTTCTGCCCCTAATCGAGATGCAGAGGTCTCAGGAAACTCTGAGCAGTAGCCAGAAGAGCAACTCTGGGAGCGGCTGGGATGGTGGAAGACGGGTGTCCTGGGGCTCCCCCTGGAGCCTGCAGACCGAGTGGCCTTTTAGGGAAAGCCTGCTTGGGTCAGAGGGATGATTAGGTTCACTGCGTGGCCAAAAGAAACCACGCCAAGTGCGTAAATGCCTAAGAGATGAGAACCAGTGGTCAGTGCAGGTGAGGGGAAAGATGACAGGGGACCTGGCCGCCGTGACTGATACAACACTGCCATCGGTCCTGTAGGAGACAGGGAAACAAGGGAGGTGGTGCCTCTGAGGGCTGCGTGCTTAGGAGAGGGGCACCCTCAGTCTTCTGTCTCTGCAACTGTTCAGCTCCGTTCACTGATTCCTATCTCAGACCCCCAAGCGTGCAGAGGTGGAGAGCCCACAGAGTTTTCTGGGCCAGCCTTGGACCCTCTTCTGGGGGGGCTCCTCCACTCATCGGACATACCGCTGTGTACCAGAACCCTGCCAGACGTGGGTTCTGTCCCCGGGTTGTTTCCTGATTTGGGGGAAGATAGATGGTAAACAGTGAGGGTTTCCTAGGTCAGCCAGGGGAGGGGTGTGGGGGGGGCATGGGCGGGGCAAGGTGCTGTGACTGAGGATGGAGGGAAGATTCATGCATCATTGTCTCGGTTAAGCTCTTGTCTGGTGGGGCTGGACAGCATAGGCTCAAATCCCAGGTTAGTTTGTAAGCCGCGACCTTGAACAAATTCTGGAGCCTCTTGGTGCCCCGGTTTTCCTGGGCACAAAATGGAAACAAGGACACCTACTTCAAAGAGTTTTTGCAAAGGTTCAATCAGTGATTGCTTAGTAAATTCTTAGAATGGTATCTGACACATAGAAAAGCCGTCTGTAAATATTATGTGCCCCTTCCCAAAGGAAGTCGGGGGACTTGCTCTAGAAAACCTGTCCTCCATCTGGCCACGATCTTCTGCACCCCAGTGGAAAAGACCTCTAGCTTTTACATCATACTTGACGCCATCTTCCTGTGGTCTTGAGCAGGAGGGATGGCTCCACGTTCTGATGGAGGCGGTCATGGTGAGAACAGTAGCAGGCTTCTTTAGGGGAGGGCATCCTCTTTATCAAGCAGCGACTGGCGCAAGGATTTTCCTGCTCACTGTTGATCTCTTGGCAGCGCCCAGCATGGTAGATGCTTGGCCTGTTGGCATGAAATGGCTCTTGGGTCCATTCTCCCTCATCGCACTGATGGGCGGTGAACACCAAGCTGCAGCCCGTTCATGGTGGGCCTGAGCTGAGACCGTCTTACTGAGCTGGTGGGATGGTGCGGAGGTGGTGGCAAGTGGGCAAAGACCCTGCAGCCTTGCAGGTGGGAATGTTCTCTGCACTCTCCCCACTGCGCTCCACTCACCCTGACATCATCTCATCCCCTTGCCACTGTTGGTTCATTTGTCAAAGGCTTGCTGAGCCCCTCTGAGACACTCCGTACGTGTGCAGATTGCCAATGCAGGCAGACAGAGCTGGCTGCCCTTTCTAGGGTTTGGGAGTAGCTCTGCTGGGTTTGGTAAACCAAGGTTCCTGTATCTCTGAGGCAGGATGCTGTTGGAGGACTGAGTGACGGCAGCTTTGGCCATGGCCTGAGCATTCCTGGGATGGAGGGAGTGGACGGAAATGTGACCCTAACCCCACCTGCCACATAGGCGAGGGGAGCATTCAATGGTCTGCTTCTTCCTGGAAGGCTCCCCACTCTAAGGTTCTCAACAAAAGCAACCCCTCCAGTCACATGGCCAGAGACACGTGGCCTGCTCCAGAGTCCCTCTCCTGGGGCCACCTTTATGTCCTCTGACCTGAGCATTATACTCCAGGCCCCCTTGGCAGAGCTGACCACTTACACGTGATCTACACCAGTAGCAGTGCCCATCCCACACCGTGTATCAACCATGTGCCCACTCGCCAGGCTACACGTCCCCTGACGTGATGAGATCACACTTCATTCTCACACCAGCCCTTTCAGATGGATGCTAGTACTCAACCCCTGCTTGGAAGAAGGAGGAGAGAGAGTCTCAGCTGTTCACCCTGCTGTGGTCCCTCAGCTCCGAAGCGGAGAAGCCAGGCTTCACCAGAGAGTCATTGCGATGACTTGGGAAGTCCAGACGGTCCTAATAGCAACACCACTGGAGTCAGTCAAATAGAACTGACTGGCTCAGAGTAATCTGGGGCAGAATTCAATTAGTCCCCCCCCAAATCAGATCTTAATTAAAGAAGTTTCTTTCTTCTTAACTTGGAGAAAATACTATGGCTCTAGTCCGAGGATCCGTGAATCCTGTGTTGGAAATTAAATGTAAATAATGGCCTGGGCTGGCTCATGGATTTCTTCAGCACGACTGTGCTGCCATCAGTGATTTGGTTTTCAAGTGTCCTGAGTGGCCCCTTTTCCTGAGGAGTTGAACTGTTCCCTCACATTGGCGTCCGCATTCATACCCCCCCACCACCACTTCTGCAGACCCTTTCATTCCTGGACTGTGATTGGATGACCCAGTCTCAGCTTGGAGACCTGACTGGGGTGTGTGGGTGTTGGTGGTCTGCCGCGGAGAGCTCGGTCTCCGTGGATGACAGGTGACCCCACTGACATTGCCTCTGTGTGACGTTCTCTCCCTGCTCTGAAGTGGTCGTCATGGAAACATGTTTTTGTTTGGCCTTGGCGATGGGCTGTTATTTTATTATAGGCACGTGGGAAGAGTGGAGTGCCCACCCAGAGAAAAGGAGCACAGCTTGTGACTGCCCAGTTTCGGGGGCTGCCACAAATAGTCAGGGGCTGAGGATGAGGTGGGTCTTGGGGTCCCCCTGGGGCCACCCTGTCCACACTTCCCCATTATTGTGTCACATAAACAAAGAGCTTCTGTCACATACCTCAGTGTTAACAGCCTCCCCAGTCCCAATCTCTGGGGGGGGGGGGTTCCCCTCTTCTCAGTGAGAGTGTGCCTCCTCCCTCCCATCCACCCCTCACCCTGCCAGGTCCTTGGGTAGTGCCAGGAACTGGTACTGTTGGGGAGGGAGTAAGGGTTCCTGAGGTTACTTGGTTTTCACAGCTCACAGGTTTTCTTGATTGCATGTTTTGTAGATCCACATTTTTATCCCTGTAGCTGTCATTTTTCTTGACCTGCTATTTCAGTCACTCAAAACAGTATGACTGTATTGCGTTGGAATTTCTCAGGCTCTTTTCCTTCATGAAGTTTTCATCAACCTGGGGAGAATAATAGCTAATGATAAGAATGGGGGAACCACAGCTCTCGCCGGTGGGCAGGCCTGGCTGTCAGGAATGGGGCCAGCCAGCCCGAGCCCAGCACTGGCCATGCACCTGCTGCTTCCCGTCCTCTCAGAGCCTTGCCACCCTGGGGTCAGTCAGTTTTGGTCTCAGAAGAACCGAGCATCACAAATGGGTTGTTTCCTTACCTAAGATCCTACAGCCGTCAGTATTGGAGTTGGATCTGAACCTAGATGGAGCAGAACCCCTACAGTTCTAGGGTTTTTCAGTCCTCAAAGTTCTTGAAGTATTCAGATGCACTGGTTTAATGGCCGTGAACATGAACAGTGTGGTGTGTTGACAGAATGGCATTTGAATGGCGTGCTAGGACTGTTCCCCCAGATGTGTGATTGGTGTCTCCCATTCAGTGTGGCCCAAACAGATGATTGTCTTCATTGCCCATGGTCCCTCTAGAGCTGCTGTGACTCCACTCTCCACCCAGGGACCTCACACCCCAAAACTCAGAGTCCTCCTGGGCTTGTCATTTTTTCCCATCCTCTTCAGCCACTCTGTTAGCAAGCCTTGTCCTCTTCATCTGCAGACAGTAGCATGATTATCAATGATACTCCCATGACACTCTTAACCCTGTTGTCTTGTACCTGGGCCACTGCTCAGCCTTCTCACTGGTGTCTCTGTTTCCGGTACTGTTCCCTGGGGTGTATTGGTTCCTCACAGAGCAGCTGAGCAAACATTTGAAACACCTGTGTGTTTCCCATCACCTGTAGAATGATGTCTAAAATCCTTACCCTGCCCCCCCAGGTCTGCCGTGATCTGGCCTCTGTCAAACCATATTTTACCTTGTCTCTCTGTCCATCTCTCTCTCTGGCCACCTTGATGTGCATTTCTCCCCCTGGCATGCTGAACTTGTCCCACATCAGGGATTTTGTACATGCCATTCCTTCTACCTGAGTGCTCTTCCCCCAGTACGTCACATGGCTGCTATTCTGTCATCATTCACATCTTAGCTGGAAGGTCCCCTCCTCTGAGAAGCCCTCTCTGACTCCCACACCACAGAGCCAGCTTCACCATCACTTACTTTCTAATCCATTGCTCTGCTTTCTTCGGGCCAATTACCTGTGTCTGCGATCATCTTATTTCACTTGTGCCTCCAGACTGTATGCTCCGTGAAGGCAGGGCCCATGTCTGTCTTGTTTCCTGCCCGGTTTCTAGAATAACATGTAACTTATGGGAGGGGCTCAGTAAATATCTGTGAATGAAAAATTTGATGATAGAATGAGTATAAAGTTCTTAAAATGTGCTGAAGTGGCTTCAGAGTACAGCCCCACACTTCTTCCAGTCCAGAAGCTCTTGGGGCTGGGGGATGATTCTGCCCTTCTGCCCACTGACGAGGATGACAGCTTCTCCAAATGGACCTCTGGGAGCCTGGGGAGACAGGTAGAGCACAGAATCATGATGCTAAACACAGAAATGCCATTGACTGTCCAGACACTGACATGTGTGCATATCAGATGTCATTGTAGTGACAGATGTGCATGTTTGAATGAGATAGGAGAGCTGGATGCGAGTGACCAGTACTGCGTCCATCCATCTGTTCCTCTGTCTCTCCTCTCATTCATCAGGAATGAACTGGGTGCTTGTTCCTCTCTAGGCATTGCTGATGGAAAAATACATTAGGCAAAGTCCCTGCCCTCATAGACTTGCCATCTCAGAAGGGGAGATGGAAAGTCCTGTGTTGTTCAGTGGTTTCATAAAGATGGGCCTGTGCAGAGCAACAGGTGGGCATACAGGAGGGCTTTATACCTCACCCAGAAAGTGAGGGAGGGTCTCCTGAGCACGTGAGAGCTGAGCTGCAAATGAGAAATGTGAGGGATGTTGGCAGAGGTTGGAGTGAGCCCCTCAAGGGCCCCCCTCCTTTCACACAACCACAGCAAACTCCTCCTCACCCTCCAGATCCCAGCTTTAGGTCACACCCTCATGAATGCCTTCTCCAACGCCCTCTACATGGTCAGGCCCCTTGTCAAACATCTCAGCAGGACCAGATGCATTTTATGCTTGGCAGTCACCACAGTTAAGGCCTAATTTTGTATTTGTAAGTTCCCTTCATTAATAGCTCTGTCCCCCAGTAAACTATGAGTAACTTAGATTGGGCACTGAGCTTATTTTTGGCTCACTGGTTCATCCCAGCAGCTTACATGACACCTTGTACGGGGGAATGACTCAGTTGACACTCGTGTATTGAACATAGGTGGGTGGGGAAGCGGGAGAGAGGAGCCCAGAGAGGTGAGCAGGGCACATTGTGAAGGTGTCCACGTGGCCTCCTGATGGACTTGACAGGAGAATAATGGGAATGCGAGTTTATTGCTCTCTAAGGATGGATGTGATTGAGTACTCTGGGGACTCTTTTTTTTATCATCCTGGACAGAATGGCTTTGTGAGCAAATGTCATCGAATGTAAAAAATCTCCAAGGACAAAAGAACTCCCGTTTCTGGAACTCTCCGTCCTGGAGGAAAGACTTCAGTTCACCATTTACTATAGCTGTGCCTTCATGCCAGCCTTTGTGTCCAGCCCTGGGAAGGACAAAGGTGAACAGTTCAGGGCCTCTCCCTGGTGGGGATCTGCATCTGGACGGCAGGGTCCATCTGGGATGCTCCAGCAGTGAGCTGCAGATATAGAGGAAGGCTCAGAAGGCCCAGGAGCCAGCGGGACCCAGAAATGAGTGTAAACGTGGCCGTCCAGAGAACTGATATTTTTATTTGCCCCTATTTGGAAACCAAGACATAAACATAGAGACTGCCAGTGGGCCCATGTCTCAGTGGAGATGTGAACAGGCCCTTTCCAAGGACAGCCTAGGGCGTGTGGCTGCCCAGTATTGATGCTTTTTATGAAGGGAATGTTTCTGAGTCTCACCTACAGCGAGGGTTTTATTATTTCCATTTAGGAGAACCCTTGGGAGTATCGTCTTGCGCTGGCTTGGCGCTGTTTTGCTAGCCCCCTTCCTTCATGTTCCTGGCACCTTCTGCAGTGCCTACAGCTAGCAGGCGCTCCGTAAATGGTGGTGGCAAGAGGGGTGGAGTTGAGAAGCCCCCGTCCTTGAGAGAGAGGAAATGACTTACAGTCTACCAAGTTCAAAGGTGGAGTCCTCAAACACAATGAGGATTCCTCCATGCACCCTGTACGGCCAACTCCACCATCCCTGTCCCCTGTGTCTCTGCTACTTTTTGCCTCTTGGCCCCAGAACACAGAAGGGTGGGAAGGGAATGTGAGGCTCCATTTCCGTTGTTCTTGTGTTGCCTTTTCCCCGTGACTTGACTCGGTTCCACGGCTGCATAGGCATGTAAGGCGCTGAAGGCGGAGGTAGACAGGGATCTGAAACTGAGCGCGAGAGTACTGCAAGAAAGAGAAACCGCTTCATGGTGACAGGTGCCTGAAAGTCTCCGGAGAATCAAGCCGCTTCTTGTCAAAGCCCCTTGCCTGAAAGCCCAGGGGAACGAAGGGATTTTCCTTTTTCAAAATGCGCCTGTTTTGTTTGTGCTATGACCCGTTTTCCTCTTCCAGCTTGGGGACCATGGGGCGTTGGAGAGGCCTTTCCTGCTTTCGAGATGAAACTCTGCACAGCATCTGAACTTCACTGAAGCTGCTCTTCCGTTAACTTCCAGCAGCAAAAATATGTGCTGTGTTTTTGGATCCCTGTGCCTGGCTGTGCCTTGGAGAGTGTGGAGACAGGGTGGACATGGTGCCTGCCCTCTAGAAGGTGGCACTTTCAGCTGCCACGTACTTGGACCAAATGTCCCCAAGCAGTCTGTATGTATTCTAGAAGCCTGCCATACACACAGGGAGGAAGGCCTGGAGATGGCCAGAGTCAGGGGCCAGTGGTTCAGCTTCTTTCTTGCAGACCAGGATAGCAGAGGTGCTCTGAGGTAGAGAAGAGAGCTGGGACTCTTCTCCCATTGTGTCGTGTCTCCACGGATGTGTTTGTTGGCTAATTGCTTCTCTGGGAGAAGTTTGGAAATTACACAGCAATTTGGTTGACAAAAGGATGAACTTCAAATTGCTGTTCTGCAAAAAAAAAAAAAAAAAAAAAAAAAAAACCAACCCGTTGTGTTCTTGAGGCAAACTCAACCCTTTTTCATTGAAATGGAATCTTAAAACTGGCAGCTTGTCTCACGTGGGATTTGCACATTTTGTTAGAGAAACTATCACTTCTGTTTCTGTTGTTCTAAGTGAGGGACCATTTCCAAGTTGACTCCATTTCTCCATGGATCCCCAACCAAGTCAGTGAGTGAACAATGGCTAGCACCCAGTGTTAGACCCAGGGCTTAGCTCCCAGCCCATTATCTGGGGAGTAGAATGCTCCAGCCTGCTCCGAGCCTCTGTCACATTCCTTTGTCACCACTTGGGTGTATTTCAGAAGATGTCCTTCTTTTCCTTATTGCAGCTCAAACCGTAGAGCAATCTTTTGTGGCTACTGAGCTCTCTAGCCAAGGACTTAACCAAGTGTCTTCAGAAATGAGGTTTTAAAAGCTTATTCTCAATTTCTGAACCTATTTTCCCCCTAAAAATTAGTGTAGGTTTGGATATTTTTGTCTCAGGGTGAGATGATGCATCTGATGGGACTTTGGAATTGAGTGGACATCCGAGTTCAGTGGAGAATGTCTCTTGACAAAAGCCTCCTCTGCTTCATGGTTTCTAGAGGTCAGCCCCTGGGGCTCTTGTTGACTGCAGTCACAAGCAGATGGGCCAACGAGGTCACTTAGGAGGCCCTGAGAGGCAGTAGCCTAGATCTCCAGGCCCCGGGTATGAAGGAGACCTTGTTGGTGGCACACTGCCCACAGGTCACTGACACCAAGGTCCTTCTGCTATCACATTGTAGCAGGTGTGGGAGAATGAGGACGGTGGCCACATCCTAGGAATTAAGCTGTTGACCACTAGGGTTAGTGTATCCAGTAGGAGGCATGGGCTGTTACTACAGTTTTGACTCTGGAAGCCTAAAGGCATTTCTACTTGCCTTCCCCAGCAGAGCCAACAGAAAATTAGAAGCAGCTGTTGAGGTAGAGCGACTTTGAAGGTTTTTGGTTTTATGTTCTTCCAGTTTGAGAGCGAGTGTCAAGGCTTTGATGCTCATGAGCAGGGACAAGCAGGGAGATGGGAGACCCGGAGGGGTGGTGATGGGCTGGCTCTGTCAGGAGCAGACCCACTCATCATCTCTCTGTTCCTGCATTTTTGTGTTAGCTCCTCATTTCTGTCCCGCGTGGTTTGGTGGTGCAGCCTGCTGGCCAAGGTCAGGGTGTTTTTCCTGTTATCCTTTCCAGGTGCATAGCCTGCGCTTCTCTTCTGGTGGAGCCTGTGGCTTCTCGTGGCTCCTTATGACAAAAATGGGCTGTAGCTTGTGTTCTAAGCCTCTTTCCTGATCTCCGTCTTTGCTCCTGGTCTCCCCCATGCCTTGCTCTTTCCATGTCTTCAGAACCTTGCACCAAGTTGCTTGGCCACCAAGATGACATGCCCCATGTGGGCTTGCCATTTTTCAGTTCCCCTAGTGCTGGGGGTCACTGGCCATGCTCTGCCATGTCATTGTGGCCAATCTGGTAGCACATGCTAGTGGATCTGTTTGTTAATCTACTTGAAAACTCTTTGATGTCCTTGCTCCTCCATTGGGACTCTCTCAATGTACAGTTTCTGCCAGGACAAAGGCACGAAAAGCTAAGGACATCGGTAGGGGTTGAGGGGGGATGGTGGATAAGATGAGCGGAGGGAGGATTAGCAAACTTGCCCTACAAGGTTGATGGACTTGACATCCTGATATCGCTCTTTTTATCTTTCTTTGTAAATGCCTTGGAGCAAGCCGGTCAGGTGATTTGTACCCGGAAGTAGAAACAAGCCCATTTGGGAGACGGAAACCGCTCATCTTTCACTTCTGTGCGAGATTGGTGAGCAAACAAGGAATGCACAGCCGGCTCCCGTAGATTAAAACCAGTGGTGGTAGGAAGTTAAATTTACCTAATGAGTACGCAGGAGGCGAACATGTGACTTCACATTTGTGATGTTGCTCTGAGACTTTAGTCACATCTGTGGGTGGCTTTGTGCGAAGAGAAGACATAAGCCCTCCCTGGACAGGAGACCACATCCATTTTGAGGTGGAATATTCTTTTGGCAAATGAAGGCATGGTGTGTTTGAGTTGGAGGAAAGCTTGGAGCCTAACTAGTCCAGCCTCCCCTGGTCCTCACTCCCTCACCTCCACCAGTGTTAACAGATGGGAAGACTAAGACTGGGGGAAGTCAGCTTATTGTCTAAGCAGAGAGCAGAACCTGAGCCTCCTGACTTCCACTCAGGAGCTTTTCCTCAGAGGGTGACAGATGCCTATCAGCACCAGGAAGCTCAGAGAAAACACATAGTGTCAGCAGCCACGTGTGTAGAAATGCTGGATGGAAAGTTCCAGTTAAATGGAGCTCCCCATGCTTTTTTCCTGGTTCACAGCTTATGTCGGTTCTTTTCCCCACCCCCCTCTTTTTTCTGCCTACTTCCTGACCACTCTCTGAGGTCTTTTCTGTTCTCTCTCCCCTGAGGTAAGGGAGCCATCTCTGGGCCCCTGAAAGACCCAGCTGGTGCTGTGCTTCTGACTCTCATCCTGCCTGAGTGTCATGTCCCAGAGCTCCCTGGGTCCCCTGCCCTGCCAGCCGTGCTGCGCTGTTCCCCAGAACAGATGTTGCCAGCCACTGCTTCAGAGAGAAGCGAAATGTTGCACCCTCCCTGCTGGGCAGAACCCCAAGGGTGTAGGAGTTTTGAGGGCGAGAGATCTTGGGGAGCTAGCTCGTTTAGGCGAAGCTGGTGACGTGAACAATGTCAATAGCAGTAATAATAGCGTAATGATAAAGAGCAAAGAGCTCCTGTCGATTGATGGCACACCATGGCACAAGCGTTACCTCTATTCTCTCGCTTAGAACATAGCCCCAAATGTCAGTGCTGCTGTTTTCCAAAGGAAGATGTGGAAGCTCAGAGAGCTCAGGTGACTTGTCTGATCCATGTGTCAGGACCCAGACCTTCTCAGGGCCTCTTGGGAAGAGCAGGGGTCTGAGGGGTGGAGACCTCCAGCCAGCACTCCCTTCAGGTGCAGCCTGCGGATGTGGCCATCACCTCTAGGGGAGAAGGGAGGTTACTCTGACTCTTTCGTCCTCCGTCCTGCTGCATTGACTCTGTTGGAAGGGAAGGAAAGCCAGACTGTGTGCTGTTCCCATCACCCTCCTCCTTGGGAAGTTTGCCTGATGTAGCCTTATTGTATTGATTTAATTCATTTCCACAAATATCTACAAGGACTTCCCCAGCTGCTGGGGGAATGACAGCTTGTTACCTAATAGGAGCATTCGACCAGGACTCAGAAGACATTAGTCAAGTTTCAGCTTTCCTCTATGTTATCCCAGTAACCTTGGACAAATTGTATGTTTTCTCTGCATCTCCCTTTCTTCATCCATCACGCAAAGCTAATGATTACAGAGGCAATGTGGCTGTCCTCGCTCAGTTTCTGCACCGAGGTAGTGGCTGGTTGGGGATGGTGACCCCTGACATCTTATAACCTTGGGGTGGCTCATGGTGCCCCTGACCAAGAAAGCTTCTGGCTGGGGCCCAGTGTGAGTCATGGGGAGAGACGATGGAAAGGAGCAGAAAGAAGGAGTCAGAGTTCAGGAAACAGTTCTTTCCATCCTTCGTGGAGCTCAGGTGTCCTCAGCTGTCAGGCAGCAGGTTAACCCAGGGAGTGGGACAGGAAGATGTGGAGCCCTTTGTAGGAAAAGGAAGGAGGACCAGATGGGGAGTCCCGGAGCTCAACACTTCCAGAGCATTTTTCATTTCACTTGCTTAAATATAACCATGCTCGAAGGGAGTGTTGTTGTTATTTTCAGTCTCCAGATGGGTGAAGCAGACTCAGTTAGTACGTGGTGACACTGGGATCAAGCTGAGGTCCATCAGCCTGGGCAGCGCATGGCCCCCAGCCCTGAACAGCGCCGCCCTGTGGGAGCAGGGTGGGGGAGGGTTTTTGTGCTGGCGCAACAGTGTGGTCTGATGCCATTTTCCATTCCATTGCCAGCAGCTGAGCAAGTGAGGATCAAAGCCAATCAGAACCAAACTCTACTTTAAGTAGGTATTGGCCCTGTCATTTCTGTCATTGTCATCCACATCTGTAGAGATGGAACCAGGAGTGGACTTGGCCATTTTCTTTGACTTGGGCGTGCACCTGGCTGTCATTTTCTTCACTCCCTTAGGAAAGACAAGGTCCTTCCTCTCCAGTGCCCAGAGTGAAAGTGTTCTTAGTGGTGGCCAGGATGCAGGTCTCTTTCTGTAAACCATCTCCTCCCAGCCCTCTCTGTTGGTAGCCCCACGCTCCTTCTGGTGTCAGAAAGCCAGCAGGGAGGCCGGCCAACAGCTTTACACCCGGTACAGATGGCGAGTGGGTTCACTTCCCTGGAGCTGAGCTGTTTGGGGAAATGTCACTTTCCTGCTCTTGCCTCTCAAGTGCCTCTGAGCTGTGGTTTGTCATGGCCCTAAATTTAAACCTTGGTTTTTCTTTTCTAGTCATTTGTGCGGGTCCTTTCTGACAGCTCCCCCATTTGGTCCATGTCCCACATTGCTGTCCTTGGTTACCTGCTGTGTGTGTGTGTGTGTGTGTGTGTGTGTGTGTGTGTGTGTGTGTGTATGGATGCAGTGGGCTCAGGTAGGGGCAGTTCTGGATGATCTCGGGTGCTGCTCGGGGAACCCTCAGATCTGTGACCTCCTTTTATGGTTTGTCACATTGGAAGCTGAGATTCCCTTCTGTTAGGATTGCATGTTTCGTTGTCTTCTAGAAACGTAGACATTTAATGATTTTTTAAAAAGTTTCATTGCTTTTTTCTGATGAAAACTGCAGTAAATGCAGAATATTTGTGTAACTGTGGAACATGATGGGCTGTGCATGAATCCCTTGCTTTCTGCCGATGATGGATCCCTGATAGGGCCCTTTACTTCCCTGGAAGGATGAGCTTGTAGATCCAAAAGGAAAACATTCAGAGCCGGGGAAGGTAGGTCTGGTACCTGAGGGAGGCACTGGGTCAGTGGGCAGCTGAAGAGAATTTTTGGAAGAGATTGAACAATCTGAGGTTTCCTTTTTGATAGAATCTCCCCTGTGGTCTTACAGTGTCTTCAGCAGAACATTCACTTTTCACTAATACCTCTTATAGGGGCCTTTGTGTTGGGGGATCAAAGTGATGAGTTCCTCTTTCTCAGTGGCTTCTTAGTATCCCCCTGGACTGGTTGCTTCAACTCATTTTGTCCCTTTCATGTTTTCTGTGTCCCAGCAACATACCAAGTGTACTGAGAGGAAGATTCAGAGGAGGGGAGGTGAGCCTGTGCCCACTAGGACCTTACAGTCTGGACGGGAGAGACATTGGTCGCCTCACTGTGGCTCCAAGGTGACACAAAGTCTTGGGTAGTCCCTGGACCGGGGCGCAGCTTCTGGAATGTGTCCTGCTGGCCTCTTTGTGGGGAGGGGATTCACGGCATCTCCCTGGATGACAAGTAAAATGATTCAGACACTCTGGGCACCATCTCCAAAGTAGAATGGAGGCACACAGCAGCTGTAGCCACTGAGCCTGTGTGGGGGTGAGGGTGGGTTTGGCACTCCCCTGTGTCAAGTGCCCAGCTGAGCCCTAACCATCATCCTGGCTGATGCTCCCATTTTTGGCAGATGGGTGCCATAATTGTCCCCGTTCTACGTACATGGAAACGGAACATCATGAAGTTAAGTGACTTGCTCTTAGTCAACTAGTGAGCAAGTGAGCGTTGATATTTGATCCTGGGTCTGTCTGTCTCCAAATGCCTCACTCGGGACTCCTGCAGAATTCTTATGATGTCATTGTTCACTTCTGTCCCACTGAGGGAAGGAAGCCAGACGAAGTTGCCCAAGATGAAGGCTGAAGGAACGTCCGTTCCTTCCGTGGGCAGGCTTGGTGGGAGTGACAGATAGTATAAGTGTTTCCCGTGTTTTCCATCTCTCTCCAAGCCTGTGCTCTGTGCCGACCAGTTTATTCACATCATTTCATTTCGTGTTGATTTTTTCGTAGTATCTGGCTTCCTTTTTTAGACTGCAACCCATTCAAGGACCTCAGACTTGCTTGTTGTGTTCACTGCTGTGTCCCTTGCAACTACAACATTGCCTGGCACATAGTAGGTGCTCAACAAAAATGTCGCTTGAATAAATGGACTGTAGCAGGCCACTGAGACTGGCAGTGTGATTTCCTCCTTTTTAGAAATCAGGAAAGTCAGGAGCAGGAGGGTTAGCTTACTTTCCCATAGCTCAGAAGTCTAGAGCCAGGGAGGATTGGAACTCAGGGTAGCTCATTCCAGAGCCTCTGCTCTAGCCACTGTGCTATCCTGGGAGGTCACCAGTCCACTTGCAGAGGGTGTAAGTGGCTGATGTACTGGCTTTCATGTGAACTTCACAAGTGGCATCCTCCCCAAGCAGTAGAGGGAAGGAGATAATTGATGAGCTTAATTATCTGTGGCAGCGACATGATGAGGGTGACACGTCGCGAGTGCTTGTTATTATTTCGTGGAGCAGGAACCCCCCACATGGAAGAGAGCATGCACGTTGCGACAGACACTGCGAGATAGGAGCTGTTCCATTTCGTCCATGGGGGTTCCCTCTCCCCGAGCTTGGGTGTTAGAGTGTTTGAAAAATCATTCAGCTGTATGAAACACAAATTATGTTCAGTGGAGAGCAGCTAGCTTCCTGGAGATCACAATTGGCCTTCCTTACTGAATTTTGGCCTGATTAACACAGGTTCTGGATTGACATCAAAATAGGCAAGTAGAAACTTGGTAGGGGTGGGAGGAGACCTGTTTGAACTTGCTGACGTTGAAATCACAGGAAGGGAAGGCCTGTGTGAAACCTGTGGCTGGGGAATGTGCCTGGTGGGCTCCTGGATCTTGGAAGTGATGTTGCTTTGCTCAGCCCACAGTCTATGGCCTTTCTGGCCCCATTCCCTGCCCTAGAACACATGGTCAAGGTGAAAAACTAAGGCTGATTGACCCTTAGAAGCTGCACCAGCTTCTTCTCTTGGGTCTCATTCCCTTGGTACCTGGATGGGTGTCCTGCATTGTCATCTAAACCCACCCTTGAAGTCACGGGGACTTCAAGTGCCTTTTCCCCAAATGCTTGCCTCTTTGTAGCTGGGTCTCTCTTCCTGTCCCTCCTGTGTGGACCCTTGCCAGTTGCTTACCTAAACATCCCCACCCACCTGGTTGGGGTCGTGGCATCTCATCACAAGATTCAACTTTTTGTATGTACTGGACTTGTCTCTGCCCCCTCTCTCCCCATGGGTTCAGATCTAGATCTTCTCGTACATCCCCAGAAATTAATCAGGTACCAGCCTTCCAGCCTCCGATGTCTATATGTCATCCAGCCTGATGATCTCAGTATCAAGCCACGACAACCTCAGGGTCATTGGGACTGCAGTATGGGCCTCAGTAGAAAGCACAAAAGGAGAAGAGGCTCCCCGTGAATGATGGGACTTAGACATTTCTGGCCATGGAATGAGCAGTAGGAATCTGCAGCTCACACTCACCTCTGGGGGCAGAATGGCCACGAGGGTCAGCTTCATGGGACAGCTGGTCCAGCTGGCTCACCTTCTGTCACGTTCTGGGAGAAATGAGATGAGATCTGTTTAGGGGGGAAACCCTGTAATCCAAAGAGGAAAAATGACTGTCCAGTCCTCGCCAGTTCCACAACTCAGCTCCGTCATCACAGAATGAACTCTCACAAGGGCATTTTATTACTTAAATGTATTTTTCACAGAGGCGATGCCAAGCAAAGAAAATCTGCTTTGAGTTATATTACCTTTCCATTCAGCGCTACAGTGTCTTTCTTCTCGAAGCAGTAAAATGAGGCAGTAATTCAAAGTTTAAGTTACCGTTTCATTGAAAAAATACCACCTTCATCTTGTCGCATCTGGTCCCAAGTCTGCTTTGGCATTTTTGGTCACCTTTACCCATGGCTTCATTTCTGTTGGCTCTTAGGAGCAAACGCAGGCTTTCTTCAGAAAGGCATCTGGGATCGATCTTCCAGAGCAAGTAAAGGCAGAGAGAGGAAGAGATTGTCTAGAGCAGACACAAAGCAAGGTTGCCTGGCTGGTGATGTTTATCTCCCGTCAGGCTGCAGGGGATGTTAATGGCTTTCTCTGACATTGGGCAGTGTTAGCTTTGGAAAGAATTGGTGGATTTGCTTAGCTGGTGCTGTTTTCTCATCCTGCTGAATGTCAGGGGCTGCTGGGGGTGCGACACAGACCCTTCATCACACTGGAAATCTGCGGCTCTTTCTCCTTCTGCATTTCTTTTTCCTTATCGGTGAGGAGAGAGGGATTTTATGCGGCGGCTCTAAGAGGGGTCATCACTCGAGAAACCACGAGTCACCAGAGTCTGCCTGTACTCTGTGGTGGTGATGACAGAGACGGTGGACAACATGGGGAAGGTGGCCCGGAACCGCCCCTCAGAAGGCAGATCCACGGGGGTACTTTGGGACAGGAGCCGGCAAGGCCTCTGGAGGAGGATCAGAGCAGAGAGGTGTTCCATTGTCTCCGCTCCACAGATGTATTACTTGGAGCCTGCATTCTGAGGAGTTCAGAACCAGGACAAGATTGGCTTGACGCCACAGAAGAGGCCTTGCTTGTGTTGCTTTATGGAGGTTATGGATTTGATGCGGACCTCTTTTCACTCTGAGCTGCTTTTCCATGAGTGACAAGGTCATCCCACCCATACCTTTGGGCGGCTGTGAAGTTCTCTGTCCCATAGAGCCACTTAGAATGTCGAGGTTGGGGCGCCTGGGTAGCTCTGTCAGTTAAGCATCCAACTCTTGATCTCACTTCAGGTTTTGATCTCAGGGTTGTGAGTTCAAGCCTCACATTGATGGGTGTGGAACCTCCTTAAGAAAAAAAAGAGAGAGAGAGAAAGGAAGGAAGGAAGGCAAGAAAGGGAGGGAGCGAAGGGGGAAGAAAGGAAAGGAACACAACAGAACATGTGTGGTTGTTCTTTCATTTCTCCAAGAAACTCATTTTTAATTTGCTGGTAGTTCTGGTCAACCTCCGGGAGATTGTTTCCTATCTCATTCCTTTTTTCTTTCCTTGAGCGCCTATGGGCACCTGCTGTGTTCTGGACACTGTTGGAGGTGCCTGAGATGCGGCTGTGAATGCTAAGACCAAGCTCCCCGCTCTTGTGAGGTCCATGTTCCAGGGAGACCACGACAAGAGCCCTCCAGAGACACATGGGAGAGGCACTTCCTCCCGCTCTTCTGCGTGCAGAGCGGTGTAACTCAGTGCACGCTACCTCAGTAACCAGTCCGGGGAGAATTCCCCACACACATGAGACTGAGCTTTCCTGGTAGGAGAGGAGCTCCTGCAGGCATGCTGGGCTGACCGGGAGGGCCACTGTCACTGCAGCTCTTAGCTTGCTAAACGTCTTGATAAGGGACCATGTAATTAACCCCTTCAGAGCACAAGCCGTAGGGTCAGACGGCCTGGGTTTGAATTCTACCTCTGCAGCTTAGAATTGACCTTCACTGCACAAAAGTTTCTGAGCCCCAATTTCTTCACAGGTAAGTTGGCTGCTAGTGGAGTTCTAGAAGCTGGAGTGAAAATGAAGGGAGAAAGGTGTAGTAGGAAAAGCCTTTAGCACAATACCTTTTCCATGACTAATTGCCATGAACCTTTATGTACATTATGATGACTTTGGAGGAATTTCTACCAGCACCACAGAGGCTCAAGATGGACTTCATGTTTGTAGCTTGACTCCAAGGGATAGGCACGTGTACTGCACGGAAGCTGGGGAGCCCAGCAGCCCAGTCATAAATGGGGAAGAAATGCTAGGGGCTGTGAGGAGCGGGCGTGGGCTGTGGAGAGGCAGTGGCGTGGGTTGGAAATGTGCCTGGGGCCAAGGGCGTCTTGGAGGGACATTGCCCAGGTGGGGAGTCTTCGGGTAGGAGGAGAGGCTGCCATGTGAGAGGGGCATCAGAGTGGAGCAAGGCCTGGGAGGGGAGCTGGGAGCCGCTGTGGGAGGACTAGGGCAAGGTTGTTGGAGTGGCAGGGTCAGGACCAGAGGGAATATGCCTCAGAAATAAGAATTTGAATTCAGTCTGGGCATGTGAAGAAGATGTCTGCCTTTGGGGATCTTTGGCCTGACTCCCCAGTAAGCAGAGAGGATCAGACGAGGGAGGAGGGACCGGGCAGGTTTTGCATCTGGTGGACTGTGAGAACCTAGGTCCCATCCACAGGGCTGAGGAGCGTCAAAACCTTGAGTTCTTGGTGAGAGATCACGGCCACCATTTGGGCAACTCCACTGCAGCTTGTGGCCCCCAAGCCGTGTGTGACTGTTTAGGAGGTAGTGAGACATCTGGTCATCTGCCCAAGTGTCTATTCGTCTGTCATTGTTTTTTTTTTTTTTTTTTAACTACCTGTTCTTTTTCAAATCTTTTCTGAGGCACTGAGGCTAAACCAGTGAACTACAATACCATCTTTGTGGAACTCCTAAGGGAGACAGGCAAGAAAGCAGTCATTGCAATGCAGGATGGTGTGCTGGGGAGGTGGGCACCCTCGGGGAAACCTGCCCTGGGATTCCCAGGGGTACGACAAAGCCAGGCATCAAAGTGGATGGTGTCCAGGGGGAGTGTGGACGGTCTGTTTAGGGGGCAGTGTGTCACAGCAGAGCGAGTGTGTGTTGGAAAGAGACGCAAAGGGACAGGGTTCGAGGGATACCTGGGCTTGGATCATGGGGGTCCTCTTCTGGGCTCACATCTTCACGTTCCTCTGACGATGACAGGGACGAGGCATGGGCGTGAACTGGGACAGAGAGGCACAGGCACTGGCATGTCACAGAGATCCTCCAGGTGCAAAAGAGCTACTGGAGGAATGGCAGAACAAAGGGTTGGCAGGACTGGAGGCATGAACTGAGATTTATTGTCTGTCGTGTGCCGGGGTTTGCCCAACCCTGGGGATCCCCCTGTCACCCATTCTGTCCTGTCAGCTGCGGGGGGAGGGGTGGCTTTATTTAGTGCTAAGGAAAGGAAGGTTTGGGCAGGTTGTGTGAATTAGTTAGACTCTCCTCTCCAGAAGGCAGTGGATGTCTGCCTATCTGAATGTCACATCCTCTTACAGGCCTGTGAGGACAGAGGCAGGCAGAACCTGGGCAGAAAGCCTCTCCTCCCCCATCATCACAGCTGGAGAGGTGAGAGTCCTGATGGAAAGTAGGTGCCACTCTCACAGGGTGCCACCTCCCGTCAATCCTGCCTGTGAAGGGCAGTCAGTCCTGGCAGTGTCCGGGGGAGCGGGACAGGTGGCCCGGAGAGGTGGCTTCGCGTGGACTGGGTCCCTCCGAGGAAGAAGCCTGGACAGCCTGAGAAACAGGCATCCTGGGGGCATTTATAGCAGTAGAGACATCTATATTTTAAGCAGGTGCCAGCTAGGAACATTCTCTTCCTTTCTCCTAGAGCTGCCTGAGCCCACACAGCCAGGCTGGGCGAGAGACTGTAAACGAGCCCCTGCGTGCACCGCTCCTCCTGCACCGCCTGGAGTCTCTCCTGGAGGGCTGCGGCTTCTGCCTCTGCTTGCAGAATCCCCTCTGCTCTCTCCTTCTGCCATCCTTCCTCTGCTGCCTGCTTTTCTTCCTCTCTCCTCTTTTCATCCCGCCCACCCTCCTCTGTAGAACGGGTTGGTACTCCCTAAGCTCCTAGAGTTGTGGGTGAGACGATGAATTTCAGCAAGCCCTTTCCGCCCCCTGGGAGCCGTGGGGCTGACTCTGGCCCTAGGGCCTGTGAGCATGACTGGCACCTAGATGTCCAGTTCCTGCAGTGGAGAATGCTCTCAGGAACCTTTCCACCCGGTGGGAGTCAGGTTCAGAGGCCTGTTCTTGGAGCCCTCCCCAGCTGGGCCGCTCTGGACTGCAACCTCCTGAAAGCACAGTGCCCAAGAGCGCCCCAGTATAATGTTTGGTGGTTACTCTGTTAGCCCAGAATTGCTGCAGGCCCTCGTGCCTCCTGAGCAGGTAAGCCAGGCACCATTAGCTTCCTGACCACAAAGGGAAGGCGCCCACCTCAATTCTGTGGGCTAATCTGCTTGAGTTCTGCAAGTGATCTTAGCTGATTGGAGCCGTTTAAAGTGACTTTGGATAACATCACCAGCACCAGTGCAATTGACGAATAAGGGTTTCATTTGGCCTGAGTTAGTGGGGAGCAGCCGGCTGCCTTCCTTCCCTTTCAGTAGCTCAGCCTCGGCGGCGTCCCTCCCTTTCTCCAGTTGCCCTGCCCTGCAGTCAGTCATTCCTTCCCCTCAATATCCTCTCCTTCTTCATTCAGCCATCCTGGGATGCCTAGAAAGACTTTGCCAGACCCCTCGGTGTCCAGAAGATTCTTAGGCAATGCACACAGCAGTGGACTAGGGAGAAGTAGAATGATCTGGATTAAAAAGGAAGTTTGCCATTTACTGACCTTGTGACCTTGACAGTCATTTGCTTTCCTGAGGTTTCACTTTCTTCATCAGCAAAATGAACCCACCCACATCTGCTCTCATGTAGTGTTATACAAAGTATATCCTGTAAGTAAGCCAATATGTGAAGCACTTGCTGTGTGCTAGGGTCCAGACAAAGATGCATGTTTTCGGGGCACCTGGGGGGCTCAGTCAGTTGAGCGTCTGCCTTCGGCTCGGATCATGATCTTGGGTCCTGGATCGAGTCCCTCATTGGGCTCCCTGCTCAGTGGGGAGCCTGCTTCTCCCTCTCCCACTCCCCCTGCTTGTGTTCTCTCTCTCATTGTCTCTCTCTGTCAAATAAATAAATAAAATCTTTAAAGAAGAAAAGATGCATGTTTTCTTCAAAGGCAGCTGTGTAGACAGACGAGTATGTGCAGTATAGTAACGCAGTGAGCAAGAACGGCTCTGGGGCACAGAGGCCCCCCTGGAGGTCTGTCTGGAGGGGAAACAGAGCCAGGCCAGGAAGAGGTAAAAGTCTGAACTGTTGTCACATTCGAGTGTTTGCATGCCTCTTCAAATTCTGAGGAAATCTGTTTTGTTTCTACTTGGAGCCCTTTTCCTAGAGGGCTGGAAGGAAACTGGAACTCATTTAATGAGATTTGCCTCCGTCCTGGGGTCCCGTCGCTTGTTGGAATTCTTACTTAGTCACTCACCCGTGCACATAGGCTGTGGCTTTTGTTCACTCTTTCCTTTACCCCACATGTTTCTACTGAGCATGGACCAGGTGCAGGACGGGGCACCTCACATACAGCAGTGAGTAGAACAAAGATCCCTGTCCTCGTGGAACTTATATTCTAGCAAGGGGGAGAGACAGGAAACAGTAACTAAAACAAGAAATTCATAGTGTATTAGAACATGATGTGTGTGTGTGTGTGTGTGTGTGTGTGTACACAGGAGGACAGTGTGGGAGAGTCAGGAGGGCCTGTTATGATCACACAAGGGTGCCGAGAGAAGGCTTTGTCGAGAAGGTGACATCTGAGCAAAGGTCTGAATTATACGAGGGGTATCCTGGGGAGGGACAATGATCTGTCCCTGTGTCCAGGGCTGCTTTGGATGTGGGGCTGTCTGCTGCTTCCTGGCCACGTGTGGACAGGCTGTGTGGGGTCCCATGTTTCCTGACGCAGATCTGGCCGTTCTCTCTCCATGGGTGCTGTGGTCTCCCCAGTAGGCTGATAGGAAGCAGGGCCTGGGAATTGTGTGTCCTTTTGCATCTGTGCCATGTCCCCCAAATCCTAGATAGACAGAAAATCCCACAGAATTGGGAAATTTCAGGACATGATCCAGCCTTTCGAGGATCCCAGGCACAGCAGATATCAGGCGAAGTCCTAGAAGGGGGAAGCAGTGGAGGTGATGTGTGGGAGCCCAAGGAAGGTGAGTTTGGGGCACATAGAACATGGACCAGGGAGAGGGGAGTAGTGGCAATGAGCCGGGGGACCCTGCGGGCTCAGGCAGGCACCCCACGGGTTGGCTCTGCTCACCAGAGTGGGGTCACTGCTGGACGTAAGGCACAAAGGGTGCTGCCAATCAGAGGCTACAGGGGCTGGTTCTGAGTTGTAACATGTCCCTTGAGCTCCTGCCCCTGGGGAGCTCTCAGTTTTTCCTTAGGCTCCCTCACATGGGGCCTTGCCCTTTCCTTTGGCAATTTCATGAGCAGGGGTTTTTGCACGGGTCTTGTTGGACAAGTTAGAGGAAATGGATGCAGCTTTGCTTCCAAACGCAAATGTGTACAACTTGCACCCAAACTGGGCTGAAATTTGCATCCTCATTTGCTGAAGAGAGGTTTGCTAGATGGTTGACAAGCTAAAGAAGGTCAGGAGAAGGTAGGGGAGTTTCTTGGGAGAATGACCTCAGGGCGATACCTCTGCTATATGCACTACCAGAGAGGGTCTTTGCAAGAACCAAAATGCTGCTGTTCACTGTGCCTGCGTTTACCCTTCGCATAGTGGCCTTACTTGCTTCTGTTGCGTAAGCGAATCTGTGCTCCAGAAAAATCTCAGTCATTGGTGGAGCAAGTTCTCACGAAAGGCCCACTCCTCCTGCAGACTGTGGTCTACAGGGTCCTCACTGCCCTCCAAGAGCTTGCCCCCTGGTGGGGAAACACAGCAGGACATGTCGTTGCAGTAGGTCCCGTGCCATCGCGCTGTATGGAGAAGGGTTCAGGGGAGCACACAGGCATGGTTGGCATGGTTTCCGGAAACATTTTCCCAGCACCACTGGGCAAAGCAGGTTACGCTTATTTTTGTCCAGCTTTTGCTTTAATAATTTTTTAAATTGAAGTGTTGTAGTTAATACAACATAGTGTTGTATTAGTTTTCAAGTGTATAATATGATTCAGTAATTCCATACGTTACTCAGGGCTTATCATGATAAGTGTACTCTTAATCCCCTTCACCTATTTCACCCAGACCCTGAGGACCTCCCCCTGGTAACTACCAGTTTGTTCTCTGTATTTAAGGGGTTTTTGTCTTTTGTCTCTTTTTTTCATCATTTGTTCATTTCGTTTTTTAGATTCTATATATGAGTGAAATTACATGGTATTTCCCTTTCTCTGCTGACTTATTTCACTTAGCATTAGACCCTCTAGGTCTACCCATGTTGCAAATGGCAGGATCTCATTCTTTTTGTGGCTGAGTAATATTCCAGTGTGTGTGTGTGTGTGTGTGTGTGTGTGTGTGTGTGCGCGCGCGCGCATGCGCGCGCGCACTCATCTTCTTTACCCATTCATCTATCGATAGACATTTGGGTTGGTTCCTTATTTTGGTTATTGTAAATAACACTGCAAAAAACATAGAGATGTATATATCTTTTCAAATTAGTGTTTTCCCTTTCTTTGGGTGAATTCCTAATAGTGGATATAGAGCATCACATGGTAACTCTATCATTAAATTTTTTTGAGAAAACTCCACACCATTTCCCACAGTGGCTGCACCAATTTGCATTCCCACCATCATCTGACTATGTCTCCTCGGGCAAGGAAAATGAAAGCAAAATTAAACTATTGGTACTACACTAAAATAGAATGCTTTTGCACAGCAAGGGAAACCATCAACAAAACAACATGTCAGTCTAATAAATGGGAGAAGATATTGGCAAATGATATATCCAGTTAGGGGTTAATATCCAAAATATATAAAGAACTCATACAGTTCAACACCAAAACCAATCTGATTAAAAAAATGGACAGAGGACCTGAATAGACAGTTCTCCAAAGAAGATGGACAACAGACACATGAGAAGGTGCTCAACCTCGCTCATTGTGATGGAAATGCAAATCAAAACCACTGTCATCTTTCACCACACACCCACTGGAATAATTAGAATCAAAAAGAAAATAAATAAGTGTTGGTGAGGATGTGGAGAAATTGTTTTAATAATTATTAAATGTATGGAAGAATTTAAAAATCTGAGTGAGGTGTACTTCCATACCATATCACCGAGATTTGGCAGTTGCTAACGTTTTGTGAGATTCACGCCCTCCCCTCTCTTTAACCTACGTGCTTTCCCCCTTGAACCATTCAGAAGCAAATTAGAGACACTTCCCCGTAAGGAAACAGGCATTCTCTTATATGACCACTTTCACAGGTGTTCTTACACCTACGAGAACAATAACCTAGTCATGTCAGGTAATGCGCAGTCCTTGTTAAAACCACAGCACTTTTTCCCAGAATGTCCTTTACAGCTTTGTATAATTTTGATTTTCTAAGAGCCAGTCAAGCTTCACCCCATGCATTTGTTCTGGCTTTTTAATTTCTTCTGTTCTAGAAGAGGGACCCGCTCACACCAGGGTTGGTTTTTTGTTGTTGTTGTTGTTCGTGTTTTTTGTTTTTTTGGTGTTTTTTTTTTGTTTTGTTTTGTTTTTTTGCTTTTTTGTTTTGTTTTCGTGGTGGTTTATTTTTTGAAAGTCCAGGCATTTATCTTATAAAACGTGTTCAATTTTGGACTCATTCTCTAATGAATAGATTGAGGTGAGGAGCTTTTGGCCCTGCCCCTCAGAGGCACTGTTGTGTAATACTTCCTTGTGCAGAAGGTACATCAACCGGGCCCCCTGCTGCAGGTGCTACATTGGCCCCAGAGTCCGCGCTTTAAGGTGTGACTGTCACGTACGTTTTCTTTGTGTAATAATGAGGTCTGTGTTCTACGGGAAGCCCTTGGAGACCCTGTGAATGCCCTATTCCCCAATTCCTTTTACCCACAACTTCCAATAACCATCAAATGATCGTTTCCTAACTCAGTTATTACATGGGGAGTTGCCAAGTGATTTCCTAATTCCAGCCTTCCTTCTCAATGTATTTAGCTGGCATTCTTCCATAAAGACGAGCTTTTCCTTTTTCACATTTTTAGCAATTTGGTTTTAAGGGGTAAGGTTCTGCCTTCTTTGGAATTTTTAACAGTGTGTGTGCATGCGTGTGCTTGGGAGGGCAGTGAGTGAGCCCAAACCTGACACCTGTGTCACACACAGGACTCTGCACACTCAGCTGAGAAGGTCCCTTCCACTCTTCTCTGTAGGTACACTGGCTTCCTTGATAACTTTCATGTGCAGTCGGCATCTTCCACCACTGGGCCTTTGCCTGGAATCCCCTGACCCCAGAGGGCTGCCTGGCCCACTTTATTCTTTACTCTACACAGATGTCATGCCAGATTGCCTGAGAGCACCCCAAGTAATATACCTTCCCCTCCCCATTATTCTCTGTCTCTTAATCTCCTTTGTGCTGTTTTATGATCCTCATTAGCACCTGCTGTATAAACTTCATGGGAACAGTGTTTTTGTCTTGTCTGTTTGGAGCCCGGTACAGTGCTGGCCCATAGTAGGTGCTCAGTAAATACTTGTTCGATGTGAGAAGGAACACACACATGAGGGCCTGTTTGGTAAACCTCTGATTGAGCCCAAAGACCCTTCTGTTGTTTCTCTTCACTCCTCCTTTCACATGACCCCAGGGACAGTCAAGCCCCAGACAGACGGACAGCTGTTCTTCCGTCTGTCAGGAATAACATGGGGAGCCAGCAGCCACACTCAGTCCCTGCCCACTCATTAAAGCCAGCAGAGCCACAAGTTTACCCACCCCCCCTTCTTTGACAGGATTTTGGGGGAATAAAAACAAATCAGAATTCATCAACTGTGAACAAAATTGTCAACTGTGAACTGTCAACAGTCTGGTTTTAAAAATAGATGATTGGTTGATGAAATAGAGTGGAGAAAGCAATTTAAATAAAATGTTAAAAATAATATCCAAAGCATGCAAGGCAAAAGCAAAGAATGCAGGGCAATAGAGAAACATACTCAGTGGAGATCTGTGTGAGCAGTGAACCAGAGAGAGGTTATTAGTTTTGCTTTACAAATCACGGAAGAGAAAGATTTACTGGCCATTCGCAGGAACATTCCCTCATTCCGACGTGTTGGTGTGTTATGCAAAATGGAAGGAAAGATTGGTTGGGAAATCTGCTAGCACATTTATTTTTAAGTAGGTCAACGTTTTGAATATTTCTGCCCATTCCCAAAGTCTTTGGCTTCCTCCATCTTCTGCGTTTCTGTGAGGACTGGGGAAGACATTTCTCTCCCAGTGGATCAAGGGGTATAGAAGCTTCCAGGAGGTTATGTCTGTGTTTCTCTTTGTGTTTCTGTGAATATGGGTTCCAGTACGAAGTTTAAAAGTCGTTTGAAAGTTGTTACTTTCCCACTTTCTAGGCTCTCCTCTTTTAAATACTTAGGGCTTATTATTTGTTTCATTCCTTGATCATAAAATCATTATAAAGTCTTGAATGTTTCGTATTTCTGCCCATGAGTCACAGTTGATAGTATTTGGCCAAGTTCTGTATGTCCACCCGCCCAACATTCCAAGGCTGCTGTTCCAGGTGTTGTTGTTGTTGTTTTTTGTTTTGTTTTGTTTTTAACTTGCTTTCCAGGAGAACTGAATCATCTGGGCACAAAGGTCTATGTTTTATGAACGTAATATGCAGCATTTCTATTCCATAAAGACTTATCTCTTTTTAAACATCTGGGCGGAAGGTGTGTTAGTCTGCTAGGGCTGCACTAACACAGTACCACACACTGGGTGCCTCGAACAATAGGAATTTACTGTCTCACAGCCCTGGAGATAGAAGTAGAAGCCAAGGTGTGGGCAGGGTTGATTCTGGGCAGGGTTGATTCCTTTGGAGGCCCTGACTGAGAATCTCTCCCGCCTTTCCTTAGCTTCTCGCAGCCACAGGCATTCTTTGCTGGTGGCTCTCTTCTCCCTGTGTCACTTCACTCCTCCATCTTCCCTCTACGTGGGTCTCTGTGTCCAGCTCTCCCCTTCCTGTAAGTGTGGCAGCCATATTGGATTAGGACCGGCGCTGTTGAGCTCATTTTAAGTTGATGATCTCTGTAAAGACCCTCGAAGATACTGGGGGTTAGGACTCCCAAATGTCTTGTAGGACAGATATAATTCAATACCTAACACAAGGTGTGAAGTTGTCTCTTCTAGAAAGTAAGTGGGGTCAGGGCGGTGGTGACTGCTCTCTGTTTAGATCCACTTCTGATATGGGCCAGGGCTGGAAGGGCCCCCGAAGGTGGCAGTGACCACCTTTAGGAGTCTTTCCATTTGTTTAGTGTGTCTCCTTCCCCAGGGAAGGAGCTCCTGGGCTTGCCTGCAGCCTTGGCCCTATGAGAGCTTTGAGTAAATGACTGGCTGTCCACTCTAAATCCCCAAAATGCATTTATACCTCTTTCCTCCTCTTCTCTCCCCACAATTCTTCCTTAAAAAAAATTTTTTTATGGGTGCTCCTTTATCTGTTCCCAAGAGTGTCATTTTGTAGTTCTTTTTGATTGTTTTGTTTTATTTATTTATTTTTTTTTTTTTTTGCTTTTCCACCTCCAAGCCCAGACTCTAAGGGGTAGGCTCCCAGTCTACCCTCTTTAAGTTGGAACCTGCAGACACTGCTCTGATGCAGGTCAGTGAAGGCCAGCAGGTGCTGGCAGATGGTGTGCATCCCTAGTACCTCCAGGGCTGGTGTGGAGGAAGCCAGTAAGTGCCACCGGAGCACGTCCTTCCTGCCAACAAATCGCCGTCCATGATTTTGCCACCTTGTACCTGCAGCTCTGAGCACACTGTGAGAGAGAAGGTGTAGCCATTCTGGAGGCTTGTCATGTGTGAAAGGAGCCAGTGCCATCCCTGTGGTGTCAGGAGACACCTGGGTCTCCCTCGTCACATCTCTATGGGAGAATCTGCATTCTGACCCCATCTTTTCCGAAGGAAGCTGCTCCTGTCCTGATAGGTCAGAGCCCAGTGTCTGCTAGGTCCAGAGCCTAGTCATGGGATGGCTGCGTGGGAAAAGTACCATGAGCTGCCTCTTTTTCTCTTGGCCCCGTTCTCTTGGCAGCCCTCTACAGGAGGGCTAGCATACCTGCCTGGAGTTTTCAGAATCATTCTCTCCACAGCACAGGGCACACTTCTGCAGAGCCCAGAGGCTCTGTGCATTTTCTCCACTTGGGACTGAAGGTGAGTGGCCAGGACGTTCTTGAGCATCTGTGGCCTGCAGGTTGGGAGAGGGCATTGGAGCCCTTTGCTCGGCGTGACAGCCTCGGTTGGGGCAGCCCACTCTAGCGGGAAGCGCTGTACTTTGGAAGTGGCCTGGCCCCTGTGAGGAAAGCTGGTGCAGTGACCACCTTTTGGCCTGTGTAATTGTTCTTCCCTAGCGAGAGCCTGGGGCAGAGGGGTTGGGCCTTAGTGAAGTGCTATGGGACAGGGACATGCGTGAGGTGCCCCGAGGAGACCCCCTGCCCAGCAACAGTCCCGGCCAGACTCAGAACCAGGTGCCCTCTCCCCTTACTCGCGGGTGCCCACGTGTGCCCTCATTTACTCCCCTTAGCAACAGTCCCCGGGAGGCGTGGGTAGAGCTCCGTCATCACTTTGATGGAAGCATGTCAACTTTGTTTTATATTTCCTCATGAAATATTTGATACACAAATGTAGATGTCTTGTTTCTATAAGTTGTCAAGCCCAATGACCAAAGCCTTGGAATCTATCACTGAGTTTTGGGGAATAAACCATTCTCAGGCTTCACAGTGTTTTTCTGGGCTCCTGTCGGGGGCCGTCGTCCTGCCTCTGCCCCAGAGGTCGCCCCTGTCTTGGTATTTGTCACCCTACCTCCCAATATATATTACACATATATAGGTATCTCTAAATAGCACGTGTTGAGCTTTATATTAAATGGAATTCTAGTCCTTCGAGCTTCATTTAAATGACACATTCTATCTGGAAGATAAAAAAGCAGGCCTGTGCCCTTGAAACACGGGTTTCCACTGGTGCAGATAAATCTTGTTTTCTCTGATAGCACCTCCCCGGGGTCCGGGAGGAGGCCCGGCTGCCTCCGCAGATTGTGACAGCGGCTGTCCACGAGAGGGGGTTCTGGGGCCGGCCGAGGAAGCAGAGTTACCAGAATCACAGTCTGCAGGGACTCTTGGGCGAGGGCAGGCCCCCCCAGGAAAACGGGTGTTCCCGAGCATCTGGGAAGCAAATGGATGAGATTCTGAGTCCATCAATGGTTGAGGGTGAGCGGGGAGGCTAGAAGGCCGAATGCTGGACGGGAGCTCAAGGAGAGGCCTCAGGCAGCAGGTGTGGGTCAAGGATGCTTTGACGGGAACACCCCGAAGGCTGAGCTCCAGCACCTGTGTTCCTTGTGCGGGTGAGGTGATCGCAGCTGGGGACCAGAGCGGAGGCCCCGAGGAGCCTGGGGAGCACCACCCATATCCTTTAGCAACTATTTACTGAACACCTACTATGTGCCTGGGAGAAGACGTGACTTTCCAGCTGACGAGTACCTCATGGTCTAGTAGGAAGTCAGTGCTGCCACCCTTGGCTATGTTATGCTGTGCTCAGGAAGGATCCCCAAACATCAGTGGCTTGTGGCAGCCAGCAGACATTAACTCCTTGTTCCTATTTCGTGTTGGCTGCGGGCTCGCTGCAGCTCTGGTGCTTGCCCTCGCCCTCTGGGCCCCAGGCCACAGGAGCAGCCCTAGTGTGGTTCGTGTCATTTTCATGGTAGAGGGAAGAGCAAAAGAGGAGATATGAGTAAGCAGTGGTTCTTAAAACATCTGCTCAACCCCGGCCGGTCACACCTACTCGCAGTCCCCAGGGAGAGCGAGTCACGTGGCCAGGACAGAGGTCCTCGGGGAGGGGGTCCCATTTTCCCAGGTGGGCGGTGAACGAAGCCAAGATTCCGCTTTCAGGGAAGGCCGGGGAATGTCTGGGAAGAGTCTTACAGTCTATCAAGGATATGAACCAGCAATTTAGTCACAGTAGGATTTTTAGTAAGTAAATGTATTAAGTTTTGACTTCACAAAATAATTTTTCATACACAAATATACTGTTGCCCCTAACTTAGCTTTGGAGAGTCTCTTGAGCAAACAGTTTGAGAACTGAAGCAGGATTGTTTCAGAGCAGAGGGGCGGCGGGAGGAGGTGGGGCTGGCCACGGTGTTCTTCTCTCCAGCATGTGCACACTGGCTGCGGGATTTGAGAAAAAGCTTTTTACACGGACACCCGCCGCTTCCCTTCCAGTCTTCCTCTTGGCTACATTCTGTCCCTCTGGCTGGCGGCAGTCCATCCCATTCCTATGGGGCTACTTTGTTCCCATCCCTCCACACACACCACTCCTGACCGCCTCATAGTCGTGGCCGCACGGCTTTAGAAGGACGTGGTCTTTTTTGCCTCTTCATGGAGTTCTTGAGTTTGGAGGCTGAGCCATGGCTGCCTTTCATCCAGTCCCCACCACCCCTCCAGCCACACTGCGCACATACTAGATGGCTAACAAGTCTGTACAAAAGGCATTTGCCTCAAGGGGAAGTCATCACCCCATGGGCTTGTCTGTCACGCTCTCTCTCGTGAGGCTGGCCACTGTGTGAGTGACGCTTGGAGTTACTCAGAGTGACTCCCGTAGGTTCAGAGCCAGGTTTGAAACACTCTTGCCCTGGGTTTGTCATCGGGATGGGAACAGAATAGCCGGGCCTTCTCGGTATTCAGCTGTCCTCGGGTGTGCTGGTTTGCAAATGCTTGTGGGCTTTTCAGAGGTACACATTTGTGTTTTCCAAGGGCAAGGACTGTAACTTCCCTTTTTCTTTTTTCCCTTGTAAAAGATTCCCCATGGCCTCTGATAAGAATAACAGACAAAGTGGGTGCTCAGTAAATTTTGCTTGCCTCCTCTTCTTTGGAACCTCTACCAGGTACACATGTGTTTCTCAGCCCGTGGGCCTTAGCAGAAGGTTGATTACATGCAGACCTGGATCTTGAGAACTGTATAAGTGGAAAAAGAATAAACTGTCAGACAACTGAAAAGGAGGCCAGTAGCAACCTGGGGTACCGTATGGAATATGTGCTCTCCACGTGGAAACAGCGATGTTGTAGGACCAGGGTCTGAGCCCCACACTCAGACATGGCTTGGAATCCACCCCAAAAGAGCATCATGATATTTTGTGGGTTATTTAACTGCTCTGAGTCCATGTCTTATCCCTTAGATGTCAGGATCCTAAAAATTCTGTTAACTGTTATGCTCTTTTGCACCTGTAAACAACATTCTTTCCGGCCTGTGTTCTGAACCGGTTGAGACTTGACGGTAAAAGTGGCAGAAGTAGTGAAACAGGCAGGAAGTGGCCAGAACACTACCAGTGTAGCTGATGAAGGGTTGACATGAAGAGATGGCGACTTTTGGGCTTCAACCTGAATCTAAGAATTAGATGGGTGCTTGCACCCAGTCCTGTGCTAGAGACACCCATGGGTATCCTCTGCGGGGAAGGACTGTATAACACTCAGGTTTGGGATGGTCAAAGCAAAAGCAGTCACTCCTTGCATGTTCTGGGTGGGTCAGGGCTGGGCCTCACACACATCACCCAGGGTGTTAACTCGGGGTTACCCTGCCCCTGTGCCCAGGGAGAGCATATGAGTAGCTGAGAGAGTCTAGGATCCCTGTACTGGGGCAGAGGTACCCTAGGGAAAGAGTAAGGAAATGGAGGGAGGTGGTCTTCTGCGGAAGGGGTGGGCCTTGGTGGACCCCTGGGACTCTGAGATGTCATTTTGGATGAGTACTTCTGTTAACAGTTACAGCTGCATTTATCATCGAGTAAAGTAAGCACCACAGTGCTCTCCGGTGGTCTCAGAGGTTACCCCGTGTCTTCAGAAAGACATGAAAGGCCATTTCTTTTTCAGCAATCTACCTGAGATGTACTCCTTCCTTCTCTGTCTCTGCTCCCATGAGCCCACCTGGCTGGAGAGAGACAGCTGCTTCCTGGGGACACCACGTGGGGGGGTCTGCTCAGCTGCCTTCTTAAAGCCTCTTCTGCCTCTCTTTTGCAGTGCAAGTTGGAGTTCCATGCTTGTTCTACTGGCAAAAGCTTCACCGTCCTCTGTGATGGGCCCTGTCCATGTCTCCCGGAGCCCGAGCCACCAAAACTCAAGACACAAAAGAATGGTGAGTGGGGATCACAGGAGACCCTTGGAGGGAGGCCAATGTGGCCAAGCTCTGCCTCCCCCACCCAACCCCCGTGCCTGGAAGTTGGAGGTTAACAGAGCTGTTTGAGCCCACATGGGGGAAATGGAGGGGCTTGGCAAGTACTCCAGCTTGTGTAGGGACTTGAATCTGAACTGCCTTCAGCTACCATTAAAAAGAAGAGGAAGAGCTGAGTCTTGCAAAATGATTCCATGACACCAGATTATGCACTAGGTTCTTTCAGAGGTCACGTCAGCTGTGACATGAGAAGAGTGGGTTTGTTCACCTCTCAGACCCCAGCCTGCCCTGGGCTACGTCTTGGTCTTCCTTGACCTTGAATCTCTAAGTCTTTTGAACTTCTCAAGGGTGCATTTCAAAACAGAGACTGCAGAGAAGCCACGACAGTGTAGAGGTGCCACGACAGTGTAGAGGTACCCCTCCCCCCCACCACCACCAAAGGCGTATCTTCATTTGTATATTCTGCTCAGAATGTAGCACGGAGCCAGGTGACACATGAAAGGAGAAAAACTGTCCAGGGACAGTGGTTTCTCTCTCATGGCTGAGGGGGCAGGGGAGGTTGGCCTTATTTGGATGTTTCAGTGATGGAGAAAGGAAGGCTGTCGCTCTGGCCTTGGCCTGTTTCTGAGCCTTCCTTAATGAGACCCAAGCTGGAAGTTTGCCTCTTCCTTCTGTGGAGCTGGGCTTTCTCCCTCGTCGCTGCTGGTCCATGGAAAATGTTGCACGTTTCTGAGTGTGAATGAGTGTGTGTGCACAGGCACGCACGTCTCTTCTAAGGCGTCTTCTGTAGGTAATGGGGGAGGGTGATCTGGGTGAATGTGTTTATGCCTTCCCTTGTTCATAGGTCCCATTGACTTTTCCAGGGCACATATGTGAAGATGCTGGAATGTGCATTTGTCCATGGTGGCCATCGCAGGAATATTGTGCTAAGATACTCTTTGGAAGATTTGGCTCAGAATGTGGAAGCTCTAGGGTCACAACTAATCTCCAGAAATTCCTCTTGATGAGCAAAAAGCTGATCTCCCTGTGTTTGGGTCTGATCCATTTATACAACTTCAGTAAGAAGTGTTCATTTGTGTACTTGTGCCCCCTTGGCATAGGGTCTGAAAACCTAAAGCCCTGTGGTGTGAAGAAACTGCAAAACCCAGAAAACTCACTTCTGTCTGAGGATTTCTTAATAACCATAGGAAGTTTCAGTAGTCTCTGTTATTCCAGGTGTATTGTTTACTGGTCTTATTTACTCCTCTATCCTGAGATGAAGAAACTAAACCAGCAAAGTCACCTCCACTATTTTGCCTATGGTATCTCCATGAGGTAGTGGCTTCACCTCTCCTCAGGGGCCCCAAATCTGCTCAGGCTTCCTGATTTGCCATGGTGAGGTAACAGACTGGTCTCCTGAGAAGCCTTCAAATGAAGTACAGTGCCTGTTGCTTCCTTTCTTTTTTAAGTAAACTCTGTCCCAACATGGGGCCTGAACACCCAAATCAGGGATAAAGACTTGTATGCTCTCCTGACTGAGCCGGCAAGGCACCCCGGTGCCTATTTCTTAATGGTGGGCTTGTCACACCTAATTAAATGAGATTAACTCTCAAATATGACACTCCAGGTACAGCCTTGCCTGTACCATGCATTTGTTTTAATTATGTTCTGGTAAAAATTAGAACAAAATTCTTGCTGAACATTTGCAAGTTACTGCATTGCCATTAACAGCGAAGAGACTTAGAAAAGAGCGTGTTCGAGAATCCTGAAAGGTCAGTGAGAACAAGAATGCCATTTAAAAGTGTTTCATTTGAAAATGTTTAAAAAAGGGTGAACTACTAAGTTAATTGTAAGAGATAAATCAAGAAGAATGAGAAGAGACTTCATATAGAAATGACAACAATAAAATGACAACAATAAAAAAGGAATACTAACAGTATTCCAAAACAAATAATCAAAATTATATGTCCTTCATTAGTTCTTATAGTCGTACCTAATTATTTTTTGTTCCACTGGCTCTCAGACCAGTGATTTGCTTTTGCGAAGTCCTCTGCCTTTGCCCGGAAAGGAGCTCTCTAACTCCACACTGTGTCTCACATCATCTGATGCTTGTCTGAGAAATATCACCTTGGAAGCTTGCAATGATGAGTCTGTTACTGGAAGTATCGATCAAACTTGGTACAGTTCTTTGCCTGAGGCTCTGAGATTGTCCTTGTTGGTTGAAGACCCACTTTCTGGGCTGTGACTTACTGCAGAGTTATTATACAGTGTGTGGGGGAAGCAGAAATTACCTGCCGAGAAGGCTGCATGGCTGTCGTTAACTAATTACACATGCAATTACATAGCAAACAACATCCTATCAGGGTATAATGCTTAACTATTTAATACAGATTTGATCAATGTTCACTTGGGGGATAAGAATGCATTATGGGCTGTGAAGGCAGTGATAAGTCCCTTGGGTCATTAGATGAAATGCAGTATTGAGCTTAATAACATTTTACCTGGGCAGAGTGGAGGGAAGGCCGGCCTTTTCCTTTGATTTGACAGTTCTTCCCATGAGGCTGTCTCGAGCAGTGGGGATGAAGGGGAGGGAGAGGGTGCGAAGTGGAGGTCAGAGGTGAAATGAGGGGCCGTGACATCACAGAAGCTGCAGGCAGTGGGAGCAGAGACCTCCACCTTCCTGAGACACGTCGGGGCTCCAAGCTATGTCAGAAGCAGTCCTGCTTCTGGGCCTCCTGCAGAAACGACCTTTCGTGGTCTCCCAAATGCAGGTGTGCCAGAAGTGTGGCAGTCACAGTTGTCGTTGATGACATTTTCTTTTCAGTCTGATCTCTCTTTTGAGCTTCAGTTCCATGTGATGGTAACAATAGTAATGAAGTCTCTTCTAAATAGATTCTGTTAATCCCAGGGTGTATTGCAACGCTCGGAAGTCTGTGGTGGCTTTTGCACTGTGGAGCTGCAGGGCAGTGGCTCCTGCCACTGTCTGTCCCTGGTATTCATCTGCAGAGAGCTATCGCCGCCTCCGGTGAGCTGGCCTGCTGTGTGCACACTCCCTGTGTCCGATGGAAGATATCTGACTCCCGTCGTGAACTGTGCTTATTGCCACCATTGGGTCAGACCCGGTGCCTGCTCTTCTAGGTCCTGTTCTTCTGGGTTTACTCGTCCTCATGCAGCCCCTGCTGGCCCCCCTCAGGGCCACAGAAAACTTGTGCATGTCGTTTCATAATGTTTTAGTGTCCAAGAAAGACTGGTGAGGGTGCTCTCTCAAGCCCTCTGTCCTTGGATCTGCTGAGCAGCCGTTTCTATTTTATGCAGACGGTAGTTCCACAAAGCTTGCCCCCAGTTAGATTTCCACATGGTAGGTGAGCCCAGGGCTGCTTTGTCGCTGGGGCCGTTCAGCTGCCTGTGGTTTCACAAGCATCTCATCCCTGCCTGGGACCCAGAGTTTGGCTGGAGAACGGGGGTGAGCAGAAGCTTTCCTGGGGCCTCACCTGCCTGCATCTGTTCTTCTCCTTCCCGAACGGGTACTTCCTGTAGCCTCAGCCTGGCTCAGGGCTGGGTGTGAGTGTCGCAGGCGTGTGAGGCAGGGTCTGACACCTGGTCTTGTGAGTCTCTGAGCGTTCTGCTTCTTCCAGCCTTTGGTCTTTGCATTGTATCTCCAGTTCTTGCAAATCAGAACTCTCTTGCCTCAACTTTAAGTTTTAAGAGCTTTTCTAAGAAGTCCAAGCCAAGTGGTTGATTATTTGTTCTCTTGATTTTTATTTTTTCTCTGGCATCTCTCCTTTGGTGTCCCTGAAGACCTCAGAGGGTGGGGTCATCCTTGAATATCTAGGAATATCTCCTCTCGCACCTCTCAATGACCTCATGACCTCGGATGGGTCACGTAATAGTTTTTTTTAAATCTCTCATCTCTGTGATGCCAGTCTCTGGAGTGCAGAGAAGCAATTGTTTCAAAATGTGTGTGTGTGTGTATTAGGAAGAGGGAAGTGAGACTGAAATCCCGTGTTAAGCCTGAATTTCTGTGCTCTTTCTAAGAGTTTTCTAGGAAAGATTTGCCACGCATTTCTCTTGGTATTTTCCAGTCCTCAGTAGTTAGCCCAGTTAGAAAGTCAGTTCTTATATCTGATGAACTCTTCAGCTAGGGGCTTATTTCCGCTGCTTTTTCTTCAATCCTCAGTGAAGGATATGAGGAGTGTGAGGCGCTTGTTTCTTGATTTCTTCACAGTGGTTGAGAATCTAAGAGGAAAGTAGAGTTTTCTTCCCATTAGAGTTGTCAGGATTCATTTTTAAACTAGCCAGTAATTCCCTCCTTTCCAGCCTGAGCCGGGCCACCTCCTGCCTGTCCTCCCTTCTCTCACAGAAACAACCCCCTCCATCCCTGACCTGGGCTTGGCAGCCTTGTTCCATCCTGAGGTGGGGTTGAGGCTCCCCCATTGCAGAGGTGAGAATTTTACAGTTGTATGATATAACATCAGGAAAAGCATCACTTCTGTTTATTCCATACTGTGTGGAGGGGACCCTTGTGTTCTTGAAGATGTCTGTTTCCCATGAGGACCAGGGGATGGGACCTCAGACTTCCCCTAGAGTGATGCTGTTTTATGCTTTACCAGGTTATACTGACCACCAGGGACCTTTGTGCTGGTCCCATTTACCAGGAGAGGAGCCCAACGGTCCAATGAGAGAGAAAAAGCCTTCCCTGAGGTCAGACAGTGAGTGGGGATGGAGCTCTCATAGTGGAGAGCCTCTGGACCCCCAGGCTAGTTCCTTTGTCCAACTGCCCATACACCCTCTAGGGGATGACCTCACTTGTCCAAATCTTGGATTGTCAGCCATCAAGCAGAGAATATCCTGGTGTTCTCCACAAGCAGCAGTGTTTTGAAAGCATTCCACAGAATCTCTCCACCTTCCCTAGTCCTCTGTCTTTGTAGGAGGACATAGAGACAACATTACTCTATCTGAGCACAGCTCCTTGTTTGCTTCTGTTATGGAAGGGGGCTAGGGGTCAGCAGGCAACCTGGAATGCTGGAGAAGGCTGGGACGCTGTCATCCCCTCATGGCTGGACAGGGGCTGGGAGGTAGGGGCAAGGTTGGGGCACACCTCGTTCGGGCCAGGGAGGAAAAGGGGTGACAGGTCTGTGCAGCGGGGTATGCTAAAGAAGGAATAAGTAACAGCTTCCCTGCCTCTGAGCTATTTGAAAAGTAGAAAAATAGTTTACAGTGATTTTCTTTTCTCAAATGGTGATTTCAACCCAAGGGCTAGATTCTGGGGGAATAAAGCTCTGGGTTGACAGACGGTTGTCTAATTCCATTACTTATCGCAAGTGGAGTTGGGGAAAAGTGTTTAACCGAGAACAGGAGGTGGTGCCAAAGAGACAGGCTCAGGAGTTCTTCCTAGCTGTAATGTCTCAGTGGAAAAATCCTACCAGAATCCTGCTGCAGAAGCTTCTAGCAAAATGGAGGTTTATCTTTGTATCCAGGAAAGAACATCTTTCTTTAATGCATGTTGTGTAACAGAGAGAAGGCCTCAGGCTTGCAAACTTGCAATTTAAAAGCAGTTTGTCTTAACCTTCCCATATCTGTTCAGCTTCCTTCGCTTCTTACTTGGTCCTACATCACAGCCAGAAATTAAACATGTAAAGGAACGTTTAATTTTTAGGGCCTTGTTACTCTAAATGTCATGACCTTAGGGGGAAAAAAACCCCAAAAATCCTTAAATTGGCAACCGCAAAAAACTAGTCAAGTGCTTAGAATAACTGCTGACTTTGGCTTTAAACTCAGGTTCTTCCTCTTCTGTGAGTTCAGCTCTGCCAAAGTAGAGGTTCTCCTGGTCATGTGGAAGCCCATGGGGCAGCAACTGATGGGAGAGAGTTAAAGATACGAAGGGAGAGAAGGGTAAACTGAGGCAGAGGGTGGCCACAGTCCAGACCGGAGAGAAGGGTCTGTGCTAGCAATTAATGGCTTTGAAAGTTCACCTAAATGGCACTCTTCCCTTGGCCTGACTTTTTAAAAATTTATAAATTAATACATCTTCTTTGACATCTAAACAAGTGGGCAAAATTGTCTCAGATTTCAGTTCTGTTCGCTTTTCGCTGTGTGTGTTTTCAATAATTTTCAATACACATATACTAACATAGTTTATAAACTCTACTTAGCCTAAATCAGGATTATATTCTGTGTAATATTTTATACCTTCCACTTCTATATGTCATAGATGTGTTTTCATCTAGGCACACAGATATGTGCTTTAGGGGGTCTGTCCATCCCTCTTCATCCTTTCCTCTAGCCAGCCTGCCCACACCGCTGTCCTGAGCTACAGACTTAAGTATGTAATGACCACTCAGCATTTCCATTTGATGTTCAGAAGTATCTCAGGCTTCATTTCCCAAATCAGACCCCTGATCTTTGCCCCCAGACTGCTTCTCCCTCCTGCAGTACTCACTGTCTTGATAAATGGCACCTCTGTATTTTGATTTGCTGAAGTGAAAAGGAAATCCTCTTTGTCTCACACGCCACAATCACGTTGACTATGCTTCCAAAGAGATTTCCTAATCCATCTGCTTCTTCCCACCTCCACTGCCACTCCCCTAGTGGTCGGAGAGATCCTCCTCTTTTATTCTAGTAGCCTCCTACTTGAACTCTGGGGCCCTCCGTTCTCTTTTGAATGTAGACATTAAACCAGTTCTGTACAACGTAAGTCAAATGGTGCTGTCCCCTGTTTGAGACCCTCCAGTGACTTCCCACCTTGGTTAAGGGAAGGAGCTGACATCCCTTCAGTGACCCGCCAGGCCCAGTGGGATTGGATGGGCTGCTGCCTGTCTGTACCTGTCTTCTGCTGCTGCAAGCTTTGCTTGCTCGGCCCTGGGCAAGCGGACTTCCGTGGGTGCCCTCAAGGGAGCCCTTTATGCTCCTGCCTTGGGGTTCACACTGCCAGACTGTCTTCCCAGACACCCACACAGCGTGCTCCGTCGGCCCCTCTTCAAATCTCTACACAAAGGTCACCTTCTCGGGAGCCCCCTCCCCCCACAGCAGTTGCTATTCCCCTTCCCTCCTTTGTCTTCCTCAGTCCCACGCATCCCCTTCTGGTACACCTCATTGACCTCTTGTCTGCACTGTCTCGTCTCGCCCAGCCAGAATGGAAGTTGTAGGAGGGTGTTTTGTCTGGATTCTCAATAAGTCTTTGTCAAGCCTTGAAGGATGCTACCTCATTATTAGAGTTGTCCTTTATGTAGATGTACCATAGTGTACAGTGTTTAAAATGGCAACAAAACAATCTACCAGGATGAGAGATCAAGAGTACAAGGTGCTTACTGTGCGTACCGGCTAAGCAAGTGACGGGTACATTTATTTCCTTGAACCAGAGAATGTCCTCTGTTGCTGGTGGGAACATTCGAGATCTGGAGCATGGGGTACCTCGCCCGAGGCCGCATGGCTGATAAATGACAGAGCAGGGATCTGAAGGCTTTCTGGAACTTGCTCTCCTACGCTCACATCAGACTGTGTTGCTAACCTAAATCGAACGTCCATTTTCCTTTGGAAAAAGAAAAACCCACAGCTATACAGCCACACAGTTTCAAGTGCCCCTCACGGGGCAGTGCGGGCAGCGCGGGCAGTGTGTGCTTTCCACTCTCGGAGCCCGCCCTCCTTCCCTGAGAGCCCAGCGCGCTCCAGCAGGTTTTGTGCAAGGGGAGGGAACCAGCGTCCTTGCTCCTTTTCCTCTGTCCCTCTCTGTAAGCACACTGCGCTCTCTGTGGTTTATCTCAGCGCTGGCACGGGCTCATGGCTCACCCCCATCCTGGGCTTTCCTTGATAGCCCCACGTTTCCCACCCAGCTCCTTGAAGATAAAAATTCATTTGTAATGTGTCCTGAAATCAACTTTTCTTCCATTGCCCTGCTATCTGTTGGAAAGAAAAGACCGCATTACAAAAAAAAAAAAAAAAAAATCGAAATTATAATCGGAAGAAAGCAAGGGGCTGCCACCCCGCAGAGCCAGCTGCTTGGTGACAGGGTGGAGGGTCTCTCCCTTCCGAGATCCAAGAGACTCCATGGGAGCCTTGGCTGCCACGTGGGCAGCCGGGGAAGGTGGGACCCCGTGCTCACAGGTGTGGTGAGAATGGAGGAGCTCAGTTCCAAGTGTAAACATCGAGTTCAGAACCTACAGCTGTTTTGTCATTATCATCATTATTACCTTAGTGGGGATGATGCTGATTCTCTGTTTAAAAACTGAAAGTGGCAATTAGACATGAAGGAAGCAGGAATGTCGCTCTCATGGGTTAACGTGAGGAATGAGTAACAACGGCGGATAAAGCACGGCACAAGCAGTTGGCTGCATGTGCAGTCCTAGACGTTCACATTGGTCGGGAGTGCAGCTAAAACAGAAACAAGAGAACCAGGCAGCAATCTCCAGTCTGAGGAGACCGAGGGAGGAGACAGATGGAAATCATAATGGTGTCATGGCGCCTGAAAACGTGTCTTCCTCTCCCAACCCCAGAAGAGTTAGCCCCAAGGGCCCCTCCTACTTGACAAGAAGGATCGTTGCTGCCAGAGGAGGCAGACCTACTGACACAGCAGGGGTTCTGCTGAGGAATCTCATTATTTCAAGATCTCAGACATGCTCCAGGGAGAGAGAACTTCAGAACCATGGAAGAGAAGTTCTGGGAAACACAGGTGCCATGATCCTGGGGCGGAAGCAGTGGCGAGGATGACCAGGGGATCATAGCGGAGAGAACTCTGGCTTTCCAATTTCCCAGGGGTGCAGTAGCAGGTGCTGCTGGGGGCACGCCTTCATGCTGACTAACTTCCATTGTGTAGAAGCATCAGTATAAAAACCCAGCTCAGCCCTCCTTTTCCCTATGTGCCTGGGTATCCCAGGACGGCAGTTATACGTGGGCCTGTTGCTTCCCACCCCAGCTTCGGGACCCTCAGTGTATTTTGGTCTCCTTGGCCTGGCTGTGCTCTCTCTATGCTTGAGTCTCTTAAAAGGCTCTTTCCAGCAGGTCGCATCTGGAGGTGAGGCAAGGTTGGCAATTGAGTGAGTCTTTAAAGGTCCCAACCCAGCAAGGGATGTGAGCACGGCCCCGGCATCACAAATCCTGTAGGCAGGGGATACTGACGTTGTGGAACCCGATTTAGAAGTTGGATGTCAAAGACCAGAGAATTAGTGCAGGCAGGGGATTTGATCAGAATTCCGATCATATGCCAATGCACAGGGACAAGAAATATTCCCCAAAAATGACTTGCAAAAAATTAATCCAAGTTTGTCTTTTCTTTTAAAAAAGGCCCTTCTTTTCATGAGGCTGTTAATCCTTTGGAACTGTTTCCCTGAGAGGCATGACTGAGGCCGAAGATGTCTGGACCCTTGTCCCCACATCTCTCCAGATTTTAGGATTTAGGAGACTTTGTCCTAAAGCAAGATAATACCCAGGGATTGTTCAGAGTGCCAGGACAGTGGTTTTGGGGGGGACAGCTTCAGGTCCGCCTGCCGCATTGGCCTGATTGGTGTCAGGATTCCTGCCCTTGACTGACTTCCTCCAGGGTGGGGATACTGCTGTCTCTCCCCAGCACAAGGACCTGGCATCTGCCTTTCTCCCAAACCTTCCTCCCCTGCCCCAACCCACCCTCCACCCCAACTCTTAAAGGGTCGCTGCTGTGGGGTGCCTTCACCTGGAAGGCTCCTGTCTGTGACTCTGCATCTGGCAGTGTGTCCTCTCCACTTGGGACTTCCACCCCAGCTTTCCCTACAGACTGTTCACTCCTGTGTGCCCTGCACGCAGCACAGTGCATGGGCAGGTGCAAGGCACAGATGAGGCCATCTTCAGTCATTGTGGAATGAGTTAATTGATCCAATGTATAGACTAGTATAGTTTTCAAACCACCTTCCCATACTTGAAAAGGTTGTCTATCATGCATGAATTAGGTCCTCAGCTTGAAAAGGCAGACTCAGTGAGTCCCAGCTGCCATTCTGTGGCCTTCTTAGGTCAGTGGCCTCAGGCTGGAGCCTGACTGCTGTGAGTGTTTCCAGGTCTTCTGGAACGGGAACAGATGGCATCGTCCACACCAGCACCAGGCAGAACTTCTCTCTCCCTGTGTCCTGCCTCCCTGGCTTAGGAAAAAGGCTCAAGGTGTCTCTGGAAGCCAATGTATTTGCCTTGACAATAAAAGTGTAGTGTCCTTTGGAACAGAACGTTCTGTTCCAAGTTGACTCAGGCTCTCTTGAGAACACAGAAAACATTTCTAAGCAAAGGAGGGTGTATCCAGAGCTAGCAGAAGTTTGTTCTCATTTGGATTGGGAGCGTCTAGTACAGGAATCATACACATCTCTGTGTTGTGAAATAGTTGGATTAAATACGGATTATCTCCGTGTCTAGTAGGAAGTGCCTGTTCGGGTTCGGGAAAGGCGTAGCGAACTGAAATAACATTGACCTGTGACTTCACGTACCTTGCCTGTGGAGTCCTCTAAACCCTATTTGAAATGAAAATTTACATATGCCTGAGAAGCTCAGTTGGTTAAGCATCTTGCTTTTGGCTCAGGTCATGATCTTGGGGTCCTCGATGAAGTCCCCATTGAGTTCCCTGCTTAGCAGGGAGTCTGTGTATCACCCTCTCCCTCTGCCCCTCCCCCGACTCATGCTTGCTCTCTGTCTCTGTCTCTCTCTTTCTCTCAAATAAATAAATAAATCTTTAAGAAATTTTTAAAATAAAATTTAAAGCTTAAGGTGCTGCTCTGATATCCAGTGTGTTTTGCTTTCTAAAATCAAGGGTGGTTATTGAGTTTGGAGGTAGTGATAATGTGTCTACATTCATCATCCAGCCATCTGTTCATCTGTCTTTCCATCCATCTGTCCAGTCACCTGTGTGTCCATTCATCTGTCCATCCATCCACAAGTGACCCATCCAGCATTTATTAAATGCCTGTTCTGTGCCCAAGTCCTGTTCTGTCTCTCCCCTAAGTGGGATGATAAGAACTCTTAACATCAGATACATCAATAACATGTTGTCCATGTGTCTTCATGTGGAGTTCACTTATGTCCCAAGGTGACAATTGTCTAGAGCTAGGATGTTTTCTGACTCTTTATGGATTTGGGTTTGTAAGTCTAGTGCTCCAAGGGCTTTTTTTATTGCCTTCTGAGTACTTTGTTAGACTTTTAACCTACTGCTAGCATAGTCTCAGGGGTCAGAGAGGCAAGACTTCATCTCACATAGTTAAGACAAGGAAACTGACTTAAAAATATGGGCACACTGTTATATTTTGGAACCTTTGATACACTGACATTGTAAATGGTGACCTCCTTGAAAGTAGGGATTATGATTAATGTATTTATCATTGTATCCCCAGCCTAGGGTCTGTTCAATGAATGAGCACAACTAAGTGTAACTATAAGTCTATAACATATCTATTACACATTTAATTAGAGCAGTATTTAAAGAAATAAATATCCAGGTTAAAACGGGTGGCTTTCTACGTCCTGTCTGTGTTCCTGTTCATTCTGCCTGTGGTAGAGACAGACTCCTTCTTAGTTTACTCTGCCAGTTCTGATTGAGGTTGGCTTTGGAAGTCTCTGGGTTGTTTTCCCCAGTCTTTTCCTGTGATAACCCTTGCTGAATAGTTTGCCCTTTGAGTCCTAGTTTGCTGCCTCCTTGTCCATGAGCGGCACTTACGGGAGTGATCCCAGTCATCGTGGCTAGCACACCTAACTGCCCTCCGTTCCCATAGAAGGTTGCTCTCTCTCAGGCCTCCTGGGAATCTGAAATGACGTATCTTCATGTTTGGATGCAAACTTCCTCAGACTTGCTGTGCTGCATTATTTGCCGACCAGGTACCTATGCTAGAACTTGCTGAAAGACAAGGTATATAGTTCCTGTGTGTGAGAGAAAGCGTGGGCTGTGGAGTCAGGCAGTTGGGAGCCTGAAGCCCAGCCCTAGGACTTCAGAGCTGTGTGGATTTGGGCAAACGACTCAGTTTCTTGGACTCTCTGTTTCCTCATCTACAAAAGCACAGAGAAGAAGGGCTCTTCGGGGAGGTTGTTGGGAGAGTGAAGTAAATTCTTGGAGATAATTACAAAAGAAGCTAATTCTGATAGGTGCTCAGTGGAGATGAGTTTTCCGTCTTTCATTAGGTAATGCACGCACACGCACTCACACACACGCACAAAGTACGTGAATAACTTGATCTGTTCTTTGTGTGGTTTAACAACATCTGCCTTCCCAAAGACCTCGGGGTTCTATAATCAGTCTTGTCAACATGTCGCTGTCTTTCCCATACTCAGTTCTGGTTTTGTTTAAGGACACATGTCCAGCTACATCCTAATTTTCCAGTATCTCTTCAGCTGAGGGTATGGCCCTTTGACTCAGTACTACCCACCAAAACAAAAACACAGGCAAATCTTCTGGAGCTTTCTGAGAAGGCTTTTGCTTTCATGCACAATGGATGCCGTCCTTCCTCCTTGTAGAGGTGTGCGTGTGGAGCCCGAACAACCGTTTTGTAGCCACAAGGCCAAAAGCCTATGGATGAAAGTGTCCCTGTTGAGGATGACTGAGCAAAAACGGGAAGAATGTGGATCCCTGCTGAACCAATGATGTTGCTACTATCTGCCAACTCCTTATGTCACCTAGTAAAGCTCCATGAACGTATGCCACTGTTAGTCAAGCTTTCTGTTCTTGCAGTTAAACATACTTTCTAATCAACATAGAACACATTCCTTTTAAAGACCATTTCCTTCAAGACAGGCAATATTGGTGTGAAGCCAGGAGCTCCCAAGAAATCAGGGACAGAGCCGTCCTGGTATGTGGGGCTAGGGAGACCTGAGATGGCCTCAGGAGTATCACTGAGTGCAACGAGATACTCTGAGGGTCTCGAAAGCATGTAGACCCCAGAACTAGGTGCAGGGGATTGGATTGGTTTGGAGTGGGAACATCTGACCTGTAAGTGAACTGTGGTCACATATCAGATGTTCCTTATCCTTGTGAAGACTACTCATGGGAGAACAGAAAGACGTTCCAAGGTGCAGACCAGTGAGGCACGTTGGACCGGAACACACTGTCCATGGAGGTGAGCAGAAGGAACCCCCAGATGGAGCAGATAGCTCTGTGGCCAAAGGCAGTAGACACATGCAAATTATTTAGTAACACTAAAAAAATTGAGAGGAGTTATGCATGTTTGTGTTTGAGAAATTCTGAAAAATACAAGAATAAAGTGTTAAAATTCTCCTGAACGGAGTAGAATCACATACTACTTTAAAATATTCATTATTAGCTTAATACTTAATAGTGTCCCCATATCATCAATTATTCTTTTAAAACTTGATTTTTAATGACTGTGTGGTATCTGATTCTATAAATGTACTGTAATTTTTATAACTTGTCCTCTATTATTAACATTTAGCTTCTCTCTAATTTTTCATTATTACAAACACTGCTTCTGTGAATATCATTGTGTATTAATTTTGCACATATCCTAATTTTTTTCCATAGGATTCATTCCGAGCAGTAGAATTTCTGGGTACGGGGATATGCCGTTTGTAACTCTTTGGTTGTATACTAGCAACATTTCTCCCAGAAAACATATATCATCATCAGTGTATGAGAATACCTATTCAGAGGACACTTACCAACTTTAGAGACTATGATTTTTAAAATAATTTTTTATGTGTGGATAAAGAAAAAAAAAACTTTCTTTAGTTAGAATTTGAGCAGTACATAATTAATACTCCAGTGGTCAAATAACAGTGGTTTAAGCAAAAGGGGGTTTATTTGATTTTCCTATAAAACAAATCAAGTAGTAGGATGTCCAGGGCTGGTGTGGAGCGTCTAAATCATCAAAGACCCTTGTACCTTGTTGCCTTGGCTACATTGGCATATAACCTCCAGGGCCAGCATGCCTGCTAGAGCTCCAGCCATCTTGTCTGTAATCCAGCCAAAAGGAAAAAGGGAAAAGCAAAGAACATGCTGCAGCAAACCTCTCTGAACCCAGATGTAATCTTGCTTCCATCTCTGTGGCCAACTCAGTCTGCACTTGAGCTGTTTAGTCATGTGACCCTACTGAGATGCTGAGGAATGTAGACTTCTTGCCTCAAAGGCAACAAGCCCCCTAAAATCAAAGTTCTTGTTACCAAAGAAAAGCAGAAGAATGGATCTTGGGAGGCAATTACCTGACTCTGTCAGAGTTTGATTTTTTTTTTTTTTACTTCTCTGACTACAGTCCAGATTTAACTTTTTTTTTTTTTTTGTATATAGAACCAAAAAAATAGAGGCTACTTGTAATTCTTCTTTATGGATTGCCTGCTATACCCTATGCTTTTTCCTTTTCAGGGTGTGAGTCGTCTTCTCAGTAATTTGCAAGGTGATTGTTTTACATATTAAGGATAGGAATCCATCCTACGTATTTCACATTTTCCCCTGATTTGTCATTTGCCTTTAATGGTGCTTTGTGATAGACTCAGATTTTGATGTTTTCACCCAGTCAGGTCTGTCATGCTTTTTCTTTTGGAGTTTCTGTCTTTGATGTATGTTTAGAAATCTCTCCCCAACTTGGAGCCAGATAAAAAGTTCACCTATGTTTTCATTTTGTTCTTTCATGGCTTGAATTTTTCATGTTTGAAGCATTAGGCCAGTGGCATTGGAACAGGAAGAAATAGTCGGTACTGTGAGCCAGTCTGATGGAAGCTCACTCTGACTCTGTGTAATGGGCACTATTTCCTCTTCTCTGTCATTATCCTTCATATTTCAGAAAGCTATATTCGTAACCCACTCATGGATTGTGACTGGGAGTTGAAAAAATACTGTTTTAATCCATCTAAAGCTTATTCTGAGGTACACGATGAGAAATCGAGCTATGGGTTCTTTTTTTTTTTTTTTTTGTCTTTTCTAAATAGCTAGATTTCATAATGATTTTTACTCTGTCATTCATCTTTTCATGTAACAAGTCACTCCTTTTTTTTTTCCAAAATTTTTATGCCTCTTCTTGTCTATTCTCCTAGATAATATTAGAGATCATTTTGAAAACTTTGAGAAGATGAGATTTAGATTGAATTTCAAAGTAATTTGAGACAAACTGATAACTTTACAGTTAAGTTGTTCCATCTGGAAGCACAGCACACATCTCTCAATCCAAATTTCTTTGGGAAATGTCTGCAGTTTCCTCTGATAGTGGCTCCTGTATTTCTCATTACATCTGTAGCTGGAAATGTTGATGTTTGGGATTGCTTTCTGTGAATGAAATCTGTTTTCTGTTTTTGTTAAAATGATTATTTCTTTCAAATAGGAAGTCTTGATTCTGATAGTTTCTCATTTTATCATCTTGGATCTTCTACAGAAAATGATCTCATCTACAGAGAATGGACATTTTATCTTCTTCTCCCCAATGTAAATGTTAGGAAGAGCTGCCATTTATTGATGACTCACTCTTGCTAGACATCCTGTATCAAACGTATATTTCCATTTAGCCATTCTGAAAGCCCAGGGATGGGTGGTACCATTCTGTCTGTTTTAAAGGTAAAAGAATGGACCTTTGTTCACTGAAATTGCTCAACGTCATGCATCTAGCAAATGGCAGAGGCAGAATTTGAACCCATAGCACTCTAACTCCTGAGCCTGAGATTTTCATAAAGTACTTCCTTCTATTCAATGTGTGTGTGTTGAACTTCTTTATTTGTGTCTTACTCCTTTGGCTGGAACTTCCAGAATGGAATAAATTATATTCCTTTACCAAGAAACCCATAGTATGGTGACTTCATATTTTTTTTGATGCACAAAGGTGAATCAGGGGTCGTGAAGGCCTTTGGCCCCATTTGACCCTCTAGGATTGGTTTGGGGAACTCCTCATGCATCACTTGTGGAATGGCCTCTCTTCATTTCCTTGGGTGCATTAATTTTTGGTTCTTCTTTAGGATTTGGTCATTATGCACTTTTAAAAAAATATTTTGAGTAGAGTCGGCACACAGTGTTTTCTTCCTTTCTCGTGTACAACGGTAGTGATTCCACAAGCTTATACATGATGCTCGGCTCATCACCAGTGTGGCTACTATTTGTCACCATACAACACTGTTAAAATATCACTGAGAATATTCCTCTTGCCGTGTCTTTTATTCCCATGACTTACTCACTCTGTAACCAGTAGCCTCTATCTTCCACTCCCCTTCACCCATTTTGCCTGTCCCACTCCCACCCCATGCTCCCCGTCAGTTCATTCCATTTATTTATCGGTCTCATTCTGCTTTTTGTTGGTTTATTTGACTCTTTTAGATTCCACATATGAGTGAAATCATATGGTATTCGTCTTTCTCTGCCTCACTGATTTCACTTAGCATAATACTCTCTAAGTCCATCCATGCTGTCCAAAATGGCAAGGTTTCACCCTCTTTATGTCTCTGTAATATTCCACTCTGTGTGTGTGCACATGCATGTGCACGTGAATGCTTGTGTGTATATGTATATCTACTACATCTTCCTTACTCATTCATAAGTGGACACTCAGGTTGCAGAACCCTTGGATACTTTCGGTGGGAATGCAAACTGGTGTAGCCACGATGGAAGACAATACGGAGATTCCTCAAAAAATTAAAAATAGAAATACCGTATTATCCACTAATTCCACTCCTGGGTATTTACCCAAAGAAATTAAGACACTAATTTAAAAAGATAAATGCATTCCTATGTTTACTGTGGCATTATTCATAATAGCCAAGATAGGAAAGCTCATTATGTACCTCTTATTATCAGCAGTTGGTATCCAACAAAATTCTGTTTTCCAAAAAGTCATTACTTTAATATTCTTGTTTCATTACATAAATTGTTTATTTTAGAGAAGTTTTAGATTCACAGAAATATTGCAGAGATAATGGAGTTCCCATACACCCAGCATCCATTTTTTCCGTACTAACTTTTATTTTTTTATTTATTTATTTTTTTGGTATGGTACTTTGGTCATAATTAATGGACCAATATTGATACATTATAATCCATTGAAGTCCATATTCAGATTTCCTTAGTTTTTCCTAATTTCCTTTTTCTCTTCCATACTTTCACCCATGATACTACAATATATTAGTCATTATATCTCCTGAGGTTCCTCCTGGTTGTGCCATTTTCTTAGACTCTTCTTGTTTTTGATGACCTTGGCATTTTGCTGGTGTACTGGTCAGTTGTCTGGAATGTCCTCAGGTGGGGTTTGTTGGATGTTTTTCTCATATAATTAGACTGGGGTTATGGGTTTTGGAGAGGAAGACCACAGAGGTAGAGAGTGCCAGCATCCCATCATATCAAGGGTGCGTGTTATCAATGTGACTTAACGCTCTTCATGGGAACCTTGATGACCTGGCTGAGGTAGTGGTTGTCAGGTTTCCCCACTGCAGTGCTACTCTTTTCCTCCCTTTTCATACTGTCCTCTTTGGGTGGAAGCCACTTGGTACAGCCCACACTTAAACAGTGGGAGTTAATGCTCCATCCCCTTGAGGATGGAGTGTCTGCATAAATCATTGGGAATTCTTCTGCACCAGAGATTTGCTTCATCTTCCTGACTCATTCATTCAATCATTTATCTCTGGCCTCATAAGTGTTTATTTTGTACTGGAGGTTATAATCCAGTACTAACTATTGAATTAGTCCAACCCTAAGATTTTGTCATGCAAATTGTTTTTTCTTTGGACATTGAAAGCTCTTTCTGTTAGCTCCCATGTCCCTTTGATATAATCTCACTGGGGTTTATTTCATTTACTTACTTTCAAGTACTTCTTTATTTTCTGGCCCTACCTGGTGCCTCGGTCTCATCTTGTATTCTTTATCCCTGCCATGGAATCCCAGCCATTTCTCCAAGTTGCTGTGGTTCCTTTTACTAGAGAATGGTATGAGAAGCCAAGATTCAGGTATTTGAGTACTAGGTGTGCTTGTTACTACTGGTATGTTGCTTCTCTGCCCTTTCAGCTGGTAGAGCAAGGAAATAGATGTGTGTATACTAATGAACTCACACATACACCTGTAAATTCTATTCAAATCCATCCTTATCTATATTAAGCTCTACAGGAGTTCATACTCTTATCTTCAATTCTAATCCATTAATACTGGCTCATTCTAGCCTCCTCCCTGTCTGTCTTTAACTTTCCACTCCAACAGTGGGAAACTTGGCTCCCAGCATCTGCCATCCCTTTCCTTAATTCTTCCAGTATGCTTGTAGAGCAGTATCAGAATCGCTAACCCCTACCTCTATAGGAAATGACTTTATCATTTAGAGCACAGTGCTTATGCCTACTTCTTTTGCCTTTAGTCTTATAGTCTCCACTCATTTCCAAAGCTACTCAGGTCAGCACCTCTGTCATCCAGTTAGATTGATTTTTCACATTCTGCATCTCATACCAGGGTTTCCCAGCTTGTAAATGATGTTCAAACATTTGCATACATTAAGTTTCTCTATGCTGCCATGTTCTGTGGGTCATGACAAATTTATAGTGTCGTATATCTGCCCTTATGGTGTAATAAAGAATGGGGTCACCACTCTGAAAAATCCCTTGTGCTTCACTTTTCGGCTGTTCCCACCTTCCTACCTCACATCCCTGGGAAACATTGATCTGTTTAGTATCTCTATGGTTTTGCCTTTTGTCAAATGTCCTATAAATGGACCCATACATTATGTAACCTTTTTTATGAGCATTTTTCCCTTAGCAGTATTCATGTAAGACTCAAAGATTTTAGTGGCTTGATAACCATTCCTTTTTATCACTGAAGAGTATTCCATTATGTGAAATTTCATATCTTTATCCATTCACCTAAGAAGGACATGGTCGCTGTTTCCAGTTTGTGCAGTGATGAGTAGAGAGCTGATACAAATAGTTGAGTGCAGCTTTTTTGAGCTGTTGCCATCAAATTTCAAATTAAGTGGGTAAATACCTAGGAGTGCTATCATGGGGTCAACATGGTAAGATGTTTAGATTTTTTTTTTTTTTAATTTTCTTTCCTTATTTATTTTAGAGAGTGAGAGTGAGCAGGGGACGGGCAGCGGGAGGAGCCGGGGGAGAAGGACAATCAGACTCTCCATTGGCCCAGTGCAGGGCTGGATCTTAGGACCCTGAGATCATGACTGGAGTCGAAATCAAGAGTCGGACGCTCAACCGACTGAGCCACCCAGGCACCCCAAGATGTTTAGATTTAAAAGAAATGACCAAACTATTTTCCTAGATGGGGATGCTGTATTTTATTCCTGCTAGCGGCAATGAGAGCATTGCTTTGCCTCTTTGCCAGCAGTTGGTATCGTCAGAGTTTGTGTGTGTGTGTGTGTGTGTTTAACTTTTAGACATTCTAATAGGTTCCGTGGTGGTGTGCCATTGTTTTAATTTGCATTTCCCTAATGAGAGCTGCTGTTGAGAATCTTTTCATATGGTTATTTTTACATCTTACTCAGTGAGGTAGCTCTTAAGATCTTTTGTGTATTTTTTTAATTGGGCTCTTTGTTTTCCTCTTGTTGAGTTTTAAGAGTATTTCCTTTTGGATACACATTCTTTGTCAGATATGTGTTTGCAAATATTTTCTCCCAGGCTTATGTTTTGGTTCTTGTGACACTGTCATTCACAGAGCAGGAGTTTTAATGTTAACAAAGTCCAACTCCTCTTTGTTTTCATGGGTCAGGCTTTTGGCATTATTTCTAAAAATTTACTGCCAAACTCAAGGTCACATAGATTTTCTCCTCTCTTCTGGAAGTTTTATGGTTTTGCAATTTACTTTTTGGCTTATCATCCACTTTAATTAAATGTGTTAAGGTATAACGTCTCTGAATAGGTTCATTCTTTGGCATTCGGACATCTCATTGCTCCAGCACCAATTACTGAAAAAAATATCCTTCCTCCATTGAGCCGAATCTGCTACCTTTGCTGCTTCTGCAAAGTTAGCTGACTACTTTTGCATGGGCCCGCGTCTCAGTCTTCTCTTCTGTTCATTGATGTGTTTGTTGACTTTCTTGCCACCACCACAACGTCTTAATGATCATAGCCTTAGAGTCCATCTTGAAATGTGGTGGTTGGAGCTCTCCTACTTTATTTTTCTTCTTCAGGATTATAATACTCACTAAAATTTTTGTAATAGAGAATATTTTTTATAAATGAAATAGGTTTGGTCCCCAGACTTCAGGCGCGGAACTCATATTTTGCCTGGGTCATCTGGCACTGGCCAAGCACGTCGTGGACCCTTGTTTGTCCCTTGTTGATTTCCTGGAACCAGGCCAGTGCGGGAGGCCAGGAGATGATCAGGCATGGCCACCTCTGGGGGGGTGGGTTACTTGTGTTTCAGCATTTCTTATTTGCGGTTCCCAGAAGAAAACTCATGCTTGGTGGAGATCTTTCATGTGAAGAGAGAGGAAGCGGTCTGTGAAATCAATGGCGCTTCACCAAAAAGTAGAGATCTGAGCTAAAATGGAGCTCAGGACTGAGTGAGAATGAGAACACTGAGCACAGCCCAGAGAAACCAGAAAGGCGCGTCAGGAAACCAGTTCGGCTAAGTCTCCAGCCAGTGTGAAGACTTAGACGGGTCACATGTATGCTCTGGTACTGATTTGGGACTTGGTGACTGTCTCAGGAAGGGCCCAACCCTTAGGCATTCTGTGGGTCTACGGTTGCAGAACGTTCTTTCCCACCTGCCTTCCATTGCTCGCAGACAGGAGACTGTCTCTAGCATTTGTCTCCTCTCTGCAAGGCGTCTACGTGCTCAGTGATGAATTTTCCAGCCAAAATGCAGTGCCGGGGCGAGGAGACATATGCCCAGTGTGGATTGACAGCAGATGGAGCTCGTCAGGATGCATTAGAACAGTTGTCTGAGCCCTCGTGTAGTGCTAGCCTGCTGTTAACACTGCCCTTCCCACCTCTTTGGATGCTTGGGCCGGCCCACCTCTACTGGAAGCCAGCCAGTACTTATGGCCCTTTTGCTCCAGGCTCCGAGCCCAGTCTGCTGAAACCACTGCCCGGCGGGCCCTGGGCTGCTGCTGGACAGAGACAGAGCCGGGAGTCCAGTGCAGGAGGAACGACAGAAACCCAGGGGAAAATCTAGCTGTGCACGACAGCGACAATTTAACCTTCAGGGAAGCTCTCAGAGAAGCCAGCCCTGGCAGACCCAAGCTAGCAGATGGGTTGATTCCTCTTCAAGGCATCAAGGCAATGAGTGGGTTCCACGTGGGGACCTTTGGTCCTCCTCCCCTAACCGGAGGCTGGCATGGCAGGGAAGCTGTTCCTTGGGTGATGCTCCTGCCACCTGCATAGCGTTGCCCTGGGTGCGTTGGGGGCAGGAGCCCAGACTCTCTCAGAGTGTGCTGCTCTTCCTCTCCTGCAGGCCTGCCCAGTGTGGCGGCTCAACAGAAGTCACCAATGGGAAAGGGTACATAGCCTCAATTTCCCCAGGTCCCTGAGGTGGGGACCCTATCTCCCTCAGGGCTATGGTTGACAAAGCCCCGCCTGCCCAAAGTATCGGGCCTGTTGGTGGGGCCAAGGGCACCTGGTACAGGCCTGCTCTAGGTTTGGAGGGGAGCCAGAAGGATGGGGGATGTGAGTTGCCATCTGATTTCACATCTTCCAACTTGGGTCTTTGGCAAAGGCAGTGCGTGAGGTGGAGTGACACAGAGAGTTGTCAGTGAAATGCAAGTGCCCCACCGGTCATCATCAGCGTGGGTGGGCACTGAGGTCCTCGGGGTGCAAGGTTCATAATTTCGTTGTCTGTATATACCTCAGTCCTGCCAGGGCTCCTGGTGGAGCACAGAGTCCCTGTTGCAGGAGACTTGGCATGGTAGGCAGAAAAGCAGAGTGCTAGAATATCCAGTTTCCATCTTCAGACAGATCTGTGTTCAATTCTGAAACCTACTCCATCGGTTGACTTTCAGCAAACACTTGGACCGCTTTGAATTCATGTTTTCCTTAGAGGAATGGGACCTTAATAATGATACTTCCTCATGGATTGTTTTGAGGTTTAAATGGAAATAATCACTGGAAGTTCTTGGAATGGGGCCTGGTATATAATAACATCATACAAAAAAAATTGTAAGTAAATCCTACTCTCAATGTGGGGCTTGAACTTGTGACCCTGAGATCAAGAGCCACATGCTCTACCAACTAAACCAGCCAGGTGCCCCATAATAACCTCTAATACACACCATCATTCCCACCACTGTCGTAATCATCATCATCTTCAGCGTTACTGACAATAGGAAAGTTTATGGGAAAATATCCTTCCCATTCTCTATCATAAGAGCGTTGCATTAAATCAAAATCGTAAAACCCTCCTCGATTCCAGATGTCGGCAAGAATATAATCTGTACACAGAGTTGCCGCTCTTATAAAACTCATACCTTCTAGGGGTGAAAACTCATAAATTTATTAGATCTCAATAATAATGATAAAAATAAGCAACGCCATATGTGGTTATTGACTGCTGGCAAAGCCAAAATAATGGTATTTATCTGTTTACAAACAGCCCTCACCTACAAGGTCTTTTCTTGGTTCCCATCACCGTCGATCTGTGTCACAAAGATAGCATTTCCGTGGAAGGCAGGGGAGAGGCAGAGAGGAGAGATGGAACCAAATCAGAGCCTTGGCAAATCTCTTCACTATTCTTTTGTTGTGGCATAAAGTAGATATTCCCTTTCTCCTCTCATGCCTTCTTTCTTCTCTGCTTCTTGAATCTCCCCCTTTTCCACTCGTCCTTCCTTCACTCTCAAACCTCCCAGTCCCTTAAAACCTTGGCATTCAGCAGCAGATTTCTGCAAGAGCAGAAGGCAAGGGGCTGATGACATCTACCGTGATCTCCCTCTGTCCTGTACGTGGTTCTCCCCTGCTGGGATGCCTGCATTCTGTCTGTATCCACGGAGTTTCCATGGGGTCTCAGAAGTGCAGATTTCCCCTGAGACAGAGCAGTCGGGCATCCAGTGACATCTTGCATGATGTCACTTGCATGATGTCAGTGACATCTTGCATGGAGTTAGGTGACCTAGAATGATTCTAGAGTAGCTGCTTCAGTGTCTCAGGGGAGAGAATTAATTCAGTGGCTGTTGTTCCTTCAGCCCAGTCCTGAGGGCTCCCCCTAGTGTTTGCTGTAATAATCACACCCACAGGAGGGACGGCTCCCTGCCCAGGCAAGAGCCCACCTCTCAGAGCCAGCTTGCAGGTTGGCAGAAATGTCTGCTGGTCCCTGATGTCTACTCTCCCGAAACCATGTTTCTGTTCAGCAACAAACCTGAATTGGCCTCTGCCACAAACCCCATTCATGTGATCATTAAAATATGTAAATCAAGGGGCGCCTGGGTGGCTCATTCCGTTAAGTATCTACCTTCATCCCAGGGTCGCGGGATCAAGTCCTGCATTGGGCTCCCTGCTCCCGAGGAGCCTGCTTCTCCCTCTGCCTCTGCCTCTCCCCCTGCTTACGCTCTCTCGTGCTTTCTCTCTCAAATAAATAAATAAAATCTTTTTTTAAAAAAGATTTTATTTATTTGACAGAGATCACAAGTAGGCAGAGAGGCAGGCAGAGAGAGGAAGGGAAGCAGGCTCCCTGCTGAGCAGAGAGCCCGATGTGGAGCTTGATCCCAGAGGCTTAACCCACTGAGCCACCCAGGCGCCCCATAAAATCTTTTTAAAAATAGGGGCGCCTGGGTGGCTCAATGGGTTAAAGCTTCTGCCTTCGGATTGGGTCATGATCCCAGGGTCCTGGGATCGAGCCCCAAGTCAGGCTCTCTGCTCCGCAGGGAGCCTGCTTCCACCTCCCTCTCTCTCTCTCTGCCTGCCTCTCTGCCTGCTTGTGATCTCAGTCTGTCAAATAAATGAAATCTTAAAAAGAAATATATATATACATATATATGTACATATATATATATGTATATATATATATGTATATATATACATATATATATGTCAAATAAATGAAATCTTAAAAAGAAATATATATATACATATATA